>NC_092341.1:177588500-178219500 GCF_046630445.1 Rutidosis leptorrhynchoides
GGATTTAACTCTAATTTCGGTGGTTCTTCTATCGATGATTTATATCGATATCTGTCTTCTTCTTTTAGCATTTGAATTTCTTCTGTTGTTGGTTCATATCCATTAGCTATTAGTGTAGCTAACATTTCAGCTTCATCAATTGGTTCATTACCTTCTCCTAAAGAACATTCTCCTGTTCCTTGTAATTCTGGAAATTCTTCTAACAATTCTGCATGTGAATCTATAGTTTGAATATAATAACATGTATCATCTGCAGATTGCGGTTGTTGCATTGCTCTATCAACTGAAAAGGTAACACTCTCATCCTCTATACTTAGGGTCAATTTCTTACTGAACACGTCTATCATTGCTTTAGCCGTGTTTAAGAATGGTCTTCCTAATATGAGAGGAACTTGAGAATCTTCTTCCATGTCCAGAACAACAAAATCTACTGGAAATACTAAAGTACCAACTTTAACTAGCATATTCTCCATTATCCCTCTAGGATATTTTATTGATCGATCGGCTAGTTGTATGCTTATTCTTGTTGGTTTCAATTCTCCAAGGTCTAGTTTAGTGTATAGTGAATACGGCATTAAATTTATACTAGCACCTAAGTCTGCCAATGCTTCTATTGAACTAAGACTACCCAGAAAACATGGAATTGTGAAACTTCCTAGATCAGATAATTTTTCTGGTATTTTATTCAACAGCACTGCTGAACAATTAGCATTCATAGTAACAGCCGAGAGTTTTTCCATTTTCTTTCTATTTGAGATTAGATCTTTCAAGAATTTAGCATATCTAGGCATTCCTGAAATCACATAAATGAAAGGAAGATTTACATTTATCTGTTTAAACATATCCAAGAATTTGGATTGCTCGGCTTCAAGTTTCTCTTTCTTCATTTTACTCGGGTAAGGAAGTGGTGGTTGGTATGGTTTAACATAAGGTTTATCCTTAGCTGTGTTATCTTCATTAACCTTTTCAACTACCGGTTCTTTTTCCTTATCTTGATCAGGTTGTGGTTCTTGTGGAGTAGGAATAGCTTCATCAGAAGTTACAGGTATTTCAGGTGGTTTAAGTGTGAACCACTTCTTGTGGTAATGGCTTTAGCTGTTTCATTCTGGGGGTTAGCATTTGTATCACTAGGTAAACTTCCCGGTTTTCTTTCACCTATTAACCTTGCTAGGTTACTTACTTCTTGTTCCAAATTTTGAATAGAAGCTTGTTGATTTCTAAATGCTTGAGCATTTTGTTCATTGGTTTGTTTTTGAGATGTGAAAAACTGCGTTTGAGTTTCAACTAGCTTCGTCATCATATCTTCTAAATTCGGCTTTTTATCATCGGTTTGTGGTGGTTTGTTTTGAAAATTAGGTCTTTGCTGATTGTAAGTATTATTGGATACTTGTTGGTTGTTAGGACCTTGTTGGTTGTTGTATGAAATATTTCGATTATAATTCTGGTTTTGATTGTAGATCGGTCTTGGCGGTTGATAATTATTCTGATAATTATTTCCAGGCCTTTGGTTTAGATATGAAACATTCTCCCTTTGTTCCATTGTTAATTCAATACTGAGACAATCTTTTGTCAAATGTGGTCCTCCAGACTGCTCACAACTAATTCGTATTGAGTGTATATCTTTAGTCATCTTTTCCATTCGTCTCTCGACAGCATCTATCTTTGTAGAAATGGAATCTAAGTCATGGCTAGAATCGGCTCTAGCTGCTTTAGATGATCTAATGATATCTTTTTCTTGGTGCCACTCATGTGAGTGGGAAGCAGTGTTATCAATAATTTTATAAGCATCAGTTTCGGTTTTCTTCATAATAGAACCACCAGCTGCTATATCGATGTCTTTCCTTGTAGTGATGTCGCATCCTTGGTAGAATATTTGTACTATTTGACAGGTATCTAAACCATGTTGCGGACATCCTCTTAATAACTTTCCAAATCGTGTCCACGCCTCATATAGAGTTTCATTTGGCTTCTGTGTGAACGTAACAATTTCTCCTTGAAGTCTTACGGCTTTAGATGCCGGAAAGAATTGTTTAAGAAATTTTTCAACTAAAACGTCCCATGTATCAATCGCCCCTCCAGGTAATGATTCCAACCAATCTTTGTCTTCTCCCTTTAAAGTCCAGGGAAATAACATAAGATATATCTGTTCATCCTCCACTTCTCGGATTTTAAATAGTGTGCAGATCCTATTAAAGGTACGAAGATGTTCATTTGGATCTTCCTTTGGCGCACCACTAAATTGGCATTGATTAGTCACCATGTGTAAAATTTGTCCTTTGATTTCATAATCTGGCGCATTAATGTCAGGATGAGTAATTGCGTGACCTTGGCCAGTGCGTTTAGCTCTCATTCGATCTTCCATACTTAAAGGTTCCAGATTCTCCATAATTGAATTTGTTGAATCGGAATCACTAGAGGATTCTAATTTAATGGTTCGTTCCTCAACAATCTCTGTTTGAATGATTGGTGGTTCCGGAGGAAAATTTAATGGTTCAGGATCTATGAATCGTCCCTGAATATTCTCTGGATTCTCAATTGTGAGGTCGGGTTCAAAAAATGGATTATCGAAAATTTGAACTGGAGTACTTGGTTGACTGGATGACGATTCTAAAGAAAAATCAACGGCGGTAATATTTGCAAGATGTCTTGATCTAGTTACAGGTGGTGAACGTACAAAAGGTGGTGAACGTCTTGCTCGGTGCATTCACTGAATATCCTATTAGTTTTTAAAAGGAAAGAAAAATTATATAAGTTATCCAATTAATAGACTTTTCTGATTTTGCCCACGTTTCGAATAGCCAAAAGATGCAGCAGAGGGGCAGGATTCGTTTGGTCTCAATATAATTGAGGACTGTTTGGCTCCAATAACCCGGTCCACGTACAAATCCAACTATTACTACGAACCAGAAAATTTTGATGTCTATCAATTTAACCACTTAAAATAAATTTTCGTAATTTTAAGAAGTATAGAGAAGAAGTAGAAAAAAAATCTATGTCCTAAAACTAGAATGGCGAGAAAAAAGAAATCAAAAGAGCGCGTCGAAAAAGGTCGAAAAAGAAAAGATCGAAAAATAAAAGGCGTCGAAAAATAAGAAAGAAAAAAAATGACTATAAAAAAAACTCGACTAACCCAACCTTATTACTATCACTAACTTAAAATTATAATCGCAAATTGAGATTACTAATTGGAATGATAATTGATACATAGGTAAAAGGTGTCTAAAAATATTAAAGCTTACAGGAAAAACTATATCCCAAATGGCAATATCTTAAAAAGGTACTAAAACTTAAAAAGGCGTCGCAGAATTCTAAAGCACTTAAATCTTTGTCTAAAGAAAAAGCACTTAAGGGATTTTACAGCAAAGCCTAAAAATCTAGAAATAAAAATAACTATGGCAAAAACAAGGAATTAAAACTAAATACGAGCGAAAAATACAAAAAATTACGCTAAAACATTAAAAAGGGACAAAATATAAAAATATACTAAAAGTTGTAAAAAGGATAACTTTTATAAAAATATTATTTTTATATTATTTATTTTATAAAACTATTAATTTTATAAACTAATTAAACTAAATAATACAAATAATAAAATAACTAAACTAAATAATATAATATATATAACCTAATTAGGGTTTTAAATTAATAATAATAAATAATACCCGTAATAAATGCTGAATTAGGGTAAACTGTGGCGTGTCAGACGATCTCATGTGATCGCATGAGTTTATACCTTCGGGCTCATGCGATCGCATGAGCCAGGATTTTGGGCCAGGTTACGGGCTGCTACAGTAGCAGGCCCGAGTGTTTTTATAATTTTTTTTTTCTGTTTTGAATTTTCTGTTTTATATATTTATGTAATATATTTATATAAATTAAATAAAACTTATATTTTTATAAAATAAAGATAAAGAAACTTTTATAGAACTTAAATATTTAACAAACTCTTAAAAATATTTATATTTTTGTTTTCTTTTTATATTTTCGAATATATTAAAACGTATTTTTTTACAAAAGTGTATTTTAATAAAAGTAAACTAAAAATAAATTTTTTTTTAGCGTTGCGCTTCCGGCTTTTAAGCTAGATTGTTCCCCGGCAGCGGCGCCAAACATACTTGATGTCAAAGCTAAGGGGTATAAAATACTATTAAATTTTAGCAGGAAATACTATTAAATACGATACAATTTTACACAAGATATTTATTTATTTATTGAATGGATATACTTAAACCTTGCTACAACACTTATAGGCAGTGTACCTAATCGTACAGTAGTGTAGTTTTTAGTAAGTCCGGTTCGTTCCACAGGGAATCTTTTAATCAAAGCTTAACGCTATATTAGTTTAATTTATAAAAATACGAATATATATGTAAGTAATATTATTATTTTAAAGGGGGTTTTTACCGTTTAATGACCGGTTTTTCGATTTTAAAACTTTAGTCACAGTTAAAACCAAATGTAAAATATTAAATAAATAAAAGACTTAATTTAAAGCGTAAAGTAAATAACGATAATCAAATTGCGATAAATAAAAGTGCGATAAAATAAGCTTGCGATAATTAAAAAGTACGATAATTAAAAGTGCAATTAAATACAATAACAAAAAATAAAAGTGCGATAATTAGAAGTGCAATTAAATATAAAATAAAGGAAATTAAATATGAAATTAAAGAATTATGCTTATTTAAACTTCCGTAATCATGATGTTTGACGTGTTGATTTTAGTTTTATGCCCATGGGTTAATTGTCCTTTGTCCTGGATTATTTAATATGTCCGTCTGGTTTTTGTCCATAACAGTCCATCAGTCATAAATATAAAGTGCGAGTGTCCTCGTCAAATTATCCTTATACCCAAAGTCAAATATTCCAACTAATTGGGGACTTAAACTGTAACAAGGTTTTATTACTTTGTTTAATAATTACACCAGGATGTCGACTGAGTGTAACCCAAGGTTTTAATACTTTGTTATCAATTATGCCAAGTGTCCTTGTACATAATTTCACTCCTGTTTTAATAATTCTAGTGACTATTAATCCATTCCCGTGTCCGGTTAAATGAACGATTATTCGTACATATAAATACCCTGCCCATCGTATCCGATCGAGTGTATATGGTTATTTATAGGGACGTTCAATTGTAAATCTTTATGTTAAAATTAACAAACTATCATTTAGTTAAACAAATATAAAGCCCATTAATAGCCCATAGTCTAATTTCCACAAGTGTCGTTCTTTTGTCCAAACCCCAATTATGGTACAAAGCCCAATTACCCAATTTTAATATTTTTAGCCCAACATCATGATTACTTCGGATTAAATAAGCATAATAATAACTTAGCTACGAGACATTAATGTAAAAAGGTTGAACATAACTTACAATGATTAAAAATAGCGTAGCGTTAAACGGACAGAATTTCGACTTACACCCTTACAACATTCGCTAACACACCCTTATTATTAGGATTTAAAATTAAAATTAAAATTAAAATATAAATTATATATACATATACTACGTTTGAGTGAAGAAGAAAAAGATGTGTTTTGTGTTACACCAAAGCTCGGTTTTTATAGGCATTTGGGCTGGAACTGTGCACCATGCGATTGCATGGATTTATGCTTTCCAGGCCATGCGATCGCATGGCCAGCTGGGGAGAGCCACATTTGGTTGTTTTCTTCTGCCGACGTTTATTTAAATAGAATATAATATATATATTAATTTTAAGAATTAATTATATATTATATTATATTCATATGCATAGTTGACTTATAATTTTTAGTCCGTTGCGTCGAGCGTTGAGAGTTGACTCTGGTCCCAGTTCCGGATTTTCGAACGTCCTTGCGAATAATTTAATATCTTGTACTTTGCGTTTTGAATCTTGTACTCTTGTAATTTTGAGACGTTTCTTATCAATAATTGGAACCTCATTGATTGTATTTTGTACTTTTGAGCTTTTTGGTCGTTTGCGTCTTTAATTCGTCGAATCTGTCTTTTGTCTTCACCTTTTATTATTTAAACGAATATCACTTGTAAATAGAACAGTTGCAACTATAAGCTTGTCTTTCTTGAGGGATAATGCTATGAAATATATGTTCGTTTTTAGCATTATCAATCAACTAATTCATCTGATGGGTTAGTAGCCTACTTAATCATTGGAGACAAAAAGAAGATGATCCTTTCATCAACCAAATTCACCTCGGGGCGAAGAACTTGAAGCATTCACCGGCGAAGCTATCCGAAACACCATTTTCAGCCACATTTCCAGAGTATCTCGTCACGACTATATACTATCTCAAATCCTAGATCTTATTCATTCGCTCGTTCTGACCGACAATCATTCCGTAGTAATACTGAAATGTCCCGTTCATATTGATTATAAACGTTCCATATTAATTGATTTCGTTGCGAGGTTTTGACCTCTATATGAGACGTTTTTCAAAGACTGCATTCATTTTTAAAACAACCATAACCTTTATTTTATCAATAAAGGTTTCAAAAGCATTACGTAGATTATCAAATAATGATAATCTAAAATATACTGTTTACACACGACCATTACATAATGGTTTACAATAGAAATATATTACATCGACATATGTTTCTTGAATGCAGTTTTTACATAATATCATACAAACATGGACTCCAAATCTTGACCTTATTTTAGTATGCAACAGCGGAAGCTCTTAATATTCACCTGAGAATAAACATGTTTTAAACGTTAACAAAAATGTTGGTGAGTTATAGGTTTAACCTATATATATCAAATCGTAACAATAGACCACAAGATTTTATATTTCAATATACATCCCATATATAGAGATAAAAATCATTCATATGGTGAACACCTGGTAACCGACATTAACAAGATGCATATATAAGAATATCCCCATCATTCTAGGACACCCTTCGGATGATATAAATTTAGAAGTACTAAAGCATCCGGTACTTTGGATGGGGTTTGTTAGGCCCAATAGATCTATCTTTAGGATTCGCGTCAATTAGGGTGTCTGTTCCCTAATTCTTAGATTACCAGACTTTAATAAAAAGGGGCATATTCGATTTCGATAATTCAACCATAGAATGTAGTTTCACGTACTTGTATCTATTTTGTAAATCATTTTTAAAACCTGCATGTATTCTCATCCCAAAAATATTAGATTTTAAAAGTGGGACTATAACTCACTTTCACAGATTTTTACTTCGTCGGGAAGTAAGACTTGGCCACTGGTCGATTCACGAACCTATAACAAATATGTACATATATATCAAAGTATATTCAAAATATATTTACCACACTTTTAATACATTTTGATGTTTTAAGTTTATTAAGTCAGCTGTCCTCGTTAGTAACCTACAACTAGTTGTCCAACGTTAGATGTACAGAAAAAAATTGATATATATTATCTTGAATCAATCTACGACCCAGTGTATACACGTCTCAGGCTAGATCACAACTCAATGTATATATATTTTTGGAATCAACCTCAACCCTTTATAGCTAACTCCCACATTACTGCATATAGAGTGTCTATGGTTGTTCCAAATAACATATACACATGGGTCGATATGATATGTCAAAACATTTGTATACGTGTCTATGGTATCCCAAGATTACATAATATATTAGAATACATGTATAATACAATATAAGTTAGCTAGGATATGATTAATACAGATTTGTTACCAATTTTCACGTTGCTACAACAAGAAAAATTATGCAATCTTGTTTTACCCATAACTTCTTCATTTTAAATCCGTTTTGAGTGAATCAAATTGCTATGGTTTCATATTGAACTCTATTTTATGAATCTAAACAGAAAAAGTATAGGTTTATAGTCGGAAATATAAGTTACAAGTCGTTTTTGTAAAGGTATTCATTTCAGTCGAAAGAACGACGTCTAGATGACCATTTTAGAAAACATACTTCCACTTTGAGTTTTACCATGATTTTTGGATATAGTTTCATGTTCATAAGAAAAATCATTTTCCCAGAAGAACAACTTTTAATTCAAAGTTTATCATAGTTTTTAATTAACTAACCCAAAACAGCCCGCGGTGTTACTACGACGGCGTAAATCCGGTTTTACGGTGTTTTTCGTGTTTCCAGGTTTTAAATCATTAAGTTAGCATATCATATAGATATAGAACATGTGTTTAGTTGATTTTAAAAGTCAAGTTAGAAGGATTAACTTTTGTTTGCGAACAAGTTTAGATATAACTAAACTATGTTCTAGTGATTACAAGTTTAAACCTTCGAATAAGATAGCTTTATATGTATGAATCGAATGATGTTATGAACATTATTACTACCTCAAGTTTTTTGGATAAAGCTACTGGAAATGAGAAAAATGGATCTAGCTTCAAAGGATCCTTGGATGGCTTGAAAGTTCTTGAAGCAGAATCATGACACGAAAACAGTTCAAGTAAGATTTTCACTCGAAATAAGATTGTTATAGTTATAGAAATTGAATCAAAGTTTGAATATGAGTATTACCTTGTATTAGAAATATATCTTACTGTAAATAAGAAAAATTTCTTGAGGTTGGATGATCACTCTACAAGATTGGAAGTAAGCTAGCAAACTTGGAAGTATTCTTGATTTTAAGAAACTAGAACTTGTAGAATTTATGAAGAACACTTAGAACTTGAAGATAGAACTTGAGAGAGATCAATTAGATGAAGATAATTGAAGAATGAAAGTGTTTGTAGGTGTTTTTGGTCGTTGGTGCATGGATTAGATATAAAGGATATGTAATTTTGTTTTCATGTAAATATGTCATGAATGATTACTCATATTTTTGTAATTTTATGAGATATTTCATGCTAGTTGCCAAATGATGGTTCCCACATGTGTTAGGTGACTCACATGGGCTGCTAAGAGCTGATCATTGGAGTGTATATACCAATAGTACATACATCTAAAAGCTGTGTATTGTACGAGTACGAATACGGGTGCATACGAGTAGAATTGTTGATGAAACTGAACGAGGATGTAATTGTAAGCATTTTTGTTAAGTAGAAGTATTTTGATAAGTGTCTTGAAGTCTTTCAAAAGTGTATGAATACATATTAAAACACTACATGTATATACATTTTAACTGAGTCGTTAAGTCATCGTTAGTCGTTACATGTAAGTGTTGTTTTGAAACTTTTAGGTTAACGATCTTGTTAAATGCTGTTAACCCAATGTTTATAATATCAAATGAGATTTTAAATTATTATATTATCATGATATTATGATGTACGAATATCTCTTAATATGATATATATACATTAAATGTCGTTACAACGATAATCGTTACATATATGTCTCGTTTCAAAATCATTAAGTTAGTAGTCTTGTTTTTACATATGTAGTTCATTATGAATATACTTAATGATAGGTTTACTTATCATAATATCATGTTAACTATATATATAACCATATATATGTCATCATATAGTTTTTATAAGTTTTAACGTTCGGGAATTGTGAAGACCCGTCCTAATCCATCCGAACGAAGTCTTCAACCTTTGATCTCAGAGTGATGATCTGACTTCTATATGCCATAAACGACTCCATGTAAGTGAGCATATGCACAGCGGAAGTTTTCTTTCACACCTGAGAATAAACATGCTTAAAAGTGTCAACCAAAAGGTTGGTGATTTCATTAGTTTAACATAAATAATCATTTCATAATTTTAATAGACCACAAGATTTCATATTTCCATTTCTCATAAACATACGTCCCATGCATAGAGACAAAAATATCATTCATATGGATTGAACACCTGGTAACCGACATTCACAATATACAAATAAGAATATCCCCATCATTCCGGGATTCTCCTTCGGACATGATATAAATTTCGAAGTACTAAAGCATCCGGTACTTTGGATGGGGCTCGCTGGGCCCGATAGATCTATCTTTAGAATTCGCGTCAATTAGGGTGTCTGTTCCCTAATTCTTAGATTACCAGACTAAATAAAAAGGGGCATATTCGATTTCAATAATTCAACCATAGAATGTAGTTTCATTTACTCGTGTCTATTTCATAAAACAGTTATAAAAGCATTTCATGTATTCTCAGTTCTAAATATATTTCAAAAGCATTTAATAAAGCAGTTGTAAAAATTAGCGCATGTATTCTCAGTCCCAAAAATGTAAAGAGTAAAAGGGAATCAAATGAACTCACACATATAAATATTGTAAAACAGTTAATAAAGCATTTGCATGTATTCTCAGCCCAAAATGTATATAAAAAGGGAATAATGAAACTCACCATACTGTATTTCGTAGTAAAAATACATATTACATCATTGAACAAGTGCAAGGTTGGCCTCGGATTCACGAACCTATATCATGTATATATATATTAACACATTATAAATCAACTAAGTTTATATATATTCTATTATGTATTAAGACTAATATTCTTATATATAATTTCATTAATACTTATAATACGTGATGATACTTATTTGATATTTGATTAATGTAACATTAATAATATTAGTTAAAACAAAATTTTATGTAATATTAGTATACTTTATATTTTTATATAAACATATATTGTTTGCAAAATTAATAATTTGTAGTAATACTAGCTTAAGGATAATGATAATAGTGATAGTAATAATAGTAATAATAAAAAAGGAAAATTTAAAAATGAAAATTTAATAAGGATAATAACTTTAATTAAAAATAATGTTATATGATAGTTTTAATAATAAAAATACTACAATAATAATAATACTAAATAAATAATAATAATAATTAGAATGTTAATAATAATAATAACAATGATATTAATAATACTTGTGATAATAATAATGTGAATGATAATAATAGTAATAATAATAAAACTAATAATAATAATATTAAGAGTAATAATAATAAGTATACTACCTTTAATTGTTTTCCCAAAAAAAATGTCACAGACCGGGCTCGAACCCGAGACCTCTCATTCCCATACCAAGCGTCTAACCACTCATCTGTTTATTATTTTCTGTTTTATATCATGGGTTATATCTATATAACCCTTACGTTTCTGTTTCTAGTCCAACAAGCTAAACCCAATCTTATTTGTAACAGGCCCAATAGTCTACCATCCCTTAAGCCCATGCACGATTTTTCTTCAAACCCAAATAATAATCCATGTAGGGTTTCGGTGTTATTGTTTTTTAACAGAAACAATTTGCAGTAGCAATGTTCATCGATGTAGGGCAGTAACACACACACACGATAGCAGCAACCGGTCGACTTCAACTTATTATTATCATCATCGTCTTAACTTATATCGTTCATCATTAATGTATATCACCAATTCCACGTCCATCTTCATCATCATGGACATCACCTAGTCATCATCCTTTATTCGGTTATGTCACCCCACCATCATCATCGTAAACTTAATTCTAACAAAATCAATTCCTTGGATGTGAGGGTTTGGAAAGGAAATATAGCACATGGGTTAGATCAAGACTTATTCCTACTATAAAATTCTCGGTCTACAGGCATGTAACTAACTCCACCTTTTCTTTTTATTTGTGTTGTAATTTATCATGGTCCACCATTCAATTTAATTATCCTCTTAATTACTTGCAACCAGCCTAACTAAACGATTTATGAAATACGGCTGCTTTCCCTTATTTTTTATTTAACCTGTTTTTCTAAAACAACTACATCACGGTTCTGGTCCCATGTTCTTGTTGGTCGGCCAATACAAAAAAAAATAATAATATGTATCCATAAACATATTACTTAATTATTAGCAAGTGGGATTAGGAAATAAAAAAAAAGTAGTGGTTACCAAGAAAAGAAACACGTTAGCAGGTATAGTGATGGTGTTCGGTGGTGCTTGTGGTTGACCAGCAAAAGAAACAAATAAGGACAGCAGTAGTTCAGAAGTGCAGTACCAAAAGGCTTCGACATCAGAGGGTAGAGAAGAACTTGGGTTGTAAATTGTAAGGTGGTGTTTCGTATGATAAAACATAAACTGAAATGGGTAGTAGCAAGGTGACAGTTTATAGAGTTTAAAGGTGATGGTATTTTGTTTCTATATAAAAAAAATATAGTCGATGTGGGTTCTTGGTGGTGATGGAGTTTTGGTTAGACAACAAAAACAGTAAGGAGGATTAGCTACAAGATCAAAATGGGTGTGGTGGAGGTTTCACGATGGTATTCGACCTGCAGCAGTTTGGGATCTTTTTAGGAGGTTATAACTCAACTAATAGAGGTTTAGAACGAGTGGTGGTGTTCGATTTTTAAATAACTTTAAGGTGGTGAATTTTGAAGTTTATAGGTGACAATATTGGTGGTTTGTGTTGGTCATGAAAAGAAAAGAAGAAAAGAAAAAAAATGGAAGAAGGTGATCGATGATGGTTGTTCACAATTGTGGTCTTTGAGGGTGACAATGGTGGTTGCAGAATGAGCTGTTAGCAACAATAGTAAACATGATGGTGGTTGAGTGGTGGTCAACAAAGGTGGCGGTTGAAGGTGTTGGAGTATAGTGAGAGCTCGATGGTGGTCGAAGGTTGCAGGAGATCGATGAGTGTATATGTATGTATTTTTTTGTGTTTCTTATATGCATATGATATATATGTATATTTAATTAAGAGCAAGATAGATAGAAGATGTAAAGCAACAACACACAATATTATTGTTATTAAATCACGGGATTCAAATTGGTGGATGTTACGTTTAACAGAAAGTTAAAAGTGTTAGGTGATTTCATTTGTCTAATGCACCCAATATCTATATATAAATTCGATGTATTTGATTATGAGTAGGAGAAGTCAAAAAAAACAATAGTCATAATAATTATTAATAATAATATAATAATAATGAGACGACCCGACCCAATCCATAGGGACGAATACAATAACATATGATAACATTGCGAGGTACTTGACCTCTATATGATACATTTTACAAACGTTGCATTTATTCTTAAAAGGCAAACTATCATTACATCAATATTTGACATTTTTGTCTAACATTTCATAATATCCAAATGACCTAATCTGTCATTTACTTAATTATATTCTCTATTGAACTCCAATGACTCGAATGCAACGTCTTTGTATCATAGCTTAAAAAGGTCCCAAGTAGTATCCTTAACATGAGCTAATGCACAGCGGAAGACTTAATTCATACCTGAGAATAACATGCTTTAAAACGTCAACATAAAGTTGGTGAGATATATAGGTTTGATGCTAGCAGCGTTATAACAATGGAACACAAGATTTCATATATAAACATTTTAATAAAAATATTCTAAGTGGTTGAGCACTTGGTAACCATACTTAACATTTAATCACGTCGCATATTCCCTTTATTATGAAATCTTACTACACCGTACCAAGTGTAGTCACAAAACGAAGTACTGTGCAACCGTTGAATACTGGTCGTCCAGTCCGGTTGGGGTTGTCAGGCCCGATAGATCTATCAACAGGATTCGCGTTTACAATACCGCTGTAAATATTAGTTACCAAGCTACAGGGAAGTATGCCAGTGGTACAACTCAACGTAGAATATATTTTTCAGTTACTTGTGTCCATAACGTAAAACATAAAATACATGTATTCTCATCCCGAAATACTTAGAGTTTAAAAGTGGGACTATATACTCACTTTTGTCTTGAAGATATGTAATTTCGACTTGGTCTCCGATTGATATCACGAACCTATCCATATATAATATATCAATACCTTTTCTTTTTAAACAATCGTCACATATATATACTTTTAATAATTCCTTAGTCCGTAGTTAGCAGTCCGATGTTAGTAATTCAATTTTAATGGTTCATATTTAGTTGTTTAATAAACCCCCAATGAAATAAATAAAACCCCCCATCGTATATGTATTGGTCGAGATTAATCTTGACCCATGGTACCGGTGTTGTCAAATGACGTGTTGCGTACATAAAGTACCGGTGTTGTCAAATGACGTGTTGCGTACAATCATGGGATCTTATGATTAATCTTCTCGTATTGTTTACGGGTGATCCTGAACCATATAAAATTAAATTATGAGTACATATGTATAAAATATCATGTTACTTTAGGAAGATGTGATTTATTTAATTTTCTCCAATTATTTTCGTGGCTAAACTAGTCTTGGATATCCGATTTTGTTTTGGTCATAATTTCTTCGTTACAACTCCGTTTTCGTTGATTCAACTTTCCACTTCCTTGGATCGAGTCCCTCTTTAAGAATATGAACTATAAATACCTTAGTTTGTATTCGAAATCATAGGTCATAGGTCAAATTTTGGTGAAACTTATGAAGTTAATCATTTTTGTTACAAAAACATCATTTAATGACCATTTTTCTAAAAATACTTATACTATGAATTAAATCATGAAATTTTTATGTGTTAACATATTCATAAGAAATATCATTTTTCCAGAATATAAACCTCCAATTCAAAGTTCAAGATGGTTTTTAATTATCCAACCCAAAACAGCCCCCGGTTGCACTCCGACGTCATAAAAACAGTTTTTTTAAGGTATTCTTTGAAAAACTAAGTTATACCTTGTTAAATTAGCATATATTTAAGTTATATTACAGGTCTTGAAGTATTTTAAAAGTTAAGTTAGAAGGATCTATTTAGTTTGCAAACAAGTTTGAAATCATTCAAACTATGTTTTTGTTGTTAAAATTGTATACCATACAATAAGATAGCTATATATATATGAATCGAATAAGGTTATGAACAAAGTTACTACCTCAAGTTACTTGGACAAGATTGCTGTAAAAGAGGAGTAAAAACCTAGAACCAAAAGAGTGATGAAATTGGATGAAAGATTGGAAGCAACTTAAGACATAAACTTGAATTGAAAGTTGTATTTTTGTAGTGTTTTTGTTGATCTTTTTATGGTGGTGTTTAAGGTGATTCTTGAGAGGATTTTTGCTGGAGTTCTTAGAGGGACATGAGGCTAGTAAGTGTGTGTGTTTAGCTAGAGAAATGATGTTCCAAAAATTGAAAATGGATGCATGTATTTATGGTGGTGTAAAAGGTGTATAAATTTGTAATTTTGTGAAAAAATCTTTTAATCATGTGAAATTGTCATACTAAATAACAAAAGTAGTTACCTTATACATAAGGCATGAACAAGGGCTGGTTGGTGGTGATTTGATGTGTATATACCAATAGTAAATACGTATAGAAGCTAGGTATGATACGAGTACATATACTCTAGATATACGTATAGAAATTTTGTGAAAAATGGAATGAGGATTCAAAAATAGCTATCTTTTGTGAATATACTTATATTGTTTTATGTATTTAAGTCTTTAAAAGTGATTAAATACATTATATATACGATATATGTATAAACATTATAGGTCGTAAGTATTTATGTCAAATAACGTTACGTATAGTTATCGTTTTGAAAGCTTAAGTTAGTAGTTTCAAAATATACTTATAACTTATTGTTATTAATACAAAATGAGATATTTAAACATCCTTAAATCATGTTAAATATGTATATATACATATATATACACAAACGTATAATTAACATATATTGTATAGTTCGTGATATCATCGGTCAAACTAGACGGTTAAACGTTATGTAAAACTCTTTTCAAAATCATAAATCTCAACAATTTAGATTGCTTATAATGTTGGTAAGTTTTAATTTATGTAAATATTAATCTTATAAGTGTAAAACGATCGGAAAATTCCGGGTCGTTACAGTACCCACCCGTTAAAGAAATTTCGTCCCGAAATTTGGTAGAGGTTGTCATAAATAACAATAGGAATGTTTTCATGACGAATATGAGGTATTAATAGAGTTTTATCATTATTTGAAGATATGGATAAAACGATTCGGTCATGTGAAGCGCACGAGTGAAGCTATCACAAAAGAATGAAATGAGTGAATATAGAATTGTTTTAACCGATGTCGAGATTAGGATTGATTTCCAGAATTTAAGGGATTTAAAGAAAATCTTATGTAATAAGATTTGGTTCTTCGATGATTTAGAAAACAGGATCTCCTTTGATTTAATGCGATAATCTGTTTCGATTTCTTTGTCGGATATTTCACTATAAATCCACCTCCTTCCCTTTCTTACTCCCATACCTCACATCTCTTACTCTTCCTCCTCTAATTCATACCTTAAGGTATCCTTTAAAATGCTTCATCCCGTTCTGATTTTTGTTATACTTCTAACTTTCATATCTTTCATTCTTCTCTTTCATCTACCGCTAGAAGAATCTATTCACTTTTATGATTTTCTTGGAATTATAATGTTTCTAATTCTCCCGTGTCTTTACGTCGCCATACGTATTGATACACACGGTTTGTAGTTTCTGGGTGGTTATTGGGTTTGATATCTTTCCTTATATTTCGATGCTCCTGCTTCTGTTTTCCATAATCATTGTCATCCATAGTTAATACTCTCTCCTATTTGCTGTAATCTATAACCCAATTTCTATTTTGGGACTTTGTCCCTTCGTTTCTTCTTCCCGTCCTTGAGTCAAGCGATCAATAGTTCGAAATTCGTAGGTATAAAATTCGGAATGAACATAGCTAATGCTCTAAGAAAGGAATGGTAATGGCACGATTTTGATTTGTCAAATTACCAGAATATCCAGGAAAATAGAACTATCAAGATGATTTGTTCTTAATATGTTTCGGAATTGGATAGAATGTAAAAGTCGTGTAACATGGCACATGATGACGGTACTGTGAATCATCATATTCCATTAGAAACTTAACATGACTTACTGTAATATAATGAAGTTGATCAAGTTTCATTATATTATACTAGTTCATGCATCAGTTCCCAACACTGCTTCAGAACATTCCTATTTTAAACTTGAAGGATTTAGAAACTAACACAGTTTCCTTTATATTGTAACGCAGATATTACAGAGAGATAAATGATTTCAGATAAGGATAGTGGTGAAAATATCCTCAGAAATATTGAGGATATTTATAATGAAAGATATGATAATATCTTGGAATTTCTAATGTCGAAGGATGATGATGAAGATTGACCCGTAAGGGTTTAGATTCAGAAGCAAGGTGTTTGCTACAGAATCGTCATAATTCTTTATGTACAAGTTTAGTCCTTGTAACTTGTTCAGAGTCTCCTTCATGGTTTGTTCAATCCGGTTTTCAGTACCAATTTTCTATCGAGCGTTCCTAACACTTCCTTCTTTTATCATCAACATTTGGTCATTAAGACCTTCTACAACATGCTGCTTCGTCAGTATTTTCAAAGTTATCGGATCTGGGTCATTGGTTATCAAACCAAGATGGTTTAAGGAGAATTGTATTTTTAGATGATTAAACGCTGATGGTAATATGATGGAATATAAAAGGTTCTCCGGTAACGATGGCGAAAGAACAACGTATATATATATATATCGAGATTGTAATAAGAGTAGTCTTACTGAGATATCGAAGTGGAGCTGTGACAAAATTAGTTAATTGAAAAGGAATCGCGTGATTGTTTTTGCTAATGGATGATAAGGAATTCGATGCGGATACGTTTTAACTATAACTTCGAGTTCAAAAATTTTTAGGTGCATAACTGTATGCATAAATCTTTATTCCGTAGACGAGGTGCGGCTGGTTGAACTTCTCGATCGAGATGTTTTCAAGAATCATGAAAAGTTGTGAATGCGAATTGTAATCGTCAAGATACAAATGAGGTTTAAAATAGAATCAAGTGGCAAACTTGAAGGATTGTTTAGTTTCATATGTAATAATCATCATTTTAACTCATTTTTAATTGTCTAAAGTTAGCAGTCCAATAGTCCGATTGTCCAATGGTTCAATAAATTCATATATGAACTAAATATATAATATTCGAATTACTTAATACGTATCGTGAACCGTGTACTGGTCTCGGTGTCGATCACAACTCAAAGTATATATATATTTTGGAATCAACTCGGACCCTGTATAGCCAACTCCCACCTTCACATATAGAGTGTCTATGGTTGTTCCGAAATATATATATAGATGGATCAATATGATAAGTCGAAACCTTGTATACGTGTCCCGTTATTTAAAATGCGTAAAATAAATAAATATATATCATGACCCATTATACAACGTGTTGTCTCAGAATTAATCCGACGTGTTGTTGTACATGTGTCCCGACGGTATGTAAAGTACAGAAATTAAAATTGCAAGAATGTAAATTGCGATAAATTAAATATAATCAGTTAGCTGGGAACAGTTAGCCGGAACAGTTAGCGTGTAATCCTATCACAATTTCAATTAATTAATTCATCTGTTTCTAACAATTTTTATTTTGCCAATGTTTCTTCATTATGCCACTTGTTGGATTCGGATAGGTAAAAATCCAAATATGAAATTTAAATGGAAATGGTTAATCTGGGGTGAACGGATACGTATATCGGTAATTGTAAGTAGGATAATAAATGATCGTTGAATCAGATTCGAAGAATGTGCAGTGTAACTTGTTAATGTGAATTCTAAATATTCCTTGGGTACTACCCACCCGTTAAAATATTTTCATCATTAACAGTTTGTACGAATGAAATTTTTAATTACAATCTTTATGAAAATATATTTGCATATATATTTTCTTCGGAGGTAACTATGAATTTAATGAGTCAATAAAATATTCAACTCATTTGATTTATCGTTATTACTAGATTACATAATCTCCAAAACATTAGAAATTACATAATCGTCATGTCGAACGAAGAACGATACGTAAAGAAGAGGTAATCGGTGTAGAATGATATGTAGAACAAAGATCATATTCGAAGTTCAGATGATGATGTTGAGGTACGTGGTGCGGATGTGATTGTTGGTGGTGGTAATGATACGGTTGGTGTTGATGCTGATGATGTCGTTGACGTCGATGATGCTACTGGTACTGAAGATTGCGAGGTTGATGTTGTTAACGGTACTGGTTATGCTGCTGGTGCTGCTGCTGGTGTTTGTAACCTTCGCACCGTGTTCTCCAAAGCCGTCACACGAGCGTGAAGTTCGTTAATTTCTGCTAGTACACCAGGATGATTGGCGGTTGGAGTGAGCGAATGAACAAGATCCGAAATATGGGATAGGATATAATCATGACGAGATACTCGAGAAATGAGAGAGAAAATGGTTTCTCGAACAGGTTCGCCGGTAAGTGCTTCAGGTTCGTCGCCAATGGGGCAATTCGGTGGGTGAAAAGGATCACCTTCTTCTTGTCTCCAATAATTTAGTATACTACGAACCCATCCCCAATTCATCCAGAATAGATGATGAGAAATTGGTTGATCCATTCCAGTGACGCTGCCTTCGGAGCCCGAATGGAAATCCATATCAGCGTAGCTGTCGGAGTCGGAGGAATTCGAACTGGACGCGGAGTTCATCTTGTACAGTCGGGGAAATGAATTTTTGGTTTGGAATAGATTATAGGAGTTGGGTTTGGTATTCTTCAATACATAATTTACATATGTATTTATAATACTCAAAATCCCGTGAATTACGGAGAATCTTTGAAATTCGTCAGGCAATGTCTATAGCAACAGATACGCTAGGATACGAATTTTGTCTATACACTATCGATGCACCAAATGCAGTAAGACGTGTCTAGACTTAAGAATACTAAGCAGGCAATTCTTAAGGATGATAAGCAGATGATTTTCCACTAGATATGATAAGCAAAACTTTTGACATGTAGACACGGTCAAAGTCCAGACTCACTAATGCATCCTAACAACTACCAGTTAGACACACTAATGCAAGGCCTGGTTCGCTAAGACCAACGCTCTGATACCACATGAGACGACCCGACCCAATCCATAGGGACGAATACAATAACATATGATAACATTGCGAGGTACTTGACCTCTATATGATACATTTTACAAACGTTGCATTTATTCTTAAAAGGCAAACTATCATTACATCAATATTTGACATTTTTGTCTAACATTTCATAATATCCAAATGACCTAATCTGTCATTTACTTAATTATATTCTCTATTGAACTCCAATGACTCGAATGCAACGTCTTTGTATCATAGCTTAAAAAGGTCCCAAGTAGTATCCTTAACATGAGCTAATGCACAGCGGAAGACTTAATTCATACCTGAGAATAACATGCTTTAAAACGTCAACATAAAGTTGGTGAGATATATAGGTTTGATGCTAGCAGCGTTATAACAATGGAACACAAGATTTCATATATAAACATTTTAATAAAAATATTCTAAGTGGTTGAGCACTTGGTAACCATACTTAACATTTAATCACGTCGCATATTCCCTTTATTATGAAATCTTACTACACCGTACCAAGTGTAGTCACAAAACGAAGTACTGTGCAACCGTTGAATACTGGTCGTCCAGTCCGGTTGGGGTTGTCAGGCCCGATAGATCTATCAACAGGATTCGCGTTTACAATACCGCTGTAAATATTAGTTACCAAGCTACAGGGAAGTATGCCAGTGGTACAACTCAACGTAGAATATATTTTTCAGTTACTTGTGTCCATAACGTAAAACATAAAATACATGTATTCTCATCCCGAAATACTTAGAGTTTAAAAGTGGGACTATATACTCACTTTTGTCTTGAAGATATGTAATTTCGACTTGGTCTCCGATTGATATCACGAACCTATCCATATATAATATATCAATACCTTTTCTTTTTAAACAATCGTCACATATATATACTTTTAATAATTCCTTAGTCCGTAGTTAGCAGTCCGATGTTAGTAATTCAATTTTAATGGTTCATATTTAGTTGTTTAATAAACCCCCAATGAAATAAATAAAACCCCCCATCGTATATGTATTGGTCGAGATTAATCTTGACCCATGGTACCGGTGTTGTCAAATGACGTGTTGCGTACATAAAGTACCGGTGTTGTCAAATGACGTGTTGCGTACAATCATGGGATCTTATGATTAATCTTCTCGTATTGTTTACGGGTGATCCTGAACCATATAAAATTAAATTATGAGTACATATGTATAAAATATCATGTTACTTTAGGAAGATGTGATTTATTTAATTTTCTCCAATTATTTTCGTGGCTAAACTAGTCTTGGATATCCGATTTTGTTTTGGTCATAATTTCTTCGTTACAACTCCGTTTTCGTTGATTCAACTTTCCACTTCCTTGGATCGAGTCCCTCTTTAAGAATATGAACTATAAATACCTTAGTTTGTATTCGAAATCATAGGTCATAGGTCAAATTTTGGTGAAACTTATGAAGTTAATCATTTTTGTTACAAAAACATCATTTAATGACCATTTTTCTAAAAATACTTATACTATGAATTAAATCATGAAATTTTTATGTGTTAACATATTCATAAGAAATATCATTTTTCCAGAATATAAACCTCCAATTCAAAGTTCAAGATGGTTTTTAATTATCCAACCCAAAACAGCCCCCGGTTGCACTCCGACGTCATAAAAACAGTTTTTTTAAGGTATTCTTTGAAAAACTAAGTTATACCTTGTTAAATTAGCATATATTTAAGTTATATTACAGGTCTTGAAGTATTTTAAAAGTTAAGTTAGAAGGATCTATTTAGTTTGCAAACAAGTTTGAAATCATTCAAACTATGTTTTTGTTGTTAAAATTGTATACCATACAATAAGATAGCTATATATATATGAATCGAATAAGGTTATGAACAAAGTTACTACCTCAAGTTACTTGGACAAGATTGCTGTAAAAGAGGAGTAAAAACCTAGAACCAAAAGAGTGATGAAATTGGATGAAAGATTGGAAGCAACTTAAGACATAAACTTGAATTGAAAGTTGTATTTTTGTAGTGTTTTTGTTGATCTTTTTATGGTGGTGTTTAAGGTGATTCTTGAGAGGATTTTTGCTGGAGTTCTTAGAGGGACATGAGGCTAGTAAGTGTGTGTGTTTAGCTAGAGAAATGATGTTCCAAAAATTGAAAATGGATGCATGTATTTATGGTGGTGTAAAAGGTGTATAAATTTGTAATTTTGTGAAAAGATCTTTTAATCATGTGAAATTGTCATACTAAATAACAAAAGTAGTTACCTTATACATAAGGCATGAACAAGGGCTGGTTGGTGGTGATTTGATGTGTATATACCAATAGTAAATACGTATAGAAGCTAGGTATGATACGAGTACATATACTCTAGATATACGTATAGAAATTTTGTGAAAAATGGAATGAGGATTCAAATATAGCTATCTTTTGTGAATATACTTATATTGTTTTATGTATTTAAGTCTTTAAAAGTGATTAAATACATTATATATACGATATATGTATAAACATTATAGGTCGTAAGTATTTATGTCAAATAACGTTACGTATAGTTATCGTTTTGAAAGCTTAAGTTAGTAGTTTCAAAATATACTTATAACTTATTGTTATTAATACAAAATGAGATATTTAAACATCCTTAAATCATGTTAAATATGTATATATACATATATATACACAAACGTATAATTAACATATATTGTATAGTTCGTGATATCATCGGTCAAACTAGACGGTTAAACGTTATGTAAAACTCTTTTCAAAATCATAAATCTCAACAATTTAGATTGCTTATAATGTTGGTAAGTTTTAATTTATGTAAATATTAATCTTATAAGTGTAAAACGATCGGAAAATTCCGGGTCGTTACAAATAATCTTATAATTCACATGTGAAAGAGTTGAGACAATCATCAGAATCCTCGAACAGTATAGCATCCATTAATTTGGTTGTTTCTACCGACAGTTTTCACGGACTGTTAAATCGTACTCCGTTGTTAAATCAGTGACAGATAAAAAGTGTTCAGAAAAAAATCCCATATTTTTAAATTAACTATATTTATTTATTTTGGTCATTATGGTATAAAATTCTATCATTAATTTATAAAATAAAAATTACATCAACTGTCCCTCTCATTTAGGAGTAAAATATAAAAAGTGTTAAAACTTAACAATTAGTTCCTAAATACATTTTTAATAAGTCTAAAATTTATAGAACTCATTTTCGTATCACCGTTTATTTTAAAATTAAATAAGTTTGAATTTAACTTACTTAATATGAATTGAAACATCAAACGAGTATTATAATCATTTAATATTTATTTTTAATATACATTATTTATATATAGAGATATATTTTAAATAATAATTATTATAATATCCTATTTTTATTTTATTAATTTTTAATATCAACAACATATAATACTTCAAATTATATTTCAAATTATTATTTATATATACATACACAAATCTATTTTCAATTAATTGTTCGTGAATCGTCGAGAGCAGTCGAAGGTCAATTGAATATATGAAACAGTTCAAACTTTTTGAGACTCATCATTACAGACTTTGCTTATCATGTAGAAACATATAAAGATTAAGTTTAAATTTGATCGAAAATTTCCGGGTCGTCACAGTACCTACCCATTAAAGAAATTTCGTCCTGAAATTTGATCGAGATCGTCATGGATAACGATAAGAATGTTTTCATGACGCATATGAGTTGATAAATAGAGTTTTATCACCATTGAGTAATATAGATAAAATAATTTGATTTTGTGAAGAGTACGAGTGAAGCTATCATAAAAGAGTGAAATGAGTAAACGAAGGTTTGTCTTAACCGGTGATGTAGTCACGGTTGATTTCCTGAATTTAAGGGAAAAGATAGAACTATCAAGATAATATGTTCTTGATATGTTTAGAGGTTAGATAGAATGTAAGAGTCATGTAACATGGCACCTGATGACGTTATAGTCTGTGAATCATCAAGTTCCATTAGAAACTTAGCATGACTTACTGTAATATAATCACGTTGATCAAGTGTCATTATATTATACTAACTCATGTATCAATTTCCAACACTACTTCAAAAACATTCATATTTTAAGTTCGAAAGTTTATAGAATATAGAAACTAACAGTTTCTATATGATGTAACACTGATAGCACAAAAAGATAAATGATTTCAGATCAGAATAGTTATGAAGATATCTTCAGAAATATGGAGGATATTTATATATGGATATACGATGATATCTTGGAATTTCTAATATCGATGGATGATGAAGGAGATTTATCCGTAAGGGTTTAGATTCGGAAGCAAGGTATTCGCTAAAGATTTCATTAGAAACAGAATCATTTGGATTCTTTGAAGTCAAACTTATTCCTTGTGATTTGTCCACGGCTTCCTTCATAGTTTCGCATGATCCGCTTTTCGGTACTAAACTTTCTATTGAATGTTTCCAATATAATGTTACACAGGAAGCACGAAGAGGTATATAATTTCGGACGAGAATATTTATGAAAATATCCTCAGAAATATCGAAGATATTGATGATGATATTTTGGAATTTCTAAGTTCGATGGTTGATGGAGAAAGATTTTCCGCAAGATTTTAACATGACTTCGGAGCAAGATATTCTCTAAAGATTTCAACGGATCTAGATTTATCTGGGTTCTATGAATTTAGGGTATGTTACTTGTATTTCTCCTTGGTTTCCTTTATGGTTAGCTCAATCCGTTTTCCAGTTCCAACGTTTCTGAGCTTTTCCAACATACTATTCTTTATCATCAAATTTCCGACGACTAAGATCGTTTACGATTTCCTACAGTTTCTGCTGCTTCATTCAGCTTTTTCAACATACAGAGTATCGATTCGTAAACTGGGTACCTTTTCAAAATTTTTTGAATTGAAGGTAGTAATTCTAGGAGATAATTATTATATATATAATTGTTGATGTAAATATGCTGTGAGTTTTCAAAGTACTGATTGCCGATTCTTCTACATTTACTGCTACCATATCTGAATCATTGGTTATCGTTCTGAGATGATTTCAAGATAATTGTGTTTTTAGATGATTAAACGCTGACGGTAATATGGTGGAATATAACAGGTTCTCCGATAATAATAAAAGAGTACACATATAAATCAAGGTTATAATAAGGTTGTTTTGAACGAAAAGTCAAAGTTGATTTGCTGAAGCTGTGACAAAATTTGCTACCTTGAAAAGGGATCGCAAAGTTATTTTTGCTAATAAATGTCAAAGGATCTGACGCGACTACGTGTTAAACTTTTACTCAGTTGCCGAGAGTTTCTCAGGTGCATAACTATATGCACACATCTTTCCTTCCGTAGATGAAGTGCGGTTGATTCATCCTATCGATTGAGGTGTTTTCAAGAATTATGAAAGTTTGAATGCAGATTGGAATCGTCAAGGTACAATTAAGGTTTAAGATGAAATCAAGTGGCAACTTGAAGAATTGTTTAGTTTCATATATTATAATCAATATTTTAATTCATTTTAATTGTCCAAGGTTGGTAGTCATCAGTTGATAGTCCACAGTTGACAGTCCAATAATTCATATATAGTTTAATATATAATATTCGAATTAATTAATACGTGTCGTGACCCGTATACGTCTCAGACTCGATCACAACTCAAAGTATATATATTATTGTAGAATCAACCTCAACCATGTATAGAGAACTCGATCATTACTGCATATAGAGTGTTTATGGTGATTCCAAATAATATATATAGATGCGTCGATATGATATGTCAAAACCTTGTATACGTGTCCCGATATTTAAAGTGTGTAAAATAAATAACAGAAATTAAATGACGATAAATAAAATTGCGATAATGTAAATTGCGATAATTAAATTGTGATAAATAAAATGTAATATGGAATTAACAGTTAGCTAGGAACAGTTAGCTGGAAACAGTTAGCGTGGATTCTTAACAAAATTTTTCATATTGTTAATTAGTCTGTTTCTAATCAATTTTTATTGTGTCCATTATTTCTTCATTATGCCACTTGTGGGATTCTGATAGGTCAAAATCCAAATATGAAATTGAATGAAAATGGTTATTCTGCAGTGAACGGATACGTATAACGGTAGTTGTAAGTAGGATAGTAAATAACTGTTGAATCAGATTCGAAGAGTGTACAGTTTAACTTATTAATGTGAAATCTAAATATTCCTCGGGTATTACCTACCCGTTAAAATATTTTCACAATTAACACTTTGTACGAAAGAATTTTTAATTACAATCTTTATGAAAACGTATATACATATACATTTTCTTCAGATGTAATCATGGATTCATTGAGTTAATATGATATTCAACTCATTTGGTTTACCGTTAGAACTAGAATACATAATCTCTAAAACATTTAGAGATCACTTAATCTTCATGAAGAACGAAGATAATCGATGTAGAACGATACGTAGAACGATGATTATACTCGAGGTACAGAATGAGATGTTGAGGCATGGATTGTTGATGGTACTGATGCTGTTACTGATGGTACTGTTGGTGCCGATGATGTTGCTGAAGCTGATACATTTTGCACTACATTTTCCATATTGATTACTTGAGCGCGAAGCTCGTTGACTTCTTCTATGGTTCCGGGATGATTGTCGGTCAGAACGAGTGGATGAATAAGGTTTAGAATTATGGATAGAATATAATCGTTTCGAGATACTCTGGAAATGAGGCTGAAAATGGTGTTTCGAATAGGTTCGCCGGTAAGTGTTTCAGGTTCTTCGCCAAGAGGTGAATTCGGTTGACGGAAAGGATCACCTTCTTCTTGTCTCCAATGATTAAGTAGACTACGAACCCATCAAATGAATTGGTTGATTCATTCTGGTGACTCTGCTTTCGGAGCTTAGTTGAAACTCCATATCGAAATAGGTGTCGGAATCCAAGGAATTCGAATTGGTTGGGGGATTCATCTCGTACGATCAGATGAAGGATTTTCGATAAGAAATAGATTATAGGATGTAGATTAGTATCCTGCAATACATAATTTACATATGCGTATATAATATTAAATCTCATAAGTTACGGAGGAATCTACGGAAGCTGTCAGGCAAAGATAACAATAACAGGTATGCTAAGATATGAATTAGTAGATTCGCTAAGATATGAATTTATCTATACACTGTCTATGCAATAGAGGTAGTAAGACGTGTCTAGACTTTAAGGATGATAAGCAATTAATTTTTCGACACAAAATGATAAACAAAACTTTTGACATGCAGACACGGTCGAAGTCCAGACTCACTAATGCATTCTAACGACTATCAGTTAGACTTACTAATGCAAGACCTGGTTCGCTAAGACCACCGCTCTGATACCAACTGTGAAGACCCGTCCTAATCTATCCGAACGAAGTCTTCAACCTTTGATCTCAGAGCGATGATCTGACTTCTATATTCCATAAACGACTCCATGTAAGTGAGCATATGCACAGCGGAAGGTTTCTTTCACACCTGAGAATAAACATGCTTAAAAGTGTCAACCAAAAGGTTGGTGAGTTCATTAGTTTAACATAAATAATCATTTCATAATTTTAATAGACCACAAGATTTCATATTTCCATTTCTCATAAACATACGTCCCATGCATAGAGACAAAAATATCATTCATATGGATTGAACACCTGGTAACCGACATTCACAATATACAAATAAGAATATCCCCATCATTCCGGGATTCTCCTTCGGACATGATATAAATTTCGAAGTACTAAAGCATCCGGTACTTTGGATGGGGCTCGTTGGGCCCGATAGATCTATCTTTAGGATTCGCGTCAATTAGGGTGTCTGTTCCCTAATTCTTAGATTACCAGACTAAATAAAAAGGGGCATATTAGATTTCGATAATTCAACCATAGAATGTAGTTTCATTTACTCGTGTCTATTTCGTAAAACAGTTATAAAAGCATTTCATGTATTCTCAGTTCTAAATATATTTCAAAAGCATTTAATAAAGCAGTTGTAAAAAATAGCGCATGTATTCTCAGTCCCAAAAATGTAAAGAGTAAAAGGGAATCAAATGAACTCACACATATAAATATTGTAAAATAGTTAATAAAGCATTTGCATGTATTCTCAGCCCAAAATGTATATAAAAAGGGAATAATGAAACTCACCATACTGTATTTCGTAGTAAAAATACATATTACATCATTGAACAAGTGCAAGGTTGGCCTCGGATTCACGAACCTATATCATGTATATATATATTAACACATTATAAATCAACTAAGTTTATATATAATCTATTATGTATTAAGACTAATATTCTTATATATAATTTCATTAATACTTATAATACGTGATGATACTTATTTGATATTTGATTAATGTAACATTAATAATATTAGTTAAAACAAAATTTTATGTAATATTAGTATACTTTATATTTTTATATAAACATATATTGTTTGCAAAATTAATAATTTGTAGTAATACTAGCTTAAGGATAATGATAATAGTGATAGTAATAATAGTAATAATAAAAAAGGAAAATTTAAAAATGAAAATTTAATAAGGATAATAACTTTAATTAAAAATAATTTTATATGATAGTTTTAATAATAAAAATACTACAATAATAATAATGCTAAATAAATAATAATAATAATTAGAATGTTAATAATAATAATAATAATGATATTAATAATACTTGTGATAATAATAATGTGAATGATAATAATAGTAATAATAATAAAACTAATAATAATAATAATAATAAGAGTAATAATAATAAGTATACTACCTTTAATAGTTTTCCCAAAAAAAATGTCACAGACCGGGCTCGAACCCGAGACCTCTCATTCCCATACCAAGCGTCTAACCACTCCTCTGTTTATTATTTTCTGTTTTATATCATGGGTTATATCTATATAACCCTTACGTTTCTGTTTCTAGTCCAACAAGCTAAACCCAATCTTATTTGTAACAGGCCCGATAGTCTACCATCCCTTAAGCCCATGCACGATTTTTCTTCAAACCCAAATAATAATCCATGTAGGGTTTCGGTGTTATTGGTTTTTAACAGAAACAATTTGCAGTAGCAATGTTCATCGATGTAGGGCAGTAACACACACACACAATAGCAGCAGCCGGTCGACTTCAACTTATTATTATCATCATCGTCTTAACTTATATCGTTCATCATTAATGTATATCACCAATTCCACGTCCATCTTCATCATCATGGACATCACCTAGTCATCATCCTCGTAAACTTATATTCGGTTATGTCACCCCACCATCATCATCGTAAACTTAATTCTAACAAAATCAATTCCTTGGATGTGAGGGTTTGGAAAGGAAATATAGCACATGGGTTAGATCAAGACTTATTCCTACTATAAAATTCTCGGTCTACAGGCATGTAACTAACTCCACCTTTTCTTTTTGTTTGTGTTGTAATTTATCATGGTCCACCATTCAATTTAATTATCCTCTTAATTACTTGCAACCAGCCTAACTAAACGATTTATGAAATACGGCTGCTTTCCCTTATTTTTTATTTAACCTGTTTTTCTAAAACAACTACATCACGGTTCTGGTCCCATGTTCTTGTTGGTCGGCCAATACAAAAAAAATAATAATATGTATCCATAAACATATTACTTAATTATTAGCAAGTGGGATTAGGAAATAAAAAAAAGTAGTGATTAACAAGAAAAGAAACACGTTAGCAGGTATAGTGATGGTGTTCGGTGGTGCTTGTGGTTGACCAGCAAAAGAAACAAATAAGGACAGCAGTAGTTCAGAAGTGCAGTACCAAAAGGCTTCGACATCAGAGGGTAGAGAAGAACTTGGGTTGTAAATTGTAAGGTGGTGTTTTGTATGATAAAACATAAACTGAAATGGGTAGTAGCAAGGTGACAGTTTATAGAGTTTAAAGGTGACGGTATTTTGTTTCTATATAAAAAAAAATATAGTCGATGTGGGTTCTTGGTGGTGATGGAGTTTTGGTTAGACAACAAAAATAGTAAGGAGGATTATCTACAAGATCAAAATGGGTGTGGTGGAGGTTTCACGATGGTATTCGACCTGCAGCAGTTTGGGATCTTTTTAGGAGGTTATGACTCGACTAATAGAGGTTTAGAACGAGTAGTGGTGTTCGATTTTTAAATAACTTTAAGGTGGTGAATTTTGAAGTTTATAGGTGACAATATTGGTGGTTTGTGTTGGTCATGAAAAGAAAAGAAGAAAAGAAAAAAATGGAAGAAGGTGATCGATGATGGTTGTTCACAATTGTGGTCTTTGAGGGTGACAATGGTGGTTGCAGAATGAGCTGTTAGCAACAATAGTAAACATGATGGTGGTTGAGTGGTGGTCAACAAAGGTGGCGGTTGAAGGTGTTGGAGTATAGTGAGAGCTCGATGGTGGTCGAAGGTTGCAGGAGATCGATGAGTGTATATGTATGTATTTTTTGTGTTTCTTATATGCATATGATATATATGTATATTTAATTAAGAGCAAGATAGATAGAAGATGTAAAGCAACAACACACAGTATTATTGTTATTAAATCACGGGATTCAAATTGGTGGATGTTACGTTTAACAGAAAGTTAAAAGTGTTAGGTGATTTCATTTGTCTAATGCACCCAATATCTATATATAAATTCGATGTATTTGATTATGAGTAGGAGAAGTAAAAAAAAACAATAGTCATAATAATTATTAATAATAATATAATAATAATCTTATAATTCACATGTGAAAGAGTTGAGACAATCATCAGAATCCTCGAACAGTATAGCATCCATTAATTTGGTTGTTTCTACCGACAGTTTTCACAGACTGTTAAATCGTACTCCGTTGTTAAATCAGTGACAGATAAAAAGTGTTCAGAAAAAAATCCCATATTTTTAAATTAACTATATTTATTTATTTTGGTCATTATGGTATAAAATTTTATCATTAATTTATAAAATAAAAATTACATCAACTGTCCCTCTCATTTAGGAGTAAAATATAAAAAGTGTTAAAACTTAACAATTAGTTCCTAAATACATTTTTAATAAGTCTAAAATTTATAGAACCCATTTTCGTATCACCGTTTATTTTAAAATTAAATAAGTTTGAATTTAACTTACTTAATATGAATTGAAACATCAAACGAGTATTATAATCATTTAATATTTATTTTTAATATACATTATTTATATATAGAGATATATTTTAAATAATAATTATTATAATATCCTATTTTTATTTTATTAATTTTTAATATCAACAACATATAATACTTCAAATTATATTTCAAATTATTATTTATATATACATACACAAATCTATTTTCAATTAATTGTTCGTGAATCGTCGAGAGCAGTCGAAGGTCAATTGAATATATGAAACAGTTCAAACTTTTTGAGACTCATCATTACAGACTTTGCTTATCATGTAGAAACATATAAAGATTAAGTTTAAATTTGATCGAAAATTTCCGGGTCGTCACAGGAATCACCGGTCAACTTGGGTGGTCAATTGTCTATATGAAACCTATTTCAATTAATCAAGTCTTAACAAGTTTGATTGCTTAATATGTTATTAACACTTAATCATGTAAATAACAATTTCATTTAATATATATATAAACATGGAAAAGTTCGGGTCACTACAGTACCTACCAGTTAAATAAATTTCGTCTCGAAATTTTAAGCAGTTGGAGGTGTTGACGTATCTTCTGGAAATAAATGCGGGTATTTCTTCTTCATCTGATCTTCTCATTCCCAGGTGAACTCGGGTCCTCTACAAGCATTCCAGCGAACCTTAACAATTGGTATCTTGTTTTGCTTAAGTCTTTTAACCTCACGATCCATTATTTCGACGGGTTCTTTGATGAATTGAAGTTTTTCGTTGATTTGGATTTCATCTAACGGAATAGTGAGATCTTCTTTAGCAAAACATTTCTTCAAATTCGAGACGTGGAAAGTGTTATGTACAGCCGCGAGTTGTTGAGGTAACTCAAGTCGGTAAGCTACTGGTCCGACACGATCAATAATCTTGAATGGTCCGATATACCTTGGATTTAATTTCCCTCGTTTACCAAATCAAACAACACCTTTCCAAGGTGCAACTTTAAGCATGACCATCTCTCCAATTTCAAATTCTATATCTTTTCTTTTAATGTCAGCGTAGCTCTTTTGTCGACTTTGGGTGGTTTTCAACCGTTGTTGAATTTGGATGATCTTCTCGGTAGTTTCTTGTATTATCTCCGGACCCGTAATCTGTCTATCCCCCACTTCACTCCAACAAATCGGAGACCTGCACTTTCTACCATAAAGTGCTTCAAACGGCGCCATCTCAATGCTTGAATGGTAGCTGTTGTTGTACGAAAATTCTGCTAACGGTAGATGTCGATCCCAACTGTTTCCGAAATCAATAACACGTGCTCGTAGCATGTCTTCAAGCGTTTTTATCGTCCTTTCGCTCTGCCCATCAGTTTGTGGATGATAGGCAGTACTCATGTCTAGACGAGTTCCTAATGCTTGATGTAATGTCTGCCAGAATCTTGAAATAAATCTGCCATCCCTATCAGAGATAATAGAGATTGGTATTCCATGTCTGGAGACGACTTCCTTCAAATACAGTCGTGCTAACTTCTCTATCTTGTCATCTTCTCTTATTGGCAGGAAGTGTGCTGATTTGGTGAGACGATCAACTATTACCCAAATAGTATCAAAACCACTTGCAGTCCTTGGCAATTTAGTGATGAATTCCATGGTAATGTTTTCCCATTTCCAATCCGGGATTTCGGGTTGTTGAAGTAGACCTGATGGTTTCTGATGCTCAGCTTTGACCTTAGAACACGTCAAACATTCTTCTACGTATTTAGCAACATCGGCTTTCATACCCGGCCACCAAAAATGTTTCTTGAGATCCTTGTACATCTTCCCCGTTCCAGGATGTATTGAGTATCTGGTTTTATGAGCTTCTCTAAGTACCATTTCTCTCATATCTCCAAATTTTGGTACCCAAATCCTTTCAGCCCTATACCGGGTTCCGTCTTCTCGAATATTAAGATGCTTCTCCGATCCTTTGGGTATTTCATCCTTTAAATTTCCCTCTTTTAAAACTCCTTGTTGCGCCTCCTTTATTTGAGTAGTAAGGTTATTGTGAATCATTATATTCATAGCTTTTACTCGAATGGGTTCTCTGTCCTTTCTGTTCAAGACGTCGGCTACCACACTTTCCTTCCCCGGGTGGTAAAGTATCTTAAAGTCGTAATCATTCAACAATTCAATCCACCTACGCTGCCTCATATTCAGTTGTTTCTAATTAAATATGTGTTGAAGACTTTTGTGGTCGATATATATAATACTTTTGACCCCATATAAGTAGTGCCTCCAAGTCTTTAATGCAAAAACAATCGTGCCTAATTCCAAATCATGCGTCGTATAATTTTGTTCGTGAATCTTCAATTGTCTAGACGCATAAGTAATCACCTTCGTTCGTTGCATTAATACATAACCGAGACCTTGCTTTGATGCGTCACAATAAATCACAAAATCATCATTCCCTTCAGGCAATGATAATTTAGGTGCCGTAGTTAGCTTTTTCTTCAATAAATGAAACACTTTCTCTTGTTCATCCTTCCATTCAAATTTCTTCCCTTTATGCGTTAATGCAGTCAAGGGTTTTGCTATTTTGGAAAAGTCTTGGATGAACCTTCTGTAGTAACCAGCTAGTCCTAAAAACTGGCGTATGTGTTTCGGAGTTTTCGGGGTTTCCCACTTTTCAACAGTTTCTATCTTTGCCGAATCCACCTTAATACCTTTTTTGTTCACTATGTGACCGAGGAATTGAACTTCTTCCAACCAAAATGCACACTTTGAAAACTTAGCATACAATTCTTCCTTCTTCAATACTTCTAACACCTTTCTCAAATGTTCACCGTGTTCTTGGTCATTCTTTGAGTAAATAAGTATGTCATCAATGAAAACAATGACAAACTTGTCAAGGTATGGTCCACAGACTCGGTTCATAAGGTTCATGAACACAGCTGGTGCATTAGTTAAACCAAACGGCATGACCATAAACTCGTAATGACCGTAACGTGTTCTGAAAGCAGTCTTTGGAATATCATCTTCTTTTACCCGCATTTGATGATACCCGGAACGTAAGTGAATCTTTGAATAAACAGACGAGCCTTGTAGTTGATCAAATAAGTCTTCGATTCTCGGTAGTGGGTAGCAGTTCTTGATGGTAAGTTTTTTCAACTCTCGGTAGTCGATACACAACCTGAATGTACCATCTTTCTTCTTGACAAACAAAATAGGAGCTCCCCACGGTGATGTGCTTGGTCGAATGAAACCACGCTTTAAAAGTTCTTGTAATTGGCTTTGCAATTCTTTCATCTCGTTGGGTGCGAGTCTGTAAGGAGTACGAGCTATTGGTGCAGCTCCTGGTACAAGATCTATTTGAAATTCAACGGATCGATGTGGGGGTAATCCCGGTAATTCTTTCAAAAATACATCGGGAAATTCTTTTGTGACGGGAACATCATTGATGCTCTTTTCTTTAGTTTGTACTTTCTCGACGTGTGCTAGAACAGCATAGCAACCTTTTCTTATTAGTTTTTTTGCCTTCAAATTACTAATAAGATGTAGCTTCGTGTTGCCCTTTTCTCCGTACACCATTAAGGGTTTTCCTTTTTCTCGTATAATGAGAGTTGCATTTTTGTAACAAACGATCTCTGCTTTCACTTCTTTCAACCAGTCCATACCGATTATCACATCAAAACTCCCTAACTCTACTGGTATCAAGTCAATCTTAAATGTTTCGCTAACCGGTTTAATTTCCCGATTCCGACATATATTATCTGCTGAAATTAATTTACCATTTGCTAATTCGAGTAAAAATTTACTATCCAAAGGCGTCAATGGACAACTTAATTTAGCACAAAAATCTCTACTCATATAGCTTCTATCCGCACCCGAATCAAATAAAACGTAAGCAGATTTATTGTCAATAAGAAACGTACCCGTAACAAGCTCCGGGTCTTCCTGTGCCTCTGCCGTATTAATATTGAAAACTCTTCCACGGCCTTGTCCATTCGTGTTCTCCTGATTCGGGCAATTTCTAATAATGTGGCCCAGTTTTCCACATTTATAACAAACTACATTGGCATAACTTGCTCCGACACTACTTGCTCCGCCATTACTCGTTCCGACACCATTTGTTCCTTTCGTTCTGTTAACCCCTGGTCTATAGACCTCACACTTCACCGCGCTATGACCATTTCTTTTACACTTGTTGCAAAATTTGGTGCAGAACCCGTAGTAATACTTTTCACACCTTTGGCATAGCTGCTTCTGATTGTTGTTGTTGTTGCGGTTATTATTGTTGTTTGGATGATTGTTGTAGTTGTTGTTGTTGTTGTTGTTGGGCTGTTTGTTGTGGTTGTGATTGATGTTGCGATTGTTGGGATAGTTGTTGCGATTATTGTTGTAATTGCTGTTGTTGTTGTATTGGTGATTCTTATCACCGTTTTCCTCCCACTTTCTTTTGACTTGCTTCACATTGGCCTCTTCAGCAGTCTGTTCTTTAATTCTTTCCTCAATCTGGTTCACTAGTTTGTGAGCCTTTCTACATGCCTGTTGTATGGAGGCGGGCTCGTGTGAACTTATATCTTCTTGGATTCTTTCCGATAATCCTTTCACAAACGCGTCGATCTTCTCTTCCTCATCTTCGAATGCTCACGGACACAATAGGCATAATTCTGTGAATCGTCTTTCGTACATGGTAATATCAAATCCTTGGGTTCGTAACCCTCTAAGTTCTGTCTTGACTTATTGACCTAGGTTCTGGGATGGTATTTCTCGTTCATCAATATAACAACCCTCACTTTTTGACTTCTGAAATTACTGAAATGACCCTAGGGTTTACTGTCTGACTATACGTATTAATTATTTAAGGGTTGTTATATACACAATCAATTTAACGTTGACCAAATAATAAACTTTTATTCGACACTCACTGCTAATTAAAATTTATGCATTTCAATAATATTATTTATAACTATTAATCTATAAGTAATAAATAAAAAGTGACATTTATATAAATAATAAAACAATTGGGAACTAAATAAAAATAAATACAAGTCATGAATTAGTAAAAAGAAAATAATACTTATCATGTAGTAAATGTAAAAATAATAATAAACATAATAATAAAAATAATAGTAATAATAATGAGACTAAAGAATCTTAAACAATTACATCCTTATGTTGACTAAAAATAAAGTATAAACTAGTACATCCTTATGTTGACTAATTATAAACTAGTACCACCTTTTGTTGACTAAAAATTATAAAATAAAATAAAATTATTAATTAGAACATCCTTACGTTGACTAACACTCTAATACTTTCACTATATAAACACTCCTAGACTCCTAGTTTCTCATTCACAAATCACACCAAAATCCTCTCTCAAAAACAATCTCTCCCTCTCCCTCTCTTGTGGTATTCGGATCTTCAAGCTTGTTCTTCGTGTTCTTCAAGAATCTTCAAGGAGTTCTTCAAGATTTTTAAGGCTTTGATCTTCCATCTTCATCGTGTTCATCTTTTCTTTGTTAATTATCTTGAATCTTCAAAGGTATAACATAAACCCTAAACTATTTACATAAACTTTAATCTTTGTTAATTCATATTCATATTATAAACTTGTTATTCATAAGTATATACATAAACACTCCTAGATTTATATATACATATATACATGTAAAAAAAAAATATTTTTATGTATATATACGAATTATATATACATATATATATTAAAACCTTAAACCCTAATACTACTTATACTAGTACTTAACATGTATACACTATTACTATTACTAGCACCTATAACCTACTACTTATATTGTAGCACAAAAATATTTTGGGATATGTATTAGAGATGTATAGATCTTCGAACTTTCTTGACGAATGGTTTCTACGAGATTCTAGGCAGAGGGTTTGGATTTCCGATTTAAAGGGTCCTATGGCTCAAGCCCCTAGATCTAAATTAGCCATTCGAAGGGAAAGTGGTGATTGGAAGCTTATCTAATACGGCAAGTATCCTAAAATGAAAAACACTCATAAAAAGTAGAAACTCTCTAGTCATAGAAACTTAGTAAAATAAGAAACTTTCTAAAAATGGAAACTTTATAAAAATAGTAACTTACTAGGAATAGAAACTTAGTAAAACAAACTATACTTAAACACATACTTAAACTTAAACATGGGCAAAACACTTAACTACTCTTAAATGTCAATAGGTTGACTTTCCTGCTCACTCGTTCAACTCTTTATTCCGAGGAATAACTCTCTCTCTACTTACTAAGGTGACTTTCATAGCCCCACTCTTATTGCTATAGCACTTTTTATACTTACTGGGGTGAGACACATGCTGCTTTTATACTTTAAACAACTTAGACACAAGTACGAACCTAAACTGTACTATGACTAGCTTATGCTACTAAGACCCCACATTGATATTTTTTAATTGCTTTCAGGATAAGGCATTCTTAATTATTGGGGGTAGGCCTATCGGGAGTAACGTCCCCGATACATTTGACCGCGATGTCTTTGTATTACTTAATAATGATTTAAACATGGTGATAAGGTACTGCCAACTTATCATCGGGGCAACAAAACAAACGTTTAGTCTAAAATATCACGAATCAGTACTACTTTTGGATCTGCGAGATCTACTTTTTGATCCTGCGGGAGATCAACTTTACAACTAAATCTTGTTGTCTAAAAACAACGATAACTACTTTTGTTAAACCTATGAACTTCACTCAACCTTTTTGGTTGACACTTTAGCATGTTTTGTCTCAGGTGCTGTTTGATTCAAGCTTTCTTATCTACTACTTATGTGATGCTACTTGGACTTAGGATCGAGAGATATCGCATTTATTACTTCTGCATATGAACAATTACTTTATCGTTATTTCCATTATTGTAACGACATTTCATTTTCCGCTGCGTACTCAATAAAGTTAAATTTTCTCATTTAGTATTGTTCTCGTATTATAATATGTTGGTTTATTTGATATTAGTAACGTTTCTTCCAGACCCTATTGAGAGGACGTTACAGATTGGTATCAGAGCATAACCAGGCTGTTATAGAGAACCAGGATTGCATTTTTATGTGTGCCTTACTTGCTAGCTAGGGTGCCTTAGCAATCTAGGAAACTATAACCTTTCCTGCCTTATACTTAAAGTATTTAGAATTGCCTTATAATCTTAACAATCATGCTTTACCAAACTTGACTTAAAGATTCTAATCAAAGTCTCTTTCCTAATGTAGGACTACAACTTTCCTTGACCATAGTGCCTTTAATTGTTGCCTTTAACTGTTAAATGCTACACTATACTTTAGAAACTTTACTTATCTTAGAATGCCGAGCTAATCTAAGAACTCTGCTCACTTTCCTGAGTACTATCCAATTACACCACCGCATCTAAATGCGACACAATGATTTCAGAAATTCTTGACATTCATAAGTCATCTATCATGGTTATGTGTATTACATATGTATTACATGAAATATTATCCATGATTTTGAAATTCTTATAATTGTTACTACTCACACTCAAACGTATATAACTCTATGTTATATCACGTACCTATATGCCTTATGCCTTTATGCATCGGTTTGCGAATTGAAAAATGTCATTGGGTTATCACAGTATACGAATTGAAAGTCTTTAATCAAAAGATTATTAGATTACATACTTATCACTTTATGATCTCGACACGTCATACTGCCATTATTAAAGTAAAGACACGTCATATCTTATTATATCTTATCGTATCTATCCTAATAGATTTTGTCTAACACTTTTCCTAAATTCCCTCCATAAATTACGGAAATCTTTTTGCTATATACACGTATTCGAGGAGACGAATATATCATCCAGTATTCAAAACTAATCTCATATCAAAAACCCTAATTCCAAACACATAATATGGATTCCTCGAACTCTTCGAGCTCTAATGGCAGCGTAACCGGAATGAACCAACCAATCAGCCATCATCTATTTTGGATGAATTGGGGATGGGTTCGTAGTAAACTTAATCAATGGAGACAAGAAGAAGGTGATCCCTTCCACCAACCGAATTCACCTCTTGGTGAAGAACCTGAAGCACTTACTGGCGAACCCGTTCAGAACACTATTTTCACCCTCATTTCCAGGATATCCAGTCACGAATATATAATATCTAAAATTTTAGATCTTATTCATCCACTTGTCCGAACCGCCAATCATCCCGGAATAATAGAAGAAGTCAACGAGCTTCGCGCTCGAGTAGTGGCTCTGGAGAATATGGTGCGAAACCTACGAACACCAGCAGCAGCACCCGCAGCATAACCAGTACCACCAGTACCATCGGCATCACCACCAACATCACCAGCTTCACCAACGAAAACATCCGCATTCCACGCCTCAACATCACACTCAGTACCTCAAACATCAACATCATACGCCCCATAGATACCAAGGAATATTAGTAATAATGAGTTAAGATGTATTGACTCATTCTTCCTGAAGAATTACATATGTATACTTTATATATATGGATTGGAACAATAATAAATCTTTTCATACTAAGCTATTACGTGTGAATCTTAACTAGTATGTACTACTTGATTAATTCATATCATTAATATGCTATGATGTACATCCTTCGTTAATGACTTAACAATCGTTAATCACTGCTTCAACACAATAAACTCCATTTCATAATAAACCAAGTGTATTACTCAAATACATGATTGATTGTATACTTTCATTTTCGATGTACTCGAAACTTTCTAGAAAACATCATTCGTGCCTTATGAATTTCACAAGAATTCCACGAGCACCAACATCATATACTGAGGTATATCAATAACAATGAACGATGAAGTATTGATTCATAACTTCATTAGCGAAATATTTCGCGACAATTATGAAATCTCTAAGGTTTTGGAGATTATTTATTCTCGTTTCAACCGCAAATCAAATGAGTTTAATATTATATTAACTCATTAAATCTATATTATATCTGAAGAATACATATATGAACGTATATCTTCTCTTTTGTACAAACTGTTAATTGTGAAAATATTTTAATGGGTAGGTAATACCCGAGAAATATTTATATCTCACATTAATATGTTACATTGTACATTCTTCAAATTCTGATTCAATAATCAGTAACTATACTACTTACATCCACATATGTATCCGCGCACCAAAGAACAACCATTTTCATTCAAATCAAATTACATATTCTGAATTTGACATATCAGAATTCAAGTAAAGCTATAGCAGATGTTATCTTCCTAAAGATCACTACATTCATGAATTATATTTATTCGTATTCTATGATGAATTATCACATCAAACCACCAAAATTATCATTCATTACTTTTGAAATCAACAACGCCTATTCGTCAACCATTAGATCCATTGACGATTACAATCAGCGTTTAATCATCTAAAAATAAAATTTCTTGAAACCATCTCGGGTTGTCAATCAATGATTCAGATTCGTTAACCTTGAGAATGCTGACGAAGCAGCAAATGCTATAGATGTTCTTAAGGGCTAACAGTTTGATAATAAAGAATGGTACGTTGGAAAAGCCCAAAAGAAAATTTGGAACTGAAAAACGGATTGAGCTAACCATGGAGGAGACCAAGGACAAACACCAGGGCCAAACCCTATATTCAAAGAATCCAGGAAATTCTGAATCCGGTGAAATCTTTAGAGAATATCTTGCTCCAAAGTCATGTTAAAAGCTTGCGGAAAATTTTTCTTCATCAACTTTCGAACTTAGAAATTCCAAAATATCATCATAAATATCCTCTATATTTCGGAAGATATCTTCATAACGATTCATGTCCGCAATTAAGTATCTCTTTGCGATATCTTTATAAAGGAAACTGTTTTAGTTTCTATATTTTGTAAAATTCGAGTTTAAATTATAAATGCTTTGAAGAAGTGATTGGGAATTGAAGCATGAGTTAATATAATATAATGATGTCAGGCCAACGTGATTATATTACAGTAAGTCATGCTCAGTTTTTAATGGAAGATGATGATTCTTAGATTTTATAATCATAATTTGCCATGTTACACGACTCTTACATTCTATTTAACCTCTAAACATATCAAGAAAATATTTTTCTTGATGATTCGGTCTTTTTCGGATATTCTGGTAATATGACAAATCAAATCGTGCTATTACCTTTCCTTTCTACTTTATATATTATGATCATTCAAAACTTCATACCTATGAATTCTGGACCATTACTCGCTTGACTTGATATAAAGCCCCGACATATAAGGGAAAATATAAAGCCCGATAACGACTCCGAAATTACAAACCGTGTATATCAATGCGTATAGCAATATAAAGACACGGGATAATTAAAAACACTATAATCCCAAGAGCATAGAAGAAGTAAACAGATTCCTCTGGCGGTAAAAGAAAAAGAAGAATGACTGCATAGATGGTCAATATAATAACCAGGATCAGAACTGGATTTAGCATTTTCTTAATCTTTTGGAAGTTTGAATTGAGAAAGAAAGTATAGAAGTGGTGAAGATAATGAAACGGAAGAAGCTAATTTATAGCAAAATTCCAAACACATCAATCGAGGCAAATCACCGCATTTAATCAAACAAATCTCAAAATTTCGTAAATACCGGAGAATCAAATCTTATAGATTACGAAGATTTCCTTTAATTCCTTGAATTCCGGAAATCAATCGTGACTACGTCAAAAGTTAAGGCGAACATTTAATTTTCTCATTTCACTCTTTTATGATAGCTTCGTTTATACTCTTCCTATAAACGAATCGTTTTATCCATATTATTCAATAGTGATAAAACTTTATTTTTCAACTTATATTCATCATTAAAATATTCTTGTTGTAAACAATGAAGATCTCTATCAAATTTCATGACTGTGATTTTCACGAACTCCTCTCTGTTTGTCTGCCCTAATATTGTGGCATAAAATGCTCAAGGTTTTAAATGAGCTCAATACCATTTATAACACATTTCATGTATCCAATTTACTGAAATGACTTGTATAACATCATCATTTTGAATGATCTTCGCATTAATGATAAAATGCACTTCGTTGAAGAACCTATAGAAATCATGGAAGGAGAGGTCAAACAAACGCGTAAAAGCAACATACCTATCATTAAAGTCTGTTGGAATTCGCGTAGAGGCCCCGAATATACCTGGGAACGCAAAGACCATATGAAACGGAAATATCTCCATCTCTTCTCAACTGCTGATGCATCCGAGAAGTCTACCTAAAACTTCGGGACGAAGTTTTTATTAACGGGGAGGTACTATAACAACCCTCACTTTTTGACTTCTGAAATTACTGAAATGACCCTAGGGTTTACTGTCTGACTATACGTATTAATTATTTAAGGGTTGTTATATACACAATCAATTTAACGTTGACCAAATAATAAACTTTTATTCGACACTCACTGCTAATTAAAATTTATGCATTTCAATAATATTATTTATAACTATTAATCTATAAGTAATAAATAAAAAGTGACATTTATATAAATAATAAAACAATTGGGAACTAAATAAAAATAAATACAAGTCATGAATTAGTAAAAAGAAAATAATACTTATCATGTAGTAAATGTAAAAATAATAATAAACATAATAATAATAATAATAATAGTAATAATAATGAGACTAAAGAATCTTAAACAATTACATCCTTATATTGACTAAAAATAAAGTATAAACTAGTACATCCTTATGTTGACTAATTATAAACTAGTACCACCTTTTGTTGACTAAAAATTATAAAACAAAATAAAATCATTAATTAGAACATCCTTATGTTGACTAACACTCTAATACTTGCACTATATAAACACTCCTAGACTCCTAGTTTCTCATTAACAAATCACACCAAAATCCTCTCTCAAAAACAATCTCTCCCTCTCCCTCTCTTGTGGTATTCGGATCTTCAAGCTTGTTCTTCGTGTTCTTCAAGAATCTTCAAGGAGTTCTTCAAGATTTTTAAGGCTTTGATCTTCCATCTTCATCGTGTTCATCTTTTCTTTGTTAATTATCTTGAATCTTCAAAGGTATAACATAAACCCTAAACTATTTACATAAACTTTAATCTTTGTTAATTCATATTCATATTATAAACTTGTTATTCATAAGTATATACATAAACACTCCTAGATTTATATATACATATATACATGTAAAAAAAAAATATTTTTATGTATATATACGAATTATATATACATATATATATTAAAACCTTAAACCCTAATACTACTTATACTAGTACTTAACATGTATACACTATTACTATTACTAGCACCTATAACCTACTACTTATATTGTAGCACAAAAATATTTTGGGATATGTATTAGAGATGTATAGATCTTCGAACTTTCTTGACGAATGGTTTCTACGAGATTCTAGGCAGAGGGTTTGGATTTCCGATTTAAAGGGTCCTATGGCTCAAGCCCCTAGATCTAAATTAGCCATTCGAAGGGAAAGTGGTGATTGGAAGCTTATCTAATACGGCAAGTATCCTAAAATGAAAAACACTCATAAAAAGTAGAAACTCTCTAGTCATAGAAACTTAGTAAAATAAGAAACTTTCTAAAAATGGAAACTTTATAAAAATAGTAACTTACTAGGAATAGAAACTTAGTAAAACAAACTATACTTAAACACATACTTAAACTTAAACATGGGCAAAACACTTAACTACTCTTAAATGTCAATAGGTTGACTTTCCTGCTCACTCGTTCAACTCTTTATTCCGAGGAATAACTCTCTCTCTACTTACTAAGGTGACTTTCATAGCCCCACTCTTATTGCTATAGCACTTTTTATACTTACTGGGGTGAGACACATGCTGCTTTTATACTTTAAACAACTTAGACACAAGTACGAACCTAAACTGTACTATGACTAGCTTATGCTACTAAGACCCCACATTGATATTTTTTAATTGCTTTCAGGATAAGGCATTCTTAATTATTGGGGGTAGGCCTATCGGGAGTAACTTCCCCGATACATTTGACCGCGATGTCTTTGTATTACTTAATAATGATTTAAACATGGTGATAAGGTACTGCCAACTTATCATCGGGGCAACAAAACAAACGTTTAGTCTAAAATATCATGAATCAGTACTACTTTTGGATCTGCGAGATCTACTTTTTGATCCTGCGGGAGATCAACTTTACAACTAAATCTTGTTGTCTAAAAACAACGATAACTACTTTTGTTAAACCTATGAACTTCACTCAACCTTTTTGGTTGACACTTTAGCATGTTTTGTCTCATGTGCTGTTTGATTCAAGCTTTCTTATCTACTACTTATGTGATGCTACTTGGACTTAGGATCGAGAGATATCGCATTTATTACTTCTGCATATGAACAATTACTTTATCGTTATTTCCATTATTGTAACGACATTTCATTTTTCGCTGCGTACTCAATAAAGTTAAATTTTCTCATTTAGTATTGTTCTCGTATTATAATATGTTGGTTTATTTGATATTAGTAACGTTTCTTCCAGACCCTATTGAGAGGACGTTACAATCAAGTGCTTGAATGCTGACCACGATAGTGCGTAAGCATCATCTTGTCCCACTTGCTCTAGATAGGTATTCCACCATGTTAAAGCAGAACCTGTGAAGGTATGCGTAGCGTACTTCAATTTGTCCTCTTCATTACACTTACTTATGGCAAACACCGATTCAACCTTCTCAGTCCACCGTTTCAATCCGATCGGTCCTTCGGTTCCATCAAATTCCAAAGGTTTGCAGGCAGTGAATTCTTTGTAGGTACATCCTACACGATTTCCTGTAGTGCTAGATCCAAGGTTATTGTTGGTATGTAGCGCAGCCTGTACTGCGGCTATGTTTGAAGCAAGAAAGGCACGAAATTCCTCTTCGCTCATATTCAAGATGTGTCGAGTAGTCGGTGCCATTTCCTTCATAATAGTCAAATGAAATGAGTTAATCATATAGAATATCAAGAGTAGTCAATAGTATTTCGTAGCGTAATATGAACTTATTTATAGAAGCTCTTTCTTCATATTAGCGTTTTATACTCTTTAATTCGGGTAGTACCTACCCGTTAAGTTCATACTTAGTAGCTAACATACTATTCAACTACTACAATTCTATATGAAAAACTAACCACAAAAAAAAAAAAAATTATCATATTCAAACCTTTATACAATAACTTGCAAACTTACAATACCGATTTTTTTTTTACATATAGCATGAAATATAGCACATAAAACTTTGATACAAAGTAGTTGCGAAGATAATTCTAGTTAATAAATAAGGCGTTCAGCAAAGGCAATAAAGACACGTAATTCATACGTCCAGAAACAAGTCATGCATTCTGGTTTTACTAATACCAGTTCCCATCCTTGGTTTTGTGGAACATAACCGTTGTGACCGATAGTAAGACAATGTGTTGTAACGTCGTCAAAAGGATAAAGGTTATGTAATGACCAACAGTCTCGTAATAACCTAAAAACCTCATTTCTTACCCCAATTACCGACTCCGTCACTTGTGGGAATGTTTTGTTTAATAGTTGTAGCCCAATGTTCATGTTCTCACTTTGGTAAGAAGCGAACATTACTAACCCGTAAGCATAACATGCTTCTTTATGTTGTATGTTAGCCGCTTTTTCTAAATCACGAAGTCCTATATTCGGATATATTGAGTCAAAATAATTTCTTAACCCGTTGCGTAAAATAGCATTTGGGTTCCCCGCAATATATGCGTCAAAGTAAACACATCGTAACTTATGGATTTCCCAATGTGATATCCCCCATATTTCGAACGAAAGCCTTTTATAAATCAAGGCATTCTTGGAACGTTCTTCGAATGTCTTACAAACTGATCTCGCCTTAAATAGTTGTGCCGAGGAATTCTGACCGACTCTAGACAAGAGTTCATCAATCATGTCTCCGGGTAGGTCTCTTAAAATATTGGGTTGTCTATCCATTTTGTGTTGTTATACTGTAAAATAGACAAGAGTTAGATTCATAAAAAAATAATACTTATTAATACAAGCAATTTTTACATATATCATAAAGCATAAGCACACTATATTACATATATTATACCACACGAATACAACTATATTATTCTGACTCGCTCGTTTCTTCTTCTTCGGTTTTGGTTCGTTTTGCCAAGTTTCTAGGGATATATGATGTTCCCCTAATACGAGCCGTCATTTTTCACATTGGTTTAGAAAAACCTGGTGGTTTAGAGGTTCCCGGGTTATTGTCACAACTTAAGAAATACGGGTGTTGACGATACATATAAAGTTCATCGGGTTTGGAATCAAATTTCTATATTTTTATGCCCTTTCCCTTATTGTTCTCTTTTGCCTTATTAAATTGTGATGGGGTAATTTCTATAACATCATCGGAATCCTTGTCGGGATCCGATTCATCGGAGAATTGGTAATCCTCCCAATACTTTGCTTCCTTGGCGGAAACACCATTGACCATAATTAACTTTGGTCGGTTGGTTGAGGATTTTCTTCTACTTAACCGTTTTATTATTTCCCCCACTGGTTCTATTTATTCTTCCGGTTCCGATTCTTCTTCCGGTTCCGATTCTTCTTCCGGTTCCGACTCTTCTTCCGGTTCCTCTTCGGAAACTTGTGAATCAGTCCACGAATCATTCCAATTTACATTTGACTCTTCATTATTATTAGGTGAGTCAATGGGACTTGTTCTAGAGGTAGACATCTATCACATAATATCAAACGCGTTAAGAGATTAATATATCACATAATATTCACATGTTAAAAATATATAGTTTTCAACAAAATTTGTTAAGCAATCATTTTTCAAGTAAGCACGGTCGAAGTCCAGCCTCACTAATGCATCCTAACAAACTCGATAAGACACACTAATGCAAAATTCTGGTTCTCTAAGACCAGCGCTTGGATACCAACTGAAATGTCCCGTTCATATTGATTATAAACGTTCCATATTAATTGATTTCGTTGCGAGATTTTGACCTCTATATGAGACATTTTTCAAAGACTGCATTCATTTTTAAACAACCATAACCTTTATTTTATCAATAAAGGTTTCAAAAGCATTACGTAGATTATCAAATAATGATAATCTAAAATATACTGTTTACACACGACCATTACATAATGGTTTACAATAGAAATATATTACATCGACATATGTTTCTTGAATGCAGTTTTTACATAATATCATACAAACATAGACTCCAAATCTTATCCTTATTTTAGCATGCAACAGCGGAAGCACTTAATATTCACCTGAGAATAAACATGCTTTAAACGTCAACAAAAATGTTGGTGAGTTATAGGTTTAACCTATATATATCAAATCATAACAATAGACCACAAGATTTCATATTTCAATATACATCCCATACATAGAGATAAAAATCATTCATATGGTGAACACCTGGTAACTGACATTAACAAGATGCATATATAAGAATATCCCCATCATTCCGGGACACCCTTCGGATATGATATAAATTTCGAAGTACTAAAGCGTCCGGTACTTTGGATGGGGTTTGTTAGGCCCAATAGATCTATCTTTAGGATTCGCGTCAATTAGGGTGTCTGTTCCCTAATTCTTAGATTACCAGACTTTAATAAAAAGGGGCATATTAGATTTCGATAATTCAACCATAGAATGTAGTTTCACGTAATTGTGTCTATTTTGTAAATCATTTATAAAACCTGCATGTATTCTCATCCCAAAAATATTAGATTTTAAAAGTGGGACTATAACTCACTTTTACAGATTTTTACTTCGTCGGGAAGTAAGACTTGGCCACTGGTCGATTCACGAACCTATAACAAATATGTACATATATATCAAAGTATATTCAAAATATATTTACAACACTTTTAATACATTTTGATGTTTTAAGTTTATTAAGTCAGCTGTCCTCGTTAGTAACCTACAACTAGTTGTCCAACGTTAGATGTACAGAAAAAAATTGATATATATTATCTTGAATCAATCCACGACCCAGTGTATACACGTCTCAGGCTAGATCACAACTCAAAGTATATATATTTTTTGAATCAACCTCAACCCTGTATAGCTAACTCCCACATTACTGCATATAGAGTGTCTATAGTTGTTCCAAATAATATATACACATGGGTCGATATGATATGTCAAAACATTTGCATACGTGTCTATGGTATCCCAAGATTACATAATATATTAGAATACATGTATAATACAATATAAGTTAGCTAGGATATGATTAATATAGATTTGTTACCAATTTTCACGTTGTTACAACAAGAAAAATTATCCAATCTTGTTTTACCCATAACTTCTTCATTTTAAATCCGTTTTGAGTGAATCAAATTTCTATGGTTTCATATTGAACTCTATTTTCTAAATCTAAATAGAAAAAGTATAGGTTTATTGTCAGAAATATAAGTTACAAGTCGTTTTTGTAAAGGTAGTCATTTCAGTCGAAAGAACGACGTCTAGATGACCATTTTAGAAAACATACTTCCACTTTGAGTTTAACCATGATTTTTGGATATAGTTTCATGTTCATAAGAAAAATAATTTTCCCAGAAGAACAACTTTTAATTCAAAGTTTATCATAGTTTTTAATTAACTAACCCAAAACAGCCCGCGGTGTTACTATGACGGCGTAAATTCGGTTTTACGGTGTTTTTCGTGTTTCCAGGTTTTAAATCATTAAGTTAGTTGATTTTAAAAGTCAAGTTAGATGGATTAACTTTTGTTTGCGAACAAGTTTAGAATTAACTAAACTATGTTCTAGTGATTACAAGTTTAAACCTTCGAATAAGATAGCTTTATATGTATGAATCGAATGATGTTATGAACATCATTACTACCTCAAGTTTTCTGGATAAAGCTACTGGAAATAAGAAAAATGGATCTAGCTTCAAAGGATCTTTGGATGGCTTGAAAGTTCTTGAAGCAGAATCATGACACGAAAACAGTTCAAGTAAGATTTTCACTCGAAATAAGATTGTTATAGTTATAGAAATTGAATCAAAGTTTGAATATGAGTATTACCTTGTATTACAAAGATATCTTACTGTAAATAAGAAAGATTTCTTGAGGTTAGATGATCACTCTACAAGATTGGAAGTAAGCTAGCAAACTTGGAAGTATTTTTGATTTTATAAAACTAGAACTTGTAGAATTTATGAAGAACACTTAGAACTTGAAGATAGAACTTGAGAGAGATCAATTAGATGAAGAAAATTGAAGAATGAAAGTGTTTGTAGGTGTTTTTGGTCGTTGATGTATGGATTAGATATAAAGGATATGTAATTTTGTTTTCATGTAAATAAGTCATGAATGATTACTCATATTTTTGTAATTTTATGAGATATTTCATGCTAGTTTCCAAATGATGGTTCCCACATGTGTTAGGTGACTCACATGGGCTACTAAGAGCTGATCATTGGAGTGTATATACCAATAGTACATACATCTAAAAGCTGTGTATTGTACAAGTACGAATACGGGTGCATACGAGTAGAATAGTTGATGAAACTGAACGAGAATGTAATTGTAAGCATTTTTGTTACGTAGAAGTATTTTGATAAGTGTCTTGAAGTCTTTCAAAAGTGTATGAATACATATTAAAACACTACATGTATATACATTTTAACTGAGTCGTTAAGTCATCGTTAGTCGTTACATGTAAGTGTTGTTTTGAAACCTTTAGGTTAACGATATTGTTAAATGTTGTTAACCCAATGTTTATAATATCAAATGAGATTTTAAATTATTATATTATCATGATATTATTATGTACGAATATCTCTTAATATGATATATATATATACATTAAATGTTGTTACAACGATAATCGTTACATATATGTCTCGTTTCAAAATCATTAAGTTAGTAGTCTTGTTTTTACATATGTAGTTCATTATTAATATACTTAATGATATGTTTACTTATCATAATATCATGTTAACTATATATATAACCATATATATATATGTCATCATATAGTTTTTACAAGTTTTAACGTTCGGGAATCACCGGTCAACTTGGGTGGTCAATTGTCTATATGAAACCTATTTCAATTAATCAAGTCTTAACAAATTTGATCGCTTAATATGTTAGAAACACTTAATCATGTAAATAACAATTTCATTTAATTTATATATAAACATGGAAAAGTTCGGGTCACTACAAATACAAGAAGTAAACGAACTTCGTACTCGAGTAATCAGTTTGGAGAATATGGTGCAAAGCATACCAGCTTCAGCAACATCACCGGCATCAACAGTACAACCAACAACATAAGTTTCAACATCACATGCCCAATATCTCATTCTGTATCTCGAGTATAATCATCGTTCTACAAATCATTCTACATTATTTATCTTCGTTCGACATGGCGATTATATAATCTTTAATGTTTTAGAGATTATATATTCTTATTCTAACGGTAAATCAAATGAGTCTAATATCATATTGACTCATTAAATCCATGTGTAACAACCCAAACCAACCCTCGAACAAACCACGTGAAAATACAAAATAAAAAAAAAATTGTTGAACTGCCACCTGGCGCGGCGCGCCATATAGGCTGCGCGGCGCGCCAAACCTGACTGTCCGGAAAGTCTTTAAATGCGAAAATGTTTGACTAGTTCCCGACATATTTAGGCGTAACGCTTTTAACCCCATGTTCCATATATAAAAACTAGCACGTTCTATTAATAAAATTATGTTTACGAAGCGGGGCCCACATCGACCCAAATTACCCTTTAAGTATCAAAATACAATTTTCGACCATAAGACTTTTAATACAAAACAAAGCCGAGCATGGCGATTGGGGATACGCTACCCAATCCTAATAAATCCATAAGCAAGCCTTCTACGCAAATTATGCAAGTCCTCTAATCCTCGCGCTTACCCGAGCCACCATCCGCATGCAATCTATAAAAAGAGTCAACAACGAGAGGGTAAGCTAACGCTTAGAGAATGATAATATACTACATACATATATATGTATAAAATGGACACGCCACAAAATAACAAATACCGCATACCGAAGCATCCATATAAGGCACTACACTAAGCATACCGTACGATCTCTAAGCAACGAGCTAAAGATACAACAACAATATAAGTTCACCAACGACGATGTGAACAACGCCAAATAGCTACACCCGGAGGGTTAGCTACAACACAACAATACATTAATATATAACAATATAAACGAACAAGGTTAACACCTTAACCCAATACCGAGAACCAAATACCACAATGAAGATTGGCCGAACTACACGAGCCTTAGTAATCCGAAACCACACGAGATTACTATCTTCACAACATCGAGGTTGGCCGAACTACACGAGCCTTAGTAATCCGAAACCACACGAGATTACTACCTCAATAAGATGACCGAACTACACGAGTCACCATGAATACGAACTACACGAGATTCATTTTTTGATAAGATGACCGAACTACACGCGTCATCGTGAATCCGAACTATAGGCGATTCACTTCTCCAACTCAAAACCCTTCGCCATTGGGGTTATATCATCCACATCACAACCACGTGTGATAGTGTACACACAAAACGTGTACCTCGCCAAAGGTGGTCAACCAAAACGCACAACCGTGCCAATTGGATCTAAACGCAAGTCTATCAAATCCACCTATATGTGAAGGGGGCTCTATAACCGAGAACCACTTCACCCGACCCGCACCCATCCTACACATACATATGCACATAGGATATTATCACTCACCTTGAAGTCTTGAAGAATGCTTCCAAGTAATCTGCAACTCGTCAATGGAAAGTACCTATTCCATTATCACAAATTCAACAACACACTTAGATTGGATTTACAAACCAACCCAATTCGACACTTAGTGCAAATTTGACCCAAATGCACTACCAAGTACAAACCGCGCCCAAACTAACCGATAATCACTCACACAAGTGAGAATAGTCCTAATATGCCAAATAAACCCGAACTCAAGTGTTAAACACGTGTCATACCCATTTTGACGCTTAAACCCTAATTTTGACCCATTAAGTCAAAATCTCACCATTTACAAGTTTTAACACCAAAACACATTTAACTCGGTTTAATACTTCAACTTAATCCATTTTAAGTTTATAAACCTCATTAAATCGCCAATTGGGTCATAATCACCACCAAACCCTAATTTGACCCAAAGTCAAAGTTAGTCAACAAAATAACCTTAAATGGGTTTCAATACTTTCATAATCACTAACTTAAGTGATTAAACTCAATTTCAAGTCCTAAACATGGCCAATTAGTTCACCAACCCAAAATCCACCAACAATTAACAATAAACCCAATTACTAGCATCACTAAACCCATTTCATCATCTAAAAGGGTTTTTCATCAAACTAACTCAAACCCTAACTTGAATATCAAATCAAATAGATGAAATTCGGAGTTTGAGCTTACCAATACTACCACAACGTAGCTAGGAACGAAAGGAATAACTTTAGAACTCGAGCTTTTGATCAATTCGGCCTCCTTCTTCACCAAAACCCTAAATCTCTCTCTAGAATCTCTAGAATCTCTCTCTAGATAGTTGGGAGTGATGAATGGATATGAAAATGATCCAAAACTGATCCAAACCAGCTAATGTGGCTCACAAATCCGGCCCCAAGTGAAATTACCCAAATACCCTTCATTAAAACCAATTAAAACAAAGGATTCTGTCAGCGCCAAATGGCGCGGCGCGCCCCAAACCCGCGCGGCGCGCGATCCTACTTAAACAGTTTCTTTTGCATTTTAATTTATATACAATAAAACCCACACCCTTGAACACCATAATACACAAGTAAGTAAGATAATTATTCGGGTCTTACAACTCTCCCCCACTTAAACTCGATCACGTCCTCGTGATCCTTGTCACTTAACCAAACGGACCACACTCCACGGTCCTCAAACATACGTCCCAATCCGACTTTCCTAGGCAACTCTTCCCAATGAATCACCTCTAACAACCAAAATCGTCACACGCGATTTAACAAATCACAATCCGAGCACTAAAACCATGCTCAATCCCTCACATCGGGAAACTCAATCAATCTCGAACCAAGATATCAATTTCTTAGCGTACCTTTACCACGGACAACGCTAAAAACAACCAAATATCAACCTAAGGTCAACAACCCGAAACGATGAAGACCGAACCAAACGAACCCTTACGGATTACACCAATCACTAAACATCCATTGTAGTGCGCAATACGACCAATACGCAACTACCGTAACATCATAATCCAACGGCTAGAACCGATAGCGCCCAAAACGACTATGAAAACGCAAAACCCAAGGTGTACGAAATCAACCATCGTCACACCCGTAACAAACATGTGAGCGAAACACGGCTATCGCCTCACTAATCCCACAACATGGTCCTCACGACCCCACCATCGACGTATAAAACGACCGATAGTTCCTGCAACATGGTCCTTACGACCCTACCATTGGTGTATCAAACAACCAATAGATCACACGACACGAAGGCTGGCCGAAAACACACGCGCCCTAGTGAATCCGAACTACACGCGACTCACTACCTTCACCACAACAACAATCGGGAATGGCCGAACTACACGCGCCATAGTGAATCCGAACTACACGAGAGTCACTATCCCGGAGGAATGACCGAACTACACGAGTCAATTGTGAATCCGAACTACACGAGACTCACTCCTCAATACAATGACCGAAACCACACGAGTCATTTGTGAATCCGAACTACACGAGATTCACTTCCACAACATCGAGGTTGGCCGAACTACACGAGCCTTAGTAATCCGAAACCACACGAGATTACTACCTCAATAAGATGACCGAACTACACGAGTCACCATGAATCCGAACTACACGAGATTCATTTAGTTAAGATGACCGAAACCACACGCGTCATCGTGAATCCGAAACCACACGCGATTCACAATCTCAACATAGGAATGGTACTCGCATTTCCCACCGGTACTTCGCATTTCCCGATAGTGTTACACCATACCGACATAACACTACTCCCTTGATGAAGTCAGCGGACCCCGAAGGTCATGCTCCACCAATCACAACACCGGATGAAGTCAGCGGACCCGAAGATCATGCTTCACCGATATAACATCACGCTCATGATGAAGTCAGCGGACCCCGAAAGTCATGCTCCACCAATCACGTATTCCCATGATGAAGTCAGCGGACCCTAAAGATCATGCTTCATCAAACAACCATACCATAATCGAGCAAGAACCACCTATACCAAACATAGGTACCAAACAATAATTCTCCACAAGAGAACCCGACACACACACCTCCCTTAACCGGAGGATTTCACCTTGCTCGCCAAATACGTCCAATATCCCTCAACGAGATTTACCACATTACCACCTTGGTGATAATTCAAATCCAAAATCATAAGTACAATTTATCCAAAATTGTGCTCTACCACAAATCGACCCAACCAGGTCTCGACAGCATTTTCCGGATCTACCAATAGCATCATCCGAAATCTCACACTAAAACTTCCTCGTGCGGGAGTGTAACTCCCCCACTTAGAACCACGTTCCATATCCACAACTCGTACAACCGCACAATGCTACCACAAGTAGACTTTACCAACAATTGGGCTCACACGACCCATTACCACATCTTGCTCCAACCTTGAGCACACGAAGGATTTTAACCAACCCTTAAACACTTTGTACGAAAAGTGTACCGCAACACAATCGGAGTCGAACACCACGCTAGTAGGTATAAAAGAGGCACCTAATGTCGCGTCATAAAGACTCCATTACCAACACACATCGAGATTTAAAACACTCGATCTCAAGGGTTCCAACCAACTGACGAACCTCATGATTCGTCACTTCAACATAAAAGCGAACAAGCGCTTAACAACCAAACACCAAAACCATTTCCGTGGCTTGGTAGAAACGTTTCCCAAATACTAAGGAATGCTTGGTTGCACCAAGTCTTACGCCCTTCGGCCGTCAATCAAACATCAACATAGGGTACTTCCACTAGGAACGTCACCCATAGCATAACATGCACAACAAAGGCACGCAACTCAAACTCAAACGGCATTTAATAAATAATCAAAAGACATATTTATCAAAATTAAACGTACCTTAACGTCTCCTGGCCGCACCCGTCCCCGCTAACTTGGGACATTCCGACTTACGATGTCCTTCTTTTTGGCAATTGAAGCACACCATACCATCACCCTTTGGTACCGAACATTCCCAAGACTTGTGACCCCTCACGCCACAATTGTAACATCTAGCCGCACTAGAATCCGACATACCCGCTCGCGTACCACCCGTGCTCACACTCGGACCCTTAGCCCTCTTACTCGGAGCACCATAAGAAACGACCATTTACTCACTTGAAGGTTCACCCTTTTTCGATCGTGAATACGACTCGAAACCTCTAGCCAAGTCGAATAATTCCGAAAACGATTTCGCTTGACCCCGGCTAATTTTACTTTTCAAGTCATCATTCAAGGTCCGATAGAAATCTCCCATCAACAAACGATCATTCCCCAAATACTCCGGACAAAAACGAGCCTTCGCCATAAAGGTCGTCTTGAGAGTACTCAAATCCATAGATCCTGGTCGCAAATTTCGCAACTCATTACGCAATTCCCACAAATCGGCCGAAGTCCGGAACTCCTCGAAGAATTCCTCCTTAAAGTCGTCCCACGATAAAGCCATAAACGTCTTGCCACCGACAAGATCAATCTTACCATCCAACCAATCCCTTGCCCTACCCCGCAACAAACACGTAGCGAGTCTCGTCTTTCTCTCAGGAGGGCAATCAATAGTACGGAAACACCCTTCGACGTCCGAAATCCAAGTTGTGCTTATCAAAGGATCCGGATTTCCGTCATACATCGGGGGTTTAGTCCTCATGAAGCTCTTAAGATAACGCTCCATTTCACCACTACTTTGAAGTTCAGAATACCTCCTTTCCATTCTTTCTTCTAACGCACCCATTTGCTCCGCAACGGCAGCCGCAACCCTAGCGTTAAACTCCACGTCATTCGCCTCGGTCTCGTTTCGCATCGTCATTCTAAAGAATGCAAAACGATTAGTCCACGAACGTGTAAAACCGTACGCACGACACAGCCCCATCTTGCTAAACACTCATCGTACATCACTTGTTAGACACGATTTGCACCCGTAATAAGGTTTGCAAGTTCTTATTACGCACACATGCCGCATCGACTCGTTAGTACAACGACCGTCTCGCTCGATGATATACACAAACACAACTAAAATTCTACGCGGTACAAACACACGCGAGAATTATTATCACAACACACAACATATTAATAATATCCGCATTACTAATATAACGTTAGTCAACCTATAAACAAGGCACTAACTAAACCCATTCCGACCCGTAATCCTACAAGTCCCGCAACAATTTAAGCACACACAAGTCTAAGTCTAGGCACCTATCTCAAGTCACCTAAATCCCTTAGACCATGCTCTGATACCACTTGTAACAACCCAACCAACCCTCGAACAAACCACGTGAAAATACAAAATAAAAAAAAAATTGTTGAACTGCCACCTGGCGCGGCGCGCCATATAGGCTGCGCGGCGCGCCAAACCTGACTGTCCGGAAAGTCTTTAAATGCGAAAATGTTTGACTAGTTCCCGACATATTTAGGCGTAACGCTTTTAACCCCATGTTCCATATATAAAAACTAGCACGTTCTATTAATAAAATTATGTTTACGAAGCGGGGCCCACATCGACCCAAATTACCCTTTAAGTATCAAAATACAATTTTCGACCATAAGACTTTTAATACAAAACAAAGCCGAGCATGGCGATTGGGGATACGCTACCCAATCCTAATAAATCCATAAGCAAGCCTTCTACGCAAATTATGCAAGTCCTCTAATCCTCGCGCTTACCCGAGCCACCATCCGCATGCAATCTATAAAAAGAGTCAACAACGAGAGGGTAAGCTAACGCTTAGAGAATGATAATATACTACATACATATATATGTATAAAATGGACACGCCACAAAATAACAAATACCGCATACCGAAGCATCCATATAAGGCACTACACTAAGCATACCGTACGATCTCTAAGCAACGAGCTAAAGATACAACAACAATATAAGTTCACCAACGACGATGTGAACAACGCCAAATAACTACACCCGGAGGGTTAGCTACAACACAACAATACATTAATATATAACAATATAAACGAACAAGGTTAACACCTTAACCCAATACCGAGAACCAAATACCACAATGAAGATTGGCCGAACTACACGAGCCTTAGTAATCCGAAACCACACGAGATTACTATCTTCACAACATCGAGGTTGGCCGAACTACACGAGCCTTAGTAATCCGAAACCACACGAGATTACTACCTCAATAAGATGACCGAACTACACGAGTCACCATGAATACGAACTACACGAGATTCATTTTTTGATAAGATGACCGAACTACACGCGTCATCGTGAATCCGAACTACAGGCGATTCACTTCTCCAACTCAAAACCCTTCGCCATTGGGGTTATATCATCCACATCACAACCACGTGTGATAGTGTACACACAAAACGTGTACCTCGCCAAAGGTGGTCAACCAAAACGCACAACCGTGCCAATTGGATCTAAACGCAAGTCTATCAAATCCACCTATATGTGAAGGGGGCTCTATAACCGAGAACCACTTCACCCGACCCGCACCCATCCTACACATACATATGCACATAGGATATTATCACTCACCTTGAAGTCTTGAAGAATGCTTCCAAGTAATCTGCAACTCGTCAATGGAAAGTACCTATTCCATTATCACAAATTCAACAACACACTTAGATTGGATTTACAAACCAACCCAATTCGACACTTAGTGCAAATTTGACCCAAATGCACTACCAAGTACAAACCGCGCCCAAACTAACCGATAATCACTCACACAAGTGAGAATGGTCCTAATATGCCAAATAAACCCGAACTCAAGTGTAAAACACGTGTCATACCCATTTTGACGCTTAAACCCTAATTTTGACCCATTAAGTCAAAATCTCACCATTTACAAGTTTTAACACCAAAACACATTTAACTCGGTTTAATACTTCAACTTAATCCATTTTAAGTTTATAAACCTCATTAAATCGCCAATTGGGTCATAATCACCACCAAACCCTAATTTGACCCAAAGTCAAAGTTAGTCAACAAAATAACCTTAAATGGGTTTCAATACTTTCATAATCACTAACTTAAGTGATTAAACTCAATTTCAAGTCCTAAACATGGCCAATTAGTTCACCAACCCAAAATTCACCAACAATTAACAATAAACCCAATTACTAGCATCACTAAACCCATTTCATCATCTAAAAGGGTTTTTCATCAAACTAACTCAAACCCTAACTTGAATATCAAATCAAATAGATGAAATTCGGAGTTTGAGCTTACCAATACTACCACAACGTAGCTAGGAACGAAAGGAATAACTTTAGAACTCGAGCTTTTGATCAATTCGGCCTCCTTCTTCACCAAAACCCTAAATCTCTCTCTAGAATATCTAGAATCTCTCTCTAGATAGTTGGGAGTGATGAATGGATGTGAAAATGATCCAAAACTGATCCAAACCAGCTAATGTGGCTCACAAATCCGGCCCCAAGTGAAATTACCCAAATACCCTTCATTAAAACCAATTAAAACAAAGGATTCTGTCAGCGCCAAATGGCGCGGCGCGCCCCAAACCCGCGCGGCGCGCGATCCTACTTAAACAGTTTCTTTTGCATTTTAATTTATATACAATAAAACCCACACCCTTGAACACCATAATACACAAGTAAGTAAGATAATTATTCGGGTCTTACAACTCTCCCCCACTTAAACTCGATCACGTCCTCGTGATCCTTGTCACTTAACCAAACGGACCACACTCCACGGTCCTCAAACATACGTCCCAATCCGACTTTCCTAGGCAACTCTTCCCAATGAATCACCTCTAACAACCAAAATCGTCACACGCGATTTAACAAATCACAATCCGAGCACTAAAACCATGCTCAATCCCTCACATCGGGAAACTCAATCAATCTCGAACCAAGATATCAATTTCTTAGCGTACCTTTACCACGGACAACGCTAAAAACAACCAAATATCAACCTAAGGTCAACAACCCGAAACGATGAAGACCGAACCAAACGAACCCTTACGGATTACACCAATCACTAAACATCCATTGTAGTGCGCAATACGACCAATACGCAACTACCGTAACATCATAATCCAACGGCTAGAACCGATAGCGCCCAAAACGACTATGAAAACGCAAAACCCAAGGTGTACGAAATCAACCATCGTCACACCCGTAACAAACATGTGAGCGAAACACGGCTATCGCCTCACTAATCCCATAACATGGTCCTCACGACCCCACCATCGACGTATAAAACGACCGATAGTTCCTGCAACATGGTCCTTACGACCCTACCATTGGTGTATCAAACAACCAATAGATCACACGACACGAAGGCTGGCCGAAAACACACGCGCCCTAGTGAATCCGAACTACACGCGACTCACTACCTTCACCACAACAACAATCGGGAATGGCCGAACTACACGCGCCATAGTGAATCCGAACTACACGAGAGTCACTATCCCGGAGGAATGACCGAACTACACGAGTCAATTGTGAATCCGAACTACACGAGACTCACTCCTCAATACAATGACCGAAACCACACGAGTCATTTGTGAATCCGAACTACACGAGATTCACTTCCACAACATCGAGGTTGGCCGAACTACACGAGCCTTAGTAATCCGAAACCACACGAGATTACTACCTCAATAAGATGACCGAACTACACGAGTCACCATGAATCCGAACTACACGAGATTCATTTAGTTAAGATGACCGAAACCACACGCGTCATCGTGAATCCGAAACCACACGCGATTCACAATCTCAACATAGGAATGGTACTCGCATTTCCCACCGGTACTTCGCATTTCCCGATAGTGTTACACCATACCGACATAACACTACTCCCTTGATGAAGTCAGCGGACCCCGAAGGTCATGCTCCACCAATCACAACACCGGATGAAGTCAGCGGACCCGAAGATCATGCTTCACCGATATAACATCACGCTCATGATGAAGTCAGCGGACCCCGAAAGTCATGCTCCACCAATCACGTATTCCCATGATGAAGTCAGCGGACCCTAAAGATCATGCTTCATCAAACAACCATACCATAATCGAGCAAGAACCACCTATACCAAACATAGGTACCAAACAATAATTCTCCACAAGAGAACCCGACACACACACCTCCCTTAACCGGAGGATTTCACCTTGCTCGCCAAATACGTCCAATATCCCTCAACGAGATTTACCACATTACCACCTTGGTGATAATTCAAATCCAAAATCATAAGTACAATTTATCCAAAATTGTGCTCTACCACAAATCGACCCAACCAGGTCTCGACAGCATTTTCCGGATCTACCAATAGCATCATCCGAAATCTCACACTAAAACTTCCTCGTGCGGGAGTGTAACTCCCCCACTTAGAACCACGTTCCATATCCACAACTCGTACAACCGCACAATGCTACCACAAGTAGACTTTACCAACAATTGGGCTCACACGACCCATTACCACATCTTGCTCCAACCTTGAGCACACGAAGGATTTTAACCAACCCTTAAACACTTTGTACGAAAAGTGTACCGCAACACAATCGGAGTCGAACACCACGCTAGTAGGTATAAAAGAGGCACCTAATGTCGCGTCATAAAGACTCCATTACCAACACACATCGAGATTTAAAACACTCGATCTCAAGGGTTCCAACTAACTGACGAACCTCATGATTCGTCACTTCAACATAAAAGCGAACAAGCGCTTAACAACCAAACACCAAAACCATTTCCGTGGCTTGGTAGAAACGTTTCCCAAATACTAAGGAATGCTTGGTTGCACCAAGTCTTACGCCCTTCGCCCGTCAATCAAACATCAACATAGGGTACTTCCACTAGGAACGTCACCCATAGCATAACATGCACAACAAAGGCACGCAACTCAAACTCAAACGGCATTTAATAAATAATCAAAAGACATATTTATCAAAATTAAACGTACCTTAACGTCTGCTGGCCGCACCCGTCCCCGCTAACTTGGGACATTCCGACTTACGATGTCCTTCTTTTTGGCAATTGAAGCACACCATACCATCACCCTTTGGTACCGAACATTCCCAAGACTTGTGACCCCTCACGCCACAATTGTAACATCTAGCCGCACAAGAATCCGACATACCCGCTCGCGTACCACCCGTGCTCACACTCGGACCCTTAGCCCTCTTACTCGGAGCACCATAAGAAACGACCATTTACTCACTTGAAGGTTCACCCTTTTTCGATCGTGAATACGACTCGAAACCTCTAGCCAAGTCGAATAATTCCGAAAACGATTTCGCTTGACCCCGGCTAATTTTACTTTTCAAGTCATCATTCAAGGTCCGATAGAAATCTCCCATCAACAAACGATCATTCCCCAAATACTCCGGACAAAAACGAGCCTTCGCCATAAAGGTCGTCTTGAGAGTACTCAAATCCATAGATCCTGGTCGCAAATTTCGCAACTCATTACGCAATTCCCACAAATCGGCCGAAGTCCGGAACTCCTCGAAGAATTCCTCCTTAAAGTCGTCCCACGATAAAGCCATAAACGTCTTGCCACCGACAAGATCAATCTTACCATCCAACCAATCCCTTGCCCTACCCCGCAACAAACACGTAGCGAGTCTCGTCTTTCTCTCAGGAGGGCAATCAATAGTACGGAAACACCCTTCGACGTCCGAAATCCAAGTTGTGCTTATCAAAGGATCCGGCTTTCCGTCATACATCGGGGGTTTAGTCCTCATGAAGCTCTTAAGATAACGCTCCATTTCACCACTACTTTGAAGTTCAGAATACCTCCTTTCCATTCTTTCTTCTAACACACCCATTTGCTCCGCAACGGCAGCCGCAACAATAGCGTTAAACTCCACGTCATTCGCCTCGGTCTCGTTTCGCGTCGTCATTCTAAAGAATGCAAAACGATTAGTCCACGAACGTGTAAAACCGTACGCACGACACAGCCCCATCTTGCTAAACACTCATCGTACATCACTTGTTAGACACGATTTGCACCCGTAATAAGGTTTGCAAGTTCTTATTACGCACACATGCCGCATCGACTCGTTAGTACAACGACCGTCTCGCTCGATGATATACACAAACACAACCAAAATTCTACGCGGTACAAACACACGCGAGAATTATTATCACAACACACAACATATTAATAATATCCGCATTACTAATATAACGTTAGTCAACCTATAAACAAGGCACTAACTAAACCCATTCCGACCCGTAATCCTACAAGTCCCGCAACAATTTAAGCACACACAAGTCTAAGTCTAGGCACCTATCTCAAGTCACCTAAATCCCTTAGACCATGCTCTGATACCACTTGTAACAACCCAAACCAACCCTCGAACAAACCACGTGAAAATACAAAATAAAAAAAAAATTGCTGAACTGCCACCTGGCGCGGCGCGCCATATAGGCTGCGCGGCGCGCCAAACCTGACTGTCCGGAAAGTCTTTAAATGCGAAAATGTTTGACTAGTTCCCGACATATTTAGGCGTAACGCTTTTAACCCCATGTTCCATATATAAAAACTAGCACGTTCTATTAATAAAATTATGTTTACGAAGCGGGGCCCACATCGACCCAAATTACCCTTTAAGTATCAAAATACAATTTTCAACCATAAGACTTTTAATACAAAACAAAGCCGAGCATGGCGATTGGGGATACGCTACCCAATCCTAATAAATCCATAAGCAAGCCTTCTACGCAAATTATGCAAGTCCTCTAATCCTCGCGCTTACCCGAGCCACCATCCGCATGCAATCTATAAAAAGAGTCAACAACGAGAGGGTAAGCTAACGCTTAGAGAATGATAATATACTACATACATATATATGTATAAAATGGACACGCCACAAAATAACAAATACCGCATACCGAAGCATCCATATAAGGCACTACACTAAGCATACCGTACGATCTCTAAGCAACGAGCTAAAGATACAACAACAATATAAGTTCACCAACGACGATGTGAACAACGCCAAATAGCTACACCCGGAGGGTTAGCTACAACACAACAATACATTAATATATAACAATATACACGAACAAGGTTAACACCTTAACCCAATACCGAGAACCAAATACTACAATGAAGATTGGCCGAACTACACGAGCCTTAGTAATCCGAAACCACACGAGATTACTATCTTCACAACATCGAGGTTGGCCGAACTACACGAGCCTTAGTAATCCGAAACCACACGAGATTACTACCTCAATAAGATGACCGAACTACACGAGTCACCATGAATACGAACTACACGAGATTCATTTTTTGATAAGATGACCGAACTACACGCGTCATCGTGAATCCGAACTACAGGCGATTCACTTCTCCAACTCAAAACCCTTCGCCATTGGGGTTATATCATCCACATCACAACCACGTGTGATAGTGTACACACAAAACGTGTACCTCGCCAAAGGTGGTCAACCAAAACGCACAACCGTGCCAATTGGATCTAAACGCAAGTCTATCAAATCCACCTATATGTGAAGGGGGCTCTATAACCGAGAACCACTTCACCCGACCCGCACCCATCCTACACATACATATGCACATAGGATATTATCACTCACCTTGAAGTCTTGAAGAATGCTTCCAAGTAATCTGCAACTCGTCAATGGAAAGTACCTATTCCATTATCACAAATTCAACAACACACTTAGATTGGATTTACAAACCAACCCAATTCGACACTTAGTGCAAATTTGACCCAAATGCACTACCAAGTACAAACCGCGCCCAAACTAACCGATAATCACTCACACAAGTGAGAATGGTCCTAATATGCCAAATAAACCCGAACTCAAGTGTTAAACACGTGTCATACCCATTTTGACGCTTAAACCCTAATTTTGACCCATTAAGTCAAAATCTCACCATTTACAAGTTTTAACACCAAAACACATTTAACTCGGTTTAATACTTCAACTTAATCCATTTTAAGTTTATAAACCTCATTAAATCGCCAATTGGGTCATAATCACCACCAAACCCTAATTTGACCCAAAGTCAAAGTTAGTCAACAAAATAACCTTAAATGGGTTTCAATACTTTCATAATCACTAACTTAAGTGATTAAACTCAATTTCAAGTCCTAAACATGGCCAATTAGTTCACCAACCCAAAATCCACCAACAATTAACAATAAACCCAATTACTAGCATCACTAAACCCATTTCATCATCTAAAAGGGTTTTTCATCAAACTAACTCAAACCCTAACTTGAATATCAAATCAAATAGATGAAATTCGGAGTTTGAGCTTACCAATACTACCACAACGTAGCTAGGAACGAAAGGAATAACTTTAGAACTCGAGCTTTTGATCAATTCGGCCTCCTTCTTCACCAAAACCCTAAATCTCTCTCTAGAATCTCTAGAATCTCTCTCTAGATAGTTGGGAGTGATGAATGGATGTGAAAATGATCCAAAACTGATCCAAACCAGCTAATGTGGCTCACAAATCCGGCCCCAAGTGAAATTACCCAAATACCCTTCATTAAAACCAATTAAAACAAAGGATTCTGTCAGCGCCAAATGGCGCGGCGCGCCCCAAACCCGCGCGGCGCGCGATCCTACTTAAACAGTTTCTTTTGCATTTTAATTTATATACAATAAAACCCACACCCTTGAACACCATAATACACAAGTAAGTAAGATAATTATTCGGGTCTTACAACTCTCCCCCACTTAAACTCGATCACGTCCTCGTGATCCTTGTCACTTAACCAAACGGACCACACTCCACGGTCCTCAAACATACGTCCCAATCCGACTTTCCTAGGCAACTCTTCCCAATGAATCACCTCTAACAACCAAAATCGTCACACGCGATTTAACAAATCACAATCCGAGCACTAAAACCATGCTCAATCCCTCACATCGGGAAACTCAATCAATCTCGAACCAAGATATCAATTTCTTAGCGTACCTTTACCACGGACAACGCTAAAAACAACCAAATATCAACCTAAGGTCAACAACCCGAAACGATGAAGACCGAACCAAACGAACCCTTACGGATTACACCAATCACTAAACATCCATTGTAGTGCGCAATACGACCAATACGCAACTACCGTAACATCATAATCCAACGGCTAGAACCGATAGCGCCCAAAACGACTATGAAAACGCAAAACCCAAGGTGTACGAAATCAACCATCGTCACACCCGTAACAAACATGTGAGCGAAACACGGCTATCGCCTCACTAATCCCACAACATGGTCCTCACGACCCCACCATCGACGTATAAAACGACCGATAGTTCCTGCAACATGGTCCTTACGACCCTACCATTGGTGTATCAAACAACCAATAGATCACACGACACGAAGGCTGGCCGAAAACACACGCGCCCTAGTGAATCCGAACTACACGCGACTCACTACCTTCACCACAACAACAATCGGGAATGGCCGAACTACACGCGCCATAGTGAATCCGAACTACACGAGAGTCACTATCCCGGAGGAATGACCGAACTACACGAGTCAATTGTGAATCCGAACTACACGAGACTCACTCCTCAATACAATGACCGAAACCACACGAGTCATTTGTGAATCCGAACTACACGAGATTCACTTCCACAACATCGAGGTTGGCCGAACTACACGAGCCTTAGTAATCCGAAACCACACGAGATTACTACCTCAATAAGATGACCGAACTACACGAGTCACCATGAATCCGAACTACACGAGATTCATTTAGTTAAGATGACCGAAACCACACGCGTCATCGTGAATCTGAAACCACACGCGATTCACAATCTCAACATAGGAATGGTACTCGCATTTCCCACCGGTACTTCGCATTTACCGATAGTGTTACACCATACCGACATAACACTACTCCCTTGATGAAGTCAGCGGACCCCGAAGGTCATGCTCCACCAATCACAACACCGGATGAAGTCAGCGGACCCGAAGATCATGCTTCACCGATATAACATCACGCTCATGATGAAGTCAGCGGACCCCGAAAGTCATGCTCCACCAATCACGTATTCCCATGATGAAGTCAGCGGACCCTAAAGATCATGCTTCATCAAACAACCATACCATAATCGAGCAAGAACCACCTATACCAAACATAGGTACCAAACAATAATTCTCCACAAGAGAACCCGACACACACACCTCCCTTAACCGGAGGATTTCACCTTGCTCGCCAAATACGTCCAATATCCCTCAACGAGATTTACCACATTACCACCTTGGTGATAATTCAAATCCAAAATCATAAGTACAATTTATCCAAAATTGTGCTCTACCACAAATCGACCCAACCAGGTCTCGACAGCATTTTCCGGATCTACCAATAGCATCATCCGAAATCTCACACTAAAACTTCCTCGTGCGGGAGTGTAACTCCCCCACTTAGAACCACGTTCCATATCCACAACTCGTACAACCGCACAATGCTACCACAAGTAGACTTTACCAACAATTGGGCTCACACGACCCATTACCACATCTTGCTCCAACCTTGAGCACACGAAGGATTTTAACCAACCCTTAAACACTTTGTACGAAAAGTGTACCGCAACACAATCGGAGTCGAACACCACGCTAGTAGGTATAAAAGAGGCACCTAATGTCGCGTCATAAAGACTCCATTACCAACACACATCGAGATTTAAAACACTCGATCTCAAGGGTTCCAACCAACTGACGAACCTCATGATTCGTCACTTCAACATAAAAGCGAACAAGCGCTTAACAACCAAACACCAAAACCATTTCCGTGGCTTGGTAGAAACGTTTCCCAAATACTAAGGAATGCTTGGTTGCACCAAGTCTTACACCCTTCGCCCGTCAATCAAACATCAACATAGGGTACTTCCACTAGGAACGTCACCCATAGCATAACATGCACAACAAAGGCACGCAACTCAAACTCAAACGGCATTTAATAAATAATCAAAAGACATATTTATCAAAATTAAACGTACCTTAACGTCTCCTGGCCGCACCCGTCCCCGCTAACTTGGGACATTCTGACTTACGATGTCCTTCTTTTTGGCAATTGAAGCACACCATACCATCACCCTTTGGTACCGAACATTCCCAAGACTTGTGACCCCTCACGCCACAATTGTAACATCTAGCCGCACTAGAATCCGACATACCCGCTCGCGTACCACCCGTGCTCACACTCGGACCCTTAGCCCTCTTACTCGGAGCACCATAAGAAACGACCATTTACTCACTTGAAGGTTCACCCTTTTTCGATCGTGAATACGACTCGAAACCTCTAGCCAAGTCGAATAATTCCGAAAACGATTTCGCTTGACCCCGGCTAATTTTACTTTTCAAGTCATCATTCAAGGTCCGATAGAAATCTCCCATCAACAAACGATCATTCCCCAAATACTCCGGACAAAAACGAGCCTTCGCCATAAAGGTCGTCTTGAGAGTACTCAAATCCATAGATCCTGGTCGCAAATTTCGCAACTCATTACGCAATTCCCACAAATCGGCCGAAGTCCGGAACTCCTCGAAGAATTCCTCCTTAAAGTCGTCCCACGATAAAGCCATAAACGTCTTGCCACCGACAAGATCAATCTTACCATCCAACCAATCCCTTGCCCTACCCCGCAACAAACACGTAGCGAGTCTCGTCTTTCTCTCAGGAGGGCAATCAATAGTACGGAAACACCCTTCGACGTCCGAAATCCAAGTTGTGCTTATCAAAGGATCCGGCTTTCCGTCATACATCGGGGGTTTAGTCCTCATGAAGCTCTTAAGATAACGCTCCATTTCACCACTACTTTGAAGTTCAGAATACCTCCTTTCCATTCTTTCTTCTAACGCACCCATTTGCTCCGCAACGGCAGCCGCAACCCTAGCGTTAAACTCCACATCATTCGCCTCGGTCTCGTTTCGCGTCGTCATTCTAAAGAATGCAAAACGATTAGTCCACGAACGTGTAAAACCGTACGCACGACACAGCCCCATCTTGCTAAACACTCATCGTACATCACTTGTTAGACACGATTTGCACCCGTAATAAGGTTTGCAAGTTCTTATTACGCACACATGCCGCATCGACTCGTTAGTACAACGACCGTCTCGCTCGATGATATACACAAACACAACCAAAATTCTACGCGGTACAAACACACGCGAGAATTATTATCACAACACACAACATATTAATAATATCCGCATTACTAATATAACGTTAGTCAACCTATAAACAAGGCACTAACTAAACCCATTCCGACCCGTAATCCTACAAGTCCCGCAACAATTTAAGCACACACAAGTCTAAGTCTAGGCACCTATCTCAAGTCACCTAAATCCCTTAGACCATGCTCTGATACCACTTGTAACAACCCAAACCAACCCTCGAACAAACCACGTGAAAATACAAAATAAAAAAAAAATTGCTGAACTGCCACCTGGCGCGGCGCGCCATATAGGCTGCGCGGCGCGCCAAACCTGACTGTCCGGAAAGTCTTTAAATGCGAAAATGTTTGACTAGTTCCCGACATATTTAGGAGTAACGCTTTTAACCCCATGTTCCATATATAAAAACTAGCACGTTCTATTAATAAAATTATGTTTACGAAGCGGGGCCCACATCGACCCAAATTACCCTTTAAGTATCAAAATACAATTTTCGACCATAAGACTTTTAATACAAAACAAAGCCGAGCATGGCGATTGGGGATACGCTACCCAATCCTAATAAATCCATAAGGAAGCCTTCTACGCAAATTATGCAAGTCCTCTAATCCTCGCGCTTACCCGAGCCACCATCCGCATGCAATCTATAAAAAGAGTCAACAACGAGAGGGTAAGCTAACGCTTAGAGAATGATAATATACTACATACATATATATGTATAAAATGGACACGCCACAAAATAACAAATACCGCATACCGAAGCATCCATATAAGGCACTACACTAAGCATACCGTACGATCTCTAAGCAACGAGCTAAAGATACAACAACAATATTGAAAGTATTTCGTATGCCCGAGAGACATATTAAATTAATGTGGCTAATGTGTTATGATCCAAGTCGGGTCATACCCAATAACAAACTTACCGACACCTTATAGGTATTTAATCTTAACGATTGGATCATTGATTAAATACGCGACACCTGAATTTTAAGGAAACGGTTTCTTAAATAATAATACTTGATATGTTTATATAAGTTATGGAATAACTTATGTAACAAGGATTTAATTATTTATAGGTTAAATAATTTATTAAAGTTATGTTACATTTTATAAATTGGTTTTACAAAATATACATAACAAATAATATACAAGTTTATAAAATGTGTTTTATAAAATCATGTTAAAAAAAAACTGATTTTATGAATTCAGTTTTTATATTCCAAGTATATTATATGTGGTTAAAATGGTAGTGGCATGGGGAGTTTAAGAGCATGCACAAGATTCTTCATTGAATGTGCAATACTTTTCCAAGTCTCTATAAGCATGCTCCTTGACCAAATACAACTACACACATGAAAAGATATCAAGTATTTGTGCAAAGAAAAACTACTTCTGCAGCTGAATATAGCCGTGACCTTTGAGGGTCAAGTGGGAGTTCATTTTGTTCTTTGCAAGCTAGTTTTTAAGTGTCTATTAATCCTAACATAAGTACTAGGTGTTGGTACATAGTTTGGGGTATTATCTCTTGAGGTCTCATTGTTTTGAGGCTCCATTTAACGTCATCTTTAAACTTACTGCTGCTGAATTTTCCAGCAACATTCAATAGGCTTTCAAGCTTGTGTTTGAAGTGTTTAAGGGTTCTAAACATTAGCAAACTCAATGGTATTGTTGGTGCATCAAAGGGTTGAAGTTTAAGACACTTGAAGGTTCAAGTTGGAGCTCATTTCATCATCTTAATCACCAAACTTTCTGCCCATTTATAACAGCCCTCAAACCTTAGTTTGAGGAGGTATAACTCTTTCCTTCTCTTGTTAATATGTAAGCATAATGTTCACAACTTGATCCATGGGATTTACCTATAAATTGGTTGAAGTTTAACAAGTAAAACTTGATAATTACACGCTTCCGTTTATTAAGATTCTCAAAAAGGTTTTAAGATATATCAAACTTGTTAAATCCCAACAATGGTATCTAGAGCCGAAGTTGTTGAAATATGCTTCGTATTGTTGTTTTAAAACCCATCAACTTTGCATTCTAAGTACATGCATGAAAGAAGAATGCAAAAATTGTTGGATTTGGGTGGGTTTGAGTAGATGGCCGAATTCTTGGAGGTTCCAAAAGGGGTTTGGAACTTGCCATTTTGGTCATTTTGTTCACATGTTGTTGTTCACAATCAATGCCTAGACCTTGTGGTTGTTTGGTTGCATGTTTGAATGATTTGTATTATTCATTTGGTATGTAATTATTAATTCATTCATTTGGTTGTAATATTCATGCAATTTGGTTTGTAATAATTTTTGGTTATGTAATTTATTTTATATTTGGCATGTAAAATAGATTAGGTTGCATTTTCATTTTCTAGACAAAATGTATTAGGATATATTTTGTAACAAGATGAAGATGCAAGAAGATCAAGAGGAAGAACACAAGAAGCATGTGGATGCAAGGTTAAGTGGGAGGTTAAAACCTCCTATTTTGTGTTATAACCCTTACCGGTGGCATTTGTTTTCGGCTAAACAAATGTCTACCAAATTGGCTTGATTGTGAACATATTGTTTTGCATGCTTGGTTGTTATTGTATGATTGTGGATTGTATGTTTGTATGCTACAAGTTAAATCACACATGTAAACAACAAACAAAACTAAAATTTAATTGGTTAAATTAGACGCTATTAACAACATGCAAAACGATAATTTAAATGGTTAAATTGAAATGGTAAAAGGACATTAATAAACGGTTATTAAGAATATGATAAGGATCATACATATAAAATGGTTTATATCAAGTAATTGGCTCAATTACAAGACATGAAATTGGTTTTTCATAAGTACCATACACTAAATGCATGTTAGTGTATGGCATAAAAGTTTTCTCAAAACTAGAATTAATGAAAACTTAAAATCCCTTATTACAAGGAAAACAAGTTAAACGCCATCCTATTGTGTGACACTTAAAAGTACTAGGGAACTCATAATGGGATAAAGGTCACCTAACCGTTATGAGCAAACTAATATGATTAAGGTAAATTTCGCATGCTTGTGGGATAAAGGTCACCTAACCACATGTATGCTGAATTTACAAGTCTATACAAGTAGGACGACTTGATTTGGGAATCATGAACTTAGGGTCACCGAAGCATGAGGAACAAATAGGCGTTGATGGGATAAATATGCCATGCAAAAGGATTGCATGATCCCATACTCTAGAAGTTGCAAATGGATTGCAATTGTCATTTATTGACTACCTAGCTAAATCAAATTGCGGGATAAAGGTCACCTAACCGAAATTTGGTTTACCGTTGGATTCTAGAATTTAATAGTTCAATTTGATTTAAAGGGTATTGAATGTTAAATTAAAATCGATACTTAAACGAACTTTGTTAATTTTGTAGATGGCCGCCAATAATAACAACAACATACCAAACGCACCACTTAACCTAAACAACCTATCATTAAGATCTCTCTTAGAGAAAGACAAACTCAACCATACCAACTTTATGGATTGGTTCCGCAATCTTCGGATTGTCCTCAAACAAGAGGATAAAGCGTATGTACTTGAGGACCCCATTCCCGATCAACCGGATGAGGATGATGAGGAGGCAATGGCCTTTTACGATAAGTATTGCCGCGACTCCCTTCAAGTCTCATGCCTAATGCTTGGGACTATGATTCCCGAACTCCAAAAGGATTTCGAGCATCATAGTGCATACGACATGATAACGCAATTGAAGGAGATGTTCCTTCAACAAGTACGTGTCGAGCGTTTCGAGACCGTTCGGGCGCTACATGCTTGTCGTATGGACGATACCCAATCGGTTTCATCTTATGTGCTTAAGATGAAAAGCCTTATTGATCGTGCTAACCGTCTTAACCTAAACATATCAAATGAGTTAGCCACTGATCTTATCCTTAACTCCCTATCAAAAAGGTTTGATCAATTTGTAATTAACTACAATATGAATGGGATGGATAAGAGCATAGGTGAGCTTCACGGTATGCTTAGAACGGCCGAAACTAGCATGGGTAAAAGGGCTTTACCCGTGTTAGCAATCGATCAAGGTGGATCCAAAGGTAAGACCTCTAAGCCAAAGGTGGCTAAGAGAAAAGGACCCGCCTATCAAGGCAAAGGGAAGGGGAAGATGGTTACCCCAACCATCAACAAGGCTAAGAAGCAAAAGGTAGCTGAGAAGGCAAACCCCAAAGAAGACCCGTGTTTCGGTTGCGGTGAAATGGGTCACTGGAAGCGAAATTGCCCGGTCTATCTTAAGGAGTTGAAGGACAAGAGGGATGCAGGGCAAACCTCAGGTAACATATATATGGTATATATTGAGCTTAATATTACTTCTTCTAATACATGGGTATTAGACACAGGATGTGGAACTCATATTTGCAATTCTTTGCAGGGGTTCAAAAGAAGTGATCATATGGCGGGAACATCAAGTCTCTATATGGGCAATGGTGCAAAGGTGCATGTTAAAGCTCAAGGAGATTTTGTTTTGAAGCTTCCAAGCGGATTGGAACTTATTTTAGAAAATGTTTTGTATGCTCCGGATTTGTGTAGAAACATTATTTCTATTTCTCGCTTAAAACAATGTGGTTTTAATCTTAATTTTGTTAATGATGATATCCATGTTTATTTAGATAATGTATTCTATTTCAAGGCTTCGCCTTCAAATGGAATTTATGAATTGGTTCATGATGATGCATCATCTAGTAGCTCAATGTACCATACAAGCACCAAGAAACTCAAAAGGGATTTGAGTGATTCCTACTTATGGCATTGTCGCCTTGGTCACATAAACAAGAATCGTATGCATACACTTCAAAGGAATGGACTTTTGAAATCAAATGAAATGGACTCGTTTGATGTATGTGAATCTTGTTTACAAGGCAAAATGACTAAAGCGCCTTTCAAAGGGACCTATGAAAGGGCTAAAGACTTATTGGGATTAATACATTCGGATGTATGTGGACCCTTTAAGCCCATGACTAGGAATGGTGAAAGATACTTCGTTACTTTCATTGATGACTTTAGTCGTTTCGGATATGTCTACTTATTAAGACACAAGGACGAAACGTTTGAAGCATTCAAAGAATATCAAAACGAAGTACAAAATCAACTCAATAAGACAATTAAGGTACTTCAAACCGATAGAGGAGGTGAATACCTAAGCGATGCCTTCCAAGATCATCTTAGAAGTTGTGGGATTATCTCGCAACTTACTCCACCCGGGACACCACAGCTTAATGGTGTGTCCGAAAGGAGGAACCGAACCCTAATGGATATGGTTCGATCTATGATGGCTAGAAGCTCGTTACCTCTATCATTCTGGGGTTATTGTCTATGCTCAGCGGCTCGTATTTTAAATATGGCCCCAACCAAGAAAGTGGAACGAACACCTCATGAGATGTGGTTTGGAAAACCTCCATCTCTATCATACTTAAAGGTATAGGGATGTGAAGCTTACCCTAAGCGTTACGTCCCTAATAAGTTGAATGCTCGATCCACGAAGTGTATCTTCATAGGATATCCCAAGGATGATATGGGATACTATTTCTATGATCCTTCCGAGCAGAATGTATTTGTTGCTCGGAAGGCTGAATTCCTTGAAACTAAGTTCCTAATGGAAGGCAAAAGTGAAAGGAAGATAGATCTTGAAGAGGTTCAAGATCAAGTAGATGATACGCAATTGGCTGACACTAGCACTCAACATGAAAATGTTGAGAATGATCAGATGGATGATCAAAATACACAAGACGTTCGCAGATCTGGTAGGATTAGTAATCCTCCTGAGAGATATGGGTTTCTCATGGATGGTTGCTATGTGGTTGATTTGGATGAACCAATAAACTACCAAGATGCTTTATCAAGGATTGATAAAGATAAATGGCAGGAAGCCATGAATGCTGAGATGCAATCCATGTATGACAACCAAGTTTGGGAACTTGCTGCGCAACCTCCTGGCTCTAGGCTAGTTGATTGTAAATGGCTGTTCAAAATGAAAACCGACATACATGGAAACTTGGATACATATAAAGCTAGACTTGTAGCAAAAGGTTTCACTCAAACTCAAGGGGTTGACTATGATGAAACTTTTTCGCCTGTGGCGATGCTAAAGTCTATTAGGATATTAGTTGCCATTGCTGCTCATTATGATTATGAAATATGGCAGATGGATGTCAAGACCGCTTTCCTAAACGGACATCTTGAGGAAGATGTCTATATGGTTCTGCCTGAGGGTTTTGTTAATCCGAAATATCCTAAAAAGGTATGCAAGTTAAAGAAGTCAATCTACGGATTGAAACAAGCATCTAGAATGTAGAATCATCGTTTTAATGAGGAGGCCAAGAAATTTGGCTTCATTAAAAATGGCGATGAAGCTTGTGTATACAAGAAAGCTAGTGGGAGCACTATCATGTTCCTTGTACTATATGTGGATGATATATTGTTATTTGGAAATGATGTTCCGGCAATGCAAGGAGTTAAAACTTGGTTAAGTAAATGCTTCTCCATTAAGGATCTTGGAGAAGCACAATACGTTTTGGGGATTGGGATCTACAGGGATAGATCCAAGAAGCTGATAGGTTTGAATCAAAGTGCATACATTGAAAAGATCTTGAAAAGGTTCAAGATGGAGAACTCTAAGAAAGGTTTGGTACCTATTCAAAAGGGAACACTTCTCAGTTCATCTCAGTGCCCTATCACGAAAGATGAACAGGAGAGAATGAAGAAAGTCCCATATGCGTCTGCTATTGGGTCAATCATGTATGCAATGATATGCACTAGACCGGATGTGTCATGCGCTCTTAGCCTGACAAGTAGATACCAGAATAACCCAGGAAACCGTCATTGGATTGCTGTCAAAAGTATATTGAAATACCTTAGGAGGACTAAGGATATGTTTCTGATATATGGGTCTGGTGAGGAGGAACTCGCTGTAAAGGGTTACGTAGATGCGAGTTTCCAAACTGATCGAGATGATTCTCGATCACAATCCGGTTATGCCTTCACATTAAATGGAGGTGCGGTCTCTTGGAAGAGTTCAAAACAGGATGTTGTTGCATTATCCACTACAGAGTCAGAGTACATTGCCGCCTCATTGGCAGCTCAGGAAGCTGCATGGATGAAGAAATTCATCGACGACTTAGGAGTAGTCCCTTCCATTCAGGACCCTCTTGAGATCTTTTGTGATAACAAGGGTGCGATTGTTCAAATCAAAGAACCTCGTGCTCACCAAAAGACCCGTCACATTGAGCGGAGATTCAACTACATTAGGGATGAAGTTGAAAAGGGAAAGATATGTATTCGCAAAGTTTACACAAATCTTAACATAGCGGATCCACTCACGAAGCTCTTACATGGATCAAAACATGCAGGACATGTTTGTGCTTTAGGGCTTCGATATTCTAGTGATTGGTCATGATCTGTTTTAAGTATTGTAACGGAACGAAATTGTTCAAACTCATTAATATAATTATGGCATTAATTTATTTTGAGTTATGTTCCTATTTTGCATATTTTATCCATGAATAAGTAATTATTCTAAATTCCGTAGTCGATCACATTTGTGGGAACAAGTGTGAGGTTTAGACTATTATGAACTTGGATTGGTATAAATTCACGGGATGAATATGGGGAAGGTTGCAACCAAGGTTCATAGATATTTGTGGGATACAAATATTGGAAGACCCGCCCTCAAGATTTACTAAATAGAGCCTTTGTGGTTGATCGCATGTAATCTTGAGTAAAGGCGAATATCATTGTATCCTTTGACCTGAGATACATATTGGGTTCGGATATTTACCAAGTATTGTGCCTTGATTCTTTCCTTCGCTATTCTGAAATATGGTAGTTCATAAGGAAGAGGTCAGGTATAATGCAAGGTATATATTTAGGACGTATGTAGTCAAGATGGAATTTGTCCCTCTTATTCGTTGAGAGTCAGATGTCTAAGGCCTGATAAAGTTAAATCTAGAAAGAGAGTGATCACTCTGTGTCTCTTGGATTTAACATGACATCTAGGATGAAAGGAAATAATGAAAGATTCACCTATTCATATTCGAGATGGAAACTCGAAGAGGATGATGTTATTGAATGGCACAAAGTCATAACATATTGGGGGTAATGGACGGTCGTTAGGTGGTATCCATCACTTGCATTAATTTCTTATGTTTCTCGTGCAAGTGGGAGATTGAAAGTATTCCGTATGCCCGAGAGACATATTAAATTAATGTGGCTAATGTGTTATGATCCAAGTCGGGTCATACCCAATAACAAACTTACCGACACCTTATAGGTATTTAATCTTAACGATTGGATCATTGATTAAATACGCGACACCTGAATTTTAAGGAAACGGTTTCTTAAATAATAATACTTGATATGTTTATATAAGTTATGGAATAACTTATGTAACAAGGATTTAATTATTTATAGGTTAAATAATTTATTAAAGTTATGTTACATTTTATAAATTGGTTTTACAAAATATACATAACAAATAATATACAAGTTTATAAAATGTGTTTTATAAAATCATGTTAAAAAAAAAACTGATTTTATGAATTCAGTTTTTATATTCCAAGTATATTATATGTGGTTAAAATGGTAGTGGCATGGGGAGTTTAAGAGCATGCACAAGATTCTTCATTGAATGTGCAATACTTTTCCAAGTCTCTATAAGCATGCTCCTTGACAAAATACAACTACACACATGAAAAGATATCAAGTATTTGTGCAAAGAAAAACTGCTTCTGCAGCTGAATATAGCCGTGACCTTTGAGGGTCAAGTGGGAGTTCATTTTGTTCTTTGCAAGCTAGTTTTTAAGTGTCTATTAATCCTAACATAAGTACTAGGTGTTGGTACATAGTTTGGGGTATTATCTCTTGAGGTCTCATTGTTTTGAGGCTCCATTTATCGTCATCTTTAAACTTACTGCTGCTGAATTTTCCAGCAACATTCAATAGGCTTTCAAGCTTGTGTTTGAAGTGTTTAAGGGTTCTAAACATTAGCAAACTCAAAGGTATTGTTGGTGCATCAAAGGGTTGAAGTTTAAGACACTTGAAGGTTCAAGTTGGAGCTCATTTCATCATCTTAATCACCAAACTTTCTGCCCATTTATAACAGCCCTCAAACCTTAGTTTGAGGAGGTATAACTCTTTCCTTCTCTTGTTAATATGTAAGCATAATGTTCACAACTTGATCCATGGGATTTACCTATAAATTGGTTGAAGTTTAACAAGTAAAACTTGATAATTACACGCTTCCGTTTATTAAGTTTCTCAAAAAGGTTTTAAGATATATCAAACTTGTTAAATCCCAACAAATATAAGTTCACCAACGACGATGTGAACAATGCCAAATAGCTACACCCGGAGGGTTAGCTACAACACAATAATACATTAATATATAACAATATAAACGAACAAGGTTAACACCTTAACCCAATACCGAGAACCAAATACCACAATGAAGATTGGCCGAACTACACGAGCCTTAGTAATCCGAAACCACACGAGATTACTATCTTCACAACATCGAGGTTGGCCGAACTACACGAGCCTTAGTAATCCGAAACCACACGAGATTACTACCTCAATAAGATGACCGAACTACACGAGTCACCATGAATCCGAACTACACGAGATTCATTTTTTGATAAGATGACCGAACTACACGCGTCATCGTGAATCCGAACTACACGCGATTCACTTCTCCAACTCAAAACCCTTCGCCATTGGGGTTATATCATCCACATCACAACCACGTGTGATAGTGTACACACAAAACGTGTACCTCGCCAAAGATGGTCAACCAAAACGCACAACCGTGCCAATTGGATCTAAACGCAAGTCTATCAAATCCACCTATATGTGAAGGGGGCTCTATAACCGAGAACCACTTCACCCGACCCGCACTCATCCTACACATACATATGCACATAGGATATTATCACTCACCTTGAAGTCTTGAAGAATGCTTCCAAGTAATCTGCAACTCGTCAATGGAAAGTACCTATTCCATTATCACAAATTCAACAACACACTTAGATTGGATTTACAAACCAACCCAATTCGACACTTAGTGCAAATTTGACCCAAATGCACTACCAAGTACAAACCGCGCCCAAACTAACCGATAATCACTCACACAAGTGAGAATGGTCCTAATATGCCAAATAAACCTGAACTCAAGTGTTAAACACGTGTCATACCCATTTTGACACTTAAACCCTAATTTTGACCCATTAAGTCAAAATCTCACCATTTACAAGTTTTAACACCAAAACACATTTAACTCGGTTTAATACTTCAACTTAATCCATTTTAAGTTTATAAACCTCATTAAATCGCCAATTGGGTCATAATCACCACCAAATCCTAATTTGACCCAAAGTCAAAGTTAGTCAACAAAATAACCTTAAATGGGTTTCAATACTTTCATAATCACTAACTTAAGTGATTAAACTCAATTTCAAGTCCTAAACATGGCCAATTAGTTCACCAACCCAAAATCCACCAACAATTAACAATAAACCCAATTACTAGCATCACTAAACCCATTTCATCATCTAAAAGGGTTTTTCATCAAACTAACTCAAACCCTAACTTGAATATCAAATCAAATAGATGAAATTCGGAGTTTGAGCTTACCAATACTACCACAACGTAGCTAAGAACGAAAGGAACAACTTTAGAACTCGAGCTTTTGATCAATTCGGCCTCCTTCTTCACCAAAACCCTAAATCTCTCTCTAGAATCTCTCTCTCTCTCTCTCTAGATAGTTGGGAGTGATGAATGGATGTGAAAATGATCCAAAACTGATCCAAACCAGCTAATGTGGCTCACAAATCCGGCCCCAAGTGAAATTACCCAAATACCCTTCATTAAAACCAATTAAAACAAAGGATTATGTCAGCGCCAAATGGCGCGGCGCGCCCCAAACCCGCGCGGCGCGCGATCCTACTGAAACAGTTTCTTTTGCATTTTAATTTATATACAATAAAACCCACACCCTTGAACACCATAATACACAAGTAAGTAAGATAATTATTCGGGTCTTACACCATGATTACATCTGAGGAAAATATATGTGCAAGTATATTTTCATAAAGATTGTAATTAAATTTTTTTTTTGTACAAACTGTTAATTGTGAAAATATTTTAATGGGTAGGTAATACCCGAGGAATATTTAAATTTCACCTTAATAAGTTACACTGTACATCCGTTGAAGCTGATTCAACAGTCATTTACTATCCTACTTACATCCACCGATATGCGAATCCATTCACCACAGAATAACCATATTCATCAAATTTCATATTTGGATTTTGACCTATCAGAATCCAACAAGTGGCATAATGAAGAAAACATTGGACAAAATAAAATTTCTTAGAAATAAACAAATTAATTATGAGAAATTTTGTTAAGAATTCATGCTAACTGTTCCTAGCTAACTGTTCCTAGATAACTGATTACATTTTATTTATCGCATTTTATTTATCGCAATTTTAATTCTCGCAATCTTATTTATCGTTATTTAATTTCTGTTATTTATTTTACGCACTTTAAATATCGGGACACGTATACAAGGTTTTGACATATCATATCGACGCATTTATATATATTATTTGGAATAATCATAGACACTCTATATGCAGTAATGATCGAGTTCTCTATACAGGGTTGAGGTTGACTCTACAATAATATATATAATTTGAGTTGTGATCGAGTCTGAGACATGTACACGGGTCACGACATGTATTAATTAATTCAAATATTATAAATTAAATTATATATGAATTATTGGACTGTTAACTGTGGACTATCGATTATGGACTATCAAGATTGGACAGTTAAAAATGAATTAAAATATTGATTATAACATATGAAAATAAACAATTCTTCAAGTTTGCCACTTGATTTCATCTTAAACCTCATTTGTACCTTGACAATTATAATCTGTGTTCAAATCTTTCATGATTCTAGAAACCACCTCGATCGAGAGGATGAAACAGCCGCACTTCATCTACGGAAGAAAAGATTGATGTATATAGTTATGCACCTGAAAAACTATCGAAAACTGAGTAAACGTTTAACACATAGCGGTGCTAATTCCTTTAGTGTTATTATTACCCAAAATAACTTTGCAGTTCTTTTTCAAAGTAGCTAATTTTGTCACAGCTCCAGCAAGTCAACTTCAACTTTCATTCGAGTTTGCCTTATTATAACCTTGATATATATGCGTGCTCTTTTATTGATACTAGGGAACCTTTTATATTCCATCCTACTACCATCAGCGTTTAATCATCTAAAAACACAATTCTTTTAAAACCCCACGGTTTGATAACCAATGATCCAGATCCGGAACTTTAAAAATGCTGACGAAGCAGCATGTAGTAAATGGTCTTAATGGCCAAAAGTGATGATAAAAGAATGGAGTGTTGGGAACGCTCGATAGAAAATTTAATATTGAAAAACGAATTGAGCTAATCATGAAGAAGACCAAGGACAAATACAAGTACCAAACCCTAATTTCAAAAGAATCCAAGTAATTTTAGATCCACCAAAATCTTTAGAGAATATCTTGCTCCGAGGTCATTTTAAAATCTTGCGGAAAATTTTTCTTCATCAACCTTGGATCTTAGAAATTCCAAAATATCATCATAAATATCTTCGATATTTCTGAGGATATTTTCATAAATATTCTTGTCCGAAATTATCTATCTCCTCGTGCTATCTATATTACATCATAAAATAAACTATTTTGGTTTCTATCATTCTGTAAAATTTGAGTTTAAATTATGAATGAATTCTGGAGAAGTGTTAAGAATTTGAGCATGAGTTATTATAATATAATGACACTTGGCCAACGTGATTATATTACAGTAAGTCATGCTGAAAGTTCTAATGAAACGTGATGATGATTCACATATCATAACGTCATCATGTGTCATGTTATACGACTCGTTCAATTTGTTCAACCTCCGAACATATCAATAAAATATATTATTGATAGTTCCATCCTCAGTGATTCTGGTAATTTAACCAATCAAATCGTGAGAATACGCTCATTCGTACTTAGAACGTTATAATAATTCGAAACTCTATATCTACGAGTTCTAGACCATTATTCGCTTGAATTAAAATTGAGAAGAGAAAATAAAAGCAAGGAGCTCCGAAATATAAGAGAAAATATAAAGCCCGATAACAACACATAAATTATAAACCGTGTATATCAATGTTTATCGCAACATAAAGACACGGGAGAATTAAAAATACTATAACCCCAAGGGCGAAGTAGAAGTAAACAGATTCCTCCGGTGGAAGTTGAAAAAGAAGAATGATTGTTGCGATAGTCAGGATAAGGACAATGATCAGAACTGGATTTAGCATTTTCACAATCTTTTGAATTTGGGAATTGATTATAGAAGTGGTAAAAGTAATGGAACGGAAGAAGTTAATTTATAGTGAAATATCTGATAAAGAAATCAAGGCAGATTTCCGCATTTAATTAGAGAGATCCTAATTTCCTAAATTACCGAAGAATCAAAATCTTATATAGATTTCAAAAATTTTCTTCAAATCCCTTGAATTCCGGAATTCAACCAAGACAACGTCAAAAGTTAAGACTCACCTTATTTCCTAAATTCAACAGTGACTACGTCAAAAGTTAAAACGAACCTCTATTTACTTCATTTCACTCTTTTGTGATAGCTTCACTCGTACGCTTCGAGTAATTCAATTATTTTATCAATCTTACTCAATGTTGATAAAACCCTATTTTTTCAACTCCTAATCGTCATGAAAACATTTTTATTGTTAGCCATGACGACCTCACTCAAATTTCGGGACGAAATTTCTTTAACGCGTAGGTACTGTCACGACCCGGAAAATTTCGACTAATTATAAATCAAACTCTAGATACGATTTAATATTTTTGACACAATAAGAAAAGTCTGTAAGGTTAAGTCTCAAAAATTTTGAACTGTTTCATATATGCAATTACCCTTCTACTGTTCTCGACAATTCACGAACCATTAATTGTATATAGATATGTGTGTGTATATATATAAATGAATAAATATAGCTAAATTAAAAATATGTCATTTTTCTAGAAACTTTTATCCTTCACTGATTAACAACGGAGTACGATATAGCACTCCGTAAAAACTGTACGTAGAATTTAGACTGCTGACTGTTTGTTCCACACATTTTATTATTATATGTATGGTGTTTTGCTTTCCATCATAGTGTTTTACTTTTCATCACTATTTTTACGTTGAATTGAATTGATAAAATTAAAGTGAGTTGTCTTTATATAGAATGATTACTACATAATTATGGATTGGACGTTTAAGGGTTTTAAATCAATGTATCTAATTTATATATATCACGGATACATTTTTGTTAGATGTCATCCATCACTTTTATTTCCATAACCTCATTCAATATATATACATATATGAGATATACATACTCCATAATGAGGAAACCCACTTCACACAACCCTTATTCTTCCTCATTTAAACCCATCACCCTTCTTCTCCTATTTTTTTCTTCTTTCTTGTTCTTGTTGAACTACAACACCCACAGTTCCTTTAAACTGTTTCCTGCTTGCTTCTTTCTGTTTCTTTTTATTACTAAACACAGCCCACCCAAAACCACCACCTTTGCTATTTGTTTAAGCTCGACAAACACAACACCTTTTCCTATGATAATCGACCGTATCAAATTTATATAGACATCCATCCACGATGAGATAACAAATACAAAGATTGTCTCATAACTAACCCATACTTTCTTTCAAGTTCAACCCAATATATCAAAAACTTTGTTAACCGTCACCAAGATCGTTAGTCAGATAGTGTTAGTACGTTGTCCTTGGTAATAGTAGTAAAGAGGATCAAGACCTCAACAATACCATTTCACCATAACCACCACCTGCGTAATATTGTGCTACTTCAGCTACAGTTACGGTTTTTATTTTATTTTATTTATTTTTTTCCGATAAAAACCACCTCAAAACATCACTTAATCATCTCCTTTACTTGTTAACGATTGCACACTTTTGTTGTTTCTTTTGCTTGAACAGTACCCATAGCCAAAACCCATTTTGTAATTCGATGTTCTTGTTACAGCTCTTCATCAACCATTCAAACCGGCTCTTCATTAATCATTCAAAACGTCATGATAGCGAGCAGCTTATTTTCTTCTGTTTCATTTCTTTCGGCAGCCGGGAAACACCATGAAACTCGCCACCGAAACAAACCCAACACACCTTCAATCATCAAACCCACTTCATCACCACTATTTCACCACCTTAGTCGATCAAACTATCACTACTGCTACACGTTTAATTTCTTAATCCGGTCGCTACTCCTGCTGTAAGTTAATTCGCTTCTGTTTCTGTTTTACATCGAACCAACATCAACCAACCTGTAATACAGAAGTAATTTTGATAAAGGTTTTGACCGTGATGATATATTAAGGAAGGTGATGTCTAACGAATAATAAGGATATTGAAATGGTAACAAATAATGATGAACGATTATGATGCAAGAAAATAAAAGGTGACAAAAGAAGGTGGGATGGGGGGGTCATGATGGGGACAGACTTTGGATTCTAAATCATACAACAACTACTTCAAATAAACACACACGCATACTATGATTGTGTTTGGTATTAGAATAAAGAAACTAAATATCTAAATTGGGCCACTAATTAGATTTATATAACTTGAAGTTTGGACCAAAAGATGAGTAATGATGAATCACGATTATGATGATGACGTACGGTGTAGATGATTAGAATAATTAAGTGGTCACGATTGAGGAAAATGAAATTGAATCCTATTTTCTTTTAAGTGACGAGCTAGATATTTTTTTTTAGGCCGTGACATTGATTTGATATTGGGCCGTTTAATTTGTTTGTTGGGCCAAGAACGTTTATGCTTTTTAGTTGGGCCGTAAAGTGCTTGTAACATTGGGCCGAGATCTCGTTGGGCCATGAAGATAATAAGTTGATAATGATGAATGAAAATGAAAAATAGAAGTGTGATGGCTATATACGTTTAAGCTATAAACTAAAACAAAAATCAGAAGCAGAGCAGTTGGTTGAGCATTTGGTTGGGAAACGAGAGGTCTTGGGTTCGAGCCCGGGCTCGGGCATTATTTTTTTATTTTTGAAAAGAAGAAGGATAATGGTTAAGGATGTTACCGGGTTAGCGGGACGTCGCGGGTTCAAACCCGGACTTGGGCATTTTTTTTTAGGACTACTCCTTTGAGGTAGTTATTATCTATTTATTATTATTATTATTATTATTATTATTATTATTATTATTATTATTATTATTATTATTATTATTATTATTATTATTATCATTATTATTATTATTATTATTAACTTTATTACTAGTATTATCATTTTTATAAATATCATTATTTTTATTTTCATTATTAATAATAGTATTATTATTATCATTATTTTAGTAATACTAAAATTATTAATTTATCAAACAAGTGATATTTATATATAAAAAAAATATATATTTATTACATATCTATACAAAAATGTCATACTTTATATTTTTAACAAAATGTTATTTTTAATATAAAAATTTAGTGTCACATAAAATATAAATATATTATACATTATAGATAAGTAGTATGATAATATATAAATAAATATTAATCTTAACACATTATATACTATTTTTAAACATTAACATCTAATAATTATAGTAAATAGCCTGTAAATTATTAATATAACAAATATAATATAATATTAATACATAAACTTGGTTGAATATTATTATGTGTTTTAATATATATAACTAATATAGGTTCGTGAATCCGAGACCAACCCTATACTTGTTCAATGACGTCATATGTATTTTTACTACAAAATACAGTATGGTGAGTTTCATTTGCTCCCTTTTTAATTGCTTTTGCAATATATATTTTTGGGCTGAGAATACATGCGCTACTTTTATAAATGTTTACGAAATAGACACAAGTACTTAAAATACATTCTACGTTGAGTTGTACCACTGTCGTACTTCCCTGTAGCTTGGTAACTACTATTTACATGGGTATTGTAAATGTGAATCCTGTTGATAGATCTATCGGGCCTGACAACCCCAACTGGACTGGACGACCAGTATTCAACGGTGGCACAATACTTCATTTTGTTACTACACTTGGTACAGTGTAGGAAGATTACATAACAAAGGGAATATGCGACGTTGATTAAATGTTAAGTATGGTTACCAAGTGCTCAACCACTTAGAATGCTTTATATACACTTGCGAGTGTATTATGTTTATGATTATGAAATCTTGTGGTCTATTAATATATTGAAATGATTGTTATGATAAACCTATGAACTCACCAACCTTTTGGTTGACACTTTAAAGCATGTTTATTCTCAGGTACGAATTAAGTCTTCCGCTGTGCATTTGCTCAATTTAAGGACATTACTTGGAGTCGATCATAATGGGACCAAATGTTGATGACTTCGTCCAGGTAGATAAGGATGGGTCTTTACATTATGAGAAATGGAAATATGAAATCTTGTGGTCTATTAAAATTATGAAATGGTTATTTATGTTAAACTAATGAACTCAACAACCTTTTGGTTGACACTTTAAAGCATGTTTATTCTCAGGTACGAAAGAAATCTTCCGCTGTGCATTTGCTCATCTTAGAGATATTACTTGGAGTCATTCATGACATATTTCAAAAGACGTTGCATTCGAGTTGTTGAGTTCGTCAAGATTATTATTAATTCAATTATAGTAAGATATATTACGAAATGGTATGCATGTTGTCAACTTTAGATGTAATGAAAGATTGTCTTTTCAAAAATGAATGCAATGTTTGTAAAATGTTTCATATAGAGGTCAAGTACCTCGCGATGTAATCAACTGTTGTGAATCGTTTATAATCGATATGGACTTCGTCTGGATGGATTAGGAAGGGGCGTTTCAGTTGGTATCAGAGCGGTGGTCTTAGCGAACCAAGTCTGCATTAGTGTGTCTAACTGATAAGTCGTTAGGATGCATTAGTGAGTCTGGACTTCGACCGTGTCTGCATGTGAAAAGTTTTGCTTATCATTTGTGTTGAAAATTATCTGCTTATCATTCTTAGGGAATCAATTGCTTATCAGTCTTAATCTAGACATATCTTACTGCCTGGATTGCATGAATAGTGTACAGACAAAAATTCATATCTTAGCGTATCTATTAATGTAGACTTTGCCTGACAGCTTCCTTAGATTCCTCTGTAACTTATGGGATTTTAGTATTATATATGCATATGTAAATTATGTATTGCAGGATACTAATCTACATCCTATAATCTATTTCTTATCAAAAATCCTTCATCTGATTGTACGAGATGAATCCCTCAACCAGTTCGAGTCCCTCAGATTTTGATAGCTATTCTGATAGTTATTCCGACAGCTATTCTGATGTGGATATTCACCTAAGCTCCGAAAACAGCTTCACCAGAATGAATCTACCAATCATCCATCCTCAATTTATCTGATGGGTTCATAGTCGACTTAATTAATGGAGACGAGTAGAAAGCGATTCTTTCCACCCATCAACCTGCACTCTTGGCGAAGAACCCGAAGCACCTACCGGTGAATCTATCCGAAACACCATTTTCAGCTTCATTTCAGAGTAGTTCGACATGATTATATTCTATCCACAATTCTAAACCTTATTCATTCGCTCGTTCCTATCGACGATCATCCCAGAATAATATAAGAAGTCAACGAACTTCGCGCTCGAGTAATCAATTTGGAGGATATGGTGCAAAACGTACCAGCTTCAGCAGCATCACCGGCACCAACAGTACCACCAACAACCCAAGTTTCAATATCACATGCCTCAACATCTCAATCTATACCTCGAGTATAATCATCGTTTTACATGACGTTCTACATCAGTTATCTTCGTTCGACATGGCAATTATGTAATCTCTAATGTTTTAGAGATTATATATTCTTATTCTAGCGGAAAATCAAATGAGTTTAATATCATATTAACTCATTAAATCCATGATTACATCTGAAGAAAATATATACGTATATATGTTTTCATAAAGAATGTAATTAATAATTCTTTTGTACAAATTGTTAATGGTGAAAATATTTTAACGGGTAGGTAATACCCGAGGAATATTTAGATTTCACATTAATAAGTTACACTGTATATTCTTTCAAACCTGATTCAATAGTCATTTACTATCCTGTTTACATCTACAGATATACGTATCCATTCACCGCAGAATAACCATATTCATCCAATTTCATATTTGGATTTTAATTTATCAAAAATCAAGTGGCATAATGAAGGAAACATTTGACAAAATAAAATTTGTTAGAAACAAACAAATTAACTATGAGAAATTTTGTTAAGAATCCACGCTAACTGTTCCTAGCTAATTGTTTCCAGCTAACTGATTACATTTTATTTATCGCAATTTAATTATCGCAATTTACATTCTCGCAATTTTATTTATCGTCATTTAATTTCTGTATTTATTTTACGCACTTTAAATATCGGGACACGTATACAAGGTTTTGACATATCATATCGACGCATCTATATATATTATTTGGAATCACCATAGACACTCTATATGCAGTAATGATCGAGTTCTCTATACAGGGTTGAGGTTGATTCTATAATAATATATATACTTTGAGTTGTGATCGAGTCTGAGACATGTACACGGGTCACGATACGTATTAATTAATTCGAATATTATATAGTAATCTATATATGAATTATTATTTGTACACTGCTAACTGTGGAATATCAACATTGGACAATAAAAATGAATTAAAATACTGATTATAACATATGAAACTAAATAATTCTTCAAGTTTGCCACTTGATTTCATCTTAGACCTCATTTGTATCTTGATGATTACGATCTACGTTCAAACCTTTCATGATTCTTAAAAACACCTCAATCCAGAGGATGAACCAACCACACTTCACTTACGGAAGAAAAGATTGATGCGTATAGTTATGCACCTGAAAACTCTCGGAAACTAAGTAAACGTTTAACGCGCAACTGTGCTAATTCTTTTAACGTTATTATTACCGAAAATAACTTTCCAAATCTCTTTTCAGATTAGCCAACTTATCACAGCTCCAGCAAGTTAACTTTGACTTTTCGTTCGAAATAACCTTATTATAACCTTGATATATATATATATATATATATATATATATATATATATATATATATATATATATATATATATATGCGTACTCTTTTATTGTTACCGAGAAACCTTTTATATTCCATCATATTACCAGCGGATGTACCAGCAACCTCGTTGCTCCTGGGTTTAAATCTCTCCGACAAATCACTATATTTATCTATTGAAGTCTCATCATGTACTCATCCGCATCTTGTAACGAGAACCGATATACCAATTACCGGGAATCAACAATCAGTACTTTGAAAACTCACAGCATATCTACATCAACAGTTATATGTATAACATTCATCTGTTAGAATTATGATCTTTCATTCTGAAATTCTGAAAAGCACTCAGTCTACAAATCAATACTCTGAATGTTGAAAAAGCTGAATCAAGCAGCAGAAATCGTAGACAACCATAAACGACCTTAACCGTCGAAAGTATGATGATAAAGAATGGATTGTTGGAAACGCTAAATAGAAAATTTAGTACCGAAAAGCGGATTATGTGAAACTATGAAGGAAGCCGTGGACAAATCACAAAGACTAAACTTGCCTTCAAAGAATCCAAATGATTCAATGCCTGCTGAAGTCTTTAGCGAATATCTTGCTCCTTATTTATTCTGAATCCTTGCGAAAGGATTTTCTTCACCATCCTTCGATATTAGAAATTCCAAGATATCATCGTATCTTTCATTATAAATATCCTCCATATTTTTGAAGATATTTTTATAACTATTCTTATCTGAAGTCATTAATCTCTTCGTGCTATCAGTGTTACATCATATAGAAACTGTTAGTTTTTATATTATGTAAACTTTCGAGCTTAAAAAAAATGAATGTTATTGAAGTAATGTTGGGAACTGAAGCATGAGTTAGTATAATATAATGACACTTGATCAACGTGATTATATTACAGTAAGTCATACTGAGTTTCTAATGGAACGTGATGATTCACAGACCATAACATCATCATGTGCCATGTTACACGACTCTTACGTTATGTCTAATCTATAAACATATCAAGAAAATATTTTTTCTTGATAGTCCTATATTTCCTTGAATTCTGGTAATTTGACAAGTTAGATTGTACTATTACTATTTCTTTCCTAGAACATTAACTGTGTTCATTCCAAAATTTATATATGTGAATTCTGAACCATTACAAGAGATGCTCAATCGCAAGAAGAAGAAACGAAGGGACAAAAGCTCCGAAATAGAACTTTGAGTATAAATTACAGCAAATAGGGGGGAGTATTAACTTGGGATGACAATGATTATAGAAAACAGAAGCAAGGAATTCGAAGTATAAGAGAAGATATAAAGCCCGATAACAACACATAAACTACAAACTGTGTATATCAATGTTTATCGTAACATAAAGACACGGGAGAATTAAAAACACTATAACCCCAAGGGCGAAGTAGAAGAAAACAGATTCCTCCGGTGAAAGTTGGAAAAGGAGAATGATTGTTGTGATAGTAAGGATAAGGACAAGGATCAGAACTGGATTAAGCATTTTCAAAAATCTTTTGAATTTGGAATTGAGTATAAAAGTGGTGAAAACTAATGGAACGAAAAAGGTAAATTTATAATAGAAATATCAGACAGAGTAACCAAGGCAGATCACCGTATTTAATTATAGAGATCTTAATTTCCTTATTCGCCGAAGAATCAAATCTTTTAGATTTCAAAGATTTTCTTTAAATCCCTTGAATTCCGGAATTCAACCAAGACAACGTCAAAAGTTAAGACGCATCTTATGTTCTAAATTCAACACTGGTTACGTCAAAAGCTAAGACGAATCTCTATTTCTTCATTTCATTCTTTCGTGATAGCTTCACTCGTACGCTTCGAATAATCGAATTATTTTATCCAGGTTACACCCTATGATAAAATTCTATTTATCAACTCATATTTGTCATGAAAATATTTTTATTGTTAGCCATGACAACCTCACTCAAATTTCGGGACAAAATTTCTTTAACGGGTAGGTACTGTAGTGACCTGGGAATTTCCGACCAAATTTAAACTTGAATCTTATATGATTTCGAAACGATAAGCAAAGTCTGTAAAGTTGAATCTCAAAAAGTTTGAACTATTTCATCTAATCATTTGCCCTTTGACCACTCTCGACGATTCACGAACAATTTAGTTGTAAATAAATATGTAAATTAAATATATATATATATATATATATATATATATATATATATATATATATATATATATATATATATATATATATATATATATATATATATATATATATATATATATATATATATATATATATATATATATATAACTCTAAGTATATATGATAGTTAAAAATAATAAAAATAGGATTTAAACATTTGAATTAAAAAGGTAAGATAAGATATAAAATAATTATGTAGTATTTTAAAAAGAAGTTATATATAAATATATTTGATTTTTATAATATGTGCATAGAGTATAAATATCAGTGTTTTATTATTAAGAAAAACATACACAAATAGGAAAATTGATACAAAGGTTTTGTTTTAGTGTTATTATCAAGCTTATTATTTTGATATCATTATTATTACTCTTATTAATATTGTTAAAAATATTATTATTATTATTATTATTAATATATGTAATATTATCATTTTTATTATAATTATTGAAAAATAATACCATCTATTACTAAAATCATTAATAAATATAATTATTATCATTTTTATCTTTACTTATATTTTTCTTGTAATATAATAATTAATATTATTAATATAATTATTAATTATTAACATTAATTATTTAAATTATATAAAATGGATATAGTACGAATCTGTTAAGGGTATCCATCACTTTGTTGAACTTTGTTTCTTGTCTCCACCAGTTGGAATTAAATCCAGGATATAGCCAAAACTCAGTACAAATGAGTTGGATTGAATAATCTGCTTTTAATTTTTTTTATTTCAATTTAATTTCTGATTGAGAATCTTGTACTTCATTTCTCAAGGTTGTTACACATCCAAATCAATCCTCAATGCAGACAACATCGATTACTGCTTCAATTACTAATTTCCATCTACATAATACCATCCTTCATTACAATTGGGAGATATTAAGATACATATACATACACTTATATTACTTACATTCAAGAGATCACAGAGAGATAATTAAGATTCATGATCAAACATGGTCACCACCATCATTAACTACCAATCGACAATCACCTCTTTAACATCACCTTCAACTTTGAAACCAAACAACCAAGTCACTGTCTACCACCAGTCTCCACCCATGCTACCGTTTTTCTGTTTGATTCAGTCCGAGAACAAACCACATCAATCGGCCACCCTTAAAACCCCCCTCATCACCTGCGACTATTAATTGCTAAAACTTTATCGCTATGTAACTGTTAACATCGAATGCATACACTTATTATATACACACACCATCACTCTTATCATTAGCACAACATAAATCTTCAATCATTAAACCTTCGTTAATTACTGTTTTCTTGTCTCCTGCAAATCGTCTTCTATATATGATTCATGATGAAAACCATTCTTGTCCCTTCTTACTCTTGTACGTCCGAGAACTTGCAACCACTAATGATCTTCTTCTGTTTCTTGAGTTCACAAACACCATCCAAATTCCACAAACTACTAGTCGTTAGTGTTATTATTCACAAAATACCAACCTTTAAGAACACTCAAAAACACCTACAACTACGCCTACTTTATCTGTTTTGAAACACCACGAGTTGAACCATCACTTGCTACAACTATTGCTGCAGCCCCATTGTTGCCACAACTATTCCACGCAAAACGATCACCTTCATCATCATCCTTGTATTTACTTTCTCCTGTTTCCTATTCTAAACTCCGGCTACTACTTTTGTGTTTGTACGCAAGAGATATAATAATAAAATAGGTAGAATATGGATTCAGTTTAGAGTTGTCAACTTGGAATTAAAAATTGATGCACCTTATCAAGTTACATGTGGAACAAGTTGTGGAAGTGGCCGAAAAGTGTGATGAACCCCACTCAAAACCGCTATTTTTTCTAACACCTATTTGGCCGTTTGTTATTAAGTTTTTGATGGCCCAAGAATCCACTCAAAGAAAGGGTTCAGTAAATAAACTTTTGCTTCTGTTTTGTTTTTCGAATAAACCCCAAGAACCCAAGGTGATATTTTTTGAAAATGATTATGATATCCTATTAATAAACAATGAAGAAGAAGATGATTGGGGACAGAATTGATAACGGGTAATACATAATTGGAGGGGGGTTTATTCCAGAAAAACAGACACAGCTAAATGGTTATGAGACGAGGGGTGTAAACTGGAGGTCTAGGGTTCGAGTCTCGGCATGGGCGGTTTACTATTTTTTTAGCATTTAAAGGTAGTTCATTTATTAACTTATTATTATTATTATTATTATTATTATTATTATTATTATTATTATTATTATTATTATTATTATTATTATTATTATTATTATTATTATTATTATTACTATTATTATTATTATTATTGTTACTAATATTATTAGTTATTATTATTATTATTACGTTAATTGTTATAAGTACTATTCTAAATTCAAAATTATTATTATTAATAGAGTTAATATCACTATATAATTATAAATATCATTGTTATTAGCATTATTATGAATATTATTATAATTAGAATTAATGCGACTAATAAGATTATTGTTATTATTATCATTTTAAATATTATTATGTAATATCATTAAGTATTAATAGTATTATTAGTATCATTGATATAAGCGTAATTATTATGAATATTGTTATTACGAAAATAACGCAAAATATTATTATTAACATTATAAGTATCATTATTATAATTTCATTAAAAACTAAGTAGTCATCATCGTTAACATTATAAATATTATTAAACTTGTCATATTATATAAAATTTGCATTATTATTATTATTATTATTATTATTAAATCTGATAGTATTATTACCCATATCTTAATATTCACATTAAAATAACTAACAAATAATATTCATATAACACTATATTTACTACACAAAAGTAAACTATATTAATATCTTATTTATTAAAAAAATGAATAAAATGAATATAATGAAACATATAAGTATTGATATTAAAACCTATATTACTAATAATATACATACTTGTTAGATTACGATTATATATTTTAATACATATACAAATGATATAGGTTCGTGAATCCGAGGCCAACCCTATACTTGTCCAATGTCGTTATATGTATATTTACTACAAAATACAGTATGGTGAGTTTCATTTGCTCCCTTTTTACTCATTACATTTTTGGACTGAGAATAATGCAAATGCTTTATTAACTGTTTTACAATATTTATATGCGTGAGTTTCATTTACCCTATATATTTTTGGGCTGAGAATACATACGCAACTTTTATAAATGCTTTACGAAATAGACACAAGTAATCGAAATTACATTCTATGGTTGGATTATCTAATCGAATATGCCCCTTTTTATTAAGTCTAGTAATCTAAGAATTAGGGAACAGACACCCTAATTGACGCGAACTCTAAAGATAGATCTATCGGGCCCAACAAGCCCCATCCAAAGTACCGGATGCTTTAGTACTTCGAAATTTATATCATGTCCGAAGGAGGATCCCGGAATGATGGGGATATTCTTATATGTATATTGTGAATGTCGGTTACCAGGTGTTCAATCCATATGAATGATATTTTTGTCTCTATGCATGGGACGTATGTTTATGAGAAATGGAAATATGAAATCTTGTGGTCTATTAAAATTATGAAATGGTTATTTATGTTAAACTAATGAACTCACCAACCTTTTGGTTGACACTTTAAAGCATGTTTATTCTCAGGTACGAAAGAAATCTTCCGCTGTGCATTTTCTCATCTTAGAGATATTACTTGGAGTCATTCATGACATATTTCAAAAGACGTTGCATTCGAGTCGTTGAGTTCGTCAAGATTATTATTAATTCAATTATAGTAAGATATATTACAAAATGGTATGCATATTGTCAACTTTAGATGTAATGAAAGATTGTCTTTTCAAAAACGAATGCAATGTTTGTAAAATATTTCATATAGAGGTCAAGTACCTCGCGATGTAATCAACTGTTTTGAATTGTTTATAATCGATATGTACTTCGTCCGGATGGATTAGGATGGGGCGTTTCATATATACCAATAATACATACATCTAAAAGCTGTGTATTGTACGAGTACGAATAACGGTGCATACGAGTAGAATTGTTGATGAAACTGAACGAGGATGTAATTGTAAGCATTTTTGTTAAGTAGAAGTATTTTGATAAGTGTCTTGAAGTCTTTCAAAAGTGTATGAATACATATTAAAACAATACATGTATATACATTTTAACTGAGTCGTTAAGTCATCGTTAGTCGTTACATGTAAATGTTGTTTTGAAACCTTTAGGTTAACGATTTTGTTAAATGTTGTTAACCCATTGTTTATTATATCTAAAGAGATGTTAAATTATTACATTATCATGATATTATGATATATTAATATATCTTAGTATGATATATATATACAGTTAAATGTTGTTACAACGATAATCGTTACATATATGTCTCGTTTTGAAATCATTAAGTTAGTAGTCTTGTTTTTACATATGTAGTTCATTGTTAATAAACTTAATGACATGTTTACTTATCATTTAAATTGATTAAACATAGTGTATCAATATCTTAATATGATTCATATGTATTTAGTAAGACGTTGTTATAACGATAATCGTTATATATATCGTTTCGAGTTTCTTAATTCAATAAACTCAATTTTATGTATATAACTCATTGTTAAAATACCTAATGAGATACTTACTTATCATAATATCATGTTAACTATATATATAATCATATATATATCATCATATAGTTTCTACAAGTTTTAACGTTCGTGAATCACCGGTCAACTTGGGTGGTCAATTGTCTATATGAAACCTATTTCAATTAATCAAGTCTTAACAAGTTTGATTGCTTAACATGTTGGAAACACTTAATCATGTAAATAACAATTTCATTTAATATATATAAACATGGAAAAGTTCGGGTCACTACAGTGTGCTCATTTGATGGTAAAATACAACTTAAACTATTTCTGCTAAAGTTGATGCTATACATTACTTATGCCTGATTGTGGTATTTTCCTTCCACTTGTTCAAATTGATGAAGATGTGGAGCCTACTGTTTCTTCCGCCGCTCCATCTGTTGCCCGCGCGCCCCCTGCGCACCCGACTGCTACTGTTCAACCAATCATGCCAGTTCCTCTTGCCATGATTGCTCCTTCTTCTTTAACTCCTATTGCCAGCTGAGCTAGCGCCACACATTCCATCTGAGCGCCAATTTTGAATGACAACTGATACGTGCCTATTCAAGTGGATAACTTGGCTGTCATGTTAAATGCTTCTAAGCACGCTGCGCTTGAGCAGAATCTGTATATGTAGGGGTGTGCTCATGATGTCATAACCCAAGAGTTAGAGAAGATGGCAGCAGACCAGAAGCTGAACTTTGACATGCAGTTGTCATTTCTGACATGAGCAAGGGACTGTGACAGATTGAGCACTGAGCGCACTCATCGCGCTAATCTTCATTTGTTTGGGCAGCTTCAGAAGAGAGTGCAACGTCTTGAAACGTAGGTGAAAGTGGCTAATGACGTGCTAAAAACAGCTGAGGCCACCATTGAGTCTTTATAAAGGAGAAAGTTGAGCTGTTATCTTCGCAGGCTGATTACGAGGAGGAAAACATGGTACTAAGGGAGGAGCTTGTTGTTGCTACTTCTAATGTTGACTTGTTAACTTTTGAGAGAAATGATCTCACTTCCGAGGTCACTGAAGCTGTTGCGAGCCTTGACATCATGCGACGGACTTATGCAGATCTACACGCAGCACTTTCGACCATTGTCACCCATGCGCTGGGCGCCTCTATTGTAACAGAGCTTTATTCGCAAGCTCTCAATGCTACTAAGGCGCTCGAACGGGTGCGATTCAGGGATCTCATCTCAAATTATATCGAAGTTCTTGCTGTTATTCCTCAAATAATCACAGATCAACTCGAAGAAGATGCTTATAAGAAGGTTCTCGAGTCCAGAAAAGTGCTGGAAAACATTTCAATTCAAACCCTTGTTGATGCTGCTGCTGATCCTGATGTCTCGGTATAGGATCTTTTGTCAATGAAGTTTTAAGCTTGCGAGGTTACAAGGTGTGCTTTTTACGGCACCTTGTAACATTTTTTGTACGGAGCATGGGGTCTTGGGTGCGCCATAAGCTTACATTGCTTTTGGCCCCTTTTGTTCACTGCCCTTGGGGGTGCACCTGTTATTAGCGCGCTTCATGAGGTGCTTCTAACATTATGGGTGTGCCCCACCCCTAGTTTAGTATTTTTATTTTCTGTATTCATGGGGCAATGCCTGATCGCTGCGGGCGAGGGTTCGACGGATTGTTAACATTAGTGTAGGGCACCATTCCAGATAAGCCACATAATTTAGATTTCAATTTCATTATAAATTATACAGAATTTTGATAACATTTTAAGGAGTTATCTTAGCATTTTGAAGTCATTTTAATTCTAAAACACGCTAAAATGGGTAAAATGGGGAAAAAGGTACTTCTAATGATTTTATTGAAGTTATATATCAAAGAAGATCAAAAATAGGTAAAAATTGCAGGGAATGAGATGAAGCCGCCGACTTTGGGCAGAATATTCCAGAATGTTCCAGAATTGATCACACAATTTGATGAACTTGTTGACCAAGCAAATACAGTTAAAGGCGCCGGCTTCACACTGAAGCTGACCTAGTTTACACGGTTTTATCAACTTGCCGACCAAGTTCAAACAAAAAATGGAAACGAAATCAAAAATATTGCCGGATCTCTGAAGCCGCCGGCCTGCCATCAAAGCTGCCGGCTTGCTGATATCGGCTAAAAAGTCACATTTTTACCCCCGATATTAAATCCTAAAAATCATAAAGTTCCAAAATTTATCAGCAAAATGATCGGTTTTTTGGTTAAATTTGTAGATTAAGTAATTACGAAGACGATACAATAAGAATCGAGAGAATCGGAGTTAAAACGAAGATTCTAGAGCGAAAATGGTGAAAGACAAGAAATCAAGTTACGATCCAGGAAACATGTTGACCAAACGGCTTGCCAAACGGCCTGCCAAATGGCCTGCCATTATGGAAAACGGCCTGCCAAATGGCCCAGACAAATGGGCATCTCAAACGGGTTGCCTCAGCAAACGGGCCTTGCAAACGGCTTGCCAAACGGCCTTCCAGCCGTTTACAGGCAATTTTCACTTCTATTTAAAGGCTTTTTGTCATTCATTTTCAACACACCTCTCTTCACTCTCTCACTACAATACACTTTCGCACACTAGAGCTTTCAAGGCCTTCTCACATCCGAGCGGAAAATTAAGTACCCGGAGGCGAACGCCGAAGATTGTACTATGAGTGTTCTAGAGGATGTCAGCACTTGTAATGGTCCAGATCTCATCTGTAAAGGGTGAATGTTTTCCTTAATTTAATAAAGTTATCTTGTTACTGATGTGTCAAAAGTGTGTGCAATAATGCATGTCTTTTTAATCTACTTTTAAATTTATAAATTCTTAATTTACTAATTACTTTTAATACCCTAACGAGCAACAAAACCCGATCAGATGTAGTTTTGTATTTTGTAAGTTAAGGTTCATCCCAAGAGAACGAGTGGATTTATGAATATAGGTTTTGGTTTTTAAACTTTGAATGACAAGAAACAATTAAATTGCAAATAAATAACTTAAGAGAAATAAACAGTAATAAATAAAACACATACTTGAATCTTTCACACCATGTTCACATTTGCCCTTTTAAATTAAGATCGAACTCAGATTGATAATTGACCTACGAATATCTATTTCAAGATTAGTTGATCAAGTTAATCCTAAAATAGATGGCTAAAATTTCCTACTTGCATTAAGACCTGATAATGGATTTAGTGTGATTAACCAAATCCTAATTATAGTTACTAACCATAATCCTCACAACTAAGCTAATCCAATTATATTTAAGTTTTATCAAGTTTTATACATAGTGATGTTATAGTTAAAACCTAATAATTGATTTATCCAAGTCAGATTAATTTAACGGTGGTATTTTAATCAGGCATAAAACATAACAAGAAATCCAGAGATTCTGTCAAAATATAAGTTCTGTTTACATCACATAAAGTCGGCGGCTTTAGTAATGAAGCCGGCGGCTTTAGTAACGAAGCCGGCGGCTTCGTCGAGTTTTTTGAATAATTCCGCCGAATACTTTTTATTTTGATCTGATTATAAATAACAGTCGAATGTTAAACAATCCAGATGAAGCCGGTGGATTTGGTCCATGAAGCCGGCGGCTTCATGTTCCACTTCCGGAAATCTGTTTTCTTTCATACAGTTTAATAGTTCAGGCAATTGATCGCAAGGTGTTACATGATTCAAGCATATGCAAGGCTGTTAGCCCATAACTAACGTAAAAACAATTAAAGGATAAGAAATAAAGTAAAGAGTCATACCGACATAGACAAAATCAAAGACCAAATAATTGATTGATGAACTTGAGAGTTGAAAGGAAATAAAAACCTAACTAATTCGTACTTGAATTATGAAAAGTAGAAAAAACTGAACTCGATTATAAAAACTCTGACCTAAGGCCTCTATTTATAATATTTTAAGACGGCTAACCAAGCCGGCGGCTTCATGGTGAAGCCGGCGGCTTTCCTGAGTCGGTGACTTATTCTCCAAGTAAAACGTGATTTCTAAGCAAACAACGCGTAACCGTCTTCCTCAAGCCGGCGGCTTGTAGCCAAGCTGGCGGCTTCATTGATTCCCCAAATCTTTCTGATTTTGTCTTGATTTTGTTTCCATTTTATTTGAACTTGATTAGCAAGTCGAGAAACCGTGTCCTTAGGGCTGGCGGCTTCAATGTGAAGCCGGCGATTTCACTTCACTTTTTTTTTGGGCTCCAAGTTTAACATATTTTACTAACAAAACTGGAACATTCTGGAATTCCTTGGGGAAGCCGGCTGCTTGGTGCCCTTTAGGCCGGCGGCTTCATTTCTCAATCTTCATTTTGTTCACTGTTTTTGTTCATGTTTTGTGCATTTCTTAAACAAAATATCAGAAACACCTATTTTCTCTTTTTACCCATTTTAGTGTGTTTTGGCATTAAAATGACTCAAAAATAACAAGATAACTCCTCAAAATGATAAAAAAAATACTGTATAATTTAGGAGTTATCAAATACCCCACACTTGAACTTTTACTTGTCCTCAAGTAAATTTATCATATTATTTCAAATAGGGATAAATAGATTCAAACAATTTTAAATGGGTATAGAAAGCTGAAGCAAAATTACAAAGTCAAAAAGATGTCGAATTATGAGTTAGCTTTTATTAGTAAAAGAACTAGTCTGAACCAGACCAAGGAATACAAGCAATCCTAATGTTTATTAAATTAGATTTATACAGTTTGGTCATCATTGGAATCTTTTGTGTTCTAGAGAGTTTTAAAAATGTATGGTTCTCATTGGAACTCTTTTCTTTTGTTGGCCTTCATTGGGCTCTTTTTTCTTTTTAGTAATTGCTTTTAGCAATTTCTTTTTCTTGGTCCAAATTTAGACTCTTTTGCTGCCTCAGTGGTCCATGCTTCTTATGCCATATGGTAATGGCTATAAGTTTGCACTCGTTTCACAATTTTTGGCGTTCTAATTAAACAAGTAATCCGTTCTCGAAATTGAGAGTAGTTCTTTGTTAACTTTAAGATTAAGTTAGTAAAAAGACATAAGTTTGACTAAGAATTTATACTTCAAAAATTAAATTTTGTACCCATTTTTTACTAATTTTAACAATTTTAATTCAATCAAGTAGTCATCTCCCACCCCACACTTAGAAAGTTGCAATGTCCCCATTGCATAAACTAAATAAAAGTTAAAGTAAGTATAAGTGAGAAAAAGTAAGTCTTCCCTTTACGAGCTATTAAACATTTTCTTTATTTGCTTCTCAACCTGTTCGTCCTTCAATCATCATCACAAACATATACATGATAATAAATTAAGCAAGCATATAATAATAATAAGGTTCACATGTGATATGCCCAAATCGGACGGTTTATTTATGCGGTGTCGTTAGGTCGCAAAACGTCAATTCAGGAAATCAACAGAAGAAGTTGATTCTTTAATTTATATATGCTGGACCTAAATCTGTTATTCCTTTCTATGGGTTAGCAAGGGTAAATATGACCTAGGGTCGTTCCTTGAGGGGGCGAATTTGAAACGGAGCTTATTCAGATAATTTAGTATTTAAGATTGGGTTTGTACATAATTTAGTATCCAAGACTAGTGGCCAGGTACACCTCGTGTGGAGAGGCAGGATCCTTTTGGTCCCAATAAATTGGCGACTGTTCGGAAAATCCAACAACCAAGTCCAACTGGTTTATTCTATACACCAATTTATCCGGAATATCAAATTGTGTAAAGACAATAGTTAGGTTGATTTGATTTATAATTGTATTTAAAATATTAAAGAAATATAATTAAAATAAGCTAGCTAGCATGCAATAGCTAAGGACATAGAAGACGTGGTTCACCATGATTTAAAATAATGTAGTGTCGGGATGATTGCGAGACACTCATTGGATAGATATACCTTGGTGTAAACACTAGATTCCCTACTAAGCGGTTTCCCGATTAGCATGTCACGAGGAACTAGGCTTTGAAGATTCTGATCGAATGGGCTATGCTCAACTCCCGATGCTTTATCCAGTTTAAGAATATAAGCGGCCCATCTTAGATGCAGTGCATACCTTGGGCGCACGAATAAAGTAGAATAGCCATATACATATAATATCCAACCTTTCTTAACACCTTAGTGTATCACCCAAGTGAGTGGTTATGATTGTGTTTCGAATCCCTTTCTGTCAATGGTTTAGTAAAATCTAAGGGTTTATCCACAAATTAGAACCTCTGATAGTTCTCAGTCATCCTTAAAGATTTATAAGCTTAGTTTGTATTGTAGTGCGTTAAATTCCCATTTATGATTTAAACCAGCCCTTACTTAAATCTACCCAATAAATCACTTAGTTATCCACCATGTACTAGACTTATAGTGGTTCCATAGCTTCTAACCTTGACCATGCCCAAGTGGTCCTATAATATATCGACATGAGTCTTATACTCTTGACCAATGTCTTGATCTGGTCCTATGGTAATTCCCCATGTACTTTATAGTATTTTCGATGGGTTCAAACCTTGACCAATATATAAACACAGATAATTAATTACCCTTATAATGTCAACTTTATAAAAGGTTTTAATTACGTTTATTGGTGGAAGGACAATAATAACAAGGTTTAATATCATAGACAGAAAGTAACTACGAAACGATAATCATCCCTAACTAACATTATTAAATCATGGAAAACAATCAAGCAATTACTCACACATCATGGCAACAAGCATTTCTAATATAAATAAATCACAAACATCTAACAGGAATATTATAATAAATTAATAAAAGAAAGGATAGATGTTACCGAATAATGTTGGCAGAATAACACTTGTATTTCTTCATAATATCCATAGCGTTACAATGCTTGATAGCTTCTACTACTAACTACATACTAATCTCCTATTGATCACTAGAGAGCGACAATAGAGAGATAATTACATTTCCTAATCTCTGTACTTTTCTCTCTCTAGAATCTAGAGAGAGAAAGTAGAGAGAGAACTAATCTCCTATAGATCACTAGAGAGCGACTATAGAGAGATATTTGAGAGAGAAGTGAAGAATTGGTGTGTGTTGAAATGGTGGGATGAAACCCCCATTTATAGGAAATGCTCGATGGCAAAAATGTAAATAAATGGCTGAAAAACGGCTTGCCACTTGGCAGGCCGTTTGGCAGGGGTTTACGAGCCAGTAAAGCCTTTTTTTATGTCCGTTTGCTAGCAGGCCGTTTTCAAGCCTAGCAGGCCGTTTGGCAAGGGGTTTGGCAAGCCGTTTGCTAGACGAACTTGACTTTCACCGTTTTCGCTCTAGAATCTTCGTTTTAGCTCCATTTTTGACGATTCTTGTGCCCACGCGTTCGTTATTGAATATCCTACAATGGGAGATTAAGTAAATAAACTTTTCCAAAATTTATAAAATAAGTTATTTAAACGCGAGTTAATCGTCTTAGCTGGTTTTGCTCGGTTTTCCTCATTTTTCATCCGTTTTTAGTGATTCTTGAAACATAGCCTTTGTAATTACTAAATCTACCAAATTAACCAACAAAGTGATTATTTTGGCGATAAAGTTTAGAACTTTATGGTTTAAGGGCTCAATGTCGGGGGTAAAAACGTGACTTTTTGGCCGATATCAACATGCATACGACGATAAACCATATTCAAAGTTATTACAGACCCAAGTTTAGATAATAATAATAATAATGTCTTAAAACATAACAGAACCAAATCATCAAATCATCACAGGAGTCTCATCATCCTCTACTCCGCATCATCATCATCACTGTTAGCAGTAGGCTGGATCTGGGCTAGGGCATAGGTGCGGTCATAACGCGCTGGTGGATAGGAAACATCTGGACCATAATATGGTGGTGGCTCATAGTACGTGGCCTCAAAGGGATCTGTACTCAGATAGTGGCTATAGAACCTCTCATTATTATGAACACCCCACTGAACCGAATAATCAATATGCCCCAACTCATATGTGGTCTCCCTCCTAAACGCATCAAACTCAGTCCTATCCTCCTGGCGATTAGCCAATAACTCTCGGTGGTGTTCCCTTATCCTAGTAACCATCTGACCCTGATTAGTTATAACGACCCTAATTTTTCCATTGTATATTTTTCCCTATTAAATACCCAACCATATAATTAAACTTAACAATTAAACTTAAATTAACGATTGTTAAGAATTATAATAATTAACTTTATGTAATAATTAACAAGTTAATAAAAAGATAAAAGTAATGAGCTTATTAACTTTCGTGAACAAATAAATAACTTTAAAACTTGTGTACATAAAATAATTAAACTTGGATAATTAAGGAACCATTTAAGCTAAATTAAAGTACAAGGACTTAAGTGAAAAAGTTAAACCATAATTCCCTAAAACCCAAGCCGATTTTAAGAGGGTAAAATTACCCTTTTACCCTCCCAATTTTCGGCCAAATCAAGCAACCATCACCTCCTCATTTACTTGCCTTGTTCCCTAAGTTTAACTTCCTCTCCAAGTCCAACTTGTTCCCTAAGTAAATCTAACCCTAACCCTAATTCTAGAATTTTCCTAACCTCCCTATAAATAGAGACCTAACCTAAACCTTTTCATTATACTAAATCACAACAACAAAACTCTTTCTCAAATCTCTCTCCCCTCTCCCTATTTTCGGCTCAAAATTGAAAACCCCAACACCACCACCATCAAAATCCATCACCACCTTCAAGGGTTTCCAAGCAATCTTCATCGTGTTCTTCACGTTCTTCAAGAATCTTCAAGGTGTTCTTGGTTGTTAGAGTGCTTTGATCTTCAATCTTCAAGTGTTCTTCTTTTCTTTTGTTAATCATCTTCGAATCTTCAAAGGTATAACATACACCGTAACTTATTTACATAATATTTGATCTTTGTTTAATTCATATTCATGTTATAAACTTGTTAATTCATAAACATATACAATATATACTTGAACACACATAGATCTATATATATATGAAAGAAAAAAATTAAATATGTATGTATGTGTATGTCGACTGAAAAAAAAGGAAAAGGAGTTTTGATCTTTAAACACTAGGAGATTAGATAAAGATTTGTTTGTGTTTAATTAAGGAAACAAAATCAATACATATATACATATACACAAATCGATACATATATATACATGTAAAAAAATATATTTTATATATACATACATACATATACGGTTTAAAAAAAATAATACTATATATATATATATATATATATATATATATATATATATATATATATATATACATATACACGAATTATATATATATATATATATATATATATATATATATATATATATATATATATATATATATATATATATATTAAACCATAATTTACTAAATCCTAATACATTAATTAAAACCCTAAAACCCTAATACTACTTTAATTAATTAAAACCCTAATTATTACCTAATCATTACTATACTAAACCTTAAACCTAAACATTTATTACAAAACCCTAATCATTAAATACTTTAATTAATTAAACCTAATTAATTAATGAAACCCTAATACTACTATTACTACTATATACTATTTATACACTATTACTGTAGTGTCCCGAACTTTTCCATGTTTATATATATATTAAATGAAATTTTTATTTACATGATTAAGTGTTTCCAACATGTTAAGCAATTAAACTTGTTAAGACTTGATTAATTAAAATATGTTTCATATAGACAATTGACCACCCAAGTTGACCGGCGATTCACGAACGTTAAAACTTGTAAAAATATATGATGACATATATATGGATATATATATAGTTAACATGATATTATGATAAGTAAACATATCATTAAGTATATTAGCAATGAACTACATATGTAAAAACAAGACTACTAACTTAATGATTTTGAAACGAGACATATATGTAACGATTATCGTTGTAACGACATTTAATGTATATATATCATATTAAGATATATTAATACATCATGATATCATGATATTGTAATAATTTAACATCTCATTTGATTTAATAAACAATAGGTTAACAACATTTAACAAGATCGTTAACCTAAAGGTTTCAAAACAACACTTACATGTAACGACTAACGATGACTTAACGACTCAGTTAAAATGTATATACATGTAGTGTTTTAATATGTATTCATACACTTTTGAAAGACTTCAAGACACTTATCAAAATACTTCTACTTAATAAAAATGCTTACAATTACATCCTCGTTCAGTTTCATCAACAATTCTACTCGTATGCACCCGTATTCGTACTCGTACAATACACAGCTTTTAGATGTATGTACTATTGGTATATACACTCCAATGATCAGCTCTTAGCAGCCCATGTGAGTCACCTAACACATGTGGGAACCATCATTTGGCAACTAGCAAGAAATATCTCATAAAATTACAAAAATATGAGTAATCATTCATGACTTATTTACATGAAAACAAAATTACATATCCTTTATATCTAATCCATACACCAAAGACCAAAAACACCTACAAACACTTTCTCTTCAATTTTCTTCATCTAATTGATCTCTCTCAAGTTCTATCTTCAAGTTCTAAGTGTTCTTCATAAATTCTACAAGTTCTAGTTTCATAAAATCAAGAATACTTCCAAGTTTGCTAGTTACTTCCAATCTTATAGAGTGATCATCCAACCTCAAGAAATCTTTCTTATTTACAGTAAGATATCTTTCTAATACAAGGTAATACTCATATTCAAACTTTAATTCAATTTCTATAACTATAACAATCTTATTTCGAGTGAAAATCTTACTTGAACTTGTTTTCGTGTCATGATTCTGCTTCAAGAACTTTCAAGCCATCCAAGGATCCTTTGAAGCTAGATACATTTTTCTCATTTCCAGTAGCTTTATCCAGAAAACTTGAGGTAGTAATTATGTTCATAACATCATTCGATTCATACATATAAAGCTATCTTATTAGAAAGTTTAAACTTGTAATCACTAGAACATAGTTTAGTTAATTCTAAACTTGTTCGCAAACAAAAGTTAATCCTTCTAACTTGAATTTTAAAATCAACTAAACACATGTTCTATATCTATATGATATGCTAACTTAATGATTTAAAACCTGGAAACACGAAGAACACTGTAAAACCGGACATACGCCGTCGTAGTAACACCGCGGGCTGTTTTGGGTTAGTTAATTAAAAACTATGATAGACTTTGATTTAAAAGTTGTTCTTCTGGAAAAATGATTTTTCTTATGAACATGAAACTATATCCAAAAATCATGATTAAACTCAAAGTGGAAGTATGTTTTCTAAAATGGTCATCTAGACGTCGTTCTTTCGACTGAAATGACTACCTTTACAAAAACGACTTGTAACTTATATTTCTGACAATAAACCTATACTTTTTCTATTTAGATTTAGAAAATAGAGTTCAATATGAAACCATAGAAATTTGATTCACTCAAAACGGATTTAAAATGAAGAAGTTATGGGTAAAACAAGATTGGATAATTTTTCTTGTTGTAGCAACGTGAAAATTGGTAACAAATCTATATTAATCATATCCTAGCTAACTTATATTGTATTATACATGTATTCTAATATATTATGTAATCTTTGGATACCATAGACACGTATGCAAATGTTTTGACATATCATATCGACCCATGTGTATATATTATTTGGAACAACTATAGACACTCTATATGCAGTAATGTGGGAGTTAGCTATACAGGGTTGAGGTTGATTCCAAAAATATATATACTTTGAGTTGTGATCTAGCCTGAGACGTGTATACACTGGGTCATGGATTGATTCAAGATAATATATATCAATTTTTTCTGTACATCTAACGTTGGACAACTAGTTGTAGGTTACTAACGAGGACAGTTGACTTAATAAACTTAAAACATCAAAATGTATTAAAAGTGTTTTAAATATATTTTGAATATACTTTGATATATATGTACATATTTGTTATAGGTTCGTGAATCGACCAGTGGCCAAGTCTTACTTCCCGACGAAATAAAAATCTGTGAAAGTGAGTTATAGTCCCACTCTTAAAATCTAATATTTTTGGGATGAGAATACATGCAGGTTTTATAAATGATTTACAAAATAGATACAAGTACGCGAAACTACATTCTATGGTTGAATTATCGAAATCGAATATGCCCCTTTTTATTAAGTATGTTAATCTAAGAATTAGGGAACAGACACCCTAATTGACACGAATCCTAAAGATAGATCTATTGGGCCTAACAAACCCCATCCAAAGTACCGGATGCTTTAGTACTTCAAAATTTATATCATATCCGAAGGGTGTCCCGGAATGATGGGGATATTCTTATATATGCATCTTGTTAATGTCGGTTACCAGGTGTTCACCATATGAATGATTTTTATCTCTATATATGGGATGTGTATTGAAATATGAAATCTTGTGATCTATTGTTACGATTTGATATATATATAGGTTAAACCTATAACTCACCAACATTTTTGTTGACGTTTAAAGCATGTTTATTCTCAGGTGAATACTAAGAGCTTCCGCTGTTGCATACTAAAATAAGGACAAGATTTGGAGTCCATGTTTGTATGATATTGTGTAAAAACTGCATTTAAGAAACATATGTCGATGTAATATATTTCTATTGTAAACCATTATGTAATGGTCGTGTGTAAACAGTATATTTTAGATTATCATTATTTGATAATCTACGTAATGCTTTTGAAACCTTTATTGATAAAATAAAGGTTATGGTTGTTTTAAAAATGAATGCAGTCTTTGAAAAACGTCTCATATAGAGGTCAAAACCTCGCAACGAAATCAATTAATATGGAGCGTTTATAATCAATATGAACGGGACATTTCAGTTGGTATCTGAGCGTTAGTCTTAGAGAACCAGAATTTTGCATTAGTGTGTCTTATCGAGTTTGTTAGGATGCATTAGTGAGTGTGGACTTCGACCGTGTTTACTTGAAAAATTATTGCTTAACAAATTTTGTTGGAAACTATATATTTTTAACATGTGAATATTATGTGATATATTAATCTCTTAACGTGTTTGATATTATGTGATAGATGTCTACCTCTAGAACAAGTCCCATTAACTCACCTAATAATAATGAAGAGTCAAATGTAAATTGGAATGATTCGTGGACTAATTCACAAGTTCCCGAAGAGGAACCGGAAGAAGAGTCGGAACCGGAAGAAGAATCGGAACCGGAAGAAGAATCGGAACTGGAAGAAGAAATAGAACCAGTGGGGGAAATAATAAAACGGTTAAGTAGAAGAAAATCCTCAACCAACCGACCAAAGTTAATTGTGGTCAATGGTGTTTCTGCCAAAGAAGCAAAGTATTGGGAGGATTACCAATTCTCCGATGAATCGGATCGCGACAAGGAGTCCGATGATGTTATAGAAATTACCCCAATAAAATTTAATAAGGCAAAAGAGAACAATAAGGGAAAGGGCATAAAAATAGAGAAATTCGATTCCAAACCCGATGAACTTTATATGTATCATCAACACCCGTATTTCTTGAGTTGTGACAATAACCAGGGAACCTCTAAACCACCAGGTTTTTCTAACCCAATGTGGAAAACGACAGCTCGTATTAGGGGAACATCATATATCCCTAGAAACTTAGCAAAACGAACCATAACTGAAGAAGAAGAAGAAACGAGCGAGTCAGAATAAGATAGTTGTATTCGTGTGGTGTAATATATGTAATATAGTGTGCTTATGCTTTATGATATATGTAAAAATTGCTTGTATTAATAAGTATTTTTTTTATGAATCTAACTCTTTTCTATTTTACAGTTTAAAAACACAAAATGGATAGACAACCCAATATTTTAAGAGACCTACCCGGAGACATGATTGATGAAATCTTGTCTAGAGTCGGTCAGAATTCCTCGGCACAACTATTTAAGGCGAGATCAGTTTGTAAGACATTCAAAGAATGTTCCAACAATGCCTTGGTTTATAAAAGGCTTTCGTTCGAAAGATGGGGGATATCACATTGGGAAATCCATAAGTTACGATGTGTTTACTTTGACACATATATTGCGGGGAACCCAAATGCTATTTTACGCAACGAGTTAAGAAATTATTTTGACTCAATATATCCTAATATAGGACTTCGTGATTTAGAAAAAGCGGCTAACATGCAACATAAAGAAGCATGTTATGCTTACGGGTTATTAATGTTCGCTTCTCACCAAAGTGAGAACAAGAACATCGGGCTACAACTATTAAACTAAACGTTCCCACAAGTGACGGAGTCGGTAATTGGGGTAAGAAATGAGGTTTTTAGATTGTTACGGGACTGTTGGACATTACGTAACCCTCGTCCCTTTGACAACGTTACAACACGCTGTCTTATCAACGACCATAACGGTTATGTTCCACAAGACCAAGGATGGGAAGTAGTCCTAGTAAAATCAGAATGCATGACTTGTTTCTGGACGTATGAATTACGTGTCTTTATTGCCTTTACTTAACAACTTGTGTACTATCTAGAATTATCTTCACAACTATCTTGTATCAAAGTTATTGTGTGCTATATTTCATGCTATATGTAAAATAAGCGGTATTGTAAGTTTGTAAAATATTGTGTAAAAGTTTAAACGCGAAATATTATTATAATCAGTTTTTCATATAGAATTGTAGTAGTTGAATTGTATATTAGCTACTAAGTATGAACTTAACGGGTAGGTACTACCCGAATTTAAACTTATAAAACGTTAATATGAAGAAAAAGCTTTTATAAATGAGTTCATATTATGCTACGAGATACTATTGACTACTCTTAATATTATGTATGATTAACTTGTTTCATTTGACTATTTGAAGGAAATGGCACCGACTACTCGACAAACCATGAATATGAGCGAAGAGGAATTTCGTACCTTTCTTGCTGCAAACATAGCCGCAGTACAGGCTGCGCTACATACCAACAATAACTCCGAATCTAGCAATGCAGCTAATGGTGCAAGAAATCGTGTAGGATGCACCTACAAAGAATTCACTGCCTGCAAACCTTTGGAATTTGATGGAACCGAAGGACTGATTGGATTGAAACGGTGGACCGAGAAGGTCGAATCGGTGTTTGCCATAAGTAAGTGTACTGAAGAGGACAAAGTGAAGTACACTACCCATACCTTCACGGGTACTGCGTTAACATGGTGGAATACCTATCTAGAGCAAGTGGGACAAGATGATGCTTACGCACTACCGTGGTCAGCATTCAAGCACTTGATGAATGAGAAGTACCGTCCCAGAACCGAGGTCAATAAGCTCAAAACAGAACTTAGAGGGTTACGAACCCAAGGATTTGATATTACCACGTACGAAAGACGATTCACAGAATTGTGCCTATTGTGTCCGAGAGCGTTCGAAGATGAGGAAGAGAAGATCGACGCATTTGTGAAAGGATTACCGGAAAGAATCCAAGAAGATATAAGTTCACACGAGCCCATCTCCATACAACAGGCATGTAGAATGGCTCACAAACTAGTGAACCAGATTGAGGAAAGAATTAAAGAACAGGCAGCTGAAGAGGCCAATATGAAGCAAGTCAAAAGAAAGTGGGAGGAAAACGGTGATAAGAATCACCAATACAACAACAACAGCAATTACAACAATAATCGCAACAACTATCCCAACAATCGCAACATCAATCGCAACTACAACAAACGGAACAACAACAACAACAACAACAACAACAACAACAACAACAACAATAACTACAACAATCATCTCAACAACAATAACAACCGTAACAATAACAACAATCAGAAGCAGCTATGCCAAAGGTGTGAAAAGTATCACTCGGGGTTCCACACCAAATTTTGCAACAAGTGTAAAAGAAATGGCCATAGCGCAGCGAAGTGTGAGGTCTACGGACTAGGGGTTAATAGAACGAAAGGAACAAATGGTGTCGGAACGATTAATGGCGGAGCAAGTAGTGTCGGAGCAAGTTATGCCAATGTAGTTTGTTATAAATGTGGAAAACTGTAGTGACCCGAACTTTTCCATGTTTATATATATATTAAATGAAATTGTTATTTACATGATTAAGTGTTTCCAACATGTTAAGCAATCAAACTTGTTAAGACTTGATTAATTAAAATAGGTTTCATATAGACAATTGACCACCTAAGTTGACCGGTGATTCACGAACGTTAAAACTTGTAAAAACTATACGATGACATATATATGGTTATATATATAGTTAATATGATTTTATTATAAGTATGTATCTCATTAGGTATTTTAACAATGAGTTATATACATAAAAATGAGACTATTAATTTAAGAAACTTGAAAACAATATATATAACGATTATCGTTATAACAACGTCTTACTAGGTACATATGAATCATATTAAGATATTGATACACTTGGTTAATTATGTTAAATGATAAGTAAATATATTATTAAGTGTATTAACAATGAAATACATATGTAAAAATACGACTACTAACTTAATGATTTCGAAACGAGACATATATGTAACGATTATAGTTGTAACGACATTTAACTGTATATATATCATACTAAGATATATTATATATCATAATATCATGATAATATAACAATTTAACATCTCATTTGTTATAATAAACAATGGGTTAACAACATTCAACAAGATCGTTAACCTAAAGGTTTCAAAACAACATTTACATGTAACGACTAACGATGACTTAACGACTTAGTTAAAATGTATATACATGTAGTGTTTTAATATGTATTCATACACTTCTGAAAGACTTCAAGACACTTATCAAAATACTTCCACTTAACAAAAATGCTTACAATTACATCCTCGTTCAGTTTCATCAACAATTCTACTCGTATGCACCCGTATTCGTACTCGTACAATACACATCTTTTAGATGTATGTACTATTGGTATATACACTCTAATGATCAGCTCTTAGTAGCCCATGTGAGTCACCTAACACATGTGGGAACCATCATTTGGCAACTAGCATGAAATATCTCATAAAATTATAAAAATATGAGTAATCATTCATGACTTATTTACATGAAAACAAAATTACATATCCTTTATATCTAATCCATACACCAACGACCAAAAACACCTACAAACACTTTCATTCTTCAATTTTCTTCATCTAATTGATCTCTCTCAAGTTCTATCTTCAAGTTCTAAGTGTTCTTCATAAATTCCAAAAGTTCTAGTTTCATAAAATCAAGAATACTTCCAAGATTGCAAGTTTACTTCCAAGTTTTCTAAATCCATTCCAAGTAATCATCCAAGATCAAGAAACCTTTGTTACTTACAGTAGTTTATCTTTCTAATACGAGGTAATAATCATATTCAAACTTTAATTCAATTTCTATAACTATAACAATCTTATTTCGAATGGAAATCTTACTTGAAATTGTTTTCGTGTCATTATTCTGCTTCAAGAACTTTCAAGCCATCCATGGATCCTTTGAAGCTAGATCTATTTTTCACATTTCCAGTAGGTTTATCCAAGGAACTTGAGGTAGTAATGATGTTCTTAACATCATTCGATTCATACATATAAAGCTATCTTATTCGAAGGTTTAAACTTGTAATCACTAGAACATAGTTTAGTTAATTCTAAACTTGTTCGCAAATAAAAGTTAATCCTTCTAACTTGACTTTTAAAATCAACTAAACACATGTTCTATATCTATATGATATGCTAACTTAATGATTTAAAACCTGGAAACACGAAAAACACCGTAAAACTGGATTTACGCCGTCGTAGTAACACCGCGGGCTGTTTTGGGTTAGTTAATTAAAAACTATGATAAACTTTGATTTAAAAGTTGTTATTCTGGGAAAATGATTTTTATTATGAACATGAAACTATATCCAAAAATTATTGTTAAACTCAAAGTGAAAGTATGTTTTCTAAAATGGTCATCTAGACGTCGTTCTTTCGACTGAAATGACTACCTTTACAAAAACGACTTGTAACTTATTTTTCCGACTATAAACCTATACTTTTTCTGTTTAGATTCATAAAATAGAGTTCAATATGAAACCATACCAATTTGATTCACTCAAAACGGATTTAAAATGAAAAAGTTATGGGTAAAACAAGATTGGATAATTTTTCTCATTTTAGCTACGTGAAAATTGGTAACAAATCTATTCCAACCATAACTTAATCAACTTGTATTTTATATTATGTAATCTTGAGATACCATAGACACGTATTAATATTGCTCTAAACATACATATTATTCGACGCAATATCACTTATATTTCATAGGTTTTTACCATCTACAAAGACATTCAATGCGCATTTCACGAGAAAAACGACAAAAGTAGACAAGAGCTTGCTATTTGAAGATTCAACGATAAAACGATGAGTTTAAATCAAATATATATCGAAAAAAACATTTATCCTAATTCAAGAACAAAGAAGACTGAAGAAAAAGGTTACACAAGTCGTCCAAAATGGTATATATCAATAAGGGATCAACAAAGAATAAACAAAAAGGAAAAAATGAAGAAAACTGTCGATTGGTCTTACACGAATCATGTAAACACTACACGAAACGTGTAGCCTTTTGGTCATACGCGAAACGTGTAGCCATACACGAAACGCGTAATGTTAGGCCAGATTACTGTTCCAGTTTTTCCAGAAGGGGGCGGCTACTTTTATGTTTTTAAAACAATTCTTTTGTCTAAGTGCTACAGCAAGTGGAGCTTTTTGACTCAACTACTACTTCAAGTTCAATAATAAATACGGAGTACTATCAACACAAAAGAAAAAGGAGAATACAACACAAGTTTATACATATCAATTACTATACATAAATACTACTGTCATTTTATTACTCTGTAAAATTAGTTTCAAATATTTAGGGGGTATTGTTCGTGATTAAGGGTGTATTTGTACGCGTGAAAGGGGTGTTATTATTGTAATTTTCCTACCGTTTGAAGTTAATGAAAGTGAAGATATTTTAGTAAGTTTACTCTGTTAAAATTAGCGTTGTTATTATGTTTGCATATCTATATTTTTATGTTTACCCTAGTGTAATGAATAGCTAAATTTCCCTAGTGTTTGCTTAAATGTAGAGCCCCTAGTGAAATGGATTGTTACCATTTGTAAAAGTTAAAAATGTAACTTTAGTATTTTTAATATTGAGCCTAGTTAAAAGAACCATTTTTATGTAATTAGGTATTTAACCCTTGCCACTTAATTTATTAAATTTAAATAACGAAAGTTGTTTTTATTTACATAAATTAAGCTTCAACATTAAAAATGATCTAGACGAATTTATGGATAAGTTATTAACACCAATTTAGAAATAAACTTCGGTGGTTTGGGTAATATCAATAATTATATGACAGTGAAATTGTAAAAAGGTAAACCGTTACGATTTGGGTATTGGCGAAAGTCAAAACTAGGCTAGGTCTCAATTTAAATACTTAAGGAATAGTAGCTATCTAAAAAGAATCCAATGAAAATTAGATTTTATTTAGTTAGTCTTAACCTTATATTTATTCGAAAGAAAAATATAAAGTTTATTACTAAAACATTTTAAATAGGGCGTAAACTCAAAACAATCCATGGACCTAGGGGTGACACATTTAAGTAAACACTTCCATTTATCCCATTATTATTTCTTGTAAACGTATTATTATTATTATTTACGAATTATTATTATAAAATATAAAAAATTTCATAAAAATACTTAAAATTCGTACCAGACTGTTTGTCACATCGTATAAGTCATACGCGAATCGTGTATGGTCTACACGAAACGCGTATGCCTGTAAATCAAACTGTACGATCAGAATCACACAATTCGCGTAGGTTTTAAGGTAATAACGCGGCTACAGTACCAGTTAGGGTAAAATTAGGGTTTTAATTATTTAATTATTTATATTTAGGTTATTACTATATAATTAATATTAGTTATTATAAAATACCTTAATACATGTTTTAACCTTATAATTAGTGTTAATTAAAAGTTTATAACTTATAATTAGTTTGTAATTAGTTAAATTACTATTCCTAATAATTTATATTAATATAATTAAAACTTGTCATTTAGTTAATTTAAATAAGTTTATATTATAATTACTCAAAACAAAATTCTAAACATATAGTTTTATTAAAAATTACTATTTTACTAATTACCATCTAGTAATATAATTAATGCATCATAATTAGCATAATTTCATTTAGTTCCTTTTTAAGTTATTTATTGTAATCTTGTAATTTTATTTATGAAGTAAATTAGTTAAGTTATTTTCTGTTACTGTTATATTATAAATTCCTAATCCAAAACCCCCTTTAATTAAGTTGACATCAAAGACTATTAAAAACCATTAAACACTCCATCTCCCTGTGGAACGAATCGGATTTACCAACAAACTAAACTACATGAATAGGACTAGTTGCCTATATATGTGTGAAATCAACCTGAATTCAACAAAATACCACATATACAATAAATCAATTCGTGTAACAAAACAACTCAAATCCGTTCATAAATAAAGGTTACGATCCAGCACATCAACTTTTTGGCTCCGCTGCCGGGGAAGTTGGCAGTTAAATAAATAGATAATTTTTCTGATTCGTAGTAGTAGTTGGATTTGTACGTGGACCGGGTTGTTGGATCACCAATTTTATTGGTCAATAGAAGGATCCTGCCCCTCTGCTGCATCTTTTGGCTATTCGAAACGTGGGCAAAATCAGAAGGAAAATCTGTTTGTTTAAGGGTTTTTATCATTGTTTTTATGTTATTCGATACTCTCGAGGAAATTCATTTCCAAGAAAGTTCAAAGTTTTTGAATAAATCCTTTAATTCTTTGTACAATTTCCCAAATTGTATGATCCGTTCAATCCTAAACTCGTTAAACTTGATCCGGAACCTCAAAGAATTAATAAAGGACAAAAACAACAAAAAGAAATAGGAAGTACTAGTAATTTTAAAACACCGAAAAACACTAAAAAAGAGAAACAAGTAGGTAACCCTAGATAAACCTTTAGTGTTGTGATCTCATAATAGAATTTAATGTATGAACTTACGTTCCTCCAACGCTGAATTAACTCCTTCACATCCTAAACCCGAAAGAAAATTCCACGAACGCCTAAGAGCTCAAGAAGTAGAATCTCTTGCTAAAAATTTAGAGTCACTTTTCTTAGAATCCGACTCTGAACCAATAATTCAACCAATCATAGAGCCGATTATTAAAGTAGAAGAAGAAATGGCTGATACAAATCAAATGATGGAAGCATTAATGAAGGCCACAAGAAAAGGTCAAGGCCACGCAATCATCCAACCCACGATGAGTGATGGCTTTGAAATAAAAGGTCAATTTTTACACATGGTAACTAATACATGTCAATTCGGTGGAGCCCCAAATGAGGATGCTAACGAGCATCTTCGTAAGTTTGTAAGCATTTGCAAGCTTTTCAAAATCAAAGATGTCACCGATGAAATTGCATGTTTAAAAATCTTTCCATGGTCCTTAAAAGATGATTCAAGAGATTGGCTAGACTCATTACCAGAAGGTTATATTGAAAACTGGAATGATATGATGGATAAATTTTTGTCAGAATTCTTTCCTGCTTCAAAAGCAGCAAAATTACAAAGTGACATAAATCACTTTAAACAAAAGCCTAATGAAACTCTTTATGAAGCTTGGACCCGATTCAATAAAATGCTTCGAATATGTCCTCAACACGGGTTGAATACATTCCAAAAGGTCCAAATATTCTATAAAGGAGTCAATGTGGCAACTAGAAAAGATATAGATGTTGCAGACGGAGGTTCGATCATGAAGAAAACACCTGAAGACGCTCACACAATCATTGCTGATTTAGCTTCCCATTCTCATAATTGGCATCAAGAAATAGAATTTTCTAGATCATCAAATGTTGCTAGTATTGAAAGCAATGATGAAATTGCTTCTTTAAAAGTTCAAATAGCAAATCAAGCAAGGCAAATCGAGAAAGTAACCAAGGAAATGCATGCTATCAGAGTAGGATGTGAACTGTGCCAAGGTCCCCATCTTACTAGAGATTGTGATCAAAGTACAATGGAAGAACAAGCAAATTTCTTAGGTTACTTACGAAAAGGTGAAATGAACTTCAGTGATTTTCCAGCTATAGAAGCAAACAACCGATAATATCCTCCTATAAACAGCTATCAAGTAGGAGGACCTTCAGGATCAAATAATAATAACTATCAAAATAATAATAACTATCAAGGAGGAAATCCAGGTTACCAAAATAACCGGAATTTCCCAAATCAAAATCAAAGAAATCCGCCACCAGGTTATAATAACCGAAATCAACCTCAACGAAATTATCAAAATAATTTCCAACACAATCAGCCACAACCACTAGCACTTATGCAACCACAACCATTAGAAATTATGCAACCTCAACCTGAGAGGAAATCTGGTTTAGAAGATCTCTTAAGAGATTTTATGGTTAAGCACGAGCAAAATGCAGAGCTCCAAACTCAGCAAATCCGAAATCAATAAGCCACAATACAAAACTTAGAAAGGAATGTTGGAAGGATATCACAGTTACTATCAGAGAGACCACCAGGTACTCTCCCCTCAAATACTCAAGTGAATCCCAACAACCCCCAAACAAGGAACGAGCATGTAAATGCTATAACTACTAGAAGTGGTTTAACTACTAAACCGGAGACTCTTAAGTCCCCGGAAGTTCCTTTATGTCCTTCTGTTTTACAAAATCCGGTTGATGAAAATGAGCAAGTTGACAAAGAACAAGAGAAAGATGATCCACCTGAGGTCATACCAAAGAAAAGTGAAGAACCAACAGTAAAGGTGCATAAGGAACCTATTCCATACCCAAAAGCATTAAAAAAAGGACAGACTCGCAAGGCGGTATGAGAAATTTGCGGACATGATTAAGCAAATTAGCATTAACATGCCACTCGCGGAGGTTCTTAGGGATATGCCCAATTACGGGAAGTTTTTAAAGGATCTCATATCCTCGAAGGGTAAATACCACGACGTTTCTGCCACATTCCTCCATGAGGAATGTTCGGCCATCTTAAAGAAATAAAATGTACCTCCAAAATTAGGAGACCCTGGTAGTTTTATCATACCATGTATGATGGGTGATTCGGTGGTTTACGATGCACTAGCCGACCTAGGTGCAAGTGTTAACTTAATGCCTTACTCGTTATATTTAAAACTTGACTTAGGAGTCTTAAAACCAACCCGAATGGGTATTCGATTAGCAAACCAATCATTTGATACTCCAATAGGTATAGCCGAGGATATACTTGTAAAAGTTGGCTCACTTATCTTTCCCGTCGACTTTGTTATTCTAGAAATGCAAGAGGACACAAAAGTTCCTATCATTTTAGGACGTCCTTTGCTAAACACTGCAGATGCTATCATTAATGTCCAAAAAGAACAATTGAGTCTAGGTGTGGGAAACGAGAGAATAATTTGTCACATTGACAAAGCCATGAAAAGACCCACTTCTACCGATGACTCTTGTTTTCAAATTGATGTTATAGATCTTTGTGTCGAGAACGAATTGAAGGAGCTACTTGAAATTGATATCCCGGGGTTAGCCCCGGTAAGTGAGAATGAATACTTCAATATTGATAAAGATTTTGATGAGTTGATGAAGGTGGTCACGGATGACGAGACCATAATAGAAGAAATTCCCATGGAAGAGGAATCGTTTGAGGAAATCAAAAATGAAGATAGATTTCGTATAAAAAATTCCTTAGAAGAACCACCCGTACTAGAGCTTAAAGAGCTACCCAAACACTTAGAGTATGCTTATCTCGAAGGTACATCTAAATTACCAGTAATTATTGCTTCACATCTTTCAGATAATGAGAAGGATAAGCTAATTTCTGTATTAAAAACCCATAAAAAGGCTATAGCCTGGAAAACAACCGACATTCCGGGAATAAACCCGTCTTATTGTACACATAAAATTCTCCTTGAGAATGACTACAAACCCGTAGTACAAAGACAACGCTGGCTAAATCCCAACATGAAAGAGTTGTTAAAAAGGAGGTCGTCAAGCTTCTTAACGCCGGGTTAATCTACCCCATCTCCAATAGTCCATGGGTTAGTCCAGTACAAGTAGTACCCAAAAAGGGGGGTACAACCGTTATATTAAATGAAAAGGACGAACTCGTCCCAACTAGAACAGTTACCGGCTGGAGAGTCTGTATTGATTACAGACGTCTAAATGATGCCACTAGAAAGGATCATTTCCCGTTACCTTTTATTGATCAAATGCTTGAACGATTAGCGGGAAAAGAATATTATTGCTTTTTAGACGGTTTCTCCGGTTACTTCCAAATTCCAATTGATCCCAACGACCAAGAAAAGACCACATTCACTTGTCCTTTCGGTACCTTTGCCTATCGCCGCATGTCGTTTGGTTTATGCAATGCACCCGGAACCTTTCAAAGGTGCATGATGGCAATCTTTGATGATATGGTAGAGGATTGTATGGAAGTCTTCATGGATGACTTTTCCGTGTTTGGAGACTCCTTTGAATTGTGTCTTTTCAATCTAGAACGTATGCTTATCCGATGTGAGAAAGCAAACTTGGTCCTAAATTGGGAAAAATGCCACTTCATGGTGAAGGAGGGCATTGTACTTGGTCACAAAATATCTCGTGCGGGAATAGAGGTAGATAAAGCTAAAATTGAAGTTATCTCTAAGCTACCTAAACCATCAAATGTTAAAGCAATTAGAATCTTTCTTGGTCACGCAGGATTCTATAGGCGATTTATCAAAGATTTTTCTAAAATCGCCCGCCCATTGACCAAGCTTCTTGAAAAGGATGCTCCATTTGACTTTGACACTAATTGCGAGAATGCATTCTCGATTCTAAAGTCAAAACTCACACAAGCTCCCATTATGGTATCTCCAGATTGGAGTATGCCATTTGAGCTAATGTGTGACGCAAGCGACTATGCTTTAGGTGCTGTTTTAGGACAACGTTCCGATAATCATTTTCTTCTGATTTATTATGCAAGTAAAACTCTAACGGGAGCCCAAATTAATTATACCACCACGGAAAAAGAACTCCTAGCGGTTGTTTATGCATTTGATAAATTTCGGTCATATTTGGTGTTGTCCAAGACCATTGTTTACACGGACCATTCGACACTTAGGTATTTATTCTCGAAACTAGATGCAAAACATCGTCTCATATGTTGGGTTCTTTTACTTCAAGAATTTGACATTGAGATACGTGACAAGAAAGGAGCTGAGAATCTAGCTGCCGATCATTTATCCCGACTTGAAAACCCCGAATTAGATAAACTTGATGACACAATCATCAAGGACACATTTCCTAACGAATCTCTAATGAGGGTTGAAAAAGAATCTGAAATCCCATGGTTTGCCCATTTTGCAAACTATCTTGCTTCAGGCATTCTACAAAAAGGACTTACTTATCAGCAAAAGAAGAAATTCTTTGCGGATTTAAAGTCTTATTTCTGGGAATACCCAGACCTATTTCGTGTTGGTGCGGATCAAATAATTCGCCGTTGTGTGTACGGACAAGAAGCTCAACAAATTCTTGAGCATTGCCATCAAGGGCCAACCGGCGGTCATTTCGGACCAAACCACACTGCAAGAAAAATCCTTGAATCGGGCTTTTATTGGCCCACGATCTTTAAAGATGCCCATGATTTCGTTCGGACTTGTAACGCATGCCAACGAACGGGTAACATCACGAAAAAGGATGAGATGCCTCAAACCGGCATCCAAGTTTGTGAAATCTTTGACATTTGGGGAATCGATTTCATGGGACCCTTTCCAAGTTCACATAAGTGCAAGTACATACTAGTAGCCGTTGACTATGTATCCAAGTGGGCTGAAGCAAAAGCTTTGCCTACAAATGATGCTAGGGTGGTGGTAAACTTCTTGAAAAATCTCTTCTCACACTTTGGAATCCTAAAAGCACTCATATCCGACCGAGGAACACATTTTACCAACAACCTTCTTGAAAAGGTGTTGAAGAAGTATGGCGTAACTCATCGTTTCTCTACTTCGTACCACCCGCAAACAAGTGGTCAAGTGGAGAACACGAATCGTGCTTTAAAACGCATACTTGAGAAGACGGTTAATAACAACCCTAAAATCTGGCAACGCAAGTTAGATGACGCGTTGTGGGCTTTTAGGACTGCGTATAAAACACCAATAGGTACCACACCATTTAGACTTGTATACGGTAAAGCGTGTCATCTACCTGTTGAAGTTGAACACAAGGCGTACTGGGCTATGAGAGAATGTAATACTGACCTTGTACAAGCCGGAGAAAATAGGTTATCACAACTTAACGAACTAGATGAATTAAGATTACAAGCCTACGAAAATTCTAAAACATATAAAGAAAAAACTAAAGTATGGCACGATGCACGATTAAAAAAGAAAGAATTTGAACAAGGGGATAAAGTATTGGTATTCCAATCACGTTTCAAGTTTTCACCTGGTAAACTTAGATCCCGATGGAATGGGCCATATATAATAAAACAGATTTTTCCATCTAGATATGCAGAGTTGTATGGTAAAGACGGTGGAACTTTCAAAGTGAACGGACACAGACTCAAGTTATACTTTGAAGAAATCAATACTACGGAAAGAGACGAAACCACCTTCTACCCTAAGGACAAATAAATTCAGGGTAACTCTAAGGTTTTAAACTCCATTCTCGATTTTTATTCTTATCTTTAAGAGTGGGGTTAGATTGGTCTTTCCCTAGCAGACCCTAAAGAACTAGTCTTCTCCCTCCATTCTACCTTTTTAATTTCTTTTTGTTTTTATTGTGTAATTTCAAGATGCGCAGTCAGTATATCTACAACCATTTCATTTTAAAGTGCGATAAGATTTTACCGAGGGATGTGGTGTTAGATATTAAAAAAAGATGCGATAAGGCGAGGAAAGAAGAAAGACAGAAACTAAATGAGACAAACTATGCAAGAGGAAAATCTAAATCAGCTAAAAGGCGTAGAGCACGTCATTTGGGTAAAGGTGTGAAATGTTGAAAACCGACTCACTCCGGAGATTGCCCAAAGAACCAAACGGACTCTAATTACGAGTACGTAACCTTATGCCGAGAAGGGCCTTTAAAATGTGCAGAAGAAAACCTCTTAAACCAGCGAGGTTACGCCTACGAAGCAATGGGGAGCGAAATAATGCGACTCCACTACGAGGCGAGCCAACGAGGCTTCACTCTTTAAATCTTTTTCTCGCCAATTATGTGTTTGTGCATTTTTGTGTGTAATGTTTTGGTGTGTTTGGTTTGTTTTTGTTTGTTGTATGTTCTTTTAAAACGGTCTACCATTTAAAAGTGATGAACCTTGAGTTCAATATGTTTTCATTAAAAACGATAAATGTTAAGTGTTACAACTGAATTATCGTTTTTCAAATTGCACGAAATTTCTTATTGGATTCATAAGATATCTGTTAAATAGTAAACCACGAAAACAAAATAAAAATTAAAAAAAAATTTCCTTTCTACTAAATTGAAGGTGAAACGCCTTGAGTTTAACTTGTTTCTTTGAAAATGAAAATGTTTAGGTGTCACAACTGCATTTTCATTCTTCAAATTGCACAAAATTTTTTGTTGTTGTTAAATTCTAAAAGTCTACAGTAGATTGCAAAATATACCTTTTTATCAATAACCGTAAAAATATATAACTTGTAAATCTTTGTCGTGGATAATGATAGGTTTGACGACCGAATTTATCTCTACCTAATCGATAGGAAACAAAGTTTTAAGTTTGAAAATTAGTTGATTTAGGGGTATACAAAAAAATAGAGTGTATTTTAATTTGTGTAATTTTTATTTTTCATGTACTTAAAATTAAAAATGTTAATAATTTTAACACAAAAATAGAGTGTTTTTATTTTATTTTAAATTTGTTTTCGAAAAACATTAAAAACTTTAACTTTTAATGGATTGAATTTTATAAATTGAAATTAAAAATTTATAAACGGATTAAGATCAGGTGTAACAACCGAATTTCCGTTACAAATATAAATCTATAAAAGATATTTTAGTAAAAAAAAAAAAAAAATACAGACAAAGCATACGCGAATCGTGTAGACCTACACGAAACGCGTGGAATACAAAGCTTACGCGAATCGCGTAGAACTACGCAAAACGCGTAAGGTCAAAAATAGCTGAACATAACAGACGGGCAGCAGGCTGTTCTTCACACACTCTCTTTCAATTTTTTTTCTGCTGTGGACGAGAAGAAAAGAGAAAAACCCGAAAATCACACCCAAAAACTTAAATTAACAATTCCAATCTTCCCCAATCCTTCAATCTTTCAACATGCCTAGATTGGTAAGGGTCCTAAACCCATTTTACCTCATGTTCTTCAAGTTTTTCATTATTTTTCTTTATAGCTTTAATCCGATTTATATGCATGTTTTTGTTGAATTTTGCTTGATTAATGCTATATCTATGTTGTTAGTAGGATAATAAACCCGATTAGCATAAAAAAATTGATGTTTAATTGGTTATTGAAAATTAGGGTTTATACAAAATTGGGGAAAATTAGGAAATTGATACTGAGGTGTGTTATTTTGGTTGTAATTAGTTGTTTTTGAGTGTTTTGTTAGTAGTTAGAACTTTTGAACATGATTTTGATTGTTTGACTGTGTGATTTTTAATTTTAGCCTAAATTTGTTAATTTTTTGCAAGTTCATTTTAATGAATCAAGTATGAACTTTAATGCTATTAAGGATTGTTTAGAAGTTGAAATACACGCAATGTGATTGAGTTGAATTAGATACACTTAGATAAATTGCGTGTTTTCACTTGTGAATTAAACTTTGCATATGAAACTTGATTTTTGAATTATGATTTTTGGTTTGTTTCTGCTTTATTTTGAATTATAGAACTAAATCTTCCAATGTTGTTGAAATAGATTGATTCATGTGGTGATGAAACAAGCTTGATTGTTGAATTTAAACTCTTTGCTAACATTGACACATCCTATTGGGATGATTTCCTTGTTTTTAAAATGTTATGCAGGGACCATTTAGAATGAGGGCATTTAACCAACAACAAGCACAAGATCAAGTTACCCCCGAAATGGAACAACAACTCTTGAACCTACACCCGATCCTGCAATTTCCTAACGAAGTACATCAAAGGGTGCAAAAAGTTAAGGATTTACTCATTCTGGTAAATCGAACAATCTCTCCAGTTTACGTTGTTGATTGGGATCCCCTAGGAGACCCAGTCAACTTAGATACACCGATAAGGGAAATTTTAACCCAAAGTTTCACGAATGAATTTGGGGAAATTAGGTATTATAATGACTTTGAGAGATTGTTTAGGTTAAATTCTCCTGTATACAGAGAATGGTGTTTAGAATTTTATTCTACCGTTAGGATGAATATACACCCGGAAAATATCGAAGATACTAGTTTCCTACAATTTAGATTGGGTGGTGTAGATAGAGTAATGTCCCTAGGCGACATGACTATGGCCTTAGGGATTTATGACGGTAATAAGATGAATGCTCCAGGTTTTTGGGAATATATTTTTACAGGAGCTAGGTATACAGGAGATTATGATTCTTTGAGTGTCTGGCGCTCTTTTTCCCAAAAGAATACTTATGTAGCAGGCCAAGAATCATACCTTAAGATCACTGATGTTCGCTATCGAATAATTCATAAATTTATAGCGAACACAATTAACCAAAGGGCATTCCTTAATACAGATAAGATTAATTATGTTGACCTTTGGTATTTAGATGCAATCAGAGATAGGGATACATTTATTAGTATACCCTATGGAGTGGCCTACTTTTTAGCCCACTTTGGTAAGGGTGCTCGAGGATCCAGTGACATGTCGGGGGGTCACTATGTCACGTGTTTGGCTGCCTGGTTCGGTCTCGACCCGAACGAATTTGACCCTCCAATCCAACCAATAGATCAACCGGTTCGTAATTTGGGATTGGAGGTGTATAGGACAGCTAAGGCTATACGTGTAAGGGGTGGGGTACGTAGTTTAAGGCAACAGGAAGTTGCTGCTCACGCACCTATGGAGGAGGATGATGAACCCGCGAGGGAAGCAAGGAGGAGACGCAGAGAGACAGATCAGGCTAGCTCGTCTCATACAGGTACTTCTGATTTCGATATGCTCCAAAACTCATTTAACGCATTGAGTTTAGATGTACGTAATTCATATCAAAACTGGGGAGCGAGATCAGAAGATCAGTACACTGCTTTATCTCGGCAATTAGGGGACATTAGGCATACCCAGCTAGATCAATATAATATGCTATCCAACATCCGATATGATCATAGGGGAATGGGAAATCAATTAGAGTGGGCGCACCAACAGGCATATCTATACGCGTCTAACCCGCAAGCTTACGCACCCTCAGCCTTTCCATCATATCCCCCATGGCAATCACCCGATGACCCTCTACCTCCACCCTATGACCATAACGCCTCCATAGCCGCGAGTCAGGATGCATATAGGCGTTTCTACGAGGAACAACGCCTAAACGAGCAACGGCAGCGACAGCAACAGGAGGAGGGCGAACGAGGAGGACCATTTTGGAGCCCATTTGACTAGTTCTATTGTTTTAAACATTTTTTTTTATGGTGTGTAATAACATTATTGTATGGTGTGTTTTAATACTTTTATGTTTCTTATGTTTTATTATATATTAGCAAGAAAGTAGTGTGGAGTAAAATTGTTTTGTACGATTGATGTACAACCCCATGTTTTGTGTGCTTTTACATGGTTTTGACAGGTACAGAAGAAAATGCAATTAGATGAAACGAAACATCGAATTACATTGTGATACAAACGTTGGATAAAATCATAGGTAAAACAATTTGAAAATCCAAATCTGTTAACAAAGGAAGTTCCAAATATTCTACACTTTTTGTCCTCTCAAATTTATACATTATTATCTGCTTTTATGTAATGAGGGCATTACATAATCTTAAGTGTGGGGTGGGAATATATAAATTCTCGAGAACTTATAAGTTATTGGTTTTTATGAAAATTTGAAAATCTTTAAACAAATATAACAAATAAATTTTTAAGGTAACTACGAGCAATTAAAGATCAGGTGTCAAAAACCGAAATTGTTGTCTCAATACATTAAAAACGCATAAGTTTATTTGTTTAAAACCTATAAAAGAAAACCAAGTATAACAAGAATTTATAAAACCTTATGTTGAGAACCATATATCACATGTTTCTATGAAGTTATTGCAGATATCATTGCTTTGGAACGTATAAACCTGAATATTCCATTATCACGAGTAATAGAGGATGAATCAAGTCCATCCCGTAAGGAAGTAAAGTCTTCCAAATTGACACACTTGCTAACTTATGTTAGAAGATGTAGTCCAGAACAGCTGTAGGTTGACGATAAATCTTGAAAAGTCATCCCTAAAATCGGCTGGAAATCTACCTAACCTCAGCATCAAACAGGGTTTTTGGTGGTCAGACTTATCCTAACCATGAGAAGGATATGTCTCGTACAATGGGGGGGCACAATGCAAATTAGCTTTTAAGACTAATGAATCTAATCCCCAGATGGATGATCTCCGTAAAGATTAACCGCATCTATGTTTGACCGCGGTCAACATACATATGCCATAACAAATTGAGGTGTGCAAACTCATGGTTCACCGATGATATTTGGACACGATATAATTTTGTTCTAAAAACTTATGCTATTTTATGAATTATATTTGTGTAAAACCATTTTTTGGACATTCGGCTTCAAGTTCCATGATACTACAATCATGGGGGAGAATAGCTTTCTAATCGCCGACTGAGACTTCGGTTTTCAGTTACCCTCAACCGGAATTTGAGGTTAAAACCGGAAAACGTGTCTAGTGTAAAAACTAGCATGACATTTTATAAAATCATAAAACGTTTTCACAAGGTCCAATTTTCCCTAAGGATCCAAATTTTTAAACCCTAATCACGAGTTTCATGTTTGTTTCTGTTGTCAGAATTTCGTTTCGTGTGGTGTGCGTGTGATTCAATAAAAATTGTGTAGTGTGCAAAACTATTCCATATAGCGTGTGTTTCATTTCGTGTAGTGTGTGTTGTGTGATCTTAATGTTCAATAAGGAAAATATGTAATGTTCCGATTCTGTTCAAAGATGTAATTGCTTGAAGACAAGCAACATTCTAGTGTGGGGTATTTTGATATTGCTCTAAACATACATATTATTCGACGCAATATCACTTATATTTCATAGGTTTTTACCATCTACAAAGACATTCAATGCGCATTTCACGAGAAAAATGACAAAAGTAGACAAGAGCTTGCTATTTGAAGATTCGACGATAAAACGATGAGTTTAAATCAAATATATATCGAAAAAAACGTTTATCCGAATTCAAGAACAAAGAAGACTGAAGAAAAAGGTTACACAAGTCGTCCAAAATGGTATATATCAATAAGGGATCAACAAAGAATAAACAAAAAGGAAAAAAATGAAGAAAACTGTCGATTGGTCTTACACGAATCGTGTAAACACTACACGAAACGTGTAGCCTTTTGGTCATACGTGAATTGTGTAGCCATACACGAAACGCGTAATGTTAGGCCAGATTACTGTTCCAGTTTCCAGAAGGGGGCGGCTACTTTTATGTTTTTAAAACAATTCTTTTGTCTAAGTGCTACAGCAAGTGGAGCTTTTTGACTCAACTACTACTTCAAGTTCAATAATAAATACGGAGTACTATCAACACAAAAGAAAAAGGAGAATACAACACAAGTTTATACATATCAATTACTATACATAAATACTACTGTCATTTTATTACTCTGTAAAATTAGTTTCAAATATTTAGGGGGTATTGTTCGTGATTAAGGGTGTATTTGTACGCGTGAAAGGGGTGTTATTATTGTAATTTTCCTACCGTTTGAAGTTAATGAAAGTGAAGACATTTTAGTAAGTTTACTCTGTTAAAATTAGCGTTGTTATTATGTTTGCATATCTATATTTTTATGTTTACCCTAGTGTAATGAATAGCTAAATTTCCCTAGTGTTTGCTTAAATGTAGAGCCCCTAGTGAAATGGATTGTTACCATTTGTAAAAGTTAAAAATGTAACTTTAGTATTTTTAATATTGAGCCTAGTTAAAAGAACCATTTTTATGTAATTAGGTATTTAACCCTTGCCACTTAATTTATTAAATTTAAATAACGAAAGTTGTTTTATTTACATAAATTAAGCTTCAACATTAAAAATGATCTAGACGAATTTATGGATAAGTTATTAACACAAATTTAGAAATAAACTTCGGTGGTTTGGGTAATATCAATAATTATATGACAGTGAAATTGTAAAAAGGGAAACCGTTACGATTTGGGTATTGGCGAAAGTCAAAACTAGGCTAGGTCTCAATTTAAATACTTAAGGAATAGTAGCTATCTAAAAAGAATCCGATGAAAATTAGATTTTATTTAGTTAGTCTTAACCTTATATTTATTCGAAAGAAAAATATAAAGTTTATTACTAAAACATTTTAAATAGGGCGTAAACTCAAAACAATCCATGGACCTAGGGGTGACACATTTAAGTAAACACTCCCATTTATCCCATTATTATTTCTTGTAAACGTATTATTATTATTATTTACGAATTATTATTATAAAATATAAAAAATTTCATAAAAATACTTAAAATTCGTACGAGACTGTTTGTCACATTGTATAAGTCATACGCGAATCGTGTATGGTCTACACGAAACGCGTATACCTGTAAATCAAACTGTACGATCAGAATCACACAATTCGCGTAGGTTTTAAATTATACGCGATACGCGTATAAATACGCGAAACGCGTAAGGTAATAACGCGGCTACAGTACCAGTTAGGGTAAAATTAGGGTTTTAATTATTTAATTATTTATATTTAGGTTATTACTATATAATTAATATTAGTTATTATAAAATACCTTAATACATGTTTTAACCTTATAATTAGTGTTAATTAAAAGTTTATAACTTATAATTAGTTTGTAATTAGTTAAATTACTATTCCTAATAATTTATATTAATATAATTTAAACTTGTCATTTAGTTAATTTAAATAAGTTTATATTATAATTACTCAAAACAAAATTCTAAACATATAGTTTTATTAAAAATTACTATTTTACTAATTACCATCTAGTAATATAATTAATGCATCATAATTAGCATAATTTCTTTTAGTTCCTTTTTAAGTTATTTATTGTAATCTTGTAATTTTATTTATGAAGTAAATTAGTTAAGTTATTTTCTGTTACTGTTATATTATAAATTCCTAATCCAAAACCCCCTTTAATTAAGTTGACATCAAAGACTATTAAAAACCATTAAACACTCCATCTCCCTGTGGAACGAATCGGATTTACCAACAAACTAAACTACATGAATAGGACTAGTTGCCTATATATGTGTGAAATCAACCTGAATTCAACAAAATACCACATATACAATAAATCAATTCGTGTAACAAAACAACTCAAATCCGTTCATAAATAAAGGTTACGATCCAGCACATCATGTATACAATGGTTCGACCTATCATGTCGACACATCTATATATATTTCGGAACAACCATAGACACTCTATATGTGAATGTTGGAGTTAGCTATACAGGGTTGAGGTTGATTCCAAAATATATATAGTTTGAGTTGTGATCAATACTGAGATACGTATACACTGGGTCGTGGATTGATTCAAGATAATATTTATTGATTTATTTCTGTACATCTAACTGTGGACAACTAGTTGTAGGTTACTAACGAGGGCAGCTGACTTAATAAACTTAAAACATCAAAATATATTAAAAGTGTTGTAAATATATTTTGAACATACTTTGATATATATGTATATATTCTTATAGGTTCGTGAATCAACCAGTGGCCAAGTCTTACTTCCCGACGAAGTAAAAATCTGTGAAAGTGAGTTATAGTCCCACTTTTAATATCTAATATTTTTGGGATGAGAATACATGCAGGTTTTATAAATGATTTACAAAATAGACACAAGTACGTGAAACTACATTCTATTGTTGAATTATCGAAATCGAATATGCCCCTTTTTATTAAGTCTGGTAATCTAAGAATTAGGGAACAGACACTCTAATTGACGCGAATCCTAAAGATAGATCTATTGGGCCTAACAAACCCCATCCAAAGTACCGGATGCTTTAGTACTTCGAAATTTATATCATATCCGAAGGGTGTCCCGGAATGATGGGGATATTCTTTTATATGCATCTTGTTAATGTCGGTTACCAGGTGTTTACCATATGAATGATTTTTATCTCTATGTATGGGATGTGTATTGAAATATGAAATCTTGTGGTCTATTGTTACGATTTGATATATATAGGTTAAACCTATAACTCACCAACATTTTTTATTGACGTTTAAAGCATGTTTATTCTCAGGTGAATACTAAGAGCTTCCGCTGTTGCATACTAAAATAAGGACAAGATTTGGAGTCCATGTTTGTATGATATTGTGTAAAAACTGTATTCAAGAAACTGATTTTGATTTAACATATTTGTATTGTAAACCATTATGTAATGGTCGTGTGTAAACAGGATATTTTAGATTATCATTATTTGATAATCTACGTAAAGCTTTTTAGACCTTTATTTATCAAATAAAGGTTATGGTTTGTTTTAAAAATGAATGCAGTCTTTGAAAAACGTCTCATATAGAGGTCAAAACCTCGCAACGAAATCAATTAATATGGAACGTTTTTAATCAATAAGAACGGGACATTCCAGTTAGTATCCGAGCGTTGGTCTTAGAGAACCAGAATTTTGCATTAGTGTGTCTTATCGAGTTTGTTAGGATGCATTAGTGAGTCTGGAGTTCGACCGTGTTTACTTGAAAAATGATTGCTTAACAAATTTTGTTGGAAACTATATATTTTTAACATGTGAATATTATGTGATATATTAATCTCTTAACATGTTTGATATTGTGTGATAGATGTCTACATCTAGCATAAATCCCATTGACTCACCTAATAATAACGAAGAGTCGAATATATATTGGACTGATTCACAAGTTCTCGAAGAAGAACTGGAAGAAGAATCAGAACCGGAAGAAGAATCAGAACCGGAAGAGGAGGAACCGGAGGAGGAAATAGAACCGGTGGGGGAAATATAATAAAATGGTTAAGTAAAAGAAAATCCTCAACCAACCGACCAAGGTTAATTATGGTCAATGGTGTTTCCACCAAAGAAGCAAAATATTGGGAGGATTACCAATTCTCCGATGAATCGGATTCCGATGAGAATTCCGATGATGTTATAGAAATTACCCCAACTGAATTTAAAAAGGCAAAAGAAAATAATAAGGGAAAGGGCATAAAAATAGAGAAATCTAATTCCAACCCCGATGAACTTTATATGTATCGTCAACCCCCGAAGCCCTTAAGTTGTAACAATGACCCGGCTTCCTCTAAACCACCAGGTTTTTCTAAACCGTTGTGGAAAACGACAGCTCGTATTAGGGGAACATCATATATCTCTAGAAACTTGGAAAAACGAACCAAAACCGAAGAAGAAGAAACGAGCGAGTCGGAATAAGATAGTTGTATTCGTGTAGTGTAATATATGTAATATAGTGTGCTTATGCTTTATGATATATGTAAAAATTGCTTGTATTAATAAGTATTTTTTTTATGAATCTAACTCTTGTCTATTTTACAGTATAAAAACACAAAATAGATAGACAACCCAATATTTTAAGAGACCTACCCGGAGACATGATTGATGAAATCTTGTCTAGAGTCGGTCAGAATTCTTCGGCACAACTATTTACGGTGAAATCAGTTTGTAAGACATTCGAAGAACGTTCCAAGAATGTCTTGGTTTATAAGAGACTTTCGTTTGAAAGATGGGGGATATCACATTGGGAAACCCATAAGTTACGATGTGTTTACTTTGACGCATATATTGCGGGGAACCCAAATGCTATTTTACGCAACGGGTTAAGAAATTATTTTGACTCAATGTATCCGAATATAGGACTTCATGATTTAGAAAAAGCGGCTAACATGCAACATATAAAAGCATGCTATGCTTACGGGTTAGTAATGTTCGCTTCTCACCAAAGTGAGAAAAAGAACATCGGGCTACAACTATTAAACAAAACGTTCCCACAAGTGACGGAGTCGGTAATTGGGGTAAGAAATGAGGTTTTTAGGTTATTACGAGACTGTTGGTCATTACGTAACCCTCATCCCTTTGACGACGTTACAACACGCTGTCTTATCAACGGCCATAACGGTTATGTTCCACAAGACCAAGGATGGAAAGTAGTCCTAGTAAAACCAGAATGCATGACTTGTTTCTGGACGTATGAATTACTTGTCTTTATTGCCTTTGCTGAACGACTTGTGTACTAGCTAGAATTATCTTCACAACTATCTTGTATCAAAGTTATTGTGTGCTACATTTCATGCTTTATGTAAAATAAGCGGTATTGTAAGTTTGTAAAATATTGTATAAAAGTTTGAACGCGAAATATTATTATAATCAGTTTTTCATATAGAATTGTAGTAGTTGAATTGTATATTAGCTACTAAGTATGAACTTAACGGGTAGGTACTACCCGAATTTAAACTTATAAAACGCTAATATGAAGAAAAAGCTTTTATAAATGAGTTCATATTATGCTACGAAATACTATTAACTACTCATAATATTCTGTATGATTAACTTGTTCCATTTGACTATTTTGAAGGAAATGGCACCGACTACTCGACACACCGTGAATATGAATGAAGAGGAATTCCGTACTTTTCTAGCTTCAAATATAGCCGCAGTACAGGCTGCGCTACATACCAACAATAACCTTGGATCTAGCAGTACAGGAAATCGTGTAGGATGCACCTACAAAGAATTCATTGCCTGCAAACCTTTGGAATTTGATGGAATTGAAGGACCGATCAGATTGAAATGGTGGACCGAGAAGGTCGAATCGGTGTTTGCCATAAGTAAGTGTACTGAAGAGGACAAAGTGAAGTACGCTACGCATACCTTCACAGGTTCTGCGTTAACATGGTGGAATACCTATCTAGAGCAAGTGGGACAAGATGATACGTACGCACTACCGTGGTCAGTATTCAAGCACTTGATGAACGAGAAGTACCGTCCCAGAACCGAGGTCAATAAGCTCAAGACAGAACTTAGAGGGTTACAAACCCAAGGATTTAATATTACCACGTACGAAAGACGATTCACAGAATTATGCCTATTGTGCCCGGGAGCGTTCGAAGATGAGGAAGAGAAGATCGACGCGTTTGTGAAAGGATTACCGGAAAGAATCCAAGAAGATATAAGTTCACACGAGCCCACCTCCATATAACAGGCATGTAGAATGGCTCACAAACTAGTGAAACAGATTGAGGAAAGAATTAAAGAACAGACGGCTGAAGAGGCCAATGTGAAGCAAGTCAAAAGGAAGTGGGAGGAAAACGGTGATAAGAATCACCAATACAACAACAACAGAAATTACAATAATAATCGCAACAATTATCCCAACAATCACAACATCAATCGCAACTACAACAAACGGCCCAACAACAACAACAACAACAACAACAACAATAGCAACAACAGCAACTACAACAATCATCCCAACAACAATAACAACCGCAACAACAACAACAATCAGAAGCAGCTATGCCAAAGGTGTGAAAAGTATCACTCGGGGTTCTGCACCAAATTTTGCAACAAGTGTAAAAGAAATGGTCATAGCGCGGCGAAGTGTGAGGTCTACTGACCAGGGGTTAACAGAACGAAAGGAACAAATGGTGTCAGAACGAGTAATGGTGGAGCAAGTAGTGTCGGAGAAAGTTATGCCAATGTAGTTTGTTATAAATGTGGAAAACCGGGCCACATTATTAGAAATTGCCCGAACCAGGAGAACATGAATGGACAAGGCCGCGAAAGAGTTTTCATTATTAATGCAGAGGCACAGGAAGACCCGGAGCTTGTTACGGGTACGTTTCTTATTGACAATAAATCTGCTTACGTTTTATTTGATTCGGGTGCGGATAGAAGCTATATGAGTAGAGATTTTTGTGCTAAATTAAGTTGTCCACTGACGCCGTTGGATAGTAAATTTTTAGTCGAATTAGCAAACGGTAAATTAATTTCAGCAGATAATATATGCCGGAATCGAGAAATTAAACTGGGTAGCGAAATATTTAAGATTGATTTGATACAAGTAGAGTTAGGGAGTTTTGATGTAATAGTTGGCATGGACTGGCTGAAGAAGGTGAAAGCAGAGATCGTATGTTATAAAAATGCAATTCGCATTGTACGAGAAGAAGGAGAACCCTTAATGGTGTACGGAGAAAAGGGCAACATGAAGCTACATCTTATTAGTAATTTGAAGGCACAAAAACTAATAAGAAAAGGTTGCTATGCTATTCTAGCACACGTTGAGAAAGTACAAACTGAAGAAAAGAGCATCAATGATGTTCCCATTGCAAAAGAATTTCCCGATGTATTTCCGAAAGAATTACCGGGATTACCCCCACATCGATCCGTTGAATTTCAAATAGATCTTGTACCAGGAGCTGCACCAATAGCTCGTGCTCCTTATAGAATCGCACCCAGCGAGATGAAAGAACTGCAAAGCCAACTGCAAGAACTATTGGAACGTGGTTTCATTCGACCAAGCACATCACCATGGGGAGCTCCTGTTTTGTTTGTCAAGAAGAAGGATGGTACATTTAGGTTGTGTATTGACTACAGAGAGTTGAACAAACTTACCATCAAAAACCGTTATCCACTGTCGAGAATTGATGACTTATTTGATCAACTACAAGGCTCGTCGGTTTATTCGAAGATCGATTTACGTTCTGGATATCATCAAATGCGAGTAAAAGAGGATGATATTCCAAAAACTGCTTTTAGGACGCGTTATGGTCATTACGAGTTTATGGTTATGCCGTTTGGATTGACTAACGCACCAGCTGTGTTCATGGACCTTATAAACCGAGTGTGTGGGCCATATCTTGACAAGTTTGTCATTGTTTTCATCGATGACATACTTATTTACTCAAAGAATGATCAAGAGCACGAAGAACATTTGAGAAAAGTGCTAGAAGTATTGACGAAAGAAAAACTGTACGCTAAGTTTTCAAAGTGTGCATTTTGGTTGGAAGAAGTTCAATTCCTCGGTCACATAGTGAACAAAAAAGGTATCCAGGTGGACCCGGCAAAGATCGAAACCGTTGAAAAGTGGGAAACCCCAAAAACTCCGAAGCATATACGTCAATTTTTAGGATTGGCTGGTTACTACAGAAGATTCATCCAAGATTTCTCCAAAATAGCAAAACCCTTGACTGCATTAACGCATAAAGGGAAGAAATTTGAATGGAAGGATGAACAAGAGAAGGCGTTTCAATTATTGAAGAAAAAGCTAACTACGGCACCTATATTGTCATTGCCTGAAGGGAATGATGATTTTGTGATTTATTGTGACGCATCAAAGCAAGGTCTCGGTTGTGTATTAATGCAACGGACGAAGGTGATTGCTTATGCGTCTAGACAATTGAAGATTCACGAGCAAAATTATAAGACACATGATTTGGAATTAGGCGTGGTTGTTTTTCCATTAAAGACTTGGAGGCACTACTTATATGGGGTTAAAAGTATTATATATACCGACCACAAAAGTCTTCAACACATATTTAATCAGAAACAACTGAATATGAGGCAGCGTAAGTGGATTGAATTGTTGAATGATTACGACTTTGAGATTCGTTACCACCTGGGGAAGGCAAATGTGGTAGCCGACGCCTTGAGCAGGAAGGACAGAGAACCCATTCGAGTAAAATCTATGAATATAATGATTCACAATAACCTTACTACTCAAATAAAGGAGGTGCAACAAGGAGTTTTAAAAGAGGGAAATTTAAAGGATGAAATACCCAAAGGATCGGAGGAGCATCTTAATATTCGGGAAGACGGAACCCGGTATAGGGCTGAAAGGATTTGGGTACCAAAATTTGGAGATATGAGAGAAATGGTACTTAGAGAAGCTCATAAAACCAGATACTCAATACATCCTAGAACGGGGAAGATGTACAAGGATCTCAAGAAACATTTTTGGTGGCCGGGTATGAAAGCCAATGTTGCTAAATACGTAGGAGAATGTTTGACGTGTTCTAAGGTCAAAGCTGAGCATCAGAAATCATCAGGTCTACTTCAACAACCCGAAATCCCGGAATGGAAATGGGAAAACATTACCATGGATTTCATCACTAAACTGCCAAGGACTGCAAGTGGTTTTGATACTATTTGGGTAATAGTTGATCGTCTCACCAAATCAGCACACTTCCTGACAATAAGAGAAGATGACAAGATGGAGAAGTTAGTACGACTGTATTTGAAGGAAGTCATCTCCAGACATGAAATACCAATCTCTATTATCTCTGATAGGGATGGCAGATTTATTTCAAGATTCTGGCAGACATTACAGCAAGCATTAGGAACTCGTCTAGACATGAGTACTACCTATCATCCACAAACTGATGGGCAGAGCGAAAGGACGATACAAACGCTTGAAGACATGCTACGAGCATGTGTTATTGATTTCGGAAACAGTTGGGATCGACATCTACCGTTAGCAGAATTTTCCTACAACAACAGCTACCATTCAAGCATTGAGATGGCGCTGTTTGAAGCACTTTATGGTAGAAAGTGCAGGTCTCCGATTTGTTGGAGTGAAGTAGGGGATAGACAGATTACGGGTCCAGAGATAATACAAGAAACTACCGAGAAGATCATCAAAATTCAACAAAGGTTGAAAACCGCCCAAAGTCGACAAAAGAGCTACTCTGACATTAAAAGAAAAGATATAGAATTTGAAATTGGAGAGATGGTCATGCTTAAAGTGTGACGACCCGGGAATTTCCGACCAAATTTAAACATAATCTTTATATGATTTCGATACGATAAGCGGAGTCTGTAAAGTTGAGTCTCAAAATTTTTGGAACTGTTTACTTGAAATCATTAGACCTTAAACCGCTTCCGAAGATTCACAAACATGTAATATTAAATGAATGTGTATATAGATATATTATTATTATTATTATTATTATTATTATTATTATTATTATTATTATTATTATTATTATTATTATTATTATTATTATTATTATTCTTATATAACAAATTATTGATTATTGATTTACAATATAATGCTATCTATATATGTATTAATATAACTATATGTACAAATGTTGATATACAAAGTAAATATATATAACTTTAAAATAACAAATATATTACTAAATTAAACAAACTGGTTTGATTATTATTACATGTCCATTATATGTGTTAATATATATAAAAATGATATAGGTTCGTGAATCCGAGGCCAAACCCTACACTTGTTCAGTGTCGTCATATGTATTTTTACTACAAAATACAGTATGGTGAGTTCATTTGAATCCCTTTTACTCTTTACATTTTTGGGCTGAGAATACATGCAAATGCTTTATTAACTGTTTTACAATATTTATATGCGTGAGTTTCATTAATCCCTTTTTAAATGCTTTTACAATATATATTTTTGGGACTGAGAATACGTGCGCTGTTTTTATAACTGTTTTACGAAATAGACACAAGTAATCGAAATTACGTTCTATGGTTGAATGATCGAAACTGAATATGCCCCTTTATAGTCTGGTAATCTAAGAATTAGGGAACAGAAACCCTAATTGACGCGAACTCTAAAGATAGATCTATCGGGCCCAACAAGCCCCATCCAAAGTACCGGATGCTTTAGTACTTCAAAATTTATATCATGTCCGAAGGAGGATCCCGGAATGATGGGGATATTCTAATATGCATATTGTGAATGTCGGTTACCAGGTGTTCAATCCATATGAATGATATTTTGTCTCTATGCATGGGACGTTTATTTATGAAAATATGAAATCTTGTGGTCTATTAAAATTATGAAATGATTATTTATGTTAAACTAATGAACTCACCAACCTTTTGGTTGACACTTAAAAGCATGTTTATTCTCAGGTATGAAAGAAATCTTCCGCTGTGCATTTGCTCATTTTAAGGACATTATTTGGAGTCGATCATCGCTCTGAGATCAAATGTTGATGACTTCGTCCAGATGGATTAGGATGGGTCCTTTCAGTTGGTATCAGAGCGGTGGTCGTAGCGAACCAGGTCTGCATTAGTGTGTCTAACTGATAAGTCGTTAGGATGCTTTAGTGAGTCTGGACTTCGACCGTGTCTGCATGTCCAAAGTTTTGCTTATCATTCTGTGTCGAAAATCATCTGCTTATCATCCTTAGGAAATTACCTACTCATTATTCTTAGTCTAGACACATTTTACTGCATTGACTGCATGAATAGTGTATAGACAAAATTCAGATCTTAGCGTATCTGACAATTCATATCTTGGCGTATCTGTTACTGTAGACCTTGCCTGATATCTCTCGTAAATTTCTCCTCAATTTAAGGGATCCTGGTACTATATATATCTATGTAAATTATGCATTGAGAATACCATCCAACTATCAATTACTATCACTAAACTCTTCATATCAAAAATCTTTCCTGAGATCGCGTAAGATGGCCTCTACGAATCGATCAAATTCCTCTGACTCCGAAGACAGCGTGACAGGAGCACATCAATCAATCAACTATCGTGATTACTGGAGAAAAAGGGGGTGGGTTCGCGACATACTCACTCTATGGAGAAGGGAAGAAGGTACTCCATATCATGAATCGAATCTACCACCTAACCTTGGAGTACTCGACCCGCTCACTGGCGAACCTGTTCGCAACACCGTTTACACCCTTTTTGCCAGAATTTTTCTTCTTGAGACTACCATTAATGGAACTAGAAAAGATATCCAATCTCTACCTCACATTGATAACCAACCAGGGTTAGTAGAAGAAGTTAAAGAACTCCGAGCTCGAGTGTTAACTTTAGAGAGCACGGTACACAGTCTGAAAACACCAGCAGTATCACCAACACCAGTCACATCACCAACCTTAGCACCAACAACACTAGTACCACCAACAACAACATCCGCATCACCAGCTTCAACATCTCATTCTATACCTCAAGTATAATCATCGTTCTACGTATCGTTCTATCTATTTTATTTTCGTTCGACATGGCGATTATGTAATCTCTAATGTTTTAGAAATTATATATTCTCGCTCTAATGATAAATCAAACGAGATCAATATCACATTAACTCATTAAATTCATGATTACATCTAAAGAAAATATATACGTATATATGTTTTTATAAAGATTGTAATTAAAAATTCTTTTGTACAAACTGTTAATGGTGAAAATATTTTAACGGGTAGGTAATACCTGTAATGCCCGGAAATTTCCGACCAAATTTAAACCTTAATCTTTATATGGTTCTGACACGATAAGCAAAATCTGTAATGTTGAGTCTAGAAAGATTGAAATCTATATTCAGATAATTAGTTACCCTTTGACCATGCCTGACGATTCACGAACATTTATGTGTATATAGATATGTATATATAATATATAAAATAATAAAGTTGTGATTAAAATAAATCTATATGTAAATGGTTATATCCAAATTATAATTATTCTAATATTATTATTATTAATACTAGTATTCTCATTAATAATAACCTTATCAATATTATTATTATTATTTAATATTATTATGAATATTATTATTAGTAATTATTATCAATATATTTTATTATTAAGCATAACATAACAAACGAGTTTTGTGGAATCAATTTCAAATCCCGATCCTACAGTATTTAATTTTATTTATGTCCCTTATATGGTTACAAGAGGAATCCAATTAAAGATGCAAACAAATTCTGGTACAGATCACATTCATTCTTTATTTTCTTCTGTTTACATGTGAACCACTAAATATCTATATCACAATCTCTCTCTCATTTCTTCTTTGGTACAAAAACACGAAAACATCACTCTTTCTTTTGTAACCAAAAACCATCATCCATGAATCCCATTTATATTATTTATGATGTCGAAAACCAACAAGAACCATCACCACAAAACATCCCTATCTCTCTCTCGTATGTTTTATGTCTTTCGGTTCAAAGGAAATTTGCTGCTCGATGGAACAAACACAAATGAAGACCATTTGATTATCACTTTTCGGAGACTCATTTAAAACCACCATCATCGTGGCTTCATCAACCACCAAACCATTAATCACCTTAAATCACCACCATGAAGTCATAAACCCACTTCATCTTCAATCTCTCTCTACAATCATGAGCTCCTATTGTTGCAACTTGAATCACCACCATCGAAACACCTTCATAAAGAGAACACCAAAAACTTGTATTTCTATAATCTGTACGATCGCCACTTAACCACCATAATACATAGCCACAATCGGCCGACACCCCTGCAGAAACCACCGCCACCATAGCCCTATCTCCACCTCTCTCTCTCTTCCCTCTCTTCGTTGAAACTACAAACCCACTTCTAAGTTTCCATTCGACACCCAAAGATAACTATATAACCACCATCACACGTATGATCCAGTTGCACCTGCTACGATTACAATTTCTTTTGTTTACATCGAATGGTTGCTGCAACAGATGCAAATCCTGCTTCGTGATTCAAAAGTTATGTACCTGCTTCTATTTCTAATTCAGTGACGATGATTGAATCAATAATAATGATGATACGATTGATGATAAATGTATACATGATGAACGAATGATGATGATTACGGGATATAAAATCATTGATGATAATGATAGCGACTATATAATAATGATATCGAGCTGTAAAGAAAGCGACTACTTTCTGTTGTTTCTTTTCTTTTTTTCCACCGACTAGGAACCCTATTGTTACTTTTCAATTTACGTGGTTTTTTTAACTAAGACAAAATATACTTGGGCCATGAATTGCTGTTGGACTTCATTAAACGATTAAATGGGGATTTATGAGATTGGGTCGAGGGCCTTACTTTGTTGTTGGTCCAAGGCCTGTTAAATGTTTGTTGGGCCGAAGGCCAGTCTAGAGGTTCTGTTTGGGCTGGAACGAGATTTACAAACGGGATAAATATATTTGGGTTGCAAGTTATTTCGGAAAAACAAGACTGGACGAGTGGTTAGAGTTGTTTGTCAGTTGGGAAAGGTCCTAGGTTCGAGTCCCGACATAGACAGTTTCTTCCTTTTTAATCTTATTAAGGTATAAATTGATATTTTAATTATTATTATTATTATCATCATTTTTATTAGTATTATAGTATTTTTATTACTAAATGTATTATTATTTTTAAATTTGTAAATTTTATTAAAATTTTATTATCATTGAAATTAACATTTATTACCAAAATTATAATTTTATTATTGAAATTATTATTATTATTATTAATGTTATTATTATTATTATGTTTAGTATTATAAATATATTAAATAAAGATTAATTATATAAAAATATTTAGTACGCATAACTGAACTATATTAATATTTTCTTTTATATAAAATAAATATATGTAGTTAAATAATGAAACCTATAAAATATTAAATATAACAACTATATCACTAATAATAACATTTAAAATTTGTTTGATTACTATTATGTGTTTATAATATTATTTGTCGTATATAAATAATATAGGTTCGTGAATCTGAGGCCAACCCTACACTTGTTCAATGATGTTATATGTATTTTTACTACAAAATACAGTATGGTGAGTATATAGTCCGTTTTAAACTCTAAATATTTTTGGGCTGAGAATACATGCGCTGTTTTATAAATGATTTACGTTATGGACACAAGTGATCAAAACTAAATTCTACGTTGAGTTGTACCATGGCATATTTCTTTATACTTGGTAGCTAATATTTACGTGAGGAGCGTAAACGCGAATCCTGTTGATAGATCTATCGGGCCTGACAACCCCAACCGGGCTGGACGACCAGCATTTAACGGTTGCACAGTACTTCGTTTCGTTACTACACTTGGTACGGTGTAGGATTTATTTAAGAGTATGCTGCTGTGATTTAAATGTTAAGTATGGTTACCAAGTGCTCAACGTCTTTTCTATACACGAGGAGTGTATTATGTATAAACTTTAAATCTTGTGGTCCATTGTTATAAAGCTGCTAGCATCAAACCTATATATCTCACCAACTTTATGTTGACATTTTAAAGCATGTTATTCTCAGGTACGAATTAAGTCTTCTGCTGTGCATTTGCTCATTTAAAGGACATTACTTGGAGTCGATCATCGCAATGGGACCAGATGTTGATGATTTCGTCCAGGGGGATAAGGACGGGTTGTTACATGTGGTATCAGAGCGGTGGTCTTAGCGAACCAGGCCTTGCATTAGTGTGTCTGACTAGTAGTTGTTTGGATACATTACTGAGTCTGGACTTCGACCGTGTCTGCCTGTCAAAAAGTTTTGCCTATCATTCTAGTCGGAAATCATCTGCTTATCATCCTTAGGAATTATCTACTTATCATTCATAAGTCTAGACACGTCTTACTGCATTTAGTGCATCGATAGTGTATAGACAAAATTCATATCTTAACGTATCTGTTACTGTAGAATTGCCTGACACATGTCGTAAATTCCTCCGTAGTCTACGGAATCTTTTGATATTCTATGAAGTTAGAATATCATCCTATATTCGAAAAATTATTTCACATCGAAGACCGTTTCCATCCACTAAATTGTCCTCTTGGAAATGAACCTGAAGCACTTACCGGCGAACCTATTCGAAATACCATTTTCTCGCTCATTTCTAGAGTATCTCGTCACGATTACATATTATCCCATATCACGAATCTTGTTCATCCGCTCGCTCCGACCATCAATCATCCCGGTGTACTAGCAGAAGTTAACGAACTTCGCGCTCGTGTAACGACTTTGGAGAACATAGTGCGAAGGTTACAAACACCAGCGGCAGCACCAGCAGCATAATCAGCACTATCATCATCACCGCCGGTAGTACCCTTATCACTCCAAACCACAACCGTATCGTAACCCTCAACATCGCAATCTGTATCTCGGATATCAACCTCACATGCCTCAATAACCTCATCTGTATTTCGAGTATGATCTTTGTTCTACATATCGTTCTGCATCAATTATCTTCACTCTACGAATCGTTCCATCTCATCTACCTTCATTCGACATGGAAAATATGTAGTCTCTAATGTTTTGGAGATTATGTATCATAGTTCTAACGAAAAATCAAATGAGTTTAATATTCTATTGACTCATTAAATTCATAATTACATCCGAAGAAAATATATATGCAAATATATTTTCATAAAGATTGTAATTAAAATTTCCTTCATACAAATTATTAATGATGAAAATATTTTAACCGGTAGGTAGTACCCGAGGAATATTTGGATTTCACATTAATAAGTTACACTGTACATTCTTCGAATCTGATTCAACGGTCATTTACTATCCTATCTACGACCACTGATATACGTATCCGTTCACCACAGAATAATCATTTCCATTTAAGTTTCATATTTGGATTTTTTTCTCTATCAAAATCCAACAAGTGACATAATGAAGAAAACATTGGATATAATAAAATTTGTTAGAAACAAACGGATTAACTAATTGAAATATTGTTAAGGTTCCACGCTAACTGTTCCTAGCTAACTGTTCCCAGCTAACTGATTAACATTTAATTTATCGCAATTTACATTCTCGCAATTTTATTTATTGTTATTTAATTTCCGCACTTTACATACCGTCGGGACACATGTACAACAATACGTCGGATTAATTCTGAGACAACACGTTGTGCAATGGGTCATGATATATATTTATTTATTTTACGCACTTTAAATAACGGGACACGTATACAAGGTTTCGACTTATCATATTGACCCATCTATATATATATTTCGGAACAACCGTAGACACTCTATATGTGAAGGTGGGAGTTGGCTATACAGGGTCGGAGTTGATTCCAAAATATATATATACTTTGAGTTGTGATCGACACTGAGACCGCTACACGGGTCACGATACGTATTAATTAATTATGTATATTAAAATATATATGAATCATTGAACTATTGAACTATTGGACTATCGGACTATTGGACTGCTAACTTTGGACAATTAAAATGAATTAAAATATTGATTATAACATATGAAACTAAACAATTCTTCAAGTTTGCCACTTGATTTCATCTTAAACCTCATTCGTATCTTGACGATTACAATCCGTGCTCAAACCTTCCATGATTCTTAAAAACATTTCGATCGAGAGAATGAACCAACCGCACCTCATTTCTGGAAGAAAAGATTCTTGCATATAGTTATGCACTCGAAAACTCTCGGAGACTGAGTCAACGTTTAACACGCAGCAGTGTTAATTTCTTTAGTGTTATTATTACCCAAAATAACTTTGTAATCCTTTTCCAAATTAGCCAATTTTATCACAGTTCCAGCAAGTTAACCTCGACTTCTCAGAAAGGTTAGTCTCGATATATATATATATATACGTAATTTTTTTCGCCATCGTTACCGGAGAACCTTTTATATTCCACCATATTACCATCAGCGTTTAATCATCTAAAAACACAATTCTCCCAAAACCACCTCGGTTTAATAACCAATGACCTAGATCCGTTAACTTTGAGAATGCTGACGAAGCAGCATGTTGTAGATGGTCTTAATGGCCAAAAGTAGATGATAAAGAAAAGAGGGTTAGGAACGCTCGATAGAAAATTTAGTACCGAAAAACGGATTATGCGAAACTATGAAGGAAGCCGTAGAAAAATCACAAAGAATAAGTTTGACTTCAAAGGATCCAAATGATTCAGTGCCTGCTGAAACAGTTAGTGAAAACTCTACTCCTTATTCTAAATCTTTCCAGAAGATATTCTTCATCATCATCAAATCTTAGATATTATAAGAAATCTTCATATCTTCCGTTAAACATATTCTTCATATTTCTCGAGATATTTTTACAACTATTCTTATCTGGGATCATTTATCTCTCCGTAACATTCGCGTTACAACATAAAAGAAACACTGTTAGTTTCTAAGTTCTAAAACCTTCGAGTTTAAAATAGGAATGTTCTGAAGCAGTGTTGGGAACTGATACATGAATTAGTATAATATAATGAAACTTGATCAACTTCATTATATTACAGTAAGTCATGTTGAGTCTTTAATGGGATGTGATGATTTACAGTACCATCATCATGTGCCATGTTACACGGCTCTTACATTCCATCCAATCTCCAAACATATTATGAACATATCATCTTGACAGTTCTATTTCTCCAGGATATTCTGGTAATGTGACAAATCAAAATCAAGCCATTATCATTTCTTTCTAAGAGCATTAGCTATGTTCATTTCAAATTTCACACCTAAGAATTCCGGACCATTGTTCGCTTGACTCGAGGACGGGAAGATACAACACCCAGCAATTACTCAGAAATTACAAACCGTGCATATCAATACGTATTTCCACGTAAAGGCACGGGAAGATTAAAAACACTATAACCCCAAGATAATAGTAGAAGTAAATAAAATCCTCCGGTGGTAGACGGAAGAGAAGAATGACAGATGTGAAAATTTAGAGTATATCAAGGATCAGGATGGGATGGAGTATATTGGCGAATGTCGTAAAGTAGGAATTAAGGAGAAAGAATAGAAGGTGTGGAGAATAATAAAAACGAAAGGGGTAGATTTATAGTAAAATATTCGACAGAGAAATCGAAACAGATTGCCGTATTAAATCAAAGAAGATTCTGATTTTCTAAATAGCCGAAGAACCAAATCTTATTACGTAAGATTTTCTTTAAATCCCGTAAAATCCAAAAATCAATCATAACTACGTCATCGATTAAAATAATTTCATATTTACTCATTTCACTCTCTCGCGATAGCTTCACTCATACTCTTCACATAATCGAATTGTTTTACCACTATTACTAAATGGTGATAAAACTCTAGTTACCAATTCATACTCGTCATAAAACATTTTATTGTTGGTCATGACGATCTCGATCAAATTTCGGGGACGAAATTTCTTTAACGGGTGGGTACTGTAACGCCCGGAAATTTCTGACCAAATTTAAACCTTAATCTTTATATGGTTCTGACACGATAAGCAAAATCTGTAATGTTGAGTCTAGAAAGATTGAAATCTATATTCAGATAATCAGTTACCCTTTGACCATGCCTGACGATTCACGAACATTTATGTGTATATAGATATGTATATATAATATATAAAATAATAAAGTTGTGATTAAAATAAATCTATATGTAAATGGTTATATCCAAATTATAATTATTCTAATATTATTATTATTAATACTAGTATTCTCATTAATAATAACCTTATCAATATTATTATTATTATTTAATATTATTATGAATATTATTATTAGTAATTATTATCAATATATTTTATTATTAAGCATAACATAACAAACGAGTTTTGTGGAATCAATTTCAAATCCCGATCCTACAGTATTTAATTTTATTTATGTCCCTTATATGGTTACAAGAGGAATCCAATTAAAGATGCAAACAAATTCTGGTACAGATCACATTCATTATTTATTTTCTTCTGTTTACATGTGAACCACTAAATATCTATATCACAATCTCTCTCTCATTTCTTCTTTGGTACAAAAACACGAAAACATCACTCTTTCTTTTGTAACCAAAAACCATCATCCATGAATCCCATTTATATTATTTATGATGTCGAAAACCAACAAGAACCATCACCACAAAACATCCCTATCTCTCTCTCGTATGTTTTATGTCTTTCGGTTCAAAGGAAATTTGCTGCTCGATGGAACAAACACAAATGAAGACCATTTGATTATCACTTTTCGGAGACTCATTTAAAACCACCATCATCGTGGCTTCATCAACCACCAAACCATTGATCACCTTAAATCACCACCATGAAGTCATAAACCCACTTCATCTTCAATCTCTCTCTACAATCATGAGCTCCTATTGTTGCAACTTGAATCACCACCACCGAAACACCTTCATAAAGAGAACACCAAAAACTTGTGTTTCTATAATCTGTACGACCGCCACTTAACCACCATAATACATATCCACCATCGGCCGACACCCCTGCAGAAACCACCGCCACCATAGCCCTATCTCCACCTCTCTCTCTCTTCCCTCTCTTCGTTGAAACTACAAACCCACTTCTAAGTTTCCATTCGACACCCAAAGATAACTATATAACCACCATCACACGTATGATCCAGTTGCACCTGCTACGATTACAATTTCTTTTGTTTACATCGAATGGTTGCTGCAACAGATGCAAATCCTGCTTCGTGATTCAAAAGTTATGTACCTGCTTCTATTTCTAATTCAGTGACGATGATTGAATCAATAATAATGATGATACGATTGATGATAAATGTATACATGATGAACGAATGATGATGATTACGGGATATAAAATCATTGATGATAATGATAGCGACTATATAATAATGATATCGAGCTGTAAAGAAAGCGACTACTTTCTGTTGTTTCTTTTCTTTTTTTCCACCGACTAGGAACCCTGTTGTTACTTTTCAATTTACGTGGTTTTTTTTAACTAAGACAAAATATACTTGGGCCATGAATTGCTGTTGGACTTCATTAAACGATTAAATGGGGATTTATGAGATTGGGTCGAGGGCCTTACTTTGTTGTTGGTCCAAGGCCTGTTAAATGTTTGTTGGGCCGAAGGCCAGTCTAGAGGTTCTGTTTGGGCTGGAACGAGATTTACAAACGGGATAAATATATTTGGGTTGCAAGTTATTTCGGAAAAACAAGACCGGACGAGTGGTTAGAGTTGTTTGTCAGTTGGGAAAGGTCCTAGGTTCGAGTCCCGACATAGACAGTTTCTTCCTTTTTAATCTTATTAAGGTATAAATTGATATTTTAATTATTATTATTATTATCATCATTATTATTAGTATTATAGTATTTTTATTACTAAATGTATTATTATTTTTAAATTTGTAAATTTTATTAAAATTTTATTATCATTGAAATTAACATTTATTACCAAAATTATAATTTTATTGTTGAAATTATTATTATTATTATTAATGTTATTATTATTATTAGTTTAGTATTATAAATATATTAAATAAAGATTAATTATATAAAAATATTTAGTACGCATAACTGAACTATATTAATATTTTCTTTTATATAAAATAAATATATGTAGTTAAATAATGAAACCTATAAAATATTAAATATAACAACTATATCACTAATAATAACATTTAAAATTTGTTTGATTACTATTATGTGTTTATAATATTATTTGTCGTATATAAATAATATAGGTTCGTGAATCCGAGGCCAACCCTACACTTGTTCAATGATGTTATATGTATTTTTACTACAAAATACAGTATGGTGAGTATATAGTCCGTTTTAAACTCTAAATATTTTTGGGCTGAGAATACATGCGCTGTTTTATAAATGATTTACGTTATGGACACAAGTGATCAAAACTAAATTCTACGTTGAGTTGTACCATGGCATATTTCTTTATACTTGGTAGCTAATATTTACGTGAGGAGCGTAAACGCGAATCCTGTTGATAGATCTATCGGACCTGACAACCCCAACCGGGCTGGACGACCAGCATTTAACGGTTGCACAGTACTTCGTTTCGTTACTACACTTGGTACGGTGTAGGGTTTATTTAAGAGTATGCTGCTGTGATTTAAATGTTAAGTATGGTTACCAAGTGCTCAACGTCTTTTCTATACACGAGGAGTGTATTATGTATAAACTTTAAATCTTGTGGTCCATTGTTATAACGCTGCTAGCATCAAACCTATATATCTCACCAACTTTATGTTGACATTTTAAAGCATGTTATTCTCAGGTACGAATTAAGTCTTCCGCTGTGCATTTGCTCATTTTAAGGACATTACTTGGAGTCGATCATCACAATGGGACCAGATGTTGATGATTTCGTCCAGGGGGATAAGGACGGGTTGTTACAATACCCGAGGAGTATTTAGATATCACATTAATAAGTTACACTGTACATTCTTCGAAATTGATTCAATGATCATTTACTATCCTATTTACAACCACCGATTTACGTATCCGTTCACCAAAGAATAACTATTTTCATTCAAATTCAATTTCATATTTGGATTTTGATCTATTAGAATCCAACAAGTGGCATAATGAAGAAATAATGGACACAATAAAAATTGATTAGAAATAGACTAATTGACAATATGAAATTTTGTTAAGAAACCACGCTAACAAAATCCTAGCTAACTGTTCCTAGCTAACTGTTAATTCCATATTACATTTTATTTATCGCAATTTATTTTATCACAATTTTAATTCTCTCAATTTTATTTATCGTTATTTAATTTCTGTTATTTACTTTACGCATTTTATTTATCGTCATTTAATTTCTGTATTTACTTTACGCACTTTAAATACCGGGACACGTATACAAAGTTTTGACATATCATATCGACACATCTATATATATTATTTGGAATCACCATAGACACTCTATATGCAGTAATGATCGAGTTCTCTATACAGGGTTGAGGTTGATTCTATAATAATATATATATACTTTGAGTTGTGATCGAGTCTGAGACATGTACACGGGTCACGATACGTATTAATTAATTCGAATATTATATATTAAATTATATATGAATTATTGGACTGTCAACTATGGACTAATAACATTGGATAATTAAAATGAATTAAAATATTGATTATAATATATAAAACTAAATAATTCTTCAAGTTTGCCACTTGATTTCATCTTAAATTCCATTTGTATCTTAATGATTACAATCTGCGTTCAAACCTTTCGTGATTCTTGAAAACACCTCAATCAAGAGGATGAACCAACCGCACTTCATCCATAGAAGAAAAGATTAATGTATATAACTATGCACATGAAAAATCACGGAACCTGAGTAAACGTTTAAAACATAGCTGTGCTAATTTATTTGGCATTGTTATTACCGAAAATAACTTTGCGATCTCTTTTCAAAGTAGCCAATTTTGTCACAGCTCCAACAAGTCAACTTCGACTTTTCGTACGAAATAACCTTATTATAACGTTTATATATACGCGTGCTCTTTTATTGTTACCAGGTAACCTTTCATATTCCATCATATTACCATCAGCGTTTAATCATCTAAAAACACAATTCTCCTGAAACCACCTCGGATTGATAACCAATGATTCAAATATCGTAGCATTAAATGCAGAGGAAACAGAAAAATTGTAGACGGTCTAAACAGCCAAGAGTTTGACGATAAAGAAGGGAGTGTTAGGAACGCTCGATAGAAAATTTGGTACTGAAAAACAGATTGAGCAAACCATGAAGGAGATCTAGGTCAAATAAAAGGACCATACCATATATTCAAAGAACCCAGATAATTCTGGATCCGTTGACATCTTTAGAGAATATGTTGCTCCAAAGTCATGTTAAAATTTTACGTAAAAATCTTTCTCCATCAACCATCGACCTTAGAAATTCCAAAATATCATCATCAATATCTTCGATATTTCTGAGGATATTTTCATAAATATTCTCGTCCGAAATTATATACCTCTTCGTGCTTCCTGTATATCATTATATTGGAAACATTCAATAGAAAATTTAGTACCGAAAAGCAGATTATACGAAATTAGGAAGAAAGCCATGTACAAATCACAAAGAATAAGTTTGACTTCAAAGAATTCAAATGATTCAATGTCTGCTAAAGTCTTTAGTGAATATCTTGCTCCTTACTCTAAACCCTTGCAGATAATAGTTTCTATTATCCTCTGATCTTAGATATTCCGAGATATTATCGTATCTTTCATTATAAATATCCTCCATATTTCTGGAGATATTTTTATAACTATTCTTATCTGAAAGCATTAATCTCTTCGTACTATCAGTGTTACATCATATAGAAACTGTGAGTTTCAATATTCTGTAAACTTTAGAGCTTAAAATATGAATGTTATTGAAGTAATGTTGGGAACTGATGCATGAGTTAGTATAATATAATGACACTTGATCAACGTGATTATATTACAGTAAGTCATGCTAAGTTTCTAATGGGACGTGATGATTCACAGATCATAACATCATCATGTGCCATGTCACATAACTCTTTCATTCTACTTAACTCCTGAACAAAGCAAGAAAATATATTCTTGATAGTTCTATTCTCAGTGATTCTGGTAATTTGACAAATCAAATCGTGCTATTACGTTCTTTCTTGTTTAGAACATTAAGCTCATTCGAAACTCCACACCTATGAATTTTGGACCGGTACTTGCGAAAAGAAAACAAAAGTATGAAGCTTCAAAATAGAAAGAGGGTATAAATTGCAGCAAATAGGAGAGAGCATGAACTGTGGATGACAATGATTATAGGAGACAGAAGCAAGGACATCGAAATATAAGGGAAGATATAAAACCCAACAACAACATAGAAACTACAAACCGTGAATATCAATGTTTATCGCAACATAAAGACACGGGAGAATTAAAAGCACTATAACCCCAAGGTAATAGTAGAAGTAAACAGATTCTTCTGGCGGAAGATTGAAAAGAAGAATGATAGAAATGATAATTAGGAAAATATCAAGGATTAGAACTGGATTAAGCATTTTCACAATCTTTTGGATGTATGAACTAAGAAAGAAAGTATAGGAATGGTGATAATAATGGAACGGAGGAGTTTAATTTATAATGAAAATATCAGACAGAGTAATCGAGGCAGATCATCGTATTTAATTATAGAGATCTTAATCTCCTTATTCGCCGAAGAATCAAATCTCTTAGATTTCGAAGATTTTCATTAAATCCCTTGAATTCCGGAATTCAACCCTAACTCTGTCAAAAGTTAAGATGAATCTTTACTTTTCTATTTCAATCTTTTGTGATAACTTCACTCATACTCTTCGAATAATCGAATTGTTTTATCCATATTACTCAATAATGATAAAATTCAATTGATCAACTCATAGGCGTCATGAAAGCCTATTTATTGTTAACCATGACCACCTCACTCAAATTTCGGGACAAAATTTCTTTAACGGGTAGGTACTGTGACGACCCGGGAATTTCCGACCAAATTTAAACATAATCTTTATATGATTTCGATACGATAAGCAGAGTCTGTAAAGTTGAGTCTCAAAATTTTTGGAACTGTTTACTTGAAATCATTAGACCTTAAACCGCTTCCGAAGATTCACAAACATGTAATATTAAATGAATGTGTATATAGATATATAATAACTGGAAAGATTGGTATACTATTTAATTGATAGAACTAAAAATGTAAAATAAAATACGATATAATTAAATTGTTATGAAAATAAATCTATATATATATAGATATAATTTTTGTACGTAATTATTATTATATGTAATATATGTTAAATGGTATATGAATTATTTACTCTCATCATTATACTTGTTATTAACACGAATTATTTTGATATGATTATTTTTTTTTATTTTATTATTAATTATGTTACTATTTTTTATTATTATTATTATTATTAGATATTATCATTAATATAATTACTAATATTATTATTAAAAGTATTTAGTAATACCATTATTACTAAGATTTATTAAAAAATTTATAATTATAATTATTATCATTATAATACAACTTATTAACTTATATCATTAATATTAGTATTATTTCTATTATTATTATTATTAGTATATTTATATTTATTAATGATTAAATATATATATATATATATATATATATATATATATATATATATATATATATATATATATATATATATATATATATATATATATATAATAAATATAAAGAAATCTGATAAAGATGCAATCCGTTATACATCCATGTCAGTATCTTTTTTTTCTTTGCTTGTGATCTTTTACCTTCCACCATCCTACTACAAAACACATTTTCTTTTGACAAATGATCAACCCACATGTACTATTGTCTTCCACTATCATATATCATATAATTATATTTACATCATACGTACATACAAGATAAATAAACTATTCGTCATCATCTTTACACACTTATCCTCATGAATATATTATTGTTGATTGTTTATGAAACCATGACACAAATATACAAACTACTGCAATTGCTTTTGTTACTACTTGAACAAAACATAAAAACAACCCACGTGAACCACTACCCTCACTCTTAGACTGCACCCGTCAACACTTCAATCACAAACCATCTATCACAACTATCAAACTTTGAAAAACTACCATCATCAAGAATCACCAACCTTCACGACACCCTGTAAAACTTTGTATGAATTGAAAACTTGCTTTCTTGACTCATTGCTGCCTTGTACAACCGCAAACACCAAGAAGGTATATATATTTTCCTCTTCACTTAAGACCAATCAAAACCCCCAAGTGGTCCTCTTTCTCCTTTCTGAATTACGTGGCAAATACAATTCCACTCACACCAATTTATATAACTGCCTCTTTTATGTTCTAATTCGAGTAGTATTAAACCAAACTATCACACACATGCTCGATATATCTTTCTTCCCTACTACTACTTTCTTGCTCGACCCAATCCAACACACCACCCTAAAACCACCACTAATACCACTGTTATATCTGTTATTTCTGTTTGAAGTGAGATCCTTGACCGCCACCCATCATTGCTGTTACAATGCTTATTGTTTTTTCTATCCAAGAAGAACTATCAACAACCCACCACCTTTGTTATTTTCTTGCTCATTTTTCGTTCCTGTATCGTCGCCCACAAAACCCATTTCAAATCCATTCATCTGTTTTATTCGGTTGGTATAATAACCACTTGATGTGATTACATTTTTTTTCCTATGGTGGGCCGAACTCAACCTAACACATCACTAATTGTTGTCGATATGTAAGAGCACTACTTTAAGTCCTAATATTATATGCTAAAAACGTGGCCACAACCTTTCTCATGGGTCATTGATTCAACGAATAACATCATAAGTCATGGGACCCCTTCTAATCATACATAGTTAATGATCGATGATGTTATGTCTTGACAATTTATACGATGATTTTGTAAATATTATACGATGATGATGAATTATGTTAACAAACAAAGATTAGCACCTGCTGATTTTCTCCTGCCCGTAAACTTGTTGATTTTCCTGCAATTCACGAACGGCTCCTGTGAACCGAACCCTCGTTGTTGCCTTATGATGTTGGACTACCTTGTGGACTTAATTGAAAATACAAATGGGCTTTTACCTTGGGCTCCTTTTTAAATATAGATGGACTTGTACCTTGGACTTTAAGTGTTATAGTAATGGACTTTCAAAATCCATTAGGAAAATTGTTGATGACAATAAACATGATTATGATCGAGATGATTACAATTAGATGATGATGGTTGCCGATAATGTTAATATCGATAATGAAAAAAATAGATGATGATGATATTATTGATAATGATGATGAATCCATGTTGAAGATGATATATGATAGATGAGATTGATGGTTAAAATAATTAAAAGCGGGGATTAATTCAAGAAACAAATGAACGGCTCAATGTTTAGACGTGTGTTTGGTTTAACCGAGAGGTCTCGGGTTCGAGCCCGGGCAATGGCGTTTTATTTTTAGGAGCTTGTTTTCTTCAAAGGTTGTATTCTAAAATTATTTATTATTATTATTATTATTATTATTATTATTATTATTATTATTATTATTATTATTATTATTATTATTATTATTATTATTATTATTCTTATTCTTATATAACAAATTATTGATTATTGATTTACAATATAATGCTATCTATATATGTATTAATATAACTATATGTACAAATGTTGATATACAAAGTAAATATATATAACTTTAAAATAACAAATATATTACTAAATTAAACAAACTGGTTTGATTATTATTACATGTCCATTATATGTGTTAATATATATAAAAATGATATAGGTTCGTGAATCCGAGGCCAAACCCTACACTTGTTCAGTGTCGTCATATGTATTTTTACTACAAAATACAGTATGGTGAGTTCATTTGAATCCCTTTTACTCTTTACATTTTTGGGCTGAGAATACATGCAAATGCTTTATTAACTGTTTTACAATATTTATATGCGTGAGTTTCATTAATCCCTTTTTAAATGCTTTTACAATATATATTTTTGGGACTAAGAATACGTGCGCTGTTTTTATAACTGTTTTACGAAATAGAAACAAGTAATCGAAATTACGTTCTATGGTTGAATGATCAAAACTGAATATGCCCCTTTATAGTCTGGTAATCTAAGAATTACGGAACAGAAACCCTAATTGACGCGAACTCTAAAGATAGATCTATCGGGCCCAACAAGCCCCATCCAAAGTACCGGATGCTTTAGTACTTCAAAATTTATATCATGTCCGAAGGAGGATCCCGGAATGATGGGGATATTCTAATATGCATATTGTGAATGTCGGTTACCAGGTGTTCAATCCATATGAATGATATTTTGTCTCTATGCATGGGACGTTTATTTATGAAAATATGAAATCTTGTGGTCTATTAAAATTATGAAATGATTATTTATGTTAAACTAATGAACTCACCAACCTTTTGGTTGACACTTGAAAGCATGTTTATTCTCAGGTATGAAAGAAATCTTCCGCTGTGCATTTGCTCATTTTAAGGACATTATTTGGAGTCGATCATCGCTCTGAGATCAAATGTTGATGACTTCGTCCAGATGGATTAGGACGGGTCCTTTCATAAAGTTTCACCTTGGAAAGGTGTTGTTCGATTTGGTAAACGAGGGAAATTAAATCCAAGGTATATTGGACCATTCAAGATTATTGATCGTGTCGGACCAGTAGCTTACCGTCTTGAGTTACCTCAACAACTCGTGGCTGTACATAACACTTTCCACGTCTTGAATTTGAATAAATGTTTTGCTAAAGAAGATCTCACTATTCCTTTGGACGAAATCCAAATCAATGAAAAACTTCAATTCATTGAAGAACCCGTCGAAATAATGGATCGTGAGGTTAAGAGACTTAAACAAAACAAGATACCGATTGTTAAGGTTCGATGGAATGCTCGTAGAGCACCCGAGTTCACATGGGAGCGTGAAGATCAGATGAAGAAGAAATACTCGCATTTATTTCCAGAAGATACGTCAACACCTCCAACTGCTTAAAATTTCGGGACGAAATTTATTTAACGGGTAGGTACTGTAGTGACCCGAACTTTTCCATGTTTATATATATATTAAATGAAATTGTTATTTACATGATTAAGTGTTTCCAACATGTTAAGCAATCAAACTTGTTAAGACTTGATTAATTGAAATAGGTTTCATATAGACAATTGACCACCCAAGTTGACCGGTGATTCACGAACGTTAAAACTTGTAAAAACTATACGATGACATATATATGGTTATATATATAGTTAATATGATTTTATTATAAGTATGTATCTCATTAGGTATTTTAACAATGAGTTATATACATAAAAATGAGACTATTAATTTAAGAAACTCGAAAACAATATATATAACGATTATCGTTATAACAACGTCTTACTAGGTACATATGAATTATATTAAGATATTGATACACTTGGTTAATTATGTTAAATGATAAGTAAATATTTTATTAAGTGTATTAACAATGAAATACATATGTAAAAATAAGACTACTAACTTAATGATTTCGAAACGAGACATATATGTAACGATTATCATTGTAACGACATTTAACTGTATATATATCATACTAAGATATATTATATATCATAATATCATGATAATATAACAATTTAACATCTCATTTGTTATAATAAACAATGGGTTAACAACATTCAACAAGATCGTTAACCTAAAGGTTTCAAAACAACATTTACATGTAACGACTAACGATGACTTAACGACTCAGTTAAAATGTATATACATGTAGTGTTTTAATATGTATTCATACACTTTTGAAAGACTTCAAGACACTTATCAAAATACTTCCACTTAACAAAAATGCTTACAATTACATCCTCGTTCAGTTTCATCAACAATTCTACTCGTATGCACCCGTATTCGTACTCGTACAACACACAGCTTTTAGATGTATGTACTATTGGTATATACACTCCAATGATCAGCTCTTAGCAGCCCATGTGAGTCACCTAACACATGTGGGAACCATCATTTGGCAACTAGCATGAAATATCTCATAAAATTACAAAAATATGAGTAATCATTCATGACTTATTTATATGAAAACAAAATTACATATCCTTTATATCTAATCCATACACCAACGACCAAAAACACCTACAAACACTTTCATTCTTCAATTTTATTCATCTAATTAATCTCTCTCAAGTTCTATCTTCAAGTTCTAAGTGTTCTTCATAAATTCCAAAAGTTCTAGTTTCATAAAATCAAGAATACTTCCAAGATTGCAAGTTTACTTCCAAGTTTTCTAAATCCATTCCAAGTAATCATCCAATATCAAGAAACCTTTGTTACTTACAGTAGGTTATCTTTCTAATACAAGGTAATAATCATATTCAAACTTTAATTCAATTTCTATAACTATAACAATCTTATTTCGAATGGAAATCTTACTTGAAATTGTTTTCGTGTCATGATTCTGCTTCAAGAACTTTCAAGCCATCCAAGGATCCTTTGAAGCTAGATCTATATTTCTCATTTCTAGTAGGTTTATCCAAGGAACTTGAGGTAGTAATGATGTTCATAACATCATTCGATTCAAACATATAAAGCTATCTTATTCGAAGGTTTAAACTTGTAATCACTAGAACATAGTTTAGTTAATTCTAAACTTGTTCGCAAATAAACATTAATCCTTCTAACTTGACTTTTAAAATCAACTAAAAGCATGTTCTATATCTATATGATATGCTAACTTAATGATTTAAAACCTGGAAACACGAAAAACACCGTAAAACCGGATTTACGCCGTCGTAGTAACACCGCGGGCTGTTTTGGGTTAGTTAATTAAAAACTATGATAAACTTTGATTTAAAAGTTGTTATTCTAGGAAAATGATTTTTATTATGAACATGAAACTATATCCAAAAATTATGGTTAAACTCAAAGTGGAAGTATGTTTTCTAAAATGGTCATCTAGACGTCGTTCTTTCGACTGAAATGACTACCTTTACAAAAATGACTTGTAACTTATTTTTCCGACTATAAACCTATACTTTTTCTATTTAGATTCATAAAATAGAGTTCAATATGAAACCATAGCAATTTGATTCACTCAAAACGGATTTAAAATGAAGAAGTTATGGGTAAAACAAGATTGGATAATTTTTCTCATTTTAGCTACGTGAAAATTGGTAACAAATCTATTCCAACCATAACTTAATCAACTTGTATTGTATATTATGTAATCTTGAGATACCATAGACACGTATACAATGTTTCAACCTATCATGTCGACACATCTATATATATTTCGGAACAACCATAGACACTCTATATGTGAATGTTGGAGTTAGCTATACAGGGTTGAGGTTGATTCCAAAATATATATAGTTTGAGTTGTGATCAATACTGAGATACGTATACACTGGGTCGTGGATTGATTCAAGATAATATTTATCGATTTATTTCTGTACATCTAACTGTGCACAACTAGTTGTAGGTTACTAACGAGGACAGCTGACTTAATAAACTTAAAACATCAAAATATATTAAAAGTGTTGTAAATATATTTTGAACATACTTTGATATATATGTATATATTGTTATAGGTTCGTGAATCAACCAGTGGCCAAGTCTTACTTCCCGACGAAGTAAAAATATGTGAAAGTGAGTTATAGTCCCACTTTTAAAATCTAATATTTTTGGGATGAGAATACATGCAGGTTTTATAAATGATTTACAAAATAGACACAAGTACGTGAAACTACATTCTATGGTTGAATTATCGAAATCGAATATGCCCCTTTTTATTAAGTCTGGTAATCTAAGAATTAAGGAACAGACACCCTAATTGACGCGAATCCTAAAGATAGATCTATTGGGCCTAACAAACCCCATCCAAAGTACCGGATGCTTTAGTACTTCGAAATTTATATCATATCCGAAGGGTGTCCCGGAATGATGGGGATATTCTTATATATGCATCTTGTTAGTATCGGTTACCAGGTGTTCACCATATGAATGATTTTTATCTCTATGTATGGGATGTGTATTGAAATATGAAATCTTGTGGTCTATTGTTACGATTTAATATATATAGGTTAAACCCATAGCTCACCAACAATTTTTGTTGACGTTTAAAGCATGTTTATTCTCAGGTGAATACTAAGAGCTTCCGCTGTTGCATACTAAAATAAGGACAAGATTTGGAGTCCATGTTTGTATGATATTGTGTAAAAACTGCATTCAAGAAACTGGTTTTGATGTAACATATTTGTATTGTAAATCATTATGTAATGGTCGTGTGTAAACAGGATATTTTAGATTATCATTATTTGATAATCTACGTAAAGCTTTTTAAACCTTTATTTATGAAATAAAGGTTATGGTTTGTTTTAAAAATGAATGCAGTCTTTGAAAAATGTCTCATATAGAGGTCAAAACCTCGCAACGAAATCAATTAATATGGAACGCTTTTAATCAATAAGAACGGGACATTCCAAAAACAGGGCCACATTATTAGAAATTTCCCGAACCAGGAGAACACGAATGGACAAGGCCGCGGAAGAGTTTTCAATATTAATGTGGCAGAGGCACAGGAAGACCCGGAGCTTGTTACGGGTACGTTTCTTATTGACAATAAATCTGCTTACGTTTTATTTGATTCGGGTGCGGATAGAAGCTATATGAGTAGAGATTTTTGTGCTAAATTAAGTTGTCCATTGACGTCGTTGGATAGTAAATTTTTACTCGAATTAGCAAACGGTAAATTAATTTCAGCAGATTATATATGCCGGAATCGAGAAATTAAACTGGGTAGCGAAATATTTAAGATTGATTTGATACCAGTAGAGTTAGTGAGTTTTGATGTAATAGTTGGCATGGACTGGCTGAAGAAGGTGAAAGCAGAGATCGTATGTTATAAAAATGCAATTCGCATTGTACGAGAAAAAGGAGAACCCCTAATGGTGTACGGAGAAAAGGGTAACATGAAGCTACATCTTAATAGTAATTTGAAGGCACAAAAACTGATAAGAAAAGGTTGCTATGCTGTTCTAGCACACGTCGAGAAAGTACAAACTGAAGAAAAGAGCATCAATGATGTTTCCGTAGCAAAAGAATTTCCCGATGTATTTCCGAAAGAATTACCGGGACTACCTCCACATCGATGTGTTGAATTCCAAATAGATCTTGTACCAGGAGCTGCACCAATAGCTCGTGATCCTTATAGACTCGCACCCAGTGAGATGAAAGAACTGCAAAGCCAACTTCAAGAACTATTAGAACGTGGTTTCATTCGACCAAGCACATCACCATGGGGGGCTCCTGTTTTGTTTGTCAAGAAGAAGGATGGTACATTTAGGCTGTGTATTGACTACAGAGAGTTGAACAAAGTTACCATCAAAAACCGTTATCCACTGCCGAGAATTGACGACTTATTTGATCAACTACAAGGCTCGTCGGTTTATTCGAAGATCGATTTACGTTCTGGATATCATCAAATGTGAGTAAAGGAGGATGATATTCCAAAAACTGCTTTTAGGATGTGTTATGGTCATTACGAGTTTATGGTTATGCCGTTTGGATTGACTAATGCACCAGCTGTGTTCATGGACCTTATGAACCGAGTGTGTGGGCCATATCTTGACAAGTTTGTCATTGTTTTCATCGATGACATACTTATTTACTCAAAGAATGATCAAGAGTACGAAGAACATTTGAGAAAAGTGCTAGAAGTATTGAGGAAAGAAAAACTGTACGCTAAGTTTTCAAAGTGTGCATTTTGGTTGGAAGAAGTTCAATTCCTCGGTCACATAGTGAACAAAGAAGGTATCCAGGTGGACCCGGCAAAGATCAAAATCGTTGAAAAGTGGGAAACCCCAAAAACTCCGAAGCATATACATCAATTTTTTGGATTGGCTGGTTACTACAGAAGATTCATCCAAGAGTTCTCCAAAATAGCAAAACCCTTGACTGCAATAACGCATAAAGGGAAGAAATTTGAATGGAAGGATGAACAAGAGAAGGTGTTTCAATTATTGAAGAAAAAGCTAACTACGGCACCTATATTGTCATTGCCTGAAGGGAATGATGATTTTGTGATTTATTGTGACGCATCAAAGCAAGGTCTCGGTTGTGTATTAATGCAACGAACGAAGGTGATTGCTTATGCGTCTAGACAATTAAAGATTCACGAACAAAATTATACGACGCATGATTTAGAATTAGGCGCGGTTGTTTTTGCATTAAAGACTTGGAGGCACTATTTATATGGGGTCAAAAGTATTATATATACCGACCACAAAAGTCTTCAACACATATTTAATCAGAAACAACTGAATATGAGGCAGCGTAGGTGGATTGAATTGTTGAATGATTATGACTTTGAGATTCGTTACCACCCGGGGAAGGCAAGTGTGGTAGCCGACGCCTTGAGCAGAAAGGACAGAGAACCCATTACAGTAAAATCTATGAATATAATGATTCACACTAACCTTACTACTCAAATAAAGGAGGCGCAACAAGGAGTTTTAAAAGAGGGAAATTTAAAGGATGAAATACCCAAAGGATCGGAGAAGCATCTTAATATTGGGGAAGACGGAACTCGGTATAGGGCTGAAAGAATTTGGGTACCAAAATTTGGAGATATGAGCGAAATGGTACTTAGAGACGCTCATAAAGCCAGATACTAAATACATCCTGGAACGGGGAAGATGTACAAGGATCTTAAGAAACATTTTTGGTGGCCAGGTATGAAAGCCGATATTTCTAAATATGTAGGAGAATTTTTGACGTGTTCTAAGGTCAAAGCTGAGCATCAGAAACCATCAGGTCTACTTCAACAACCTGAAATCTCGGAATGGAAATGGGAAAACATTACAATGGATTTCATCACTAAATTGCCAAGGACTGCAAGTGGTTTTGATACTATTTGGGTAATAGTTGATCGTCTCACTAAATCAACACACTTCCTGCCAATAAGAGAAGATGAAAAGATGGAGAAGTTAGCATGACTGTATTTGAAGGAAGTCATCTCCAGACATGGAATACCAATCTCTATTATCTTTGATAGGGATGGCATATTTATTTCAAGATTCTGGCAGACATTACAGCAAGCATTAGGAACTTGTCTAGACATGAGTACTGCCTATCATCCACAAACTGATGGGCAGAGCGAAAGGACGATACAAACGCTTGAAGACATGCTACGAGCATGTGTTATTTATTTCGGAAACAGTTGGGATCGACATCTACCGTTAGCAGAATTTTCCTACAACAACAGCTATCATTCAAGCATTGAGATGGCACCATTTGAAGCACTTTATGGTAGAAAGTGCAGGTCTCCAATTTGTTGGAGTGAAGTGGGGGATAGACAGATTACGGGTCCGGAGATAATACAAGAAACTACCGAGAAGATCATCCAAATTCAACAACGGTTGAAAACCGCCAAAAGTCGACAAAAGAGCTACGCCGACATTAAAAGAAAAGATATAGAATTTGAAATTGGAGAGATGGTCATGCTTAAGGTTGCACCTTGGAAAGGTGTTGTTCGATTTGTTAAACGAGGGAAATTAAATCCAAGGTATATTGGACCATTCAAGATTATTGATCGTGTCGGATCAGTAGCTTACCGACTTAAGTTACCTCAACAACTCGCGGCTGTACATAACACTTTTCACGTCTCGAATTTGAAGAAATGTTTTGCTAAAGAAGATCTCACTATTCCGTTAGATGAAATCCAAATCAACGAAAAACTTCAATTCATCGAAGAACCCGTCGAAATAATGGATCGTGAGGTTAAAAGACTTACGCAAAACAAGATACCAATTGTTAAGGTTCGATGGAATGCTCGTAGAGGACCCGAGTTCACCTGGGAACGAGAAGATCAGATGAAGTAGAAATACCCGCATTTATTTCCAGAAGATACGTCAACACCTCCAACTGCTTAAAATTTCGGGACGAAATTTATTTAACGGGCAGGTACTGTAGTGACCCGAACTTTTTCATGTTTATATATATATTAAATGAAATTTTTATTTACATGATTAAGTGTTTCCAACATGTTAAGCAATCAAACTTGTTAAGACTTGATTAATTGAAATAGGTTTCATATAGACAATTGACCACCCAAGTTGACCGGCGATTCACGAAAGTTAAAACTTGTAAAAACTATATGATGACATATATATGGATATATATATAGTTAACATGATATTATGATAAGTAAACATATCATTAAGTATATTAGCAATGAACTTCATATGTAAAAACAAGACTACTAACTTAATGATTTTGAAACGAGACATATATGTAACGATTATCGTTGTAACAGTAGTGACCCGAACTTTTCCTTGTTTATATATATTAATTGAGATTGATATTTACATGATTAAATGTTTCCAACATGTTAAGCAATCAAACTTGTTAAGACTTGATTAATTGAAATATGTTTCATATAGACAATTGACCACCCAAGTTGACCGGTGATTCAAGAACGTTAAAACTTGTAAAAACTATATGATGACATATATATGGATATATATATATATATAGTTAACATGATACTATGATAAGTAAACATATCATTAAGTATATTAACAATGAACTACATATGCAAAAACAAGACTACTAACTTAATGATTTTTAAACGAGACATATATGTAACGATTATCGTTGTAAAGACATTTAATGTATATATATCATATTAAGAGATATTCATACATGATAATATCATGATAATATAATAATTTAAAATCTCATTTGATATTATAAACATTGGGTTAACAACATTTAACAAGATCGTTAATCTAAAGGTTTCAAAACAACACTTACATGTAACGACTAACGATGACTTAACGACTCAGTTAAAATGTATATACATGTAGTGTTTTAATATGTATTTATACCCTTTTGAAAGACTTCAATACACTTATCAAAATACTTCTACTTAACAAAAATTCTTACAATTACATCCTCGTTCAGTTTCATCAACAATTCTACTCGTATGCACCCGTATTCGTACTCGTACAATACACAGCTTTTAGATGTATGTACTATTGGTATATACACTCCAATGATCAGCTCTTAGCAGCCCATGTGAGTCACCTAACACATGTGGGAACCATCATTTGGCAACTAGCATGAAATATCTCATAAAATTACAAAAATATGAGTAATCATTCATGACTTATTTACAGGAAAACAAAATTACATATCCTTTATATCTAATCCATACACCAACGACCAAAAACACCTACAAACACTTTCATTCTTCAATTTTATTCATCTAATTGATCTCTCTTAAGTTCTATCTTCAAGTTCTAAGTGTTCTTCATATATTCTACAAGTTCTAGTTACATAAAATCAAGAATACTTTCAAGTTTGCTAGCTCACTTCCAATCTTGTAAGGTGATCATCCAACCTCAAGAAATCTTTGTTTCTTACCGTAGGTTATCATTATAATACAAGGTAATAATCATATTCAAACTTTGGTTCAATTTCTATAACTATAACAATCTTATTTCAAGTGATGATCTTACTTGAACTTGTTTTCGTGTCATGATTCTGCTTCAAGAACTTCGAGCCATCCAAGGATCCGTTGAAGCTAGATCCATTTTTCTCTTTTCCAGTAGGTTTATCCAAGGAACTTAAGGTAGTAATGAAGTTCATAACATCATTCGATTCAAACATATAAAGCTATCTTATTCGAAGGTTTAAACTTGTAATCACTAGAACATAGTTTAGTTAATTCTAAACTTGTTCGCAAACAAAAGTTAATCCTTCTAACTTGACTTTTAAAATCAACTAAACACATGTTCTATATCTATATGATATGCTAACTTAATGATTTAATACCTGGAAACACGAAAAACACCGTAAAACCGGATTTACGCCGTCGTAGTAACACCGCGGGCTGTTTTGGGTTAGTTAATTAAAAACTATGATAAACTTTGATTTAAAAGTTGTTATTCTGAGAAAATGATTTTTATTATGAACATGAAACTATATCCAAAAATTATGGTTAAACTCAAAGTGGAAGTATGTTTTCTAAAATGGTCATCTAGACATCGTTCTTTCGACTGAAATGACTACCTTTAAAAAAACGACTTGTAACTTATTTTTCCGACTATAAACCTATACTTTTTCTGTTTAGATTCATAAAATAGAGTTCAATATGAAATCATAGCAATTTGATTCACTCAAAACGGATTTAAAATGAAGAAGTTATGGGTAAAACAAGATTGGATAATTTTTCTCATTTTAGCTACGTGAAAATTGGTAACAAATCTATTCCAACCATAACTTAATCAACTTGTATTGTATATTATGTAATCTTGAGATACCATAGACACATATACAATGTTTTGACCTATCATGTCGACACATCTATATATATTTCGGAACAACCATAGACACTCTATATGTGAATGTTGGAGTTAGCTACACAGGGTTGAGGTTGATTCCAAAATATATATAGTTTGAGTTGTGATCAATACTGAGATACGTATACACTGGGTCATGGATTGATTCAAGATAATATTTATCGATTTATTTCTGTACATCTAACTGTGGACAACTAGTTGTAGGTTACTAACGAGGACAGCTGACTTAATAAACTTAAAACATCAAAATATATTAAAAGTGTTATAAATATATTTTGAACATACTTTGATATATATGTATATATTGTTATAGGTTCGTGAATCAACCAGTGGCCAAGTCTTACTTCCCGACGAAGTAAAAATCTGTGAAAGTGAGTTATAGTCCCACTTTTAAAATCTAATATTTTTGGGATGAGAATACATGCAGGTTTTATAAATGATTTACAAAATAGACACAAGTACGTGAAACTACATTCTATGGTTGAATTATCGAAATCGAATATGCCCCTTTTTATTAAATCTGGTAATCTAAGAATTAGGGAACAGACACCCTAATTGACGCGAATCCTAAAGATAGATCTATTGGGCCTAACAAACCCCATCCAAAGTACCGGATGCTTTAGTACTTTGAAATTTATATCATATCCGAAGGGTGTCCCGGAATGATGGGGATATTCTTATATATGCATCTTGTTAATGTCGGTTACCAGGTGTTCACCATATGAATGACTTTTATCTCTATGTATGGGATGTGTATTGAAATATGAAATCTTGTGGTCTATTATTATGATTTGATATATATAGGTTAAACCTATAACTCACCAACATTTTTGTTGACGTTTTAAGTATGTTTATTCTCAGGTGATTATTGAGAGCTTTCGCAGTCGCATACTTAAATAAGGACGAGATTTGGAGTCCATGCTTGTATGATATTGTGTAAAAACTGCATTCAAGAAACTTATTTTGTTGTAACATATTTGTATTGTAAACCATTATGTAATGGTCGTGTGTAAACAGGATATTTTAGATTATCATTATTTGATAATCTACGTAAAGCTTTTTAAACCTTTATTGATGAAATAAAGGTTATGGTTTGTTTTAAAATGAATGCAGTCTTTGAAAAACGTCTCATATAGAGGTTAAAACCTCGCAACGAAATCAATTAATATGGAACGTTTTTAATCAATAAGAACGGGACATTTCAGTTGGTATCCGAGCGTTGGTCTTAGAGAACCAAAATTTTGCATTAGTGTGTCTTATCGAGTTTGTTAGGATGCATTAGTGAGTCTGGACTTCGACCGTGTTTACTTGAAAAATGATTGCTTAACAAATTTTGTTGGAAACTATATATTTTTAACATGTGAATATTATGTGATATATTAATCTCTTAACGCGTTTGATATTATGTGATAGATGTCTACCTCTAGAAAAAGTCCCATTGACTCACCTAATAATAATGAAAAGTCAAATGTAAATTGGAATGATTCGTGGACTGATTCACAAGTTCCCGAAGAGGAACCGGAAGAAGAGTCGGAACCGGAAGAAGAATCGGAACCGGAAGAAGAATCGGAACCGGATGAAGAAATAGAACCGGTGGGGGAAATAATAAAACGGTTAAGTAAAAGAAAATCCTCAACCAACCGACCAAGGTTAATAATGGTCAATGGTGTTTCCGCCAAGGAAGCAAAATATTGGGAGGATTACCAATTCTCCGATGAATCGGATTACGACGAGAATTCCTATGATGTAATAGAAATTACACCAACTGAATTTAAAAAGGCAAAAGAAAATAATAAGGGAAAGGGCATAAAAATAGAGAAATCTAATTCCAACCCCGATGAACTTTATATGTATCGTCAACCCCCGAAGTCCTTAAGTTGTAACAATGACCCGGGAACCTCTAAACCACCAGGTTTTTCTAAACCAATGTGGAAAACGAAGGCTCGTATTAGGGGAACATCATATATCCCTAGAAACTTGGCAAAACGAACCAAAACCGAAGAAGAAGAAACAAGCGAGTCGGAATAAGATAGTTGTATTCGTGTGGTGTAATATATGTAATATAGTGTGCTTATGCTTTATGATATATGTAAAAATTGCTTGTATTAATAAGAATTTTTTTTTTTTATGAATCTAACTCTTGTCTATTTTACAGTATAAAAACACAAAATGGATAGACAACCCAATATTTTAAGAGACCTACCCGGAGACATGATTGATGAAATCTTGTCTAGAGTCGGTCAGAATTCTTCGGCACAACTATTTAAGGCGAGATCAGTTTGTAAGACATTCGAAGAACGTTCCAAGAATGCCTTGGTTTATAAAAGGCTTTCGTTCGAAAGATGGGGGATATCACATTGGGAAATCCATAAGTTACGATGTGTTTACTTTGACGCATATATTGTGGGGAGCCCAAATGCTATTTTACGCAATGGGTTAAGAAATTATTTTGACTCAATATATCCGAATATTGGACTTCGTGATTTAGAAAAAGCGGCTAACATGCAACATAAAGAAGCATGTTATGCTTACGGATTAGTAATGTTCGCTTCTCACCAAAGTGTGAACAAGAACATCGGGCTACAACTATTAAACAAAACGTTCCCACAAGTGACGGAGTCGGTAATTGGGGTAAGAAATGAGGTTTTTAGATTGTTACGGGACTGTTCGACATTACATAACCCTCGTCCCTTTGACGACGTTACAACACGCTGTCTTATCAACTGCCATAACAGTTATGTTCCACAAGACCAAGGATGGGAAGTAGTCCTAGTAAAACCATAATGCATGACTTGTTTCTGGACGTATGAATTACATGTCTTTATTGCCTTTGCTGAACGACTTGTGTACTAGCTAGAATTATCTTCACAACCATCTTGTATCAAATTTATTGTGTGCTATATTTCATGCTATATGTAAAATAAGCGGTATTGTAAGTTTGTAAAATATTGTGTAAAAGTTTGAACGCGAAATATTATTATAATCAGTTTTTCATATAGAATTGTAGTAGTTGAATTGTATATTAGCTACTAAGTATGAACTTAACGGGTAGGTACTACCCGAATTTAAACTTATAAAACGCTAATATGAAGAAAAAGCTTTTATAAATGAGTTCATATTATGCTACGAAATGCTATTAACTACTCTTAATATTCTGTATGATTAACTTGTTCCATTTGACTATTTTGAAGGAAATGGCACCGACTACTCGACATATCGTGAATATGAATGAAGAGGAATTCCGTACTTTTCTAGCTTCAAACATAGCCGCAGTACAGGCTGCGCTACATACCAACAATAACCTTGGATCTAGCAGTACAGGAAATCGTGTAGGATGCACCTACAAAGAATTCACTGCCTGCAAACCTTTGGAATTTGATGGAACCGAAGGACCGATCGGATTGAAATGGTGGACCGAGAAGGTCGAATCGGTGTTTGCCATAAGTAAGTGTACTGAAGAGGACAAAGTGAAGTACGCTACGCATACCTTCACAGGTTCTGCGTTAACATGGTGAAATACCTATCTAGAGCAAGTGGGACAAGACGATGCATACGCACTACCGTGGTCAGCATTCAAGCACTTGATGAACGAGAAGTACTGTCCCAGAACCGTGGTCAATAAGCTCAAGACAGAACTTAGAGGGTTACGAACCCAAGGATTTGATATTACCACGTACGAAAGACGATTCACAGAATTGTGCCTATTGTGTCCGGGAGCATTCGAAGATGAGGAAGAGAAGATCGACGCATTTGTGAAAGGATTACCAGAAAGAATCCAAGAAGATATAAGTTCACACGAGCCCGCCTCCATACAACAGGCATGTAGAATGGCTCACAAACTAGTGAACCAGATTGAAGAAAGAATTAAAGAACAGACTACTGAAGAGGCCAATGTAAAGCAAGTCAAAAGAAAGTGGGAGGAAAACGGTGATAAGAATCACCAATACAGCAACAACAGCAATTACAACAATAATCGCAACAATTATCCCGACAATCGTAACATCAATCGCAACTACAACAAACGGCCCAACAACAACAACAACAACAGCAGCAACTACAACAATCATCCCAACAACAATAATAACCACAACAACAACAACAATCAGAAGCAACTATGCCAAAGGTGTGAAAAGTATCACTCGGGGTTCTGCACCAAATTTTGCAACAAGTGTAAAAGAAATGGTCATAGCGCGGCGAAGTGTGAGGTCTACGGACCAGGGGTTAATAGAACGAAAGGAACAAATGGTGTCAGAATGAGTAATGGTGGAGCAAGTAGTGTCGGAGCAAGTTATGCCAATGTAGTTTGTTATAAATGTGGAAAACCGGGCCACATTATTAGAAATTGCCCGAACCAGGAGAACACGAATGGACAAGGCCGCAGAAGAGTTTTCAATATTAATGCAGCAGAGGCACAGGAAGACCCGGAGCTTGTTACGGGTACGTTTCTTATTGACAATAAATCTGCTTACGTTTTATTTGATTCGGGTGCGGATAGAAGCTATATGAGTAGAGATTTTTGTGCTAAATTAAGTTGTCCATTGACACATTTGGATAGTAAATTTTTACTCGAATTAGCAAATGGTAAATTAATTTTAGCAGATAATATATGTCGGAATCGAGAAATTAAACTGGTTAAGACTTGATTAATTGAAATATGTTTCATATAGACAATTGACCACCCAAGTTGACCGGTGATTCACGAATGTTAAAACTTGTAAAAACTATATGATGACATATATATGGATATATATATAGTTAACATGATACTATGATAAGTAAACATATCATTAAGTATATTAACAATGAACTACATATGTAAAAACAAGACTACTAACTTAATGATTTTTAAACGAGACATATATGTAACGATTATCGTTGTAAAGACATTTAATGTATATATATCATATTAAGAGATATTCATACATGATAATATCATGATAATATAATAATTTAAAATCTCATTTGATATTATAAACATTCGGTTAACAGTATTTAACAAGATCGTTAACCTAAAGGTTTCAAAATAACACTTACATGTAACGACTAACGATGACTTAACGACTCAGTTAAAATGTATATACATGTAGTTTTTTAATATGTATTTATACACTTTTGAAAGACTTCAATACACTTATCAAAATACTTCTACTTAACAAAAATGCTTACAATTACATCCTCGTTCAGTTTCATCAACAATTCTACTCGTATGCACCCGTATTCGTACTCGTACAATACACAGCTTTTAGATGTATGTACTATTGGTATATACACTCCAATGATTAGCTCTTAGCAGCCCATGTGAGTCACCTAACACATGTGGGAACCATCATTTGGCAACTAGCATAAAATATCTCATAAAATTACAAAAATATGAGTAATCATTCATGACTTATTTACATGAAAACAAAATTACATATCCTTTATATCTAATCCATACACCAACGACCAAAAATACCTACAAACACTTTCATTCTTCAATTTTCTTCATCTAATTGATCTCTCTCAAGTTCTATCTTCAAGTTCTAAGTGTTCTTCATATATTCTACAAGTTCTAGTTACATAAAATCAAGAATACTTTCAAGTTTGCTAGCTCACTTCCAATCTTGTAAGGTGATCATCCAACCTCAAGTAATCTTTGTTTCTTACTGTAGGTTATCATTCTAATACAAGGTAATAATCATATTCAAACTTTGGTTCAATTTCTATAACTATAACAATCTTATTTCAAGTGATGATCTTACTTGAACTTGTTTTCGTGTCATGATTCTGCTTCAAGAACTTCGAGCCATCCAAGGATCCGTTGAAGCTAGATCCATTTTTCTTTTTTCCAGTAGGTTTATCCAAGGAACTTAAGGTAGTAATGATGTTCATAACATCATTCGATTCATACATATAAAGCTATCTTATTCGAAGGTTTAAACTTGTAATCACTAGAACATAGTTTAGTTAATTCTAAACTTGTTGGCAAACAAAAGTTAATCCTTCTAACTTGACTTTTAAAATCAACTAAACACATGTTCTATATCTATATGATATGCTAACTTAATGATTTAAAACCTGGAAACACGAAAAACACCTTAAAACCGGATTTACGTCGTCGTAGTAACACCGCGGGCTGTTTTGGGTTAGTTAATTAAAAACTATGATAAACTTTGATTTAAAAGTTGTTATTCTGAGAAAATGATTTTTATTATGAACATGAAACTATATCCAAAAATTATGGTTAAACTCAAAGTGGAAGTATGTTTTCTAAAATGGTCATCTAGACGTCGTTCTTTCGACTGAAATGACTACCTTTACAAAAATAACTTGTAACTTATTTTTCCGACTATAAACCTATACTTTTTCTGTTTAGATTCATATAATAGAGTTCAATATGAAACCATATCAATTTGATTCACTCAAAACGGAATTAAAATGAATAAGTTATGGGTAAAACAAGATTGGATAATTTTTCTCATTTTAGCTACGTGAAAATTGGTAACAAATCTATTCCAACCATAACTTAATCAACTTGTATTGTATATTATGTAATCTTGAGATACCATAGACAAGTATACAATGTTTCGACCTATCATGTCGACACATCTATATATATTTCGGAACAACCATAGACACTCTATATGTGAATGTTGGAGTTAGCTATACAGGGTTGAGGTTGATTCCAAAATATATATAGTTTGAGTTGTGATTAATACTGGGATACGTATACACTGGGTCGTGGATTGATTCAAGATAATATTTATCGATTTATTTCTGTACATCTAACTGTGGACAACTAGTTGTAGGTTACTAACGAGGACAGCTGACTTAATAAACTTAAAATATCAAAATATATTAAAAGTGTTGTAAATATATTTTGAACATACTTTGATATATATGTATATATTGTTATAGGTTCGTGAATCAACCAGTGGCCAAGTCTTAGTTCCCGACGAAGTAAAAATCTGTGAAAGTGAGTTATAGTCCCACTTTTAAAATCTAATATTTTTGGGATGACAATACATGCAGGTTTTATAAATGATTTACAAAATAGACACAAGTACGTGAAACTACATTCTATGGTTGAATTATCGAAATCGAATATGCCCCTTTTTATTAAGTCTGGTAATCTAAGAATTAGGGAACAGACACCCTAATTGACGCGAATCCTAAAGATAGATCTATTGGGCCTAACAAACCCCATCCAAAGTACCGGATGCTTTAGTACTTCGAAATTTATATCATATCCGAAGGGTGTCCCGGAATGATGGGGATATTCTTATATATGCATCTTGTTAATGTCGGTTACCAGGTGTTCACCATATGAATGATTTTTATCTCTATGTATGGGATGTGTATTGAAATATGAAATCTTGTGGTCTATTATTATGATTTGATATATATAGGTTAAACCAATAACTCACCAACATTTTTGTTGACGTTTTAAGCATGTTTATTTTCAGGTGATTATTAAGAGCTTCTGCTGTCGCATACTTAAATAAGGACGAGATTTGGAGTCCATGCTTGTATGATATTGTGTAAAAACTGCATTCAAGAAACTTATTTTGTTGTAACATATTTGTATTGTAAACCATTATGTAATGGTCGTGTGTAAACAGGATATTTTAGATTATCATTATTTGATAATCTACGTAAAGCTTTTTAAACCTTTATTGATGAAATAAAGGTTATGGTTTGTTTTAAAATGAATGCAGTCTTTGAAAAACGTCTCATATAGAGGTCAAAACCTCGCAACGAAATCAATTAATATGGAACGTTTTTAATCAATAAGAACGGGACATTTCAGTTGGTATCCGAGCGTTGGTCTTAGAGAACCAGAATTTTGCATTAGTGTGTCTTATCGAGTTTGTTAGGATGCATTAGTGAGTCTAGACTTCGACCGTGTTTACTTGAAAAATGATTGCTTAACAAATTTTGTTGGAAACTATATATTTTTAACATGTGAATATTATGTGATATATTAATCTCTTAACGCATTTGATATTATGTGATAGATGTCTACCTCTAGAACAAGTCCCATTGACTCACCTAATAATAATGAAGAGTCAAATGTAAATTGGAATGATTCGTGGACTGATTCACAAGTTCTCGAAGAGGAACCGGAAGAAGAGTCGGAACCGGAAGAAGAATCGGAACAGGAAGAAGAATCGGAACCGGATGAAGAAATAGTACCGGTGGGGGAAATAATAAAACGGTTAAGTAAAAGAAAATCCTCAAACAACCGACCAAGGTTAATAATGTTCAATGGTGTTTCCGCCAAGGAAGCAAAATATTGGGAGGATTACCAATTCTCCGATGAATCGGATTACGACGAGAATTCCGATGATGTAATAGAAATTACCCCAACTGAATTTAAAAAGGCAAAAGAAAATAATAAGGGAAAGGGCATAAAAATAGAGAAATCTAATTCCAACCCGATGAACTTTATATGTATCGTCAACCCCCGAAGTCCTTAAGTTGTAACAATGACCCGGGAACCTCTAAACCACCAGGTTTTTCTAAACCAATGTGGAAAACGACGGCTCGTATTAGGGGAACATCATATATCCCTAGAAACTTGGCAAAACGAACCAAAACCGAAGAAGAAGAAACAAGCGAGTCGGAATAAGATAGTTGTATTCGTGTGGTGTAATATATGTAATATAGTGTGCTTATGCTTTATGATATATGTAAAAATTGCTTGTATTAATAAGTACTTTTTTTATGAATCTAACTCTTGTCTATTTTACAGTATAAAAACACAAAATGGATAGACAACCCAATATTTTAAGAGACCTACCCGGAGACATGATTGATGAAATCTTGTCTAGAGTCGGTCAGAATTCTTCGGCACAACTATTTAAGGCGAGATCAGTTTGTAAGACATTCGAAGAACGTTCCAAGAATGCCTTGGTTTATAAAAGGATTTCGTTCGAAAGATGGGGGATATCACATTGGGAAATCCATAAGTTACAATGTGTTTACTTTGACGCATATATTGCGGGGAACCCAAATGCTATTTTACGCAATGGGTTAAGAAATTATTTTGACTCAATATATCCGAATATTAGACTTCGTGATTTAGAAAAAGCGGCTAACATGCAACATAAAGAAGCATGTTATGCTTACGGATTAGTAATGTTCGCTTCTCACCAAAGTGAGAACAAGAACATCGGGCTACAACTATTAAACAAACGTTTCCACAAGTGACGCAGTCAGTAATTGGGGTAAGAAATGAGGTTTTTAGATTGTTACGGGACTGTTGGACATTACGTAACCCTCGTCCCTTTGACGACGTTACAACACACTGTCTTATCAACGGCCATAACGGTTATGTTCCACAAGACTAAGGATGGGAAGTAATCCTAGTAAAACCAGAATGCATGACTTGTTTCTGGACGTATGAATTACGTGTCTTTATTGCCTTTGCTGAACGACTTGTGTACTAGCTAGAATTATCTTCACAACCATCTTGTATCAAATTTATTGTGTGCTATATTTCATGCTATATGTAAAATAAGCAGTATTGTAAGTTTGTAAAATATTGTGTAAAAGTTTGAACGCAAAATATTATTATAATCAGTTTTTCATATAGAATTGTAGTAGTTGAATTGTATATTAGCTACTAAGTATGAACTTAACGGGTAGGTACTACCCGAATTTAAACTTATGAAGAAAAAGCTTTTATAAATGAGTTCATATTATGCTACAAAATACTATTAACTACTCTTAATATTTTGTATGATTAACTTGTTCTATTTGACTATTTTGAAGGAAATGGCACCGACTACTCGACACACCGTGAATATGAATGAAGAGGAATTCCGTACTTTTCTAGCTTCAAACATAGCCGCAGTACAGGCTGCGCTACATATCAACAATAACCTTGGATCTAGCAGTACAGGAAATCGTGTAGGATGCACCTACAAAGAATTCACTGCCTGCAAACCTTTGGAATTTGATGGAACCGAAGGACCGATCGGATTGAAACGGTGGACCGAGAAGGTCGAATAGGTGTTTGCCATAAGTAAGTGTACTGAAGAGGACAAAGTGAAGTACGCTACGCATACCTTCACAGGTTCTGCGTTAACATGGTGGAATACCTATCTAGAGCAAGTGGGACAAGACGATGCGTACGCACTACCGTGGTCAGCATTCAAGCACTTGATGAACGAGAAGTACCGTCCCAGAACCGAGGTCAATAAGCTCAAGACAGAACTTAGAGGGTTACGAACCTAAGGATTTGATATTACCACGTACGAAAGACGATTCACAGAATTGTGCCTATTGTGTCTGGGAGCATTCGAAGATGAGGAAGAGAAGATCGACGCGTTTGTGAAAGGATTACCGGAAAGAATCCAAGAAGATATAAGTTCACACGAGCCCGCCTCCATACAACAGGCATGTAGAATGGCTCACAAACTAGTGAACCAGATTGAAGAAAGAATTAAAGAACAGACTGCTGAAGAGGCCAATGTGATGCAAGTCAAAAGAAAGTGGGAGGAAAACGGTGATAAGAATCACCAATACAACAACAACAGCAATTACAACAATAATCGCAACAATTATCCCAACAATTGTAACATAAATCGCAACTACAACAAACGGCCCAACAACAACAACAACAACAACAACAACAGCAACTACAACAATCATCCCAACAACAATAACAACCGCAACAACAACAACAATCAGAAGCAGCTATGCCAAAGGTGTGAAAAGTATCACTCGGGGTTCTGCACCAAATTTTGCAACAAGTGTAAAAGAAATGGTCATAGCGCGGCGAAGTGTGAGGTCTACGGACCAGGGGTTAATAGAACGAAAGGAACAAATGGTGTCGGAACGAGTAATGGCGGAGCAAGTAGTGTCGGAGCAAGTTATGCCAATGTAGTTTGTTATAAATGTGGAAAACCGGGCCACATTATTAGAAATTGCCCGAACCAGGAGAACACGAATAGACAAGGCCGCGGAAGAGTTTTCAATATTAATGCGGCAGAGGCACAGGAAGACCCGGAGCTTGTTACGGGTACGTTTCTTATTTACAATAAATCTTCTTACGTTTTATTTGATTCGGGTGCGGATAGAAGCTATATGAGTAGAGATTTTTGTGCTAAATTAAGTTGTCCATTGACGCCTTTGGATAGTAAATTTTTACTCGAATTAGCAAATGGTAAATTAATTTCAGCAGATAATATATGTCGGAATCGATAAATTAAACTGGTTAGCGAAACATTTAAGATTGATTTGATACCAGTAGAGTTAGGGAGTTTTGATGTGATAATCGGTATGGACTGGTTGAAAGAAGTGAAAGCAGAGATCGTTTGTTACAAAAATGCAATTCGCATTATACGAGAAAAAGGAAAACCCTTAATGGTGTACGGAGAAAATTGCAACACGAAGCTACATCTTATTAGTAATTTGAAGGCACAAAAACTAATAAGAAAAGGTTGCTATGCTGTTCTAGCACACGTCGAGAAAGTACAAACTGAAGAAAAGAGCATCAATGATGTTCTCATTGCAAAAGAATTTCCCGATGTATTTCCGAAAGAATTACCGGGATTACCCCCACATCGATCCGTTGAATTTCAAATAGATCTTGTACCAGGAGCTGTACCAATAGCTCGTGCTCCTTACAGACACGCACCCAGCGAGATGAAAGAACTGCACAGCCAATTACAAGAACTTTTAGAGCATGGTTTCATTCGACCAAGCACATCACCGTGGGGAGCTCCTGTTTTGTTTGTCAAGAAGAAAGATGGTACATTCAGGTTGTGTATCGACTACCGAGAGTTGAACAAACTTACCATCAAGAACCGCTACCCACTACCGAGAATTGACGACTTATTTGATCAACTACAAGGGTCGTCTGTTTATTCAAAGATTGACTTACGTTCCGGGTATCATCAAATGCGGGTGAAAGAAGATGATATTCCAAAGACTGCTTTCAGAACACGTTACGGTCATTACGAGTTTATGGTCATGCCGTTTGGTTTAACTAATGCACCAGCTGTGTTCATGGACCTTATGAACTGAGTGTGTGGACCATACCTTGACAAGTTTGTCATTGTTTTCATTGATGACATACTTATTTACTCAAAGAATGACCAAGAACACGATGAACATTTGAGAAAGGTGTTAGAAGTATTGAGGAAGGAAGAATTGTACGCTAAGTTTTCAAAGTGTGCATTTTGGTTGGAAGAAGTTCAATTCCTCGGTCACATAGTGAACAAAGAAGGTATTAAGGTGGATCCGGCAAAGATAGAAACTGTTGAAAAGTGGAAAACCCCAAAAACTCCGAAACACATACGCCAGTTTTTAGGACTAGCTGGTTACTACAGAATGTTCATCCAAGACTTTTCCAGAATAGCAAAACCCTTGACTGCATTAACGCATATAGGGAAGAAATTTGAATGGAATGATGAACAAGAGAAAGCGTTTCAGTTATTGAAGAAAAAGCTAACTACGGCACCTATATTGTCATTGCCTGAAGGGAATGATGATTTTGTGATTTATTGTGACGCATCAAAGCAAGGTCTCGGTTGTGTATTAATGCAACGAACGAAAGTGATTGCTTATGCGTCTAGACAATTGAAGATTCACTAACAAAATTATACGACGCATGATTTGGAATTAGGCACGGTTGTTTTTGCATTAAATACTTGGAGGCACTACTTATATGGGGTCAAAAGTATTATATATACTGACCACAAAAGTCTTCAACACATATTTAATCAAAAACAACTGAATATGAGGCAGCGTAGGTGGATTGAATTATTGAATGATTACGACTTTGAGATTCGTTACCACCCGGGGAAGTCAAATGTGGTAGCCGATGCCTTGAGCAGGAAGGACAGAGAACCCATTCGAGTAAAATCTATGAATATAATGATTCATAATAACCTTACTACTCAAATAAAGGAGGCACAACAAGGAGTTTTAAAAGAGGGAAATTTAAAGGATGAAATACCCAAAGGATCGGAGAAGCATCTTAATATTCGGGAAGACGAAACCCGGTATAGGGCTGAAAGGATTTGGGTACCAAAATTTGGAGATATGAGAGAAATGGTACTTAGAGAAGCTCATAAAACTAGATACTCAATACATCCTGGAACGGGGAAGATGTATAAGGATCTCAAGAAACATTTTTGGTGGCCGGGTATGAAAGCCGATGTTGCTAAATACGTAGGAGAATGTTTGACGTGTTCTAAGGTCAAAGCTGAGCATCAGAAACCATCAGGTCTACTTCAACAACCAGAAATCCCGGAATGGAAATGGGAAAACATTACCATGGATTTCATCACTAAATTGCCAAGGACTGCAAGTGGTTTTGATACTATTTGGGTAATAGTTGATCGTCTCACTAAATCAGCACACTTCCTGCCAATAAGAGAAGATGACAAGATGGAGAAGTTAGCACGACTGTATTTGAAGGAAGTCGTGTCCAGACATGGAATACCAATCTCTATTATCTCTGATAGGGATGGCAGATTTATTTCAAGATTCTGGCAGACATTACAGCAAGCATTAGGAACTCGTCTAAACATGAGTACTGCCTATCATCCACAAACTGAAGGGCGGAGCGAAAGGACGATACAAACGCTTGAAGACATGCTACGAGCATGTGTTATTGATTTCGGAAACAGTTGGGATCGACATCTACCGTTAGCAGAATTTTCCTACAACAACAGCTACCATTCAAGCATTGAGATGGTGCCGTTTGAAGCACTTTATGGTAGAAAGTGCAGGTCTCCGATTTGTTGGAGTGAAGTGGGGGATAGACAGATTACGGGTCTGGAGATTATACAAGAAACTACCGAGAAGATCATCCAAATTCAACAACGGTTGAAAACCGCCCAAAGTCGACAAAAGAGCTACGATGAGATTAAAAGAAAAGATATAGAATTTGAAATTGGAGAGATGGTCATGCTTAAAGTTGCACCTTGGAAAGGCGTTGTTCGATTTGGTAAATGAGGGAAATTAAATCCAAGGTATATTAGACCATTCAAGATTATTGATCGTGTCGGACCAGTAGCTTACCGACTTGAGTTACCTCAACAACTCGCGACTGTACATAACACTTTCCACGTCTAAAATTTGAAGAAATGTTTTTCTAAAGAAGATCTCACTATTCCGTTAGATGAAATCCAAATCAACGAAAAACTTCAATTCATCGAAGAACCCGTCGAAATAATGGATCGTGTGGTTAAAAGACTTAAGCAAAACAAGATACCAATTGTTAAGGTTCGATGGAATGCTCGTAGAGGACCCGAGTTCACCTGGGAGTGTGAAGATCAGATGAAGAAGAAATACCCGCATCTATTTCCAGAAGATTCGTCAACACCTTCAACAGCTTAAAATTTCGGGACGAAATTTATTTAACGGGTAGGTACTGTAGTGACCCGAACTTTTCCATGTTTATATATATTAATTGAGATTGATATTTACATGATTAAATGTTTCTAACATGTTAAGCAATCAAACTTTTTAAGACTTGATTAATTGAAATATGTTTCATATAGACAATTGACCACCTAAGTTGACCGGTGATTCACGAATGTTAAAACGTGTAAAAAACTATATGATGACATATATATGGATATATATATAGTTAACATGATACTATGATAAGTAAACATATCATTAAGTATATTAACAATGAACTACATATGTAAAAACAAGACTACTAACTTAATGATTTTTAAACGAGACATATATGTAACGATTATCGTTGTAAAGACATTTAATGTATATATATCATATTAAGAGATATTCATACATGATAATATCATGATAATATAATAATTTAAAATCTCATTTGATATTATAAACATTGGGTTAACAACATTTAACAAGATCGTTAACCTAAAGGTTTCAAAACAACACTTACATGTAACGACTAACGATGACTTAACGACTCAGTTAAAATGTATATACATGTAGTTTTTTAATATGTATTTATATACTTTTGAAAGACTTCAATACATTTATCAAAATACTTCTACTTAACAAAAATGCTTACAATTACATCCTCGTTCAGTTTCATCAACAATTCTACTCGTATGCACCCGTATTCGTACTCGTACAATACACAGCTTTTAGATGTATGTACTATTGGTATATACACTCCAATGATCAGCTCTTAGCAGCCCATGTGAGTCACCTAACACATGTGGGAACCATCATTTGGCAACTAGCATGAAATATCACATAAAATTACAAAAATATGAGTAATCATTCATGACTTATTTACATGAAAACCAAATTACATATCCTTTATATCTAATCCATACACCAACGACCAAAAACACCTACAAACACTTTCATTCTTCAATTTTCTTCATCTAATTGATCTCTCTCAAGCTCTATCTTCAAGTTCTAAGTGTTCTTCATATATTCTACAAGTTCTAGTTACATAAAATCAAGAATACTTTCAAGTTTGCTAGTTGTGACGCCCCGTACAAAACCATCATGTACGGATCACCAACAACAGGATCATTACAAGGTCAACCACTATATGCTATTTGAAAATCGATTTGCATTCATAGAAGATAACGTTTTACAAAAGATAAATAGGAAACATTAACATGAGTACATGATACTAAGGTCGTTACAAAGCTATCATTTGGAAAATAACATAAGTTGCGAATGCAAAGTAAAGTTACATGCTTGAGACATCTCTAAGTAATGCAGCGGAAGTCTAACACAGCAGGTCTGTAACAGCAAGTCTAACACCAAGACTAGAACAGCAAGTTTAACAGCAAGACTAGAACAGCATGTTTAACAGCGGAAGCAACACCGTCTAAGCACCTGAGAAATACATGCTTAAAAAGTCAACACAAATGTTGGTGAGCTATAGTTTGTTTGTATCAGTAATGTAATGTAGGCCACGAGATTTCAGTGCTGCAAACCGCGTATCAAAACAGTATGTTCAAATCAGTATGAATAAGTATATGTATAACCGTGGGCACCCGGTAACTAGACTTAACGTTTATAACCCCCTAAAAGTGCACTTGGAAAGTGCGTATGACTTACAAAGTATTAAACATCCGTTAAATGCTAGCGCGACTAGCCCGAGTGGGGATGTCAAACCCTATGGATCCATATCTAAGATTCGCGTTCATCGATTCAAAAACCAATGACTAAACGTTACCGTGCTAAAGGGAATGTTTATGCCATTATATAACCCACACACATATAAAGTTTAAGTACTCGTGCCTAACATGTAAAATGTAAAAAAAGCGCATGTATTCTCAGTCCCAAAATAGTTAAAGTAAAAAGGGATGCTATAACTCACAGTGATAAAAGCGGTAAAGTCGGTAATGAAAGTACGCAAGTAGTAAGTCGGTCCGAAAGGTCTTCAACCTAAATAAAAGGTTACTAGGTCAGTAGGTTGTCTTAATAAGTTCTAATAGTGCATAAAATAAGTTTAAGTGTCATCATCATCATCATTCATCATCATAAAAGCTAAGTGAGTTTGACAAGAATAGAGATCGAAACAATAGGCTGACTTCGGTCAGATGCTACGACCTCTACGTAAATCGAAAAGACTCATGGTCAGTGGCTATGGCTCCGTATATGAGTCCCCTAACAGCTGACCAATTTTCAGGACCTAACTCATCTTTGTTTGACCGTGGCGACGGTTTAAGTGCGAGTAGGTCAGAAATTTCAGCACAACATTAATAGGGTGTAGTGATTCTCGGAGGGCCATAAATCCTAAACCGTAACTCGGATTAAGACGAGGCCTAAACGGAAAATCATCGACTCGAACAAAAATAACTGAAAATCAACTTTACAGTAGCCCAGGTGGTCTGATCAGATACGAAAATCAGTGGACAAGTGCTCCGGTGGGGTTCTTGGTGCTCGATGCTCATCACGGTTCTCATCCTTGATGCTTGTAGCTTCAAGTGTACAACTCGTTGATGGTTTAACATCACTTTTGACCAAGATTCACCATAAATACATAATATGTTAAGACCAAGTAAGAATACAACTCATTCATGAGTCTTAGATGGATGATGAACCAAGGTTACATCATATCCTTAGTCTTAACACTAATACAAGTCACAATAACAACTAAAGTTACAAACTTTACATCAATTTAACAAGTATGAACACAATCTAAGTGCAAAGAGGTGATGGAACCCTAAGCTAGAGAGCTTTGATCCATTTCACACAAGTTACAAGGTTACAAAGCTAGAAAGCTTGAACCTTTAAGTGTTCTTGAAGATCTTGAAGCATAAGGCTTGGATCTTTAAGATATATGAAGATAACAAACATAAGTTTGAATCTTTTTCACAAAACAACATGATCAAAGCAAAAAGAACTTAGATCTAACAAAAAGATATGAAGATTCAAGCTAGAAAGCTTGCATCTTGATTGTTCTTGAAGATCTTGAAGCATAAAGATTGGATCTTGAAGATGCATGAAGATTACAAACAAAAGTTTGAATCCTTATCATAAAATAGAAAGCTTAAAGTATAAAAGAAGTAGATCTACAAAAGTTATGAAGATTCAAGCTAAAAGCTTGAATCTTCCATGTTCTTGAAAGATTCATGCTTAAATCAACAAGATATAAGTAAGATCAAAGCTAAAAGGAACTTTGATCTCCATAAAATGATGATGATGATGATCATGAATTTGAAAAGGAAAAGAAGAAGGAAAAGAAGACTTACAAGTAATGCTAGAAAGGAAAGAAAGAGAGAAAGAACAAGTGTGTGAAAAACCAAAATGATCAAGTGTGGAAATGAGAGGCTAAAGGCTAGTATTTATAAGCAAAGAGTGATCACATGGATTGATGACATGGCAAGATCTAGGGTGGTGGTGGTGGATGGTTTATGGAGGGGGAGGGGAAGGACAAAAAGTTTACTTTTTGGCTAATGATGTCTAAAGTGTGTCCTTTTGCTAGAATCTTATGTAACAAAGTTAATTATCCTTATCCATAATGCTAGCATGACTCACTAATTATTTATTTATTTATTTATTTATTATTATGGGCCACTAGTAATTATATTTGTGCTAATTAATTGGGTCACTAGCTAGAGTATGGTGGGCTTGAGCCCAACAAGGTAAAAAGTCCAAAAAGGCTAACTATTGGGCTTTAGCAATTAAATAAATAAAATTAAGCATACAAAGGCCCAAGTAATTATTATTATAAAATAATAATTAATATTTCGCTGTCCAAAAGTTCCGGTTCCGACAAAAGTCAAACGTACGCGCAGTCCGCGTTTTAATCGTAACGGCAAGTAACGCTAACGGTTATAAAGCATCCAATGGACAAGTTGAGCATTCTAATCATACCAAGGTACATTTTAAAGTATATATGAATATAAAACACGTGTGCCAAGGTTCCAGAGTAATAAAGTAACGCAGTACACACAAATACGCAGTTTCGCAAAAATACAAGGCACAAAAGCAAGTCGAAAAAGCCGGGTCGTTACACTAGCTCACTTCCAATCTTGTAAGGTGAACATCCAACCCCAAGAAATCTTTGTTTCTTACAGTAGGTTATCATTCTAATACAAGGTAATAATCATATTCAAACTTTGGTTCAATTTCTATAACTATAACAATCTTATTTCAAGTGATGATCTTACTTGAACTTGTTTTCGTGTCATGATACTGCTTCAAGAACCTCGAGCCATCCAAGGATCCGTTGAAGCTAGATCCATTTTTCTCTTTTCCAGTAGGTTTATCCAAGGAACTTAAGGTAGTAATGATGTTCATAACATCATTCGATTCATACATATAAAGCTATCTTATTCGAAGGTTTAAACTTGTAATCACTAGAACATAGTTTAGTTAATTCTAAACTTGTTCGCAAACAAAAGTTAATCCTTCTAACTTGACTTTTAAAATCAACTAAACACATGTTCTATATCTATATGATATGCTTACTTAATGATTTAAAACCTGAAAATACGAAAAACACCGTAAAACCGGATTTACGCCGTCGTAGTAACACCGCGGGCTGTTTTGGGTTAGTTAATTAAAAACTATGATAAACTTTGATTTAAAAGTTGTTATTCTGAGAAAATGATTTTTATTATGAACATGCAACTATATCCAAAAATTATGGTTAAACTCAAAGTGGAAGTATGTTTTCTAAAATGGTCATCTAGACGTCGTTCTTTCGACTGAAATGAATACCTTTACAAAAACGACTTGTAACTTATTTTTCCGACTTTAAACCAATACTTTTTCTGTTTAGATTCATAAAATAGAGTTCAATATGAAACCATAGCAATTTGATTCACTCAAAACGGATTTAAAATGAATAAGATATGGGTAAAACAAGATTGGATAATTTTTCTCATTTTAGCTACGTGAAAATTGGTAACAAATCTATTCCAACCATAACTTAATCAACTTGTATTGTATATTATGTAATCTTGAGATACCATAGACACGTATACAATGTTTCGACCTATCATGTCGACACATCTATATATATTTCGGAACAACCATAGACACTATATTTGAATGTTGGAGTTAGCTATACAGGGTTGAGGTTGATTCCAAAATATATATAGTTTGAGTTGTGATCAATACTGAGATACGTATACACTGGGTCGTGGATTGATTCAAGATAATATTTATCGATTTATTTCTGTACATCTAACTGTGGACAACTAGTTGTAGGTTACTAACGAGGACAGCTGACTTAATAAACTTAAAATATCAAAATATATTAAAAGTGTTGTAAATATATTTTGAACATACTTTGATATATATGTATATATTGTTATAGGTTCGTGAATCAACCAGTGGCCAAGTCTTAGTTCCCGACGAAGTAAAAATCTGTGAAAGTGAGTTATAGTCCCACTTTTAAAATCTAATATTTTTGGGATGAGAATACATGCAGATTTTATAAATGATTTACAAAATAGACACAAGTACGTGAAACTACATTCTATGGTTGAATTATCGAAATCGAATATGCCCCTTTTTATTAAGTCTGGTAATCTAAGAATTAGGGAACAGACACCCTAATTGACGCGAATCTTAAAGATAGATCTATTGGGCCTAACAAACCCCATCCAAAGTACCGGATGCTTTAGTACTTCGAAATTTATATCATATCCGAAGGGTGTCCCGGAATGATGGGGATATTCTTATATATGCATCTTGTTAATGTCGGTTACCAGGTGTTCACCATATGAATGATTTTTATCTCTATGTATGGGATGTGTATTGAAATATGAAATCTTGTGGTCTATTATTATGATTTGATATATATAGGTTAAACCTATAACTCACCAACATTTTTGTTGACGTTTTAAGCATGTTTATTCTCAGGTGATTATTAAGAGCTTCCGCTATCGCATACTTAAATAAGGACGAGATTTGGAGTCCATGCTTGTATGATATTGTGTAAAAACTGCATTCAAGAAACTTATTTTGTTGTAACATATTTGTATTGTAAACCATTATGTAATGGTCGTGTGTAAACAGGATATTTTAGATTATCATTATTTGATAATCTACGTAAAGCTTTTTAAAACCTTTATCTATGAAATAAAGGTTATGGTTTATTTTAAAAATGAATGCAGTCTTTGAAAAACGTCTCATATAGAGGTCAAAACCTCGCAACGAAATCAATTAATATGGAACGTTTTTAATCAATAAGAACGGGACATTTCATTAGGGAGTTTTGATGTGATAATCGGTATGGACTGGTTGAAAGAAGTGAAAGCAGAGATCGTTTGTTACAAAAATGCAATTCGCATTATACGAGAAAAAGGATAACCCTTAATGGTGTACGGAGAAAAGGGCAACACGAAGCTACATCTTATTAGTAATTTGAAGGCACAAAAACTAATAAGAAAAGGTTGCTATGCTGTTCTAGCACACGTCGAGAAAGTACAAACTGAAGAAAAGAGAATCAATGATGTTCCCATTGCAAAAGAATTTCCCGATGTATTTCCGAAAGAATTACCGGGATTACCCCCATATCGATCCGTTGAATTTCAAATAGATCTTGTACTAGGAGCTGCACCAATAGCTCGTGCTCCTTACAGACTCGCACCCAGCGAGATGAAAGAACTGCAAAGCCAATTACAAGAACTTTTAGAGCGTGGTTTCATTCGACCAAGCACATCACCGTGGGGAGCTCCTGTTTTGTTTGTCAAGAAGAAAGATGGTACATTCAGGTTGTGTATCGACTACCGAGAGTTGAACAAACTTACCATCAAGAACCGCTACCCACTACCGAGAATCGATGACTTATTTGATCAACTACAAGGCTCGTCTGTTTATTCAAAGATTGACTTATGTTCCGAGTATCATCAAATGCGGGTGAAAGAAGATGATATTCCAAAGACTGCTTTCAGAACACGTTACGGTCATTACGAGTTTATGGTCATGCCGTTTGGTTTAACTAATGCACCAGCTGTGTTCATGGACCTTATGAACCGAGTGTGTGGACCATACCTTGACAAGTTTGTCATTGTTTTCATTGATGACATACTTATTTACTCAAAGAATGACCAAGAACACGGTGAACATTTGAGAAAGGTGTTAGAAGTATTGAGGAAGGAAGAATTGTACGCTAAGTTTTCAAAGTGTGCATTTTGGTTGGAAGAAGTTGAATTCCTCGGTTACATAGTGAACAAAGAATGTATTAAGGTGGATCCGGCAAAGGTAGAAACTGTTGAAAAGTATGAAACCTCGAAAACTCTGAAACACATACGCCAGTTTTTAGGACTAGCTGGTTACTATAGAAGGTTCATCCAAGACTTTTCCAGAATAGCAAAACCCTTGACTGCATTAACGCATAAAGGGAAGAAATTTGAATGGAATGATGAACAAGAGAAAGCGTTTCAGTTATTGAAGAAAAAGCTAACTACGGCACCTATACTGTCATTGCCTGAAAGGAATGATGATTTTGTGATTTATTGTGACGCATTAAAGCAAGGTCTCGGTTGTGTATTAATGCAACGAACGAATGTGATTGCTTATGCGTCTAGACAATTGAAGATTCACGAACAAAATTATACGACGCATGATTTGGAATTAGGCGCGGTTGTTTTTGCATTAAAGACTTGGAGGCACTACTTATATGGGGTCAAAAGTATTATATATACCGACCACAAAAGTCTTCAACACATATTTAATCAGAAACAACTGAATATGAGGCAGCGTAGGTGGATTGAATTATTGAATGATTACGACTTTGAGATTCGTTACCACCCGGGGAAGGCAAATGTGGTAGCCGATGCCTTGAGCAGGAAGGACAGAGAACCCATTCGAGTAAAATCTTTGAATATAATGATTCATAATAACCTTACTACTCAAATAAAGGAGGCACAACAAGGAGTTTTAAAAGAGGGAAATTTAAAGGATGAAATACCCAAAGGATCGGAGAAGCATCTTAATATTCGGGAAGACGAAACCCGGTATAGGGCTGAAAGGATTTGGGTACCAAAATTTAGAGATATGAGAGAAATGGTACTTAGAGCAGCTCATAAAACCAGATACTCAATACATCCTGGAACGGGGAAGATGTACAAGGATCTCAAGAAACATTTTTGGTGGCCGGGTATGAAAGCTGATGTTGCTAAATACGTAGGAGAATGTTTGACGTGTTCTAAGGTCAAAGCTGAGCATCAGAAACCATCAGGTCTACTTCAACAACCCGAAATCCCGGAATGGAAATGGGAAAACATTACCATGGATTTCATCACTAAATTGCCAAGGACTGCAAGTGGTTTTGATACTATTTGGGTAATAGTTGATCGTCTCACCAAATCAGCACACTTCCTGCCAATAAGAGAAGATGACAAGAAGGAGAAGTTAGCACGACTGTATTTGAAGGAAGTCGTCTCCAGACATGGAATACCAATCTCTATTATCTCTAATAGGGATGACAGATTTATTTCAAGATTCTGGCAGACATTACAGCAAGCATTAGGAACTCGTCTAGACATGAGTACTGCCTATCATCCACAAACTGATGGGCAGAGCGAAAGGACGATACAAACGCTTGAAGACATGCTACGAGCATGTGTTATTGATTTCGGAAACAGTTGGGATCGACATATACCGTTAGCAGAATTTTCCTATAACAACAGCTACCATTCAAGCATTGAGATGGTGCCGTTTGAAGCACTTTATGGTAGAAAGTGTAGGTCTCCGATTTGTTGGAGTGAAGTGGGGGATAGACAGATTACGGGTCCGGAGATTATACAAGAAACTACCGAGAAGATCATCCAAATTCAACAACGGTTGAAAACCGCCCAAAGTCGACAAAAGAGCTACGCTGACATTAAAAGAAAAGATATAGAATTTGAAATTGGAGAGATGGTCATGCTTAAAGTTGCACCTTGGAAAGGCGTTGTTCGATTTGGTAAACGAGGGAAATTAAATCCAAGGTATATTGGACCATTCAAGATTATTGATCATGTCGGACCAGTAGCTTACCGACTTGAGTTACCTCAACAACTCGCGGCTGTACATAACACTTTCCACGAAGATCTCACTATTCCGTTAGATGAAATCCAAATCAACGAAAAACTTCAATTCATCGAAGAACCCGTCGAAATAATGGATCGTGAGGTTAAAAGACTTAAGCAAAACAAGATACCAATTGTTAAGGTTCGATGGAATGCTCGTAGAGGACCCGAGTTCACCTGGGAGCATGAAGATCAGATGAAGAAGAAATACCCGCATCTATTTCCAGAAGATTCATCAACACCTTCAACAGCTTAAAATTTCGGGACGAAATTTATTTAACGGGTAGGTACTGTAGTGACCCAAACTTTTCCATGTTTATATATATTAATTGAGATTTATTTTTACATGATTAAATGTTTCCAACATGTTAAGCAATCAAACTTGTTAAGACTTGATTAATTGAAATATGTTTCATATAGACAATTGCCACCCAAGTTGACCGGTGATTCACGAACGTTAAAACTTGTAAAAACTATATGATGACATATATATGGATATATATATAGTTAACATGATACTATGATAAGTAGACATATCATTAAGTATATTAACAATGAACTACATATGTAAAAACAAGAATACTAACTTAATGATTTTTAAACGAGACATATATGTAACGATTATCGTTGTAAAGACATTTAATGTATATATATCATATTAAGAGATATTCATACATGATAATATCATGATAATATAATAATTTAAAATCTCATTTGATATTATAAACATTGGGTTAACAACATTTAACAAGATCGTTAACCTAAAGGTTTCAAAACAACACTTACATGTAACGACTAACGATGACTTAACGACTCAGTTAAAATGTATATACATGTAGTGTTTTGATATGTATTTATACACTTTTGAAAGACTTCAATACACTTATCAAAATACTTCTACTTAACAAAAATGCTTACAATTACATCCTCGTTCAGTTTCATCAACAATTATACTCGTATGCACCCGTATTCGTACTCGTACAATACACAACTTTTAGATGTATGTACTATTGGTATATATACTCCAATGATCAGCTCTTAGCAGCCCATGTGAGTCACCTAACACATGTGGGGACCATCATTTGGCAACTAGCATGAAATATCTCATAAAATTACAAAAATATGAGTAATCATTCATGACTTATTTACATGAAAACAAAATTACATATCCTTTATATCTAATCCATAAACCAACGACCAAAAACACCTACAAACACTTTCATTCTTCAATTTTCTTCATCTAATTGATCTTTCTCAAGTTCTATCTTCAAGTTCTAAGTGTTCTTCATAAATTCTACAAGTTCTAGTTACATAAAATCAAGAATACTTTCAAGTTTGCTAGCTCACTTCCAATCTTGTAAGGTGATCATCCAACCTCAAGAAATCTTTGTTTCTTACAGTAGGTTATCATTCTAATACAAGGTAATAATCATATTCAAACTTTGGTTCAATTTCTATAACTATAACAATCTTATTTCAAGTGATGATCTTACCTGAACTTGTTTTCGTGTCATGATTCTGCTTCAAGAACTTCGAGCCATCCAAGGATCCGTTGAAGCTAGATCCATTTTTCTATTTTCCAGTAGGTTTATCCAAGGAACTTAAGGTAGTAATGATGTTCATAACATCATTCGATTCATACATATAAAGCTATCTTATTCGAAGGTTTAAACTTGTAATCACTAGAACATAGTTTAGTTAATTCTAAACTTGTTCGCAAACAAAAGTTAATCCTTCTAACTTGACTTTTAAAATCAACTAAGCACATGTTCTATATCTATATGATATGCTAACTTAATGATTTAAAACCTGGAAACACGAAAAACACCGTAAAACCGGATTTACGCCGTCGTAGTAACACCGCGGGCTGTTTTGGGTTAGTTAATTAAAAACTATGATAAACTTTGATTTAAAAGTTGTTATTCTGAGAAAATTATTTTTATTATGAACATGCAACTATATCTAAAAATTATGGTTAAACTCAAAGTGGAAGTATGTTTTCTAAAATGGTCATCTAGACGTTGTTCTTTCGACTGAAATGACTACCTTTACAAAAATGACTTGTAACTTATTTTTCCGACTATAAACCAATACTTTTTCTGTTTAGATTCATAAAATAGAGTTCAATATGAAACCATAGCAATTTGATTCACTCAAAACGGATTTAAAATGAAGAAGTTATGGGTAAAACAAGATTGGATAATTTTTCTCATTTTAGCTACGTGAAAATTGGTAACAAATCTATTCCAACCATAACTTAATCAACTTGTATTGTATATTATGTAATCTTGAGATACCATAGACACGTATACAATGTTTCGACCTATCATGTCGACACATCTATATATATTTCGGAACAACCATAGACACTCTATATGTGAATGTTGGAGTTAGCTATACAGGGTTGAGGTTGATTCCAAAATATATATAGTTTGAGTTGTGATCAATACTGAGATACGTATACACTGGGTCGTGGATTGATTCAAGATAATATTTATCGATTTATTTCTATACATCTAACTGTGGACAACTAGTTGTAGGTTACTAACAAGGACAGCTGACTTAATAAACTTAAAACATCAAAATATATTAAAAGTGTTATAAATATATTTTGAACATACTTTGATATATATGTATATATTGTTATAGGTTTGTGAATCAACCAGTGGCCAAGTCTTACTTCCCGACGAAGTAAAAATCTGTGAAAGTGAGTTATAGTTGAAATGTCCCGTTCTTATTGACTAAAAACGTTCCATATTAATTGATTTCGTTGCGAGGTTTTGACCTCTATATGAGACGTTTTTCAAAGACTGCATTCATTTTTAAAACGAACCATAACCTTTATTTCATAGATAAAGGTTTTAAAAAGCTTTACGTAGATTATCAAATAATGATAATCTAAAATATCCTGTTTACACACGACCATTACATAATGGTTTACAATACAAATATGTTACAACAAAATAAGTTTCTTGAATGCAGTTTTTACACAATATCATACAAGCATGGACTCCAAATCTCGTCCTTATTTAAGTATGCGACAGCGGAAGCTCTTAATAATCACCTGAGAATAAACATGCTTAAAACGTCAACAAAAATGTTGGTGAGTTATAGGTTTAACCTATATATATCAAATCATAATAATAGACCACAAGATTTCATATTTCAATACACATCCCATACATAGAGATAAAAATCATTCATATGGTGAACACCTGGTAACCGACATTAACAAGATGCATATATAAGAATATCCCCATCATTCCGGGACACCCTTCGGATATGATATAAATTTCGAAGTACTAAAGCATCCAGTACTTTGGATGGGGTTTGTTAGGCCCAATAGATCTATCTCTAGGATTCGCGTCAATTAGGGTGTCTGTTCCCTAATTCATAGATTACCAGACTTAATAAAAAGGGGCATATTCGATTTCGATAATTCAACCATAGAATGTAGTTTCACGTACTTGTGTCTATTTTGTAAATCATTTATAAAACCTGCATGTATTCTCATCCCAAAAATATTAGATTTTAAAAGTGGGACTATAACTCACTTTCACACATTTTTACTTCGTCGGGAAGTAAGACTTGGCCACTGGTTGATTCACGAACCTATAACAATATATACATATATATCAAAGTATGTTCAAAATATATTTACAACACTTTTAATATATTTTGATGTTTTAAGTTTATTAAGTCAGCTGTCCTCGTTAGTAACCTACAACTAGTTGTCCACAGTTAGATGTACAGAAATAAATCGATAAATATTATCTTGAATCAATCCACGACCCAGTGTATACGTATCTCAGTATTGATCACAACTCAAACTATATATATTTTGGAATCAACCTCAACCCTGTATAGCTAACTCCAATATTCACATATAGAGTGTCTATGGTTGTTCCGAAATATATATAGATGTGTCGACATGATAGGTCGAAACATTGTATACGTGTCTATGGTATCTCAAGATTACATAATATACAATACAAGTTGATTAAGATATGGTTGGAATAGATTTGTTATCAATTTTCACGTAGCTAAAATGAGAAAAATTATCCAATCTTGTTTTACCCATAACTTCTTCATTTTAAATCCGTTTTGAGTGAATCAAATTGCTATGGTTTCATATTGAACTCTATTTTATGAATCTAAACATAAAATTATAGGTTTATAGTCGGAAAAATAAGTTACAAGTCATTTTTGTAAAGGTAGTCATTTCAGTCGAAAGAACGACGTCTAGATGACCATTTTAGAAAACATACTTCCACTTTGAGTTTAACCATAATTTTTGGATATAGTTTCATGTTCATAATAAAAATCATTTTCCCAGAATAACAACTTTTAAATCAAAGTTTATCATAGTTTTTAATTAACTAACCCAAAACAGCCCGCGGTGTTACTACGACGGCGTAAATCCGGTTTTACGGTGTTTTTCGTGTTTCCAGGTTTTAAATCATTAAGTTAGCATATCATATAGATATAGAACATGTTTTTAGTTGATTTTAAAAGTCAAGTTAGAAGGATTAACTTTTATTTGCGAACAAGTTTAGAATTAACTAAACTATGTTCTAGTGATTACAAGTTTAAACCTTCGAATAAGATGGCTTTATATGTATGAATCGAATGATGTTATGAACATCATTACTACCTTAGGTTCCTTGGATAAACCTACTGGAAAAGAGAAAAGTAGATCGAGCTTCAATGGATCCTTGGATGGCTCGAAGTTCTTGAAGCAGAATCATGACACGAAAACAAGTTCAAGTAAGATCATCACTTGAAATAAGATTGTTATAGTTATAGAAATTGAACCAAAGTTTGAATATGATTATTACCTTGTATTAGAATGATAACCTACTGTAAGAAACAAAGATTTCTTGAGGTTGGATGATCACCTTACAAGATTGGAAGTGAGCTAGCAAACTTGAAAGTATTCTTGATTTTATGAAACTAGAACTTTTGGAATTTATGAAGAACACTTAGAACTTGAAGATAGAACTTGAGAGAGATCAATTAGATGAAGAAAATTAAAGAATGAAAGTGTTTGTAGGTGTTTTTGGTCGTTGGTGTATGGATTAGATATAAAGGATATGTAATTTTGTTTTCATGTAAATAAGTCATGAATGATTACTCATATTTTTGTAATTTTATGAGATATTTCATGCTAGTTGCCAAATGATGGTTCCCACATGTGTTAGGTGACTCACATGGGCTACTAAGAGCTGATCATTGGAGTGTATATACCAATAGTACATACATCTAAAAGCTGTGTATTGTACGAGTACGAATACGGGTGCATACGAGTAGAATTGTTGATGAAACTGAACGAGGATGTAATAGTAAGCATTTTTGTTAAGTAGAAGTATTTTGATAAGTGTCTTGAAGTCTTTCAAAAGTGTATAAATACATATTAAAACACTACATGTATATACATTTTAACTGAGTCGTTAAGTCATCGTTAGTCGTTACATGTAAATGTTGTTTTGAAACCTTTAGGTTAACGATCTTGTTGAATGTTGTTAACCCATTGTTTATTATAACAAATGAGATATTAAATTGTTATATTATCATTATATTATGATATATAATATATCTCAGTATGATGTATATACAGTTAAATGTCGTTACAACGATAATCGTTACATATATGTCTCGTTTCGAAATCATTAAGTTAGTAGTCTTATTTTTACATATGTATTTCATTATTAATACACTTAATAATATATTTACTTATCATTTAACATAATTAACCAAGTGTATCAATATCTTAATATGATTCATATGTACCTAGTAAGACGTTGTTATAACGATAATCGTTATATATATCGTTTTCGAGTTTCTTAAATTAATAGTCTCATTTTTATGTATATAACTCATTGTTAAAATACCTAATGAGATACATACTTATAATAAAAACATGTTAACTATATATATAACCATATATATGTCATCGTATAGTTTTTACAAGTTTTAACGTTCGTGAATCACCGGTCAACTTGGGTGGTCAATTGTCTATATGAAACATATTTCAATTAATCAAGTCTTAACAAGTTTGATTGCTTAACATGTTGGAAACATTTAATCATGTAAATATCAATCTCAATTAATATATATAAACATGGAAAAGTTCGGGTCACTACAGTACCTACCCGTTAAATAAATTTCGTCCCGAAATTTTAAGCTGTTGAAGGTGTTGACGAATCTTCTGGAAATAGATGCGGGTATTTCTTCTTCATCTGATCTTCACGCTCCCAGGTGAACTCAGGTCCTCTACGAGCATTCCATCGAACCTTAACAATTGGTATCTTGTTTTGCTTAAGTCTTTTAACCTCACGATCCATTATTTCGACGGGTTCTTCGATGAATTGAAGTTTTTCGTTGATTTGGATTTCATCTAACGGAATAGTGAGATCTTCTTTAGCAAAACATTTCTTCAAATTCGAGACGTGGAAAGTGTTATGTACAGCCGCGAGTTGTTGAGGTAACTCAAGTCTGTAAGGTACTGGTCCGACACGATCAATAATCTTGAATGGTCCAATATACCTTGGATTTAATTTCCCTCGTTTACCAAATCGAATAACGCCTTTCCAAGGTGCAACTTTAAGCATGACCATCTCTCCAATTTCAAATTCTATATCTTTTCTTTTAATGTCAGCGTAGCTCTTTTGTCGACTTTGGGCGGTTTTCAACCGTTGTTGAATTTGGATGATCTTCTCGGTAGTTTCTTGTATAATCTCCGGACCCGTAATCTGTCTATCCCCCACCTCACTCCAACAAATCGGAGACCTGCACTTTCTACCATAAAGTGCTTCAAACGGCGCCATCTCAATGCTTGAATGGTAGCTGTTGTTGTAGGAAAATTCTGTTAACGGTAGATGTCGATCCCAACTGTTTCTGAAATCAATAACACATGCTCGTAGCATGTCTTCAAGCGTTTTTATCGTCCTTTTGCTCTGCCCATCAGTTTGTGGATGATAGGCAGTACTCATGTCTAGACGAGTTCCTAATGCTTGCTGTAATGTCTGCCAGAATCTTGAAATAAATCTGCCATCCCTATCAGAGATAATCGAGATTGGTATTCCATGTCTGGAGACGACTTCCTTCAAATACAGTCGTGCTAACTTCTCTATCTTGTCATCTTCTCTTATTGGCAGGAAGTGTGCTGATTTGGTGAGACGATCAACTATTACCCAAATAGTATCAAAACCACTTGCAGTCCTTGGAAATTTAGTGATGAAATCCATGGTAATGTTTTCCCATTTCCATTCCGGGATTTCGGGTTGTTGAAGTAGACCTGATGGTTTCTGATGCTCAGCTTTGACCTTAGAACACGTCAAACATTCTCCTACGTATTTAGCAACATCGGCTTTCATACCCGGCCACCAAAAATGTTTCTTGAGATCCTTGTACATCTTCCCCGTTCCAGGATGTATTGAGTATCTGGTTTTATGAGCTTCTCTAAGTACCATTTCTCTCATATCTCCAAATTTTGGTACCCAAATCCTTTCAGCCCTATACCGGGTTCCGTCTTCCCGAATATTAAGATGCTTCTCCGATCCTTTGGGTATTTCATCCTTTAAATTTCCCTCTTTTAAAACTCCTTGTTGCGCCTCCTTTATTTGAGTAGTAAGGTTATTATGAATCATTATATTCATAGATTTTACTCGAATGGGTTCTCTGTCCTTCCTGCTCAAGGCATCGGCTACCACATTTGCCTTCCCCGGGTGGTAACGAATCTCAAAGTCGTAATCATTCAATAATTCAATCCACCTACGCTGCCTCATATTCAGTTGTTTCTGATTAAATATGTGTTGAAGACTTTTGTGGTCGGTATATATAATACTTTTGACCCCATATAAGTAGTGCCTCCAAGTCTTTAATGCAAAAACAACCGCGCCTAATTCCAAATCATGCGTCGTATAATTTTGTTCGTGAATCTTCAATTGTCTAGACGCATAAGCAATCACCTTCGTTCGTTGCATTAATACACAACCGAGACCTTGCTTTGATGCATCACAATAAATCACAAAATCATCATTCCCTTCAGGCAATGACAATATAGGTGCCGTAGTTAGCTTTTTCTTCAATAACTGAAACGCTTTCTCTTGTTCATCATTCCATTCAAATTTCTTCCCTTTATGCGTTAATGCAGTCAAGGGTTTTGCTATTCTGGAAAAGTCTTGGATGAACCTTCTGTAGTAACCAGCTAGTCCTAAAAACTGGCGTATGTGTTTCGGAGTTTTCGGGGTTTCCCACTTTTCAACAGTTTCTATCTTTGCCGGATCCACCTTAATACCTTCTTTGTTCACTATGTGACCGAGGAATTGAACTTCTTCCAACCAAAATGCACACTTTGAAAACTTAGCGTACAATTCTTCCTTCTTCAATACTTCTAACACCTTTCTCAAATGTTCACCGTGTTCTTGGTCATTCTTTGAGTAAATAAGTATGTCATCAATGAAAACAATGACAAACTTGTCAAGGTATGGTCCACACACTCGGTTCATAAGGTCCATGAACACAGCTGGTGCATTAGTTAAACCAAACGGCATGACCATAAACTCGTAATGACCGTAACGTGTTCTGAAAGCAGTGTTTGGAATATCATCTTCTTTCACCCGCATTTGATGATACCCGGAACGTAAGTCAATCTTTGAATAAACAGACGAGCCTTGTAGTTGATCAAATAAGTCGTCGATTCTCGGTAGTGGGTAGCGGTTCTTGATGGTAAGTTTGTTCAACTCTCGGTAGTCGATACACAACCTGAATGTACCATCTTTCTTCTTGACAAACAAAACAGGAGCTCCCCACGGTGATGTGCTTGGTCGAATGAAACCACGCTCTAAAAGTTCTTGTAATTGACTTTGCAGTTCTTTCATCTCGCTGGGTGCGAGTCTGTAAGGAGCACGAGCTATTGGTGCAGCTCCTGGTACAAGATCTATTTGAAATTCAACGGATCGATGTGGGGGTAATCCCGGTAATTCTTTCGGAAATACATCGGGAAATTCTTTTGCAATGGGAACATCATTGATGCTCTTTTCTTCAGTTTGTACTTTCTCGACGTGTGCTAGAACAGCATAACAACCTTTTCTTATTAGTTTTTGTGCCATCAAATTACTAATAAGATGTAGCTTCGTGTTGCCCTTTTCTCCGTACACCATTAAGGGTTTTCCTTTTTCTCGTATAATGCGAATTGCATTTTTGTAACAAACGATCTCTGCTTTCACTTCTTTCAACCAGTCCATACCGATTATCACATCAAAACTCCCTAACTCTACTGGTATCAAATCAATCTTAAATGTTTCGCTAACCAGTTTAATTTCTCGATTCCGACATATATTATCTGCTGAAATTAATTTACCATTTGCTAATTCGAGTAAAAATTTACTATCCAAAGGCGTCAATGGACAACTTAATTTAGCACAAAAATCTCTACTCATATAGCTTCTATCCGCACCCGAATCAAATAAAACGTAAGCAGATTTATTGTCAATAAGAAACGTACCCGTAACAAGCTCCGGGTCTTCCTGTGCCTCTGCCGCATTAATATTGAAAACTCTTCCACGGCCTTGTCCATTCGTGTTCTCCTGGTTCGGGCAATTTCTAATAATGTGGCCCGGTTTTCCACATTTATAACAAACTACATTGGCATAACTTGCTCCGACACTACTTGCTCCGCCATTACTCGTTCCGACACCATTTGTTCCTTTCGTTCTATTAACCCCTGGTCCGTAGACCTCACACTTCGCCGCGCTATGACCATTTCTTTTACACTTGTTGCAAAATTTGGTGCAGAACCCCGAGTGATTCTTTTCACACCTTTGGCATAGCTGCTTCTGATTGTTGTTGTTGTTGCGGTTATTATTGTTGTTGGGATGATTGTTGTAGTTGCTGTTGTTGTTGTTGTTGTTGTTGTTGTTGGGCCGTTTGTTGTAGTTGCGATTGATGTTGCGATTGTTGGGATAATTGTTGCGATTATTGTTGTAATTGCTGTTGCTGTTGTATTGGTGATTCTTATCACCGTTTTCCTCCCACTTTCTTTTGACTTGCTTCACATTGGCCTCTTCAGCAGTCTGTTCTTTAATTCTTTCTTCAATTTGGTTCACGAGTTTGTGAGCCATTCTACATGCCTGTTGTATGGAGGCGGGCTCGTGTGAACTTATATCTTCTTGGATTCTTTCCGGTAATCCTTTCACAAACGCGTCGATCTTCTCTTCCTCATCTTCGAATGCTCCCGGACACAATAGGCACAATTCTGTGAATCGTCTTTCGTACGTGGTAATATCAAATCCTTGGGTTCGTAACCCTCTAAGTTCTGTCTTGAGCTTATTTACCTCGGTTCTGGGACGGTACTTCTCGTTCATCAAGTGCTTGAATGCTGACCACGGTAGTGCGTACGCATCGTCTTGTCCCACTTGCTCTAGATAGGTATTCCACCATGTTAACGCAGAACCTGTGAAGGTATGCGTAGCGTACTTTACTTTGTCCTCTTCAGTACACTTACTTATGACAAACACCGATTCGACCTTCTCGGTCCACCGTTTCAATCCGATTGGTCCTTCGGTTCCATCAAATTCCAAAGGTTTGCAGGCAGTGAATTCTTTGTAGGTGCATCCTACACGATTTCCTGTACTGCTAGATCCAAGGTTATTGTTGGTATGTAGCGCAGCCTGTACTGCGGCTATGTTTGAAGCTAGAAAAGTACGGAATTCCTCTTCATTCATATTCACGGTGTGTCGAGTAGTCGGTGCCATTTCCTTCAAAATAGTTAAATGGAACAAGTTAATCATACATAATATTAAGAGTAGTTAATAGTATTTCGTAGCATAATATGAACTCATTTATAAAAGCTTTTTCTTCATATTAGCGTTTTATAAGTTTAAATTCGGGTAGTACCTACCCGTTAAGTTCATACTTAGTAGCTAATATACAATTCAACTACTACAATTCTATATGAAAAACTGATTATAATAATATTTCGCGTTCAAACTTTTATACAATATTTTACAAACTTACAATACCGCTTATTTTACATAAAGCATGAAATATAGCACACAATAACTTTGATACAAGATAGTTTTGAAGATAATTCTAGCTAGTACACAAGTCGTTCAGCAAAGGCAATAAAGACACGTAATTCATACGTCCAGAAACAAGTCATGCATTCTGGTTTTACTAGGACTACTTCCCATCCTTGGTCTTGTGCAACATAACCGTTATGGCCGTTGATAAGACAGCGTGTTGTAGCGTCGTCAAAGGGACGAGGGTTACGTAATGTCCAACAGTCCCGTAATAATCTAAAAACCTCATTTCTTACCCCAATTACCGACTCCGTCACTTGTGGAAACGTTTTGTTTAATAGTTGTAGCCCGATGTTCTTGTTCTCACTTTGGTGAGAAGCGAACATTACTAATCCGTAAGCATAACATGCTTCTTTATGTTGCATGTTAGCCGCTTTTTCTAAATCACGAAGTCCAATATTCGGATATATTGAGTCAAAATAATTTCTTAACCCGTTGCGTAAAATAGCATTTGGGTTCCCCGCAATATATGCGTCAAAGTAAACACATCGTAACTTATGGGTTTCCCAATGTGATATCCCCCATCTTTCAAACGAAAGTCTCTTATAAACCAAGACATTCTTGGAACGTTCTTCGAATGTCTTACAAACTGATCTCGCCTTAAATAGTTGTGCCGAGGAATTCTGGCCGACTCTAGACAAGATTTCATCAATCATGTCTCCGGGTAGGTCTCTTAAAATATTGGGTTGTCTATCCATTTTGTGTTTTTAAACTGTAAAATAGACAAGAGTTAGATTCATAAAAAAATACTTATTAATACAAGCAATTTTTACATATATCATAAAGCATACGAACACTATATTACATATATTACACCACACGAATACAACTATCTTATTCTGACTCGCTCGTTTCTTCTTCTTCGGTTTTGGTTCGTTTTGCCAAGTTTCTAGGGATATATGATGTTCCCCTAATACGAGCCGTCGTGATCCACATTGGTTTAGAAAAACCTGGTGGTTTAGAGGTTCCCGGGTCATTGTTACAACTTAAGGACTTCGGGGGTTGACGATACATATAAAGTTCATCGGGGTTGGAATTAGATTTCTCTATTTTTATGCCCTTTCCCTTATTATTTTCTTTTGCCTTTTTAAATTCAGTTGGGGTAATTTCTATAACATCATCGAAATTCTCGTCGGAATCCGATTCATCGGAGAATTGGTAATCCTCCCAATATTTTGCTTCCTTGGCGGAAACACCATTGACCATAATTAACCTTGGTCGGTTGGTTGAGGATTTTCTTTTACTTAACCGTTTTATTATTTCCCCCACCGGTTCTATTTCTTCATCCGGTTCCGATTCATCTTCCGGTTCCGATTCTTCTTCCGGTTCCGACTCTTCTTCCGGTTCCTCTTCGGGAACTTGTGAATCAGTCCACAAATCATTCCAATTTACATTTGACTCTTCATTATTATTAGGTGAGTCAATGGGACTTGTTCTAGAGGTAGACATCTATCACATAATATCAAACGCGTTAAGAGATTAATATATCACATAATATTCACATGTTAAAAATATATAGTTTCCAACAAAATTTGTTAAGCAATCATTTTTCAAGTAAACACGGTCGAAGTCCAGACTCACTAATGCATCCTAACAAACTCGATAAGACACACTAATGCAAAATTCTGGTTCTCTAAGACCAACGCTCGGATACCAACTGAAATGTCCCGTTCTTATTGACTAAAAACGTTCCATATTAATTGATTTCGTTGCGAGGTTTTGACCTCTATATGAGACGTTTTTCAAAGACTGCATTCATTTTTAAAACGAACCATAACCTTTATTTCATAGATAAAGGTTTTAAAAAGCTTTACGTAGATTATCAAATAATGATAATCTAAAATATCCTGTTTACACACGACCATTACATAATGGTTTACAATACAAATATGTTACAACAAAATAAGTTTCTTGAATGCAGTTTTTACACAATATCATACAAGCATGGACTCCAAATCTCGTCCTTATTTAAGTATGCGACAGCGGAAGCTCTTAATAATCACCTGAGAATAAACATGCTTAAAACGTCAACAAAAATGTTGGTGAGTTATAGGTTTAACCTATATATATCAAATCATAATAATAGACCACAAGATTTCATATTTCAATACACATCCCATACATAGAGATAAAAATCATTCATATGGTGAACACCTGGTAACCGACATTAACAAGATGCATATATAAGAATATCCCCATCATTCCGGGACACCCTTCGGATATGATATAAATTTCGAAGTACTAAAGCATCCAGTACTTTGGATGGGGTTTGTTAGGCCCAATAGATCTATCTCTAGGATTCGCGTCAATTAGGGTGTCTGTTCCCTAATTCATAGATTACCAGACTTAATAAAAAGGGGCATATTCGATTTCGATAATTCAACCATAGAATGTAGTTTCACGTACTTGTGTCTATTTTGTAAATCATTTATAAAACCTGCATGTATTCTCATCCCAAAAATATTAGATTTTAAAAGTGGGACTATAACTCACTTTCACAGATTTTTACTTCGTCGGGAAGTAAGACTTGGCCACTGGTTGATTCACGAACCTATAACAATATATACATATATATCAAAGTATGTTCAAAATATATTTACAACACTTTTAATATATTTTGATGTTTTAAGTTTATTAAGTCAGCTGTCCTCGTTAGTAACCTACAACTAGTTGTCCACAGTTAGATGTACAGAAATAAATCGATAAATATTATCTTGAATCAATCCACGACCCAGTGTATACGTATCTCAGTATTGATCACAACTCAAACTATATATATTTTGGAATCAACCTCAACCCTGTATAGCTAACTCCAACATTCACATATAGAGTGTCTATGGTTGTTCCGAAATATATATAGATGTGTCGACATGATAGGTCGAAACATTGTATACGTGTCTATGGTATCTCAAGATTACATAATATACAATACAAGTTGATTAAGATATGGTTGGAATAGATTTGTTATCAATTTTCACGTAGCTAAAATGAGAAAAATTATCCAATCTTGTTTTACCCATAACTTCTTCATTTTAAATCTGTTTTGAGTGAATCAAATTGCTATGGTTTCATATTGAACTCTATTTTATGAATCTAAACATAAAAGTATAGGTTTATAGTTAGAAAAATAAGTTACAAGTCGTTTTTGTAAAGGTAGTCATTTCAGTCGAAAGAACGACGTCTAGATGACCATTTTAGAAAACATACTTCCACTTTGAGTTTAACCATAATTTTTGGATATAGTTTCATGTTCATAATAAAAATCATTTTCCCAGAATAACAACTTTTAAATCAAAGTTTATCATAGTTTTTAATTAACTAACCCAAAACAGCCCGCGGTGTTACTACGACGGCGTAAATCCGGTTTTACGGTGTTTTTCGTGTTTCCAGGTTTTAAATCATTAAGTTAGCATATCATATAGATATAGAACATGTGTTTAGTTGATTTTAAAAGTCAAGTTAGAAGGATTAACTTTTATTTGCGAACAAATTTAGAATTAACTAAACTATGTTCTAGTGATTACAAGTTTAAACCTTCGAATAAGATAGCTTTATATGTATGAATCGAATAATGTTATGAACATCATTACTACCTTAGGTTCCTTGGATAAACCTACTGGAAAAGAGAAAAGTAGATCGAGCTTCAATGGATCCTTGGATGGCTCGAAGTTCTTGAAGCAGAATCATGACACGAAAACAAGTTCAAGTAAGATCATCACTTGAAATAAGATTGTTATAGTTATAGAAATTGAACCAAAGTTTAAATATGATTATTACCTTGTATTAGAATGATAACCTACTGTAAGAAACAAAGATTTCTTGAGGTTGGATGATCACCTTACAAGATTGGAAGTGAGCTAGCAAACTTGAAAGTATTCTTGATTTTATGAAACTAGAACTTTTGGAATTTATGAAGAACACTTAGAACTTGAAGATAGAACTTGAGAGAGATCAATTAGATGAAGAAAATTAAAGAATGAAAGTGTTTGTAGGTGTTTTTGGTCGTTGGTGTATGGATTAGATATAAAGGATATGTAATTTTGTTTTCATGTAAATAAGTCATGAATGATTACTCATATTTTTGTAATTTTATGAGATATTTCATGCTAGTTGCCAAATGATGGTTCCCACATGTGTTAGGTGACTCACATGGGCTGCTAAGAGCTGATCATTGGAGTGTATATACCAATAGTACATACATCTAAAAGCTGTGTATTGTACGAGTACGAATACGGGTGCATACGAGTAGAATTGTTGATGAAACTGAACGAGGATGTAATTGTAAGCATTTTTGTTAAGTAGAAGTATTTTGATAAGTGTCTTGAAGTCTTTCAAAAGTGTATAAATACATATTAAAACACTACATGTATATACATTTTAACTGAGTCGTTAAGTCATCGTTAGTCGTTACATGTAAATGTTGTTTTGAAACCTTTAGGTTAACGATCTTGTTGAATGTTGTTAACCCATTGTTTATTATAACAAATGAGATATTAAATTGTTATATTATCATTATATTATGATATATAATATATCTCAGTATGATGTATATACAGTTAAATGTCGTTACAACGATAATCGTTACATATATGTCTCGTTTCGAAATCATTAAGTTAGTAGTCTTATTTTTACATATGTATTTCATTATTAATACACTTAATAATATATTTACTTATCATTTAACATAATTAACCAAGTGTATCAATATCTTAATATGATTCATATGTACCTAGTAAGACGTTGTTATAACGATAATCGTTATATATATCGTTTTCGAGTTTCTTAAATTAATAGTCTCATTTTTATGTATATAACTCATTGTTAAAATACCTAATGAGATACATACTTATAATAAAAACATGTTAACTATATATATAACCATATATATGTCATCGTATAGTTTTTACAAGTTTTAACGTTCGTGAATCACCGGTCAACTTGGGTGGTCAATTGTCTATATGAAACATATTTCAATTAATCAAGTCTTAACAAGTTTGATTGCTTAACATGTTGGAAACATTTAATCATGTAAATATCAATCTCAATTAATATATATAAACATGGAAAAGTTCGGGTCACTACAATAGTCCCACTTTTAAAATCTAATATTTTTGGGATGAGAATACATGCAGGTTTTATAAATGATTTACAAAATAGACACAAGTACGTGAAACTACATTCTATGGTTGAATTATCGAAATCGAATATGCCCCTTTTTATTAAGTCTGGTAATCTAAGAATTAGGGAACAGACACCCTAATTGACGTGAATCCTAAAGATAGATCTATTGGGCCTAACAAACCTCATCCAAAGTACCGGATGCTTTAGTACTTCAAAATTTATATCATATCCGAAGGGTGTCCCGGAATGATGGGATATTCTTATATATGCATCTTGTTAATGTCGGTTACCAGGTGTTCACCATATGAATGACTTTTATCTCTATGTATGGGATGTGTATTGAAATATGAAATCTTGTGGTCTATTATTATGATTTGATATATATAGGTTAAACCTATAACTCACCAACATTTTTCTTGACGTTTTAAGTATGTTTATTCACAGGTGATTATTAAGAGCTTCCGCTGTCGCATACTTAAATAAGGACGAGATTTGGAGTCCATGCTTGTATGATATTGTGTAAAAACTGCATTCAAGTAAATTATTTTGTTGTAACATATTTGTATTGTAAACCATTATGTAATGGTCGTGTGTAAACAGGATATTTTAGATTATCATTATTTGGTAATCTACGTAAAGCTTTTTAAACCTTTATTGATGAAATATAGGTTATGGTTTGTTTTAAAATGAATGCAGTCTTTGAAAAACATCTCATATAGAGGTCAAAACCTCACAACGAAATCAATTAATATGGAACGTTTTTAATCAATAAGAACGGGACATTTCAGTAACGACATTTAATGTATATATATCATATTAAGATATATTAATACATCATGATATCATGATAATGTAATAATTTAACATCTCATTTGATTTAATAAATAATGGGTTAACAACATTTAACAAGATCGTTAACCTAAAGGTTTCAAAACAACACTTACATGTAACGACTAACGATGACTTAACGACTCAGTTAAAATGTATATACATGTAGTGTTTTAATATGTATTCATACACTTTTGAAAGACTTCAAGACACTTATCAAAATACTTCTACTTAACAAAAATGCTTACAATTACATCCTCGTTCAGTTTCATCAACAATTCTACTCGTATGCACCCGTATTCGTACTTGTACAATACACAGCTTTTAGATGTATGTACTATTGGTATATACACTCCAATGATCAGCTCTTAGCAGCCTATGTGAGTCACCTAACATATGTGGGAACCATCATTTGGAAACTAGCAAAAATATCTCATAAAATTACAAAAATATGAGTAATCATTCATGACTTATTTACATGAAAACAAAATTACATATTCTTTATATCTAATCCATACATCAACGACCAAAAACACCTACAAACACTTTCATTCTTCAATTTTCTTCATCTAATTGATCTCTCTCAAGTTCTATCTTCAAGTTCTAATTGTTCTTCATAAATTCTACAAGTTCTAGTTTCATAAAATCAAGAATACTTCCAAGTTTGCTAGCTTACTTCCAATCTTATAGAGTGATCATCCAACCTCAAGAAATCTTTCTTATTTATAGTAAGATATCTTTCTAATACAAGGTAATACTCATATTCAAACTTTGATTCAATTTCTATAACTATAACAATCTTATTTCGAGTGGAAATCTTACTTGAACTTGTTTTCGTGTCATGATTCTGCTTCAAGAACTTTTAAGCCATCCAAGGATCCTTTGAAGCTAGATCCATTTTTCTCATTTCCTGTAGCTTTATCCAGAAAACTTGAGGTAGTAATGATGTTCATAACATCATTCGATTCATACATATAAAGCTATCTTATTCGAAGGTTTAAACTTGTAATCACTAGAACATAGTTTAGTTAATTCTAAACTTGTTCGCAAATAAAAGTTAATCCTTCTAACTTGACTTTTAAAATCAACTTAACACATGTTCTATATCTATATGATATGCTAACTTAATGATTTAAAACCTGGAAACACGAAGAACACTGTAAAACCGGACATACGCCGTCGTAGTAACACCGCGGGCTGTTTTGGGTTAGTTAATTAAAAACTATGATAGACTTTGATTTAAAAGTTGTTCTTCTATAAAAATGATTTTTCTTATGAACATGAAACTATATCCAAAAATCATGATTAAACTCAAAGTGGAAGTATGTTTTCTAAAATGGTCATCTAGACTGAAATGACTACCTTTACAAAAATGACTTGTAACTTATATTTTTGACTATAAACCTATACTTTTTCTGTTTAGATTCATAAAATAGAGTTCAATATGAAACCATAGCAATTTGATTCACTCAAAACGGATTTAAAATGAAGAAGTTATGGGTAAAACAAGATTGGATAATTTTTCTTGTTGTAGCAACGTGAAAATTGGTAACAAATCTATATTAATCATATCCTAGCTAACTTATATTGTATTATACATGTATTCTAATATATTATGTAATCTTGGGATACCATAGACACGTATGCAAATGTTTTGACATATCATATCGACCCATGTGTATATATTATTTGGAACAACCATAGACACTATATATGCAGTAATGTGGGAGTTAGCTATACAGGGTTGAGGTTGATTCCAAAAATATATATACTTTGAGTTGTGATCTAGCCTGAGATGTGTATACACTGGGTCGTGGATTGATTCAAGATAATATATATCAATTTTTTTTCTGTGCATCTAACGTTGGACAACTAGTTGTAGGTTACTAACGAGGACAGCTGACTTAATAAACTTAAAACATCAAAATGTATTAAAAGTTTTTTAAATATATTTTGAATATACTTTGATATATATGTACATATTTGTTATAGGTTCTTGAATCGACCAGTGGCCAACTCTTACTTCCCGACGAAGTAAAAATCTGTGAAAGTGAGTTATAGTCCCACTTTTAAAATCTAATAATTTTGGGATGAGAATACATGCAGGTTTTATAAATGATTTACAAAATAGACACAAGTACGCGAAACTACATTCTATGGTTGAATTATCGAAATCGAATATGCCCCTTTTTATTAAGTCTGGTAATCTAAGAATTAGGGAACAGACACCCTAATTGATGCGAATCCTAAAGATAGATCTATTGGGCCTAACAAACCCCATCCAAAGTACCAGATGCTTTAGTACTTTGAAATTTATATCATATCCGAAGGGTGTCCCGGAATGATGGGGATATTCTTATATATACATCTTGTTAATGTCGGTTACCAGGTATTCACCATATGAATGATTTTTATCTCTATATATGGATGTGTATTGAAATATGAAATCTTGTGGTCTATTGTTATGATTTGATATATATATAGGTTAAACCTATAACTCACCAACATTTTTGTTGACGTTTAAAGCATGTTTATTCTCAGGTGAATAATAAGAGCTTCCGCTGTTGCATACTAAAATAAGGACAAGATTTGGAGTCCATGTTTGTATGATATTGTGTAAAAACTGCATTTAAGAAACATATGTCGATGTAATATATTTCTATTGTAAACCATTATGTAATGGTCGTGTGTAAACAGTATATTTTAGATTATCATTTTTTGATAATCTACGTAATGCTTTTGAAATCTTTATTAATAAAATAAAGGTTATGGTTGTTTTAAAAATGAATGCAGTCTTTGAAAAACGTCTCATATAGAGGTCAAAACCTCGCAACTAAATCAATTAATATGGAACGTTTATAATCAATATGAACGGGACATTTCAATTACTATTACTAACACTTATAACCTACTACTTATATTATAACATATATAAACATTTTAGGATATATATTGGATATATATAGATCTTCGAACTTTCTTGACGAATGGTTTCTACGAAACTCTAAGTGGAAGGGTTTGGATTTTCCGATTTAAAGGATCCTATAGCTCAAACCCCTAGACCTGAAATGGCCATTCGAAGGGAAAGGGGTGATTGGAAGTATATCTAATATGGCAAATATCCTAAGATGGAAACACTTTTAAATAGAAACTTTCTAATTATAAACTTACTAAAAATGGAAACTTTCTAAATAGTGGAAACTTATTAGGAATGGAAACTTAGTAAAACGAACTACACTTACATACGTAAACTTAAACCTGGGCAAAACATTTAACAACTCTTAAATGTCATTAGGTTGACTTTCTGCTCACTTCCATCCAAACTTTCTATTCCGAGGAATAACTATCTCTCTCTACTTACTAAGGTGAATTTCATAGCCCCACTTTATATTGTGTACAACTTGTTTAACTTCTTGGGGTGAGACACATGCTGCTTTTACTATTTACAATTTAGACACAAGTACCAAACTGCTAAACTATGCTATACCCGGTTATGTACTACTAAGTCCCTACAGTGATATTTTTAATTGCTCGTTGAATGCATGCTTAATTATTGCGGGTAGGCCTATCGGGAGTAACGTCCCCGATACATTTGATCAAGTCATTGTATTACTTAAAAATGAAATTAAACCAACAAGGACAGACACAACTTGTCATTGGGGCAAACTTTGAACGTTTAGTCTAAATATCACGAATTGGCATAACTTTTTGATCCCTGTGAGATCAACTTTATAAACTAAATCTTGTGGTCTAAAACAACGGTCAAATATTTTTGTTAAACCTATAAACTTCACTCAACCTTTTTGGTTGACACTTTAGCATGTTTGCCTCAGGTGCCGATTGATCAAGCTTTTATACTTACTTCTTATGTGATGCTACTTGGACTTAGGATCAAGAGATATCGCATTTACTATTCTTGCATTTGAAACAATTACTTTATTGTAATTTCCATATTTGTAACGACATTCATTTTCCCCTGCGTACTCAATAAAGTTTGTTCTTATCATTTAGTATCGTTCTCATATATTATAATATGTTGGTTTATTTGATATTAATGTCACATTCACCCGGGCCCTAATTGGGGGTGTGATATTAGTGTTCAGGGCAGTCATCATCTCAATTACCCTAGACTCGGCTCCACCGTGGGTTCCTCTCCTACTACCCCTAGATCGGCTACTTGACACCTCAGTATGAGGTGTCTCATGTGGCTGCTCCACATCCATCAACTGACCAATCATCGGCTCATGTGGCTCATGTAGCACTCATCCAGATCCTAGCATTTACCACACCAACCTCACTCATCAGTAGCTATAACCCGATAGTAGGAACTCCCAAAGCTCTAGCAATCATGGTCACAAAATGACCACCACACACAGCACTCACCTGAGTCCTACCCCTCGCTGAGCTACTCAAGTAATCGGCCACACAATAAGGAATGTTCACTGTATTACCGCTAAACAACTAATATAATTACGAACAATCAGGCTGAGTCGGCTTCTCCGTATTCTCCTTCCTCAAAGCGATAGTGTGGGAAACCAGAACGTGAAAACATCGCATGTATGGAAGGGCAATGTGCTTCCTCCTCACATCAGTATTAAGAAAACCCATAGATGAATCACCAAATTCACTCCATGCTGCATCATAGTTAAAACCCTCACCAGTTTTCGATCATCCCTGTCTAGTAGCACTCATCAAATAACCCTCAAACCAAGTCTCATTAACGCACTCCCCATAAATACCCAAAGCTCGAGCAAGACCAACCATGCTCATGGACTGCTTACGTCTACCCAAATAAAACCTAAAGAACGAAAAATCTGTTGCACTCTGAATGTGACGGGAACAAACAGCAGAAGCAAGCAGCTCATAAACCAAGCTAGGGTAAATGGTCTCTTGACTGATGAACAAGTTGAACCAATCCTCAAACACTACACTCATCCCCCCTCCATTAGCTAGGGGTACCAAATAGTTAGTCTGGAGCATCTTCCTATAAGTATTAAACAAACCAGCCGAATGAAGCGCATGCCAATCAATCTTATACGGAGCCAACATCTCCTGACGCATCATTCTTTTGAGCCTGCGTGCCATAGTGTCAAACCTGTCATCATCTCGAGGAAACCTCAACCACTCATGTAAAGCAGCCCAGTTAATAAAAATTTCAGTCTCCTCACGCTCCTCCCTGTTCCTAACTCTCTGTTTTATCACAAATCAAATAAACATTAGAAAAATAAAATAAAACAAATAACTGCGCGAAGTCGGCGGCTTCCTTAAGCCATGCCGGCGGCTTCATAACCTGCATAAACAATTTTCAACAAATTTTCTAGAAATCTGTTTATCAGTACAATTGACAAATCGGATAACCCTTTTTTCAGGATGCCAGCGGCTTCATAACGATGCCGGCGGCTTTATGTAAGTTTCCAGATTTTCAGTTTTTTAAGTATTAACTTTAAACAGATCCAACATAAATAATCATGACATAACAATTCATAACTCATCAATTATCTAATCATCAAAATTTTAGCACAGAATCACAAGGATGAGGCCGGCGGCTTCATTAGCGTGCCGACGGCTTCATGTATTTTACAGGCATTCATGGTAGATTTTGCAGAAATTAAAAGGATTTTAATAATGTAGAATGTAAAATCGAAACTTACCCTATCAGCCATGAGTGATTACAAGTTGGATTAAGCAAATAGCAAGTTTTTCTTCTTGAGAGCGTTTTTGAATAATTGAGAGTTTAAAAATGTAGAAATGGGGCGGTTTAGGGATAAAAACTGTCTGGGGTGCAAAGCCGGTGGCTTCAAAGCCAAGCTGGTGGCTTCGTGGTAAAAAAGCTTTAAATGAATGACAGCGTGCAGCTTTTTCTGAATTTGACAGGCCGGCGGCTTTATTTAAAATCTAACAATTTTTTATTTTTTCAAATTATAGAAATAATATACAAGCATTTTACAAAACTCTACAACATTTTAAAGTCATAGCATTTAAGTTTTAGTTGAGGTAAGGGAAATTACTTCCCCTCCAGGTAATGCCTCTTTTTCAAAATAGATTTTCAATCTATGACCATTTATTTTAATTGTTTCACCCTTTTTATTATATAATTCAACATATCCAGTGGAAAAAATTGCTTAACAATGAAAGGACCCATCCATCTGGATTTTAATTTTCCAGGAGAAAATTTATATTTTGATTGAAAAAATTAAGACTTTATCCCCTGTTTGAAATATTTTAATATTCTTAATCCGTGCATCATGCCATCTTTTCGTTTTCTCTTTATTAGTCATCGAGTTTTCATAAGCCAAAAGCCTAAGTTCATCAAGTTGATTAAGTTGAATTAATCTATGTTTTTCTGACTCTTTAGGATTTAAGTTACATTTTTTTAAAGCCCAATATGCACGGTGTTTAATTTCAACGGGTAGATGACAAGCTTTTCCATAAACCAATTTAAAAGGAGTAGTCCCTATAGTAGTTTTGTAAGCAGTTCGGAAAGCTCATAATGCATCATCTAGTTTTCGAGACCAAAGTTTTGAGTTATTTTCAACTGTTCGTTCGAGTATTCTTTTCAATCCTCTATTAGTATTTTCAACCTGACCACTCGTTTGAGGATGATAAGCTGTAGAAAAATGATGGTTAACACCATATCTTTTAAGAACTCTTTCAAGTAGTTGATTAGTAAAATGGGTTCCACGGTCACTAATTAAAGCTTTAGGAAAACCAAATCGACAAAATAATTTCATAAGAAAATCAACTACCACTCGCGAGTCATTAGTAGGAAGAGCTTTTGCTTCAGCCCATTTAGAAACGTAGTCAACTGCTATAAGAATATACTGGTTTCTTTCAGAAGAAGGAAATGGTCCCATAAAATCAATACCCCACACATCAAATATTTCACATACTTGAAAATTTTGATGGGGCATCTCATCGCGTTTTGAGAGATTTCCTCCTCGTTGGCATGCATCACATGACCGAAGTAATTTATGTGCATCTTAAAATATGGTAGGCCAATAAAATCCAGAATCTAATACTTTGCGAGCGGTGTAATTTGGACCAAAGTGTCCTCCTGGCGCACTACTGTGGCATTGTATTAGGATTTCATTTGCTTCTTTACCATGTACACAACGTCGAATGACTTGGTCAGGTCCTTCTTTAAATAAGTAAGGACTTTCCCAAAAATAATGTTTAAGGTCAGCAAAGAATTTTTTTCTTTGTTGGTATGTAAAATCTTTCCTTAATTCTTTTGCGGCTAAATAGTTTGCGAATTCAGCAAACCATGGGTATGATTCATCAGAGATCATCATGAGACATTCATCAGGGAATGTGTCTCTAATTTCGATGGGATCGTCTAGATCGGGATTCTCTAAATGTGACAATGATCTGCTGCCAGAATTTCAGCTCCTTTTTTATCAATAACTTACATATCAAATTCTTGGTGGAGTAAAACCCATCGTAAGAGTCGAGCTGTAGCATCAAATTTAGTTAAGAGATAGTTAAGTGCCGAATGATCGGTGTAAACTGTTACTTTATTCATTATTAAATACGAACGAAATTTATCTAATACCAAGACTATAGCTAACAATTCTTTTTCAGTGGTTGTATAATTTAACTGATCTCCTGATAATGTTTTACTAGCATAGTAAACTGGGTGAAAGTGTTTTTCCTTTCGTTGCCTTAAAACAGCTCCTATAGCGTAATCGCTAGCATCACACATAAGTTTGAAAGGTTTCGACCAGTCTGGTGATACTATAATAGGTGTGTTGGTAAGTTTTTTTTAAGAATAGAGAACGCTTTCTTACAGTCTTCGTTAAATTCAAAAGGCGCGTCCTTCTCTAGGAATTTAGTTAATGGACGGGCAATTTTTGAGAAATCTTGTATAAAATGTCTATAAAATCCAGCATGTCCTAAAAAACTCCGAATTGCTTTTACATTAGAGGGTTCAGGAAGGTTAGAAATAACATTGATTTTTGCTTTATCAACCTCAATTCCTTTGTTAGAAATTTTATGGCCAAGGACAATACATTCTTTTACCATAAAATTACATTTTTCCCAATTAAGAACGAGGTTTATTTTTTCACAACGAGCAAGCATTTTATTAAGATTCAATAGACAAGAGTTAAATGATGTTCTAAAGACGGAGAAATCATCCATATAAACTTCCATGAAATCTTCTACCATGTCGTGAAAGATCGCTGTCATACATCTTTGGAAAGTGCCAGGGGCATTGCATAACCTAAAAGGCATTCTTCGATAGGCGAACGTACCAAAAGGACAAGTGAAAGTGGTTTCTCTTGATCCTTATGATCTATCGGAATTTGAAAGTATCCAGAGAAACCATCTAAGAAACAATAGTATTCCTTTCCGGCTAATCTTTCAATCATTTGATCAATAAATGAAAGTGGGAAGTGATCTTTTCGAGTTGCTTCGTTTAATTTCCGATAATCTATACAAACTCGCCAACCGGTAACGGTTCCAGTGGGAATTAATTCATTATTTTCGTTTTGGACAACAATAGTTTCTCCCTTTTTAGGGACACACTGTACTGGACTAACCCACTGGCTATCGGATATTGGGTAAATCATTCCTGCGTCCAATAATTTTTTAACTTCCTTTTTTACTACTTCTGCCATATTAGGATTTAGGCGTCTTTGTCTTTGAATTACGAGTTCTGCGTTTTCTTCTAATAAAATTTTATGAGTACAGAAGGTGGGGTCAATTCCTGGAATATCCAAGGTTTTCCAGGAGAAAGCCTTCCTAAGTTTCCTTAATACTTCCAAGAGTTGCTCTTTCTGATTTGCAGATAACTCGGAAGATATAATAACAGGAAGTTCATAATTATTTTTTAGAAAAGCGTATTCTAAGTGAGAAGGCAATTCTTTAAATTCCAATTTTGGTTAGACTTCAAGTGAATGTTTTATTCTTAGTTCATCGGATATAGGTTCATGTTCTTCTTCTTTTACAAACTCATCTTTCATTAATTCTTCAAATTCATTATCTAGATTTTCCTCTTTTATCTCGCACAAAAATTCATTTATATCCATTGATAAAAATTCACGACCTCTTCCTCGACACAGGTTTCTATATATTTTATTGTCGGACAAGTTAGATCTAATTCAAGATTATTATTTAAAGTAATTCTATCATCTCCTATTCCTAGATTGTATGTCTTAGTCAGCATTTGAAATTCAAAAGCAGCAGTTCTTAGAAATGTTCTTCCTAATATTATCGGGATTTTTATCATTTTCTTTCATTTCTAGGACAACAAAGTCAGCGGGAAAAGTAAATATATTAATTTTCACTTGTATATTTTCTGCTATTCCCATTGGGTAATTAAAAGAACTATCGGCCAGGCAAATGGACATCCTGGTGGGAATTAATTCTCCTAGACCCAGTCTTTTATATAATGATTAGGGCATCAAATTTATACTAGCTCCGGTATCTGCTAATGCTTGATATAGTCTAGAGTCATTAAATGAGCACGGGACAGTAATACTTCCTGCATCTCCTAGCTTTTCGGGTACATCCAACTTTTGAAAAATGGCTTTACATTCTTTGATAATAAACCTAGAAGAATTTTTGGCATCTTTTCCTTTATTTGACAACAGGGTTTTTAAATATTTTCCATAATGTGGATTTTCTCTCAATAAGTCTATTAAAGGAATGTTAACATTTATGTTATTAAACATATTAGCGAAATTCTCTATACATTTCTGTTGTTTGGCCTTCCTTAATTGTTGAGGGTATGGAACGGGTTCCAAAGGTTTGTCAATCTTAAAAGGTACATCTGTCTTTAAGGGAGTTTCATCATTACTTTTTGTAGTACTAGCTTCATTAAGTGGTTCCTCTTGGCTAAGTGTGACAGGGTCTTGTGTTGTTTTACCACTCCTCGTAGTTATAGCTTGTACTTCAAGATTTCCTCTTGGATTTTCTAAGGAGTTAGATGGTAATGTTCCAGTTTTCCTAACAGCTAATTGTTTAGACAAGGTTCCTATATCCTTTTCTAAATTTAGTATCAAATTTTGATGATTATGGTATAACTCAGAGATCTTATATAAAATAACGTTATTTAATTCAGTCTGATTATAAATATATCCTCTCATCATATCTGCTAATCCTTTACTTATAGTTTCTTCTTGTGATACTTGAGAAATATTTTCTATCATAGGTTTGTCCTTCAATTCTCTTAATTCTTTTTCCAGAGCCTCTATCTTTTTCTGTAAAGAGATTATCTCGTTTCTAACTTCAGTTTTAAATTCTTGTTGATTTGTATTCAATTGGTACCACTCATATGACTGAATGGCTAAATCAAAAATTAATTGTTGTAAATCCTCGGGGGTTTTAGAAAGGACTGCTCCTCAAGTGGCAGTATCTATTTCTTTTCTAGGGGCTATAGTAATGTTCTTATAGAATTGCATTAATCGTTGAACATCATTTAATCCGCGTTGAGGACATGACTTTATTAATTTTTCATATCTGCTTCAAACATCATATAAAGTTTCTTGAGGTTCTTGTTTAAATTGGTTTATTCCATTTTGTAATCTTATCATTTTGGAAGGTGAGAAGAATCTTTTTAAAAGTTTTTCAACCATTTGATCCCATGTTGCAATTTTTCTTTCAGCGAGTTGATTAAACCAATCTTTAGCTTCTCCCTTGAGTGTCCAGGGAAAAAGGATAAGATAAATGTGTTCATCCTCTATTTAGTTATATTTAAAAAGCGTACACATACTAGTAAAGTTACGGAGATGCTGATAAGCATCTTCTTCAATAGTTCCATTAAAATGACATTCTTCTTTAATTAGATCTAATATTTGTTTTTCAATAGTGAAACTAGTTTTAATAGTTGGTGGAATTATAGTGGTCCCATGAATTTTTCTTGAAGCTCTTAAGTGATCTTCCATAGAGAGTTTTAAATCATTCATTGTGTATATTAAGTGTTTTAAGTATTTTAAGTATGTTATTCACAAACAAATGGCCGTCAGCGTCTAGGTTCCGGCAGAGCCCTTTAAATCGGAAGCCCAACAACCTTTCCCTAAAGGAAGACAGTCACCACTCATATATAGGTGCTTAAATCTGTATATTCTTTTGATTCCACTGTGATCCCCGGCAGCGGCGCCAAAAAGTTGATGTGTCAAAAGTGTGTGCAATAATGCATGTCTTTTTAATCTACTTTTAAATTTATAAATTCTTAATTTACTAATTACTTTCAACACCCTAACGAGCAACAAAACCAGATCAGATGTACTTTGGTATTTTGTAAGTTAAGGTTTGTCCCAAGAAAACGAGTGGATTTAAGAATATAGGTTTTCGTTTTTAAACTTTGAATGACAAGAAACAATTAAATTGCAAATAAATAACTTAAGAAAAATAAACAGTAATAAATAAAACACATGCTTGAATCTTTCACACCTTGTTCACATTTGCCTTTTTAAATTAAGATCGAACTCAGATTGATAATTGACCTACGAATATCTATTTCAAGATTAGTTGATCAAGTTAATCCTAAAATAGATGGCTAAAATTTCCTGCTTGCATTAAGACCTGATAATGGATTTAGTGTGATTAACCAAACCCTAATTATAGTTACTAACCATAATCCTCACAACTAAGCTAATCTGATTATATTTAAATTTTATCAAGTTTTAAACATAGTGATGTTCTAGTTAAAACCTAATAATTGATTTGTCCAAATCAGATTAATTTAACGGTGGTATTTTAATCATACATAAAACATAACAAGAAATCCATAGATTCTATCAAAATATAAGTTCTGTTTACATCACATAAAGCCGGCGGCTTTAGTAACGAAGCTGGTGGCTTCGTCGAGTTTTTTGAATAATTCCGTCGAATATTTTTTATTTTGATGTGAGTATAAATAACAGTCGAATGTTAAACAATCCAGATGAAGCAGGTGGCTTTGCTCCATGAAGCCGGCTGTTCCACTTCCGGATTTCTGTTTTCTTTCATACAGTTTAATAGTTCAGGTAATTGATCGCAAGGTGTTACATGATTCAAGCATATGCAAGGCTGTTAGCCCATAACTAAAGTAAAAACAATTAATGGATAAGAAATAAAGTAAAGAGTCATACCGACATAGAAGAAATCAAAGACCAAATAATTGATTGATGAACTTGAGAGTTGAAAGGAAATAAAAACCTAACTAATTCGTACTTGAATTGTGAAAAGTAGAAAAAACTGAACTCGATTATAAAAACTCTGACCTAAGGCCTCTATTTATAATATTTTAAGACGGCTAACCAAGCCGACGGCTTCACGGTGAAGCCGGTGGCTTTCCTGAGTTGGTGACTTATTCTCCAAGTAAAACGTGATTTCTAAGCAAACAACGCGTAACCATCTTCCTCAAGCCAGCAGCTTGTAGCCAAGCTGGATGCTTCATTGATTCGCCAAATCTTTCTGATTTTGTCTTGATTTTGTTTCCATTATTATTTGAACTTGATTAGCAAGTAGAGAAACCGTGTCCTTAGGGCCGGTGGCTTCGATGTCTGGCGGTTTCACTTCACAAGTTTAACATATTTTACGAACAAAACTGGAACATTATGGAATTCCTTGGGGAAGCCGGCAGCTTGGTGCCCTTTAGGCCGGCGACTTCATTTCTCAATCTTCATTTTTTTCACTGTTTTTGATCTTGTTTTGTGCATTTCTTAAACAAAATATCATAAACACCTATTTTCTCTTTTTACCCATTTTAGTGTGTTTTGGCATTAAAATGACTCAAAAATAACAAGATAACTCCTCAAAATGATATAAAAATATTGTATAATTTAGGAGTTATTAGTTACTTTAAGTTGGTTTCATCTTGCATGCTTATCTATCGGTTGCAAATGTTTATTATATGTTGAATACTTTATCTGAAACTTATGCTATTGTTATGCTGAAACCTTGATAGTTTAGAAGTCTAATTTACGGATCACCCTTTCCGCTTATTCACGTGGCTATAATCTAGTATTAGGACTTGATCAACCCTAGGATACGAGGTAAGTAGTTATGTGTGCTTAACGTCACAATATGGATATAGTACCTATGTACGAATAATCATTTATTCATCAGAGAAGAGCTGCCCATTTATATTGTGATTAGAGTACGCAATATAGAGTTCAGTGAATACTGGCTTACTCAAAAGCATGATTCGGGTCAGAAGTAATTCCTGAGATATTGTAAGATGATCCGGGGTTGAGTAAGTGATCACAAAGGAGAGACCTCTAATCCAATTAGCAGTACCTTAGAATATCTAAGATTGCACGTCTGTTAATGTTTAGGCATAGCTTAGTATTAAGTGGTGGAATATTACTGTAGTTAGACCAACTAGGATTAAGAAAAGCAAAGACTTTCCTTTAGGGATATACCACTTTATTCATGTACCTAGGATTCTTTCCATAAGGTCGTTTAAACCTTCTAATGTTAACTTTGGGAGTAGGGGATATCAGTCTTAGACATAATCTTCAAAGCCTAAACTCTTAGTGACAAATCGATTAGGTTCATAGCCCATTTGATTGAGGTTTAGTGTTTATTCTAGGAAGTTAAACTCTTGTGATAGTTCCCCATCAGGATTCTATTCTTCATATCTATCCCTTTTTATTCTTTCTAGTTTATATTACCTTTAGTTAATCTTAATCTATCACCGCTTGTCACTAGGGTTAACTATATAGGCACTTTTGTCCTACATTACTGAGCAAACATACAAAAAAATACAAACCTCAGTTATACTTGACACTTACTCGTTAAAAGGAAGACAAGTAGGTGAACTATAGCTACGAAACCTAGCTAAATATAAATAATAAAACCACTACTCTCTTTTGATAATTGATTCTGACATTTTGCGACCTACCGACACTGCATAAATAAAATCGTCTGTTTTAGTCATATCACTTGCCCAGGACGGTTACGCGTTTATGCGCTTGCGGATCAAGTTAAACATGCAGAAGGAGTCACCGACAACCGAAAGCCGCCGGCTTCCCACTGAAGCCGCCGGCTTGGCCACCGATTATGAAAAGTATATATAGAGGCATTCTTTTTCAATTTGAGAAGTACCTTTTAATTTACCTTTGTCTTACTTCATTTTTCTTTTAGGGTTTTCTCTAAAACCCTTAGATTAGGTTTTATTCTCAATTGTAATCAAGATTATCAAAGTTATTAATCCAAGTTTCTTTTCATCTACCCTTTTTGAGGTATGATTCTATCTTTATATTACCGTTTATTCTGTTTTATTTATTTTAACTGTTTCTGTTCGTCTTCCACTATAAACTAAACGTTCGTAGTGGTTACGTGGACGAAAACTAAACTTTGTCTAGGAATCAGATGAAGCCGCCGGCTTTGTCAGTTAAAGCCGCCGGCTTTACTAAGACAAAGTCGCCGGCTTCGTGCACTCATTCGTACAGTTTCTAGTTTTTTCCAGATCTTTATAAACTAAGTTTCTGTGATGCTATTCAGACTGTTTTGAATCTGTTATGTTTTAATACACTTGTGTGCCATGCTTAATGATTAGATAACATGATTTTAGTATTTATTAGTTCTTAATCCAATGATCTATTATTCGACTCATGCTACTTGTTTAGATCTAGTCCACCAAACTGGTTAAATTGAATTGCATACAACTAGGTTAAACAACATAATAGTGATAAACTTGTATAATTTGATTTACACTTATATAATAGAGTTTGATATTGTTAGGCTTAATCGAAGATCCTCTGTTTGGATTTGTTTAATTAATGATTGCATGAAAACTTAGTAGTAATTGGCTTTCAGCTAGTAACTTGAGTTGATCTACTTGGTGTTTAATAGCTTATATAATTTGTCAGTCTATTTGCATGTTAATCCGCATCATAAGGTTGATATGTATCATGTAATTGAACTGAACATGAAGAATTGAGATGCTAGTTATGCACATCACATATATAGCATATGTTTTAGGTCCTACTTATTAGATAATATGTAACACTTAGCTTAGCCTGCTTTGGGATAATAGTTGGTCTATGATTATTATCTTGCTTTGTGCTAATATAAGTTATGAAGCTTGCCTAATATGATTCCCATATGAGTATTCGTTCATGTAACTGCTTTTATTTATAATTGTTATTTTAAATCTTTATTTATTGTTTTATTATTTCAATTTTTTTTATCTTCAATCATCTCTTTCCTAAGAGATAAAAATCCCAAATCTAAAAAGACATAAAAATCTATCTTTAATTCTTTAATACGAATTAAACTATATAATAAAACAACTTATAACGCATCTACGCTCGCTTGGGACGATAACCTAAAATACTACATCTGATCGGGTCTTGTTGTTCGTTAGAGTGTTAAAGTGTATTAAATAAAGGTTCTATAAATTTAAAAGTTGAAATTCAAATTAAGCACTACTGCACACACTTTTGACACATCAACTTTTTGGGGCCGCTGCCGGGGAGCGCGGTAAATACGGAAATTGGACATATTTTGGTTATTGATATTTCTTGAAAACGGCTGATGACGGTCTTTCTTTAGGGGAGGGTTGCTGGGGTTCCGATTTAAAGGCTCCTGCTCGAGCCTACACGCTGACCGTCACTTAAGTATTGAAAGATTCAATACGCCGTTTATGTTTGATTATTCGTTGTTATACGATAAAAGTTGTTATTTAATATTTACAATTATGTCATTAATAATTATTATTATATTTATCAATTTAAATTTAATTAATATAGCGACACATTTTCAAAATATCCTCATAAACATGAAATCCGTAATAAGAAAAAGAATTATATTAAAATTAAAATTAAATTATCTACATCCTTTTAAGTCTAAAACACTTTCCCCTAAAATATTTCTTTTTATGATTTTAGATCACATGAATACCCGATCCAAGAATTCCGTCTTAGAAGACATGTTAAAAAAATCCCGATATACTATTTAAACATTCTAAAGAGCCGAATATTGTTAGGAAATTAAACTTCGATGAGGGAACTACTTCTCATAGTTCATTGTCTAGTACACCGTTTAGTCCTAATTTTAATTATTTGGGATCTCTTTTTGATTCAGACATTGAAATGACTACCGAAAATTCAATGGAAGCATTAATGAAAGCGGGTCGAGAAGGATTCGGTCACGCCATTACTCAGCCAACTATAAAATAAAATTTTAGCATTGAGGGTCCCATTTTTCACTTGCTTAAGGATAATCAATTTAGGGGTACTGAAAAACAAGATGCTAATGCTCACATTCGAAACTTCAAGGATATTTGCAATCTGTTTAACATCACTAATGTCAAAAGTAATGTAATTTATCTTCGCTTGTTTCCATGGTCGTTAAAAGATGAAGCTAAAGAGTGGTGAAATTCTTTGCCAGAAGGAGATATCACTAGTTGGGATACTATGGTTGAAATTTTTTTAACTCGTTTCTTTCCCGCATCCAAAACTTTCACCCTTCAAACTGAAATTGCTAATTTTCATCAGAAATCCAATGAAACACTTTACTCTGCTTGGGTTAGGTTTGGTCAATTGCTTAGGGGTTGTCCACAACATGGTTTGGATAGGTTTAAAAAGGTAACTACTTTCTATAAAGGTTGTGATATAGCTACAAGAAGCGAGACTGATACATCTGTTGGAGGTAATATTATGAGTAAAACTGTCGAAGAAGCCGAAACGTTAATTAATAAGTTAGCTGCTCATTCCCATGAATGGCATCAAGACTTGGACATTTTCTGTTCTGTCAAATCTGTTAGTTATGATTCTGAAGATGTGATTAAAGCTATGAATGTGTAGTTGAGTAATTTAGGAAGGCAAATTGAAAAGCTTACGAAAGAAATGCATATCATTAAGGTAGGTTTTCAAAAATGCCAAGGTCCTCATGCTACGAAAGATTATGTTGCTAGTCTTACTATTGTAACACCCTGATTTTTTTTTTCACTGCGGAAGTACATTTAGTTACTAAAATAACTCTAGTTAATGTTTACAAACCATATTTAATAAATCATCTTAGTTAATGTGTTTACAATATTCCGAAACTTCGGTGTTACATTAAAACATTACAAAATCAGAAAACATCATAGTTCAGTTAATAGTCAAACATATCTTCAACCCGTCCGCAACACCCATCCTAATCAGCAGTACCTAAACCTGCAAGGAGTGGAAATGTGGGAGAATTAGCACAACTGCTAAGTGAATGGATACTATCTAATAGATCAAGCATAAGCAACTGAACATGCAAGGGTCACGTATATGCTAACGTCCCGAACTAGCATACAACAACTAACAACATGAGGATCAGCGGCTTGTACGAGCACACGACTTAGCTGATCAGGCTACAGTCTACCGATAGTCCGCTTTACTGATTCCACTTCATAACCGTCCAGACGCAACACATGCGTCCTTCAATGCTATACTAAACAACCAGTAACATCATGCCCCGACCAGGCTACCACGGTCGATCTCACATCAACCCTACCTTGCCGCCTCGGTGGGTTCCCAACCTTTCCGCCTCGGTTGGTGTCCAACTAACAATGCGCACATAAGATCACAGATAATCAGTCATGCAATCGACCTAATTAGCATGACAATATCTAACTACACATGGTATTCATACTGAGCATATAAACATAAAAGTAAAGAGTCTAAACAAGTAGCGTGTCAGCTACTTAATACTCTATCCGAAGATAGAACCACTCACTGAATACCAACAACTAGCTCAGGTAATCTATCACTGAGCTACGTCCTTATCCTTATCACCTGAACATAAGGAAAATCGAGTTAGTTTATGTCCTTTAGCACAAAACTGCATAGTACAGAAAATCAGTCACAAAAAAGTGTTATTAAAAGTCTACCTAACACTTATGCATTTTCAGAATTTACATCCTGATTATCATAAGTCATGTTGACAGCATAACGGTTAGAAAACAGCTAATTTAAATAACAACTACTTATCTGATCTACATCAGTATGGTTGCACATGCATCCGTACAGTTGCAAGTCCATCCGTACGGTTGCATTGTGCATCCGTACGGTTACACACTTTCTGCCTAGTTGCACCAATATCACTGCATCCGTACGGTTGCACATACACCCGTACAGTTGCACAGTGTACCCGTGCAGTTACAAGCTGCAACCGTACGGTTGTGTTCATCGTGCAGCAGTAGAAAACTGACGGGTTTCAACCAAAAATCACCAATTTTTGTTCTAGAGCTTGATTCTTACCTCTAAACTGACCAAATCAAGTACACTTAACATCAATAAGCATAAACCCACAAGATTTTGACACAAACAACATCAAAATCAACCATTTTGACTCAAAATTTCACTTTTAACAAAGTTAACACAAAATCTTCATTTTCTCAAAGATTAGATTTTCAAACACTTTGATTTTTACCTCAATAGACTCAGTAAATCGTAAAGAATAAGATGATATGAATGATTTGAGCTCTAAAACACAAATAAGAAATCTAGGGTTTACAAGTGGTAAGATTTTAGGTACGGGGTAATATAGAAGCTTCAAGAAAATGAGAGGAAAGGCTGGTCACAAGCTTATATATTTAAGTTAAAATACAATACCCCATCATACATGGGTATTTAGCAGTTATCTAATAACTTTCGTACTTAATTTGACTGCCCTAACGGAGTTCAAATTAAATAAACGAACTTGTTCTGTGACTCTAGTCAAAAACTGTTCTTAACCAAATAATAAAATAACACTAAATATATAATTAAAATAAATGCATAATTAGTCACACAATTATGCCAAAGGGTAAAAAAGTCATCTTACATCTAGGCCTGATATAAGGATGTTACAACTATGGAGCAGGTTGAGAACGTCTCTTATATGAATCAATATCAAGGAAATTCGAACTTTCGTAATAATTATAATACACCTTATCCTATTAATAATAAAAACCCACCTAGTTTCTATCCTGTTAGAGCTCCCTTCATTCCATATTTGTCTCCTACTGCTCAATCCAAGAAGAAATCTAATCTTGAAGAAAGCATCTTAACTTTCATCAAAAATCAAAATGAAGCTAATGATAACATAAAAGCTCAACTTTCCCAAGTGCAAAATAATCATCAAGCGTCTATTCAAAACATAGAACTCAATGTTACTAAGTTATTCAAACTTGTTGAAGCAAAATTCCAGCTGAATCTAAAATTACTAAGGAGGTTCGTTTTGAGAAAGTTAATATGGTTAGAGAAGTCAAAAGAGTCAAAACTTATGAACCTGGTTTGAGGTATTTGTGGGAATATGAAATGGAAGAAGAGGATTATGATCAAGAAATTAAGATGTTAACTGCTGATGAAGAAGATAAGTCAAAAGATGCTAAAGTTCAGGGTCTTGATCGTGATGATGTTATTTTCTGGCATGAGTTATTTGATGAAGGAGAAAAAGATGAAGTTACTAGTGAAAAATATGAGTGTGATATTAATGAAGATAGGTTAGCTGAAACTATGAAGCAACTAGAAGAAAGAAGAAAGAAAGGCTTCCGCCCTCTTTATTCATTTACTGTTGAGCCATTAGAACCATCTGAAACACCTGAGTTTCCTGTTATGTGTGCTGATCCTGGAGAATTCCAAATTCCTTGCTTAATTCGTGGTCCCATTCCTATCATTGGATTAGTCGATACTGGTTCTAGCATTAATGTGATGCCGTTTTCTGTCTACAATCGCTTAGGATTGCCATCTTTGGAACCTATCAAAGGAATTGTTTACTTTGCCGATAGCCGTTTACAAAAGCCGTTGGGGATTATTAAAGAAGTTGAAATCATTATTGGTTATGCTTTTTATAAAGTTGATTTTGTGATTATGGACCTGGAAGAAGATCCTATAACTCCTCTAATTTTAGGATCACCGTTTTTAGCTACTGCTTGTGCAACCATTAACTATGCAAATAATATGTTAATCATTCGTTATGGTGCTCTTATTGAATCTCTTCCGCTAATGCCTAGATCTAGAGTTTCGTGAACAAATTTGAAAATGGTTAGAGTTGATAAAGAGGATGATGATGATCTCATGGTTGATAAAATAGTGACGGAATTCATAAAACAACAATATAAGATTAGTGAAGAAGTAAGGAAGCAAATCTAAGAGTTAAATGTTAAATTTGAAATGTCGTTTCGTAGGGGTCTTAACACCACATTGAGTTTCTTAGAACAAATTAAAATGTTAAATGAGATTGAGAAGAATAAGTGTGAGGAGAATACGCCTAAGGAGTAATCCCTAAGGAGCGCCAGGCTTTGTTTTAGAGAACCAGGTTGCGATATATGTGCCTTATGTATTAGCTAGAGTGCCTTAGCAATCTTAGGACTATAACCTTTCCTGCTAGTTTTTGTTATTACCTAAGTTCTTTAGTTCATCTATGCTTAGGCATGCATGATTCCTTAGAATCCCTTCTAAAATCCTCGACATTCCCATGTCATCCATTACAGACATGTATATAACATTCTTGTTATATCACGTGCCTTTGTGCCCTTGTGCCCTAGTGCCATGGTTTGAGAACCGAAAAATGTCATTAATGACTCCTAAAGATTCTCGATAACTCAAAGACATTATTATGTCATCACCTTTAAAATTTTGCCCTTCCCGTACTTTTCGGTAGATTTGAAGTAATTGCTTTAGAATCCTTACTGATATACAAATCATTCAGTGTCGGAAAGATCTATCCGTACACCCTAGTATTTCCAATGCACCACCTTCTTCGCATGATTACGATACCTCCTCTGAAGACGGTGATTCTGATGGTGGAGATTAGAAAGCTAAGAAGACTATCAAGGAGGGACTCAAGAGTGAGAAATCTGAAACTTCTACTTCTAAGAATTCTTTGTCTAAAAGGAAGTTTCTTGAGATGATTGTTGACGACTTCCAATCCAATAAACCCAATACCCCCACTATTCATATTTTTTTGAATCAAAATTCAATTGAACATACAATCGTTAGACTTAACCAAAATTCTACAGCTGTAGAGCCAGAAGAATCAAGAAATTGAGTAGTACATTCAAGATTTGCTTTGGGAGAGGAAGCAAGCTCCTAGTCCGAAGTAGGGGTGAAGACCTACCTGAATTTTATCTTTTGTTCCTTTCTATCTCCATATAATAAAGAAATTTTTATCTCCGTGATTGCATTAAAAAGTAAGAGTTTCGTTTATGAAATATCTTATTTTCCATATATATTGTGTGATCTGGCGTGCTTAAAATTTATTATAACTCATGACTCACTGATCACAACCAAACAACACAATTCTCAACGTCATTTTGACTTCTGCTGAATTTCAGCAACTATTACATCTGCTCAAAGCAATAATGCACTACAAAAATCCTCCGACTACTTGTTCGTTTAAGGATTTAAAACCTTCTACACTTAAGGGTACTTAAGGACCAGTAAAATTAAACCGCTGGTTTGAGAACTTGGATCCACATCTGCGGAATGGGTCACTCATGGTGTTCACCCAAGGAAAACTACCACATAACTCCAGTAGACTCAGCTCATATACGAATTTACGAATCTTTCTTTTAAACTTTATCCTCCACCGTTCAATGACGAATGGATGTTGTAGATGGACTATGGTACCTAACGCTTTCAGACATTGAAGATGTCATGAAGATAGCTCTTACGTATATATCTGAGATATATACAAACATATCCAAATAAACAAGGATACTTCCTTACTACTTCATACTAATAATTAAAAATCTCATACCGTAACTGAGATCCAACACACAAACCCGGAAGAAACCATGGAGCTCTTATATAGACCCGACGAGCCATTCTTGAGAGATCAAATTTAGTTTCATTCATTACTCTTGTATAACTACCCGTTCGAAAAAAATCCAATACTATAATTTCTTTGTGAACCTCGACGCACCACTTACGAATAAGTCTCAATACTAAAAATCTCAACTTTGTTTACATAATTTCACGCTCGCCTTTTTCAATTTTCATGGTGTCCATCTCGAAGAAACTACTTGAACAGTACAACCGATGGGAGATTTTCTGAAGACTATCAGTGGATCCTGACCACACACTTTTACCTTTAATCTCAACTTTCACTTTTCACCGCAACGAAGGTTCCTACTTACACTCACGTGATCAATAATTCCGGAGAAGAATGTCAAATCATTATTTACTAGGATATCAAAAACCATTTACCGCAAATTCCGCCTATCGTTTCATTAGATAACGAACCTGTCACGAACGATTCGCTTATACCTCAAAGAAGAGAAAGCCACATTTTATTCCCGTTCAACTCTTCGAACACAAAAATCTATCCTCAATAGTCTAAACAACTTTTTGAAATTCAAATTTTTGGAAACATGAAAAAGATTTTAATGTCGTTTATAGCACTCAAATTTTTTGAAAGTTATCTATTCATTCCCACTGTCTGCTTAGACAACATATTTTTGAAAGATATTTTTCCAAAAAATCTCTTTTTACATAAATTACTCACGGCCTGCTCTCTTTAAAAACGGACACATCTAGATGATGTCTAAACTTTTTTTTTTTAACTATATTGAATGTGGAAACACATTTATTTAGATTAAATTTTATCTACTTTTCAATATAAAGAAACTATCCTCGCACCTCGAACTTCTATACTTACCTTCATAAAACTATACTTATAGAAGATGTTTCGCATAATTTTGAACTCTCTCACCAACTGCTATCATATTTTATCTTTCATCAGTGTAGAATGGTTGGACTTTTTTTTAGAGCAACAAGCAGTTGGAAACCTAACATGGAAATTGTGTTTTTGATATTAGAATACCCCACTTCAGCTAAGCTGTACCGTGAGACAAGAGAATTGTTTCATCATAACATATTCATTTTCGACTTTTCATATCATCTCTTGACTTAAGCAAACTATCATTATTCTCAATGTCAAAAGACATTACGGTTAACCCTTCTATTTAACCTAAAACTATCATTTCTAGCTGTCCTTGAGACATACAGCTTAAGGAGTTTGAATAAACTCTTCTTGATTATATACCAGCTTTAATCCAAGAGGCAATTACACCTCACCCATTATCGTTATTCGTTTACTTACTTATCAAACTAAGAAGTAGTTTGTTCCATTCACATTGATAATTTATATAATTCGACAAATCTCTCTAAGTTGTCATAAAGACTTTATGATTCAGAGAAGTATTTTCAACAACTCAAAACTGATCGATACTAATTATTCTTATTTCCACACGTGGACTCAAAGGTTAGAGTTACATGTAGTGACTCTTATATAAACTTTCAATTATATCACACAAATATCTATAGGCATACATGGGTGTATCCTTTATCTATTTTGACCTTCAACAACATCATCTCAATTCACCACTCCGCAGGGAAACTGATAAGCGTGGAGGCTAGAAATCTGAAATCTAATCACATTATCTTAACCTTGTGGTATAATGCCGGAATGGAAATATGAGTTAGTGTAATATAATGACGCCTAGCTAACGTGATCATATTATGGTAAGTCATGTAGAAGTTTCGATATTATTTCATGAGGGATATGAAAGGAAGGACGTATGAATTAGTGTAACATAAAGAACGTGATTATATTATGGTAAGTTATACCGAAGTTCTAACAATTCAAGATGGTGTTTACAAAACTATGTTCCGTACAATATCCACTTAAGTTGGATTCACACGAACAATAAATGACCACTTAGTTGCATATTGGGAATTGGTTGATAAACGTTATTACTACTTCTTTAAATGCAATTTCCAAATTATTATGCTTTGAAATTATCCAGTTTTAAAATTTCTCATTGATGAAGTTTGATCCAAGAAATTAGGATACGAAACATGACTTATCGTAGAACGTGACTATTCCTAGATATCATCGCTGTGTTGCTTAGAATTAACGGAACATACTCATCATAAAAAAATGTGTGTATATATATACACTATCTCGTTTCACTCAAACGTTGAAACTAAACTACTTTCCATGTAATGAAATTGCTTATTTTAGAACCCTCAGAAGAAGGAAATACTATACTTATTATACTAGCATTCGCCGAAAGAGCGACTTTTGCTACAAACATTTCTATGAAACATAAAGTCAAGAGACCTAATAAGGTGCTCTTAATAACGTTCATAAAATGAAACTTGAAGGAATTCTTATTAAAAAGATTTTTTCATGAAAAGACTATGGAGGCTTAGGACTGCGGAATCAAACGCTAGAAATAGAGCAATATTCCTATTAAGAAAATCCGTTGGAATTCACGATAAGGTCCCGAATATACCTGGGAACGTGAAGACCAAATGAAACGGAAATATCTCCACCTCTTCTCAACCGCTGTTGCAACCGAGAAGCCTGCCTAAAACTTAGGGACTAAGTTTTCATTAACGGAGAGGTACTATAACAACCCTCACTTTTCGACTTATGAAATGACTAAATGTAGTGACCCGAACTTTTCCATGTTTATATATATATTAAATGAAATTGTTATTTACATGATTAAGTGTTTCCAACATGTTAAGCAATCAAACTTGTTAAGACTTGATTAATTGAAATAGGTTTCATATGGACAATTGACCACCCAAGTTGACCGGTGATTCACGAACGTTAAAACTTGTAAAAACTATACGATGACATATATATGGTTATATATATAGTTACATGATTTTATTATAAGTATGTATCTTATTAGGTATTTTAACAATGAGTTATATACATAAAAATGAGATTATTAATTTAAGAAACTCAAAAACGATATATATAACGATTATCGTTATAACAACGTCTTACTAGGTACATATGAATCATATTAAGATATTGATACACTTGGTTAATTATGTTAAATGATAAGTAAATATATTATTAAGTGTATTAACAATGAAATACATATGTAAAAATAAGACTACTAACTTAATGATTTCGAAACGAGACATATATGTAACGATTATTGTTGTAACGACATTTAACTGTATATATATCATACTAAGATATATTATATATCATAATATCATGATAATATAACAATTTAACATCTCATTTATTATAATAAACAATGGGTTAACAACATTCAACAAGATCGTTAACCTAAAGGTTTCAAAACAACATTTACATGTAACGACTAACGATGACTTAACGACTCAGTTAAAATGTATATACATGTAGTGTTTTAATATGTATTCATACACTTTTGAAAGACTTCAATACACTTATCAAAATACTTCTACTTAACAAAAATGCTTACAATTTCATCCTCGTTCAGTTTCATCAACAATTCTACTCGTATGCACCCGTATTCGTACTCGTACAATACACAGCTTTTAGATGTACGTACTATTTGGTATATACACTCCAATGATCAGCTCTTAGCAGCCCATGTGAGTCACCTAACACATGTGGGAACCATCATTTGGCAACTAGCATGAAATATCTCATAAAATTACAAAAATATGAGTAATCATTCATGACTTATTTACATGGAAACAAAATTACATATCCTTTATATCTAATCCATACACCAACGACCAAAACCACCTACAAACACTTTCATTCCTCAATTTTCTTCGTCTAATTGATCTCTCTCAAGTTCTATCTTCAAGTTCTAAGTGTTCTTCATAAATTCCAAAAGTTCTAGTTTCATAAAATCAAGAATACTTCCAAGATTGCAAGTTTACTTCCAAGTTTTCTAAATCCATTCCAAGTAATCATCCAAGATTAAGAAACCTTTGTTACTTACAGTAGGTTATCTTTCTAATACAAGGTAATAATCATATTCAAACTTTAATTCAATTTCTATAACTATAACAATCTTATTTCGAGTGGAAATCTTACTTGAAATTGTTTTCGTGTCATGATTCTGCTTCAAGAACTTTCAAGCCATCCAAGGATCCTTTGAAGCTAGATCTATTTTTCTCATTTCCAGTAGGTTTATACAAGGAACTTGAGGTAGTAATGATGTTCATAACATTATTCGATTCATACATATAAAGCTATCTTATTCGAAGGTTTAAACTTGTAATCACTAGAACATAGTTTAGTTAATTCTAAACTTGTTCGCAAATAAAAGTTAATCCTTATAACTTGACTTTTAAAATCAACTAAACACATGTTCTATATCTATATGATATGCTAACTTAATTATTTAAAACCTGGAAACACGAAAAACACCGTAAAACCGGATTTACGCCGTCGTAGTAACACCGCGGGCTGTTTTGGGTTAGTTAATTAAAAACTATGACAAACTTTGATTTAAAAGTTGTTATTCTGGGAAAATGATTTTTATTATGAACATGAAACTATATCCAAAAATTATGGTTAAACTCAAAGTGGAAGTATGTTTTCTAAAATGGTCATCTAGACGTCGTTTTTTCGACTGAAATGACTACCTTTACAAAAATGAAATGTAACTTATTTTTCTGACTATAAACCTATACTTTTTCTGTTTAGATTCATAAAATAGAGTTCAATATGAAACCATAGAAATTTGATTCACTCAAAACGGATTTAAAATGAAGAAGTTATGGGTAAAACAAGATTGGATAATTTTTCTCATTTTAGCTACGTGAAAATTGGTAACAAATCTATTCCAACCATAACTTAATCAACTTGTATTGTATATTATGTAATCTTGAGATACCATAGACACGTATACAATGTTTCGACCTATCATGTCGACTCATCTATATATATTTCGGAACAACCATAGACACTCTATATCTGAATGTTGGAGTTAGCTATACAGGGTTGAGGTTGATTCCAAAATATATATAGTTTGAGTTGTGATCAATACTGAGATACGTATACACTGGGTCGTGGATTGATTCAAGATAATATTAATCTATTTATTTCTTTACATCTAACTGTGGACAACTAGTTGTAGGTTACTAACGAGGACAACTGACTTAATAAACTTAAAACATCAAAATATATTAAAAGTGTTGTAAATATATTTTGAACATACTTTGATATATATGTATATATTGTTTTAGGTTCGTGAATCAACCAGTGGCCAAGTCTTACTTCCCGACGAAGTAAAAATCTGTGAAAGTGAGTTATAGTCCCACTTTTAAAATCTAATATTTTTGGGATGAGAATACATGCAGGTTTTATTAAGTCTGAATTATCGAAATCTAATATAGTACGTGAAACTACATTCTATGGTTGAATTATCGAAATCGAATATGCCCCTTTTTATTAAGTCTGGTAATCTAAGAATTAAGGAACAGACACCCTAATTGACGCGAATCCTAAAGATAGATCTATTGGGCCTAACAAACCCCATCCAAAGTACCGGATGCTTTAGTACTTTGAAATTTATATCATATCCGAAGGGTGTCCCGGAATGATGGGGATATTCTTATATATATGCATCTTATTAATGTCGGTTACCAGGTGTTCACCATATGAATGATTTTTATCTCTATGTATAGGATGTGTATTGAAATATGAAATCTTGTGGTCTATTGTTACGATTTGATATATATAGGTTAAACCTATAACTCACCAACATTTTTGTTGACGTTTAAAGCATGTTTATTCTCAGGTGAATACTAAGAGCTTCTGCTGTTGCATACTAAAATAAGGACAAAATTTGGAGTCCATGTTTGTATGATATTGTGTAAAAACTGCATTCAAGAAACTGATTTCGATGTAACATATTGGTATTGTAAACCATTATGTAATGGTCGTGTGTAAACAGGATATTTTAGATTATCATTATTTGATAATCTACGTAAAGCTTTTTAAACCTTTATTTATGAAATAAAAGTTATGGTTTGTTTTAAAAATGAATGTAGTCTTTAAAAAACGTCTCATATAGAGGTCAAAACCTCGCAACGAAATCAATTAATATGGAACGTTTTTAATCAATAAGAACGGGACATTTCAGTTGGTATCCGAGCGTTGGTCTTAGAGAACCAGAATTTTGCATTAGTGTGTCTTATCGAGTTTGTTAGGATGCATTAGTGAGTCTGGACTTCGACCGTGTTTACTTGAAAAATGATTGCTTAACAAATTTTGTTGGAAACTATATATTTTTAACATGTGAATATTATGTGATATATTAATCTCTTAACGCGTTTGATATTATGTGATAGATGTCTACCTCTAGAACAAGTCCCATTGACTCACCTAATAATAATGAAGAGTCAAATGTAAATTGGAATGATTCGTGGACTGATTCACAAGTTCCCGAAGAGGAACCGGAAGAAGATTCGGAACCGGAAGAAGAATCAGAACCGAAAGAGGAGGAACCGGAGGAGGAAATAGAACCGGTGGGGAAAATAATAAAACGGTTAAGTAAAAGAAAATCCTCAACCAACCGACCAAGGTTAATTATGGTCAATGGTGTTAATTAGATTATCATTATTCTGATGATGTTATAGAAATTACCCCAACTGAATTTAAAAAGGCAAAAGAAAATAATAAGGGAAAGGCATAAAAATAGAGAAATCTAATTCCAACCCCGATGAACTTTATATGTATCGTCAACCCCCGAAGCCCTTAAGTTGTAACAATGACCCGGGAACCTCTAAACCACCAGGTTTTTCTAAACCAATGTGGAAAACGACGGCTCGTATTAGGGGAACATCATATATCCCTAGAAACTTGGCAAAATGAACCAAAACTGAAGAAGAAGAAACGAGCGAGTTGGAATAAGATAGTTGTATTCGTGTGGTGTAATATATGTAATATAGTGTGCTTATGCTTTATGATATATGTAAAAATTGCTTGTATTAATAAGTAATTTTTTTTATGAATCTAACTCTTGTCTATTTTACAGTTTAAAAACACAAAATGGATAGACAACCCAATATTTTAAGAGACCTATCCGGAAACATGATTGATGAAATCTTATCTAGAGTCGGTCAGAATTCCTCGGCACAAATATTTAAGGCGAAATCAGTTTGTAAGACATTCGAAGAACGTTCCAAGAATGTCTTGGTTTATAAGAGACTTTCGTTTGAAAGATGGGGGATATCACATTGGGAAACCCATAAGTTACGATGTGTTTACTTTGACGCATATATTGCGGGGAACCCAAATGCTATTTTACGCAACGGGTTAAGAAATTATTTTGACTCAATGTATCCGAATATAGGACTTCATGATTTAGAAAAAGCGGCTAACATGCAACATAAAGAAGCATGCTATACTTACGGGTTAGTAATGTTCGCTTTTCACCAAAGTGAGAAAAAGAACATCGGGCTACAACTATTAAACAAAACGTTCCCACAAGTGACGGAGTCGGTAATTGGGGTAAGAAATGAGGTTTTTAGGTTATTACGAGACTGTTGGTCATTACGTAACCCTCGTCCCTTTGACGACGTTACAACACGCTGTCTTATCAACGGCCATAACGATTATGTTCCACAAGACCAAGGATGGGAAGTAGTCCTAGTAAAACCAGAATGCATGACTTGTTTCTGGACGTATGAATTACATGGCTTTATTGCCTTTGCTGAACGACTTGTGTACTAGCTAGAATTATCTTCACAACTATCTTGTATCAAAGTTATTGTGTGCTATATTTCATGCTTTATGTAAAATAAGCAGTATTGTAAGTTTGTAAAATATTGTATAAAAGTTTGAACGCAAAATATTATTATAATCAGTTTTTCATATAGAATTGTAGTAGTTGATGAAATGTCCCGTTCTTATTGATTAAAAACGTTCCATATTAATTGATTTGGTTGCGAGGTTTTGACCTCTATATGAGACGTTTTTCAAAGACGGCATTCAATTTAAAACAAACCATAACCTTTATTTCATCAATAAAGGTTTAAAAAGCTTTACGTAGATTATCAAATAATGATAATCTAAAATATCCTGTTTACACACGACCATTACATAATGGTTTACAATACAAATATGTTACAACAAAATAAGTTTCTTGAATGCAGTTTTTACACAATATCATACAAGCATGGACTCCAAATCTCGTCCTTATTTAAGTATGCGACAGCGGAAGCTCTTAATAATCACCTGAGAATAAACATGCTTAAAACGTCAACAAAAATGTTGGTGAGTTATAGGTTTAACCTATATATATCAAATCATAATAATAATAGACCACAAGATTTCATATTTCAATACACATCCCATACATAGAGATAAAAATCATTCATATGGTGAACACCTGGTAACCGACATTAACAAGATGCATATATAAGAATATCCCCATCATTCTGGAACACCCTTCGGATATGATATAAATTTTGAAGTACTAAAGCATCCGGTACTTTGGATGGGGTTTGTTAGGCCCAATAGATCTATCTTTAGGATTCGCGTCAATTAGGGTGTCTGTTCCCTAATTCTTAGATTACCAGACTTAATAAAAAGGGGCATATTCGATTTCGATAATTCAACCATAGAATGTAGTTTCACGTACTTGTGTCTATTTTATAAATCATTTATAAAACCTGCATGTATTCTCATCCCAAAAATATTAGATTTTAAAAGTGGGACTATAACTCACTTTCACAGATTTTTACTTCGTCGGGAAGTAAGACTTGGCCACTGGTTGATTCACGAACCTATAAAAATATATACATATATATCAAAGTATGTTCAAAATATATTTACAACACTTTTAATATATTTTGATGTTTTAAGTTTATTAAGTCAGCTGTCCTCGTTAGTAACCTACAACTAGTTGTCCACAGTTAGATGTACAGAAATAAATCGATAAATATTATCTTGAATCAATCCACGACCCAGTGTATACGTATCTCAGTATTGATCACAACTCAAACTATATATATTTTGGAATCAACCTCAACCCTGTATAGCTAACTCCAACATTCACATATAGAGTGTCTATGGTTGTTCCGAAATATATATAGATGTGTCGACATGATAGGTCGAAACATTGTATACGTGTCTATGGTATCTCAAGATTACATAATATACAATACAAGTTGATTAAGTTATGGTTGGAATAGATTTGTTACCAATTTTCACGTAGCTAAAATGAGAAAAATTATCCAATCTTGTTTTACCCATAACTTCTTCATTTTAAATCCGTTTTGAGTGTATCAAATTGCTATGGTTTCATATTGAACTCTATTTTATGAATCTAAACAGAAAAAGTATAGGTTTATAGTCGGAAAAATAAGTTACAAGTCGTTTTTGTAAAGGTAGTCACTTCAGTCGAAAGAACGACGTCTAGATGACCATTTTAGAAAACATACTTCCACTTTGAGTTTAACCATAATTTTTGGATATAGTTTCATGTTCATAATAAAAATCATTTTCGCAGAATAACAACTTTTAAATCAAAGTTTATCATAGTTTTTAATTAACTAACCCAAAACAGCCCGCGGTGTTACTACGACGGCGTAAATCCGGTTTTACGGTGTTTTTCGTGTTTCCAGGTTTTAAATCATTAAGTTAGCATATCATATAGATATAGAGCATGTGTTTAGTTGATTTTAAAAGTCAAGTTAGAAGGATTAACTTTTGTTTGCGAACAAGTTTAGAATTAACTAAACTATGTTCTAGTGATTACAAGTTTAAACCTTCGAATAAGATAGCTTTATATGTATGATTCGAATGATGTTATGAACATCATTACTACCTTAAGTTCCTTGGATAAACCTACTGGAAAAGAGAAAAATGGATCTAGCTTCAACGGATCCTTGGATGGCTCGAAGTTCTTGAAGCAGAATCATGACACGAAAACAAGTTCAAGTAAGATCATCACTTGAAATAAGATTGTTATAGTTATAGAAATTGAACCAAAGTTTGAATATGATTATTACCTTGTATTAGAATGATAACCTACTGTAAGAAACAAAGATTTCTTAAGGTTGGATGATCACCTTACAAGATTGGAAGTGAGCTAGCAAACTTGAAAGTATTCTTGATTTTATGTAACTAGAACTTTTGGAATTTATGAAGAACACTTAGAACTTGAAGATAGAACTTGAGAGAGATCAATTAGATGAATAAAATTGAAGAATGAAAGTGTTTGTAGGTGTTTTTGGTCGTTGGTGTATGGATTAGATATAAAGGATATGTAATTTTGTTTTCATGTAAATAAGTCATGAATGATTACTCATATTTTTGTAATTTTATGAGATATTTCATGCTAGTTGCCAAATGATGGTTCCCACATGTGTTAGGTGACTCACATGGGCTGCTAAGAGCTGATCGTTGGAGTGTATATACCAATAGTACATACATCTAAAAGCTGTGTATTGTACGAGTACGAATACGGGTGCATACGAGTAGAATTGTTGATGAAACTGAACGAGGATATAATTGTAAGCATTTTTGTTAAGTAAAAGTATTTTGATAAGTGTATTGAAGTCTTTCAAAAGTGTATAAATACATATTAAAACACTACATGTATATACATTTTAACTGAGTCGTTAAGTCATCGTTAGTCGTTACATGTAAGTGTTGTTTTGAAACCTTTAGGTTAACGATCTTGTTAAATGTTGTTAACCCAATGTTTATAATATCAAATGAGATTTTAAATTATTATATTATCATGATATTATCATGTATGAATATCTCTTAATATGATATATATACATTAAATGTCTTTACAACGATAATCGTTACATATATGTCTAGTTTAAAAATCATTAAGTTAGTAGTCTTGTTTTTACATATGTAGTTCACTGTTAATATACTTAATGATATGTTTACTTATCATAGTATCATGTTAACTATATATATATCCATATATATGTCATCATATAGTTTTTACAAGTTTTAACGTTCGTGAATCACCGGTCAACTTGGGTGGTCAATTGTCTATATGAAACATATTTCAATTAATCAAGTCTTAACAAGTTTGATTGCTTAACATGTTGGAAACATTTAATCATGTAAATATCAATCTCAATTAATATATATATACATGTAAAAGTTCGGGTCACTACAGTACCTACCCGTTAAATAAATTTCGTCCCGAAATTTTAAGCTGTTGAAGGTGTTGATGAATCTTCTGAAAATAGATGCGGGTATTTCTTCTTCATCTGATCTTCATGCTCCCAGGTGAACTCGGGTCCTCTACGAGCATTCCATCGAACCTTAACAATTGGTATCTTGTTTTGCTTAAGTCTTTTAACCTCACGATCCATTATTTCGACGGGTTCTTCGATGAATTGAAGTTTTTCGTTGATTTGGATTTCATCTAACGGAATAGTGAGATCTTCTTTAGCAAAACATTTCTTCAAATTCGAGACGTGAAAAGTGTTATGTACAGCCGCGAGTTGTTGAGGTAACTCAAGTCAGTAAGCTACTGGTCCTACACGATCAATAATCTTGAATGGTCCAATATACCTTGGATTTAATTTCCCTCGTTTACCAAATCGAACAACGCCTTTCCAAGGTGCAACTTTAAGCATGACCATCTCTCCAATTTCAAATTCTATATCTTTTCTTTTAATGTCAGCGTAGTTCTTTTGTCGACTTTGGGCGGTTTTCAACCGTTGTTGAATTTGGATGATCTTCTCGGTAGTTTCTTGTATAATCTCCGGACCCGTAATCTGTCTATCCCCCACTTCACTCCAACAAATCGGAGACCTGCACTTTCTACCATAAAGTGCTTCAAACGGCGCCATCTCAATGCTTGAATCATTAAGTTAGTATTCTTGTTTTTACATATGTAGTTCATTGTTAATATACTTAATGATATGTCTACTTATCATAGTATCATGTTAACTATATATATATCCATATATATGTCATAATATAGTTTTTACAAGTTTTAACGTTCGTGAATCACCGGTCAACTTGGGTGGCAATTGTCTATATGAAACATATTTCAATTAATCAAGTCTTAACAAGTTTGATTGCTTAACATGTTGGAAACATTTAATCATGTAAAAATCAATCTCAATTAATATATATAAACATGGAAAAGTTTGGGTCACTACAGTACCTACCCGTTAAATAAATTTCGTCCCGAAATTTTAAGCTGTTGAAGGTGTTGACGAATCTTCTGGAAATAGATGCGGGTATTTCTTCTTCATCTGATCTTCATGCTCCCAGGTGAACTTGGGTCCTCTACGAGCATTCCATCGAACCTTAACAATTGGTATCTTGTTTTGCTTAAGTCTTTTAACCTCACGATCCATTATTTCGACGGGTTCTTCGATGAATTGAAGTTTTTCGTTGATTTGGATTTCATCTAACGGAATAGTGAGATCTTCGTGGAAAGTGTTATGTACAGCCGCGAGTTGTTAAGGTAACTCAAGTCGGTAAGCTACTGGTCCGACATGATCAATAATCTTGAATGGTCCAATATACCTTGGATTTAATTTCCCTCGTTTACCAAATCGAACAACGCCTTTCCAAGGTGCAACTTTAAGCATGACCATCTCTCCAATTTCAAATTCTATATCTTTTCTTTTAATGTCAGCATAGCTCTTTTGTCGACTTTGGGCGGTTTTCAACCGTTGTTGAATTTGGATGATCTTCTCGGTAGTTTCTTGTATAATCTCCGGACCCGTAATCTGTCTATCCCCCACTTCAATCCAACAAATCGGAGACCTGCACTTTCTACCATAAAGTGCTTCAAACGGCGCCATCTCAATGCTTGAATCATAGTTGTTGTTGTAGGAAACTTCTGCTAACGGTAGATGTCGATCCCAACTGTTTCCGAAATCAATAACACATGCTCGTAGCATGTCTTCAAGCGTTTGTATCGTCCTTTCACTCTGCCCATCAGTTTGTGGATGATAGGCAGTACTCATGTCTAGACGAGTTCCTAATGCTTGTTGTAATGTCTGCCAGAATCTTGAAATAAATCTGCCATCCCTATCAGAGATAATAGAGATTGGTATTCCATGTCTGGAGACGACTTCCTTCAAATACAGTCGTGCTAACTTCTCCATCTTGTCATCTTCTCTTATTGGCAGGAAGTGTGCTGATTTGGTGAGACGATCAACTATTACCCAAATAGTATCAAAACCACTTGCAGTCCTTGGCAATTTAGTGATGAAATCTATGGTAATGTTTTCCCATTTCCATTCCGGGATTTCGGGTTGTTGAAGTAGACCTGATGGTTTCTGATGCTCAGCTTTGACCTTAGAACACGTCAAACATTCTCCTACATATTTAGCAACATCGGCTTTCATACCCGGCCACCAAAAATGTTTCTTGAGATCCTTGTACATCTTCCCCGTTCCAGGATGTATTAAGTATCTGGTTTTATGAGCTTTTCTAAGTTCCATTTCTCTCATATCTCCAAATTTTGGTACCCAAATCCTTTCAGCCCTATACCGGGTTCCGTCTTCCCGAATATTAAGATGCTTCTCCGATCCTTTGGGTATTTCATCCTTTTGAATTTCCCTCTTTTAAAACTCCTTGTTGCGCCTCCTTTATTTGAGTAGTAAGGTTATTATGAATCATTATATTCATAGATTTTACTCGAATGGGTTCTCTATCCTTCCTGCTCAAGGCATCGGCTACCATATTTGCCTTCCCCAGGTGGTAACGAATCTCAAAGTCGTAATCATTCAACAATTCAATCCACCTACGCTGCCTCATATTCAGTTGTTTCTGATTAAATATGCGTTGAAGACTTTTCTGGTCGGTATATATAATACTTTTGACCCCATATAAGTAGTGCCTTCAAGTCTTTAATTCAAAAACAACCGCGCCTAATTCCAAATCATGCGTCGTATAATTTTGTTCGTGAATCTTCAATTGTCTAGACGCATAAGCAATCACCTTCGTTCGTTGCATTAATACACAACCGAGACCGTGCTTTGATGCGTCACAATAAATCACAAAATCATCATTCCCTTCAGGCAATGACAATATAGGTGCCGTAGTTAGCTTTTTCTTCAATAACTGAAACGCTTTCTCTTGTTCATCATTCCATTCAAATTTCTTCCCTTTATGCGTTAATGCAGTCAAGGGTTTTGCTATTCTGGAAAAGTCTTGGATGAACCTTCTGTAGTAACCAGCTAGTCCTAAAAACTGGCGTATGTGTTTCGGAGTTTTTGGGGTTTCCCACTTTTCAACAGTTTCTATCTTTGCCGGATCCACCTTAATACCTTCTTTGTTCACTATGTGACCGAGGAATTGAACTTCTTCCAACCAAAATGCACACTTTGAAAACTTAGCGTACAATTCTTCCTTCCTCAATACTTCTAACACCATTCTCAAATATTCACCGTGTTCTTGGTCATTCTTTGAGTAAATAAGTATGTCATCAATGAAAACAATGACAAACTTGTCAAGGTATGGTCCACACACTCGGTTCATAAGGTCCATGAACACAGCTGGTGCATTAGTTAAACCAAACGGCATGACCATAAACTCGTAATGACCGTAACGTGTTCTGAAAGCAGTCTTTGGAATATCATCTTCTTTCACCCGCATTTGATGATACCCGGAACGTAAGTCAATCTTTGAATAAACATACGAGCCTTGTAGTTGATCAAATAAGTCGTCGATTCTCGGTAGTGGGTAGCTGTTCTTGATGGTAAGTTTGTTCAACTCTCGGTAGTCGATACACAACCTGAATGTACCATCTTTCTTCTTGACAAACAAAATAGGAGCTCCCCACGGTGATGTGCTTGATCGAATGAAACCACGCTCTAAAAGTTCTTGTAATTGGCTTTGCAGTTCTTTCATCTCGCTGGGTGCGAGTCTGTAAGGAGCACGAGCTATTGGTGCAGCTCCTGGTACAAGATCTATTTGAAATTCAACGGATCGATGTGGGGGTAATCCCAGTAATTCTTTCGGAAATACATCGGGAAATTCTTTTGCAATGGGAACATCATTGATGCTCTTTTCTTTAGTTTGTACTTTCTTGACGTGTGCTAGAACAGCATAGCAACCTTTTCTTATTAGTTTTTGTGCCTTCAAATTACTAATAAGATGTAGCTTCGTGTTGCCCTTTTCTCCGTACACCATTAAGGGTTTTCCTTTTTCTCGTATAATGCGAATTGCATTTTTGTAACAAACAATCTCTGCTTTCACTTCTTTCAACCAGTCCATACCGATTATCACATCCAAACTCCCTAACTCTACTGGTATCAAATCAATCTTAAATGTTTCGCTAACCAGTTTAATTTCTCGATTCCGACATATATTATCTGCTGAAATTAATTTATCATTTGCTAATTCGAGTAAAAATTTACTATCCAAAGGCGTCAATGGACAACTTAATTTAGCACAAAAATCTCTACTCATATAGCTTCTATCCGCACCCAAATCAAATAAAACGTAAGCAGATTTATTGTCAATAAGAAACGTACCCGTAACAAGCTCCGGGTCTTCCTGTGCCTCTGCCGCATTAATATTGAAAACTCTTCCGCGGCCTTGTCCATTCGTGTTCTCCTGGTTCGGGCAATTTCTAATAATGTGGCCCGGTTTTCCACATTTATAACAAACTACATTGGCATAACTTGCTCCGACACTACTTGCTCCACCATTACTCGTTTCGACACCATTTGTTCCTTTCGTTCTATTAACCCCTGGTCCGGAGACCTCACACTTCGCAGCGCTATGACCATTTCTTTTACACTTGTTGCAAAATTTGGTGCAGAACCCCGAGTGATACTTTTCACACCTTTGGCATAGCTGCTTCTGATTGTTGTTGTTATTGCGGTTATTATTGTTGTTGGGATGATTGTTATAGTTGCTGCTGTTGTTGTTGTTGTTGTTGTTGTTGTTGTTGTTGTTGTTGGGCCATTTGTTGTAGTTGCGATTGATGTTGCGATTGTTGGGATAATTGTTGCGATTATTGTTGTAATTGCTGTTGTTGTTGTATTGGTGATTCTTATCACCGTTTTCCTCCCACTTTCTTTTGACTTGCTTCACATTGGCCTCTTCAACAGTCTGTTCTTTAATTCTTTCTTCAATCTGGTTCACTAGTTTGTGAGCCATTCTACAAGCCTGTTGTATGGAGGCGGGCTCGTGTGAACTTATATCTTCTTGGATTCTTTCCGGTAATCCTTTCACAAAAGCGTCGATCTTCTCTTCCTCATCTTCGAATGCTCCCGGATACAATAGGCACAATTCTGTAAATCGTCTTTCGTACGTGGTAATATCAAATCCTTGGGTTCGTAACCCTCTAAGTTCTGTCTTGAGCTTATTGACCTCGGTTCTGGGACGGTACTTCTCGTTCATCAATTGCTTGAATGCTGACCACGGTAGTGCGTACGCATCGTCTTGTCCCACTTGCTCTAGATAGTTATTCCACCATGTTAACGCAGAACCTGTGAAGGTATGCGTAGCGTACTTCACTTTGTCCTCTTCAGTACACTTACTTATGGCAAACACCGATTCGACCTTCTCGGTCCACCGTTTCAATCCGATCGGTCCTTCGGTTCCATCAAATTCCAAAGGTTTGCAGGCAGTGAATTCTTTGTAGGTGCATCCTACACGATTTCTTGTACTGCTAGATCTAAGGTTATTGTTGGTATGTAGCGCAGCCTGTACTGCGGCTATGTTTGAAGCTAGAAAAGTACAGAATTCCTCTTCATTCATATTCACGGTGTGTCGAGTATTCGGTGCCATTTCCTTCAAAATAGTCAAATGGAACAAGTTAATCATACAGAATATTAAGAGTAGTTAATAGTATTTCGTAGCATAATATGAACTCATTTATAAAAGCTTTTTTTCATATTAGCGTTTTATAAGTTTAAATTCGGGTAGTACCTACCCGTTAAGTTCATACTTAGTAGCTAATATACAATTCAACTACTACAATTCTATATGAAAAACAGATTATAATAATATTTCGCATTCAAACTTTTACACAATATTTTTCAAACTTAAAATACCGCTTATTTTACATATAGCGTGAAATATAGCACACAATAAATTTGATACAAGATGGTTGTGAAGATAATTCTAGCTAGTACACAAGTCATTCAGCAAAGGCAATAAAGACTCGTAATTCATACGTCCAGAAACAAGTCATGCATTCTGGTTTTACTAGGACTACTTCCCATCCTTGGTCTTGTGGAACATAACCGTTATGGCCGTTGATAAGACAGCGTGTTATAACGTCGTCAAAGGGACGAGGGTTACGTAATATCCAACAGTCCCGTAACAATCTAAAAACCTCATTTCTTACCCCAATTACCGACTCCGTCACTTGTGGGAACGTTTTGTTTAATAGTTGTAGCCCGATGTTCTTGTTCTCACTTTGGTGAGAAGCGAACATTACTAATCCGTAAGCATAACATGCTTCTTTATGTTGCATGTTAGCCGCTTTTTCTAAATCACGAAGTCCAATATTCGGATATATTGAGTCAAAATAATTTCTTAACCCATTGCGTAAAATAGCATTTGGGTTCCCCGCAATATATGCGTCAAAGTAAACACATCGTAACTTATGGATTTCCCAATGTGATATCCCCCATCTTTGGAACGAAAGCCTTTTATAAACCAAGGCATTCTTGGAACGTTCTTCGAATGTCTTACAAACTGATCTCGCCTTAAATAGTTGTGCCGAAGAATTCTGACCGACTCTAGACAAGATTTCATCAATCATGTCTCCGGGTAGGTCTCTTAAAATATTGGGTTGTCTATCCATTTTGTGTTTTTATACTGTAAAATAGACAAGAGTTAGATTCATAAAAAAAATACTTATTAATACAAGCAATTTTTACATATATCATAAAGCATAAGCACACTATATTGCATATATTACACCACACGAATACAACTATCTTATTCCGACTCGCTTGTTTCTTCTGCTTCGGTTTTGGTTCGTTTTGCCAAGTTTCTAGGGATATATGATGTTCCCCTAATACGATCCATAGTTTTCCACATTGGTTTAGAAAAACCTGGTGGTTTAGAGGTTCCCGAGTCATTGTTACAACTTAAGGACTTCGGGGGTTGACGATACATATAAAGTTCATCGGGGTTGGAATTAGATTTCTCTTTTTTATGCCCTTTTCCTTATTATTTTCTTTTGCCTTTTTAAATTCAGTTGGGGTAATTTCTATAAGATCATCGGAATTCTTGTCGGAATCCGATTCATCAGAGAATTGGTAATCCTCCCAATATTTTGCTTCCTTGGCGGAAACACCATTGACCATAATTAACCTTGGTCGGTTGGTTGAGGATTTTCTTTTACTTAACCGTTTTATTATTTCCCCCACCGGTTCTATTTCTTCATCCGGTTCCAATTATTCTTCCGGTTCTGATTCTTCTTCCGGTTCCGACTCTTCTTCCGGTTCCTCTTCGGGAACTTGTGAATCAGTCCACGAATCATTCCAATTTACATTTGACTCTTCATTATTATTAGGTGAGTCAATGGGACTTGTTCTAGAGGTAGACATCTATCACATAATATCAAACGCGTTAAGAGATTAATATATCACATGTTAAAAATATATAGTTTCCAACAAAATTTGTTAAGCAATCATTTTTCAAGTAAACACGGTCGAAGTCCAGACTCACTAATGCATCCTAACAAACTCGATAAGACACACTAATGCAAAATTCTGGTTCTCTAAGACCAACGCTCTGATACCAACTGAAATGTCCCGTTCTTATTGATTAAAAACGTTCCATATTAATTGATTTCGTTGCGAGGTTTTGACCTCTATATGAGACGTTTTTCAAAGACTGCATTCATTTTAAAACAAACCATAACCTTTATTTCATCAATAAAGGTTTAAAAAGCTTTACGTAGATTATCAAATAATGATAATCTAAAATATCCTGTTTACACACGACCATTACATAATGGTTTACAATACAAATATGTTACAACAAAATAAGTTTCTTGAATGCAGTTTTTACACAATATCATACAAGCATGGACTCCAAATCTCGTCCTTATTTAAGTATGCGACAGCGGAAGCTCTTAATAATCACCTGAGAATAAACATGCTTAAAACGTCAACAAAAATGTTGGTGAGTTATAGGTTTAACCTATATATATCAAATCATAATAATAATAGACCACAAGATTTCATATTTCAATACACATCCCATCCATAGAGATAAAAATCATTCATATGGTGAACATCTGGTAACCGACATTAACAAGATGCATATATAAGAATATCCCCATCATTCCGGGACACCCTTCGGATATGATATAAATTTCGAAGTACTAAAGCATCCGATACTTTGGATGGGGTTTGTTAGGCCCAATAGATCTATCTTTAGGATTCGCGTCAATTAGGGTGTCTGTTCCCTAATTCTTAGATTACCGGACTTAATAAAAAGGGGAATATTCGATTTCGATAATTCAACCATAGAATGTAGTTTCACGTACTTGTGTCTATTTTGTAAATCATTTATAAAACCTGCATGTATTCTCATCCCAAAAATATTAGATTTTAAAAGTGGGACTATAACTCACTTTCACAGATTTTTACTTCGTCGGGAAGTAAGACTTGGCCACTGGTTGATTCACGAACCTATAACAATATATACATATATATCAAAGTATGTTCAAAATATATTTACAACACTTTTAATATATTTTGATGTTTTAAGTTTATTAAGTCAGCTGTCCTCGTTAGTAACCTACAACTAGTTGTCCACAGTTAGATGTACAGAAATAAATCGATAAATATTATCTTGAATCAATCCACAACCCAGTGTATACGTATCTCAGTATTGATCACAACTCAAACTATATATATTTTGGAATCAACCTCAACCCTGTATAGCTAACTCCAACATTCACATATAGAGTGTCTATGGTTGTTCCGAAATATATATAGATGTGTCGACATGATAGGTCGAAACATTGTATACGTGTCTATGGTATCTCAAGATTACATAATATACAATACAAGTTGATTAAGTTATGGTTGGAATAGATTTGTTACCAATTTTCACGTAGCTAAAATGAGAAAAATTATCCAATCTTGTTTTACCCATAACTTCTTCATTTTAAATCCGTTTTGAGTGAATCAAATTGCTATGGTTTCATATTGAACTCTATTTTATGAATCTAAACAGAAAAATTATAGGTATATAGTTGGAAAAATAAGTTACAAGTCGTTTTTGTAAAGGTAGTCATTTTAGTAGAAAGAACGACGTCTAGATGACCATTTTAGAAAACATACTTCCACTTTGAGTTTAACCATAATTTTTGGATATAGTTTCATGTTCATAATAAAAATCATTTTCTCAGAATAACAACTTTTAAATCAAAGTTTATCATAGTTTTTAATTAACTAACCCAAAACAGCCCGCGGTGTTACTACGACGGCGTAAATCCGGTTTTACGGTGTTTTTCGTGTTTCCAGGTTTTAAATCATTAAGTTAGCATATCATATAGATATAGAACATGTGTTTAGTTGATTTTAAAAGTCAAGTTAGAAGGTTTAACTTTTGTTTGCGAACAAGTTTAGAATTAACTAAACTATGTTCTAGTGATTACAAGTTTAAACCTTCGAATAAGATAGCTTTATATGTATGATTCGAATGATGTTATGAACATCATTACTACCTTAAGTTCCTTGGATAAACCTACTGGAAAAGGGAAAAATGGATCTAGCTTCATCGGATCCTTGGATGGCTCGAAGTTCTTGAAGCAGAATCATGACACGAAAACAAGTTCAAGTAAGATCATCACTTGAAATAAGATTGTTATAGTTATAGAAATTGAACCAAAGTTTGAATATGATTATTACCTTGTATTAGAATGATAACCTACTGTAAGAAACAAAGATTTCTTGAGGTTGGATGATCACCTTACAAGATTGGAAGTGAGCTAGCAAACTTGAAAGTATTCTTGATTTTATGTAACTAGAACTTTTGGAATTTATGAAGAACACTTAGAACTTGAAGATAGAACTTGAGAGAGATCAATTAGATGAAGAAAATTGAAGAATGAAAGTGTTTGTAGGTGTTTTTGGTCGTTGGTGTATGGATTAGATATAAAGGATATGTAATTTTGTTTTCATGTAAATAAGTCATGAATGATTACTCATATTTTTGTAATTTTATGAGATATTTCATGCTAGTTGCCAAATGATGGTTCCCACATGTGTTAGGTGACTCACATGGACTGCTAAGAGCTGATCATTGGAGTGTATATACCAATAGTACATACATCTAAAAGCTGTGTATTGTACGAGTACGAATACGGGTGCATACGAGTAGAATTGTTGATGAAACTGAACGAGGATGTAATTGTAAGCATTTTTGTTAAGTAGAAGTATTTTGATAAGTGTATTGAAGTCTTTTAAAAGTGTATAAATACATATTAAAACACTACATGTATATACATTTTAACTGAGTCGTTAAGTCATCGTTAGTCGTTACGTGTAAGTGTTGTTTTGAAACCTTTCGGTTAACGATCTTGTTAAATGTTGTTAACCCAATGTTTATAATATCAAATGAGATTTTAAATTATTATATTATCATGATATTATCATGTATGAATATCTCTTAATATGATATATATACATTAAATGTCTTTACAACGATAATCGTTACATATATGTCTCGTTTAAAAATCATTAAGTTAGTAGTCTTGTTTTTACATATGTAGTTCATTGTTAATATACTTAATGATATGTTTACTTATCATAGTATCATGTTAACTATATATATATATCCATATATATGTCATCATATAGTTTTTACAAGTTTTAATGTTCGTGAATCACCGGTCAACTTGGGTGGTCAATTGTCTATATGAAACATATTTCAATTAATCAAGTCTTAACAAGTTTGATTGCTTAACATGTTGGAAACATTTAATCATGTAAATATCAATCTCAATTAATATATATATACATGGAAAAGTTCGGGTCACTACAGTTGAATTGTATATTAGCTACTAAGTATGAACTTAACGGGTAGGTACTACCCGAATTTAAACTTATAAAACGCTAATATGAAGAAAAAGCTTTTATAAATGAGTTCATATTATGCTACGAAATACTATTAACTACTCTTAATATTCTGTATGATTAACTTGTTCCATTTGACTATTTTGAACGAAATGGCACCGACTACTCGACACACCGTGAATATGAATGAAGAGGAATTCCGTACTTTTCTAGCTTCAAACATAGCCGCAGTACAGGCTGCGCTACATACCAACAATAACCTTGGATCTAGCAGTACATGAAATCGTGTAGGATGCACCTACAAAGAATTCACTGCCTGCAAACCTTTGGAATTTGATGGAACCGAAGGACCGATCGGATTGAAATGGTGGACCGAGAAGGTCGACTCGGTGTTTGCCATAAGTAAGTGTACTGAAGAGGATAAAGTGAAGTGCGCTACGCATACCTTCACAGGTTCTGCGTTAACATGGTGGAATACCTATCTCGAGAAAGTGGGACAAGATGATGCGTACGCACTACTGTGGTCAGCATTCAAGCACTTGATGAACGAGAAGTACCGTCCCAGAACCGAGGTCAATAAGCTCAAGACAGAACTTAGAGGGTTACGAACCCAAGGATTTGATATTACCACGTACGAAAGACGATTCACAGAATTGTGCCTATTGTGTTCGGGAGCGTTCGAAGATGAGGAAGAGAAGATCGACGCGTTTGTGAAAGGATTACCGGAAAGAATCCAAGAAGATATAATTTCACACGAGCCCGCCTCCATACAACAGGCATGTAGAATGGCTCACAAACTAGTGAACCAGATTGAGGAAAGAATTAAAGAACAGACGGCTGAAGAGGCCAATGTGAAGCAAGTCAAAAGAAAGTGGGAGGAAAACGGTGATAAGAATCATCAATACAACAACAACAGCAATTACAATAATAATCGCAACAATTATCCCAACAATCGCAACATCAATCGCAACTACAACAAACGGCCCAACAACAACAACAACAACAACCACAACAACAGTAACTACAACAATCATCCCAACAATAATAACAACCGCAACAACAACAACAACAATCAGAAGCAGCTATGCCAAAGGTGTGAAAAGTATCACTCGGGGTTCTGCACCAAATTTTGCAACAAGTGTAAAAGAAATGGTCATAGCGCGGTGAAGTGTGAGGTCTACGGACCAGGGGTTAACAGAACGAAAGGAAAAAATGGTTTCAGAACGAGTAATGGTGGAGCAAGTAGTGTCGGAGCAAGTTATGCCAATGTAGTTTGTTATAAATGTGGAAAACCGGGCCACATTATTAGAAATTGCCCGAACCAGGAGAACACGAATGGACAAGGCCGCGGAAGAGTTTTCAATATTAATGCGGCAGAGGCACAGGAAGACCTGGAGCTTGTTACGGGTACGTTTCTTATTGACAATAAATCTGCTTACGTTTTATTTGATTCGGGTGCGGATAGAAGCTATGTGAGTAGAGATTTTTGTGCTAAATTAAGTTGTCCATTGATGTAGTGACCCGAACTTTTCCATGTTTATATATATTAATTGAGATTGATATTTACATGATTAAATGTTTCCAACATGTTAAACAATCAAACTTGTTAAGAGTTGATTAATTGAAATAGGTTTCATATAGACAATTGACCACCCAAGTTGACCGGTGATTCACGAACGTTAAAACTTGTAAAAACTATATGATGACATATATATGGTTATATATATAGTTAACATGATATTATGATAAGTAAACATATCATTAATTATATTAACAATGAACTACATATGTAAAAACAAGACTACTAACTTAATGATTTTGAAATGAGACATATATGTAACGATTATCGTTGTAACGACATTTAATGTATATATATCATATTAAGAGATATTAGTACATCATAATATCATGATAATATAATAATTTAAAATCTCTTTTGATATTATAAACATTGGGTTAACAACATTTAACAAGATCGTTAACCTAAAGGTTTCAAAACAACATTTACATGTAACGACTAACGATGACTTAACGACTCAGTTAAAATGTATATACATGTAGTATTTTTATATGTATTAATACACTTTTGAAAGACTTCAAGACACTTATCAAAATACTTCTACTTAACAAAAATGCTTACAATTACATCCTCGTTCAGTTTCATCAACAATTCTACTCGTATGCTCTCGTATTCGTACTCGTACAATACACAGCTTTTAGATGTATGTACTATTGGTATATACACTCCAATTATCAGCTCTTAGCAGCCCATGTGAGTCACCTAACACATGTGGGAACCATCATTTGGCAACTAGCATGAAATATCTCATAAAATTACAAAAATATGAGTAATCATTCATGACTTATTTACATGAAAACAAAATTACATATCCTTTATATCTAATCCATACACCAACGACCAAAAACACATACAAACACTTTCATTCTTCAATTTTCTTCATCTAATTGATCTCTCTCAAGTTCTATCTTCAAGTTCTAAGTGTTCTTCATAAATTCTAAAAGTTCTAGTTTCATAAAATCAAGAATACTTTCAAGTTTGCTAGCTCACTTCCAATCTTGTAAGGTGATCATCCAACCTCAAGAAATCTTTGTTTCTTACAGTAGGTTATCATTCTAATACAAGGTAATAATCATATTCAAACTTTGGTTCAATTTCTATAACTATAACAATCTTATTTCAAGTGATGATCTTACTTGAACTTGTTTTCGTGTCATGATTCTGCTTCAAGAACTTCGAGCCATCCAAGGATCCATTGAAGCTAGATCCATTTTTCTCTTTTCCAGTAGGTTTATCCAAGGAACTTAAGGTAGTAATAATGTTCATAACATCATTCGATTCATATATATAAAGCTATCTTATTCGAAGGTTTAAACTTGTAATCACTAGAACATAGTTTAGTTAATTCTAAACTTGTTCACAAACAAAAGTAAATCCTTCTAACTTGACTTTTAAAATCAACTAAACACATGTTCTATATCTATATGATATGATTTAAAACCTGGAAACACGAAAAACACCGTAAAACCGGATTTACGCCGTCGTAGTAACACCGCGGGCTGTTTTGGGTTAGTTAATTAAAAACTATGATAAACTTTGATTTAAAAGTTGTTATTCTGAGAAAATTATTTTTATTATGAACATGAAACTATATCCAAAAATTATGGTTAAACTCAAAGTGGAAGTATGTTTTCTAAAATGGTCATCTAGACGTCGTTCTTTCGACTGAAATGACTACCTTTACAAAAACGACTTGTAACTTATTTTTCCGACAATAAACCTATAATTTTTCTGTTTAGATTCATAAAATAGAGTTTAATATGAAACCATAGCAATTTGATTCACTCAAAACGGATTTAAAATGAAGAAGTTATGGGTAAAACAAGATTGGATAATTTTTCTCATTTTAGCTACGTGAAAATTGGTAACAAATCTATTCCAACCATAACTTAATTAACTTGTATTGTATATTATGTAAACTTGAGATACCATAGACACGTATACAATGTTTCGACCTATCATGTCGACACATCTATATATATTTCGGAACAACCATAGACACTCTATATGTGAATGTTGGAGTTAGCTATACAGGGTTGAGGTTGATTCTAAAATATATATAGTTTGAGTTGTGATCAATACTGAGATACGTATACACTGGGTCGTGGATTGATTCAAGATAATATTTATCGATTTATTTCTGTACATCTAACTGTGGACAACTAGTTGTAGGTTACTAACGAGGACAGCTGACTTAATAAACTTAAAACATCAAAATATATTAAAAGTGTTGTAAATATATTTTGAACATACTTTGATATATATGTATATATTGTTATAGGTTCGTAAATCAACCAGTGGCCAAGTCTTACTTCCCGACGAAGTCAAAAATCTGTGAAAGTGAGTTATAGTCCCACTTTTAAAATCGAATATTTTTGGGATGAGAATACATGCAGGTTTTATAAATGATTTACAAAATAGACACAAGTACGTGAAACTACATTCTATGGTTGAATTATCAAAATCGAACATGCCCTTTTTTATTAAGTCTGGTAATCTAAGAATTAGGGAACAGACACCCTAATTGACGCGAATCCTAAAGATAGATCTATTGGGCCTAACAAACCCCATCCAAAGTACCGGATGCTTTAGTACTTCGAAATTTATATCATATCCGAAGGGTGTCCCGGAATGATGGGGATATTCTTAAATATGCATCTTGTTAATGTCGGTTACCAGGTGTTCACCATATGAATGATTTTTATCTCTATGTATGGGATGTGTATTGAAATATGAAATCTTGTGGTCTATTTTTACGATTTGATATATATAGGTTAAACCTATAACTCACCAACATTTTTGTTGACGTTTAAAGCATGTTTATTCTCAGGTGAATACTAAGAGCTTCCGCTGTTGCATACTAAAATAAGGACAAGATTTGGAGTCCATGTTTGTATGATATTGTGTAAAAACTGCATTCAAGAAACTGATTTCGATGTAACATATTTGTATTGTAAACCATTATGTAATGGTCGTGTGTAAACAGGATTTTTAGATTATCATTATTTGATAATCTACGTAAAGCTTTTTAAACCTTTATTTATGAAATAAAGGTTATGGTTTGTTTTAAAAATGAATGCAGTCTTTGAAAAACGTCTCATATAGAGGTCAAAACCTCGCAACGAAATCAATTAATATGGAACGTTTTTAATCAATAAGAACGGGACATTTCAATTGGTATCCGAGCGTTGGTCTTAGAGAACCAGAATTTTGCATTAGTGTGTATTATCGAGTTTGTTAGGATGCATTAGTGAGTCTGGACTTCGACCGTGTTTACTTGAAAAATGATTGCTTAACAAATTTTGTTGGAAACTATATATTTTTAACATGTGAATATTATGTGATATATTAATCTCTTAACGTGTTTGATATTATGTGATAGATGTCTATCTCTAGAATAAGTCCCATTGACTCACCTAATAATAATGAAGAGTCAAATGTAAATTGGAATGATTCGTGGACTGATTCACAAGTTCCCGAAGAGGAACCGGAAGAAGAGTCGGAACCGGAAGAAGAATCGGAACCGGAAGAAGAATCGGAACCCAATGAAGAAATAGAACCGGTGGGGGAAATAATTAAACGGTTAAGTAAAAGAAAATCCTCAACCAACCGACCAAGGTTAATTATGGTAAATGGTGTTTCCGCCAAGGAAGCAAAATATTGGGAGGATTACCAATTCTCCGATGAATCGGATTCCGACGAGAATTTCGATGATGTTATAGAAATTACCCCAACTGAATTTAAAAAGGCAAAAGAAAATAATAAGGGAAAGGGCATAAAAATAGAGAAATCTAATTCCAACCCCGATGAACTTTATATGTATCGTCAACCCCCGAAGTCCTTAAGTTGTAACAATGACCCGGGAACCTCTAAACCACCAGGTTTTTCTAAACCAATGTGGATCACGACGGCTCGTATTAGGGGAACATCATATATCCCTAGAAACTTGGCAAAACGAACCAAAACCGAAGAAGAAGAAACAAGCGAGTCGGAATAAGATAGTTGTATTCGTGTGGTGTAATATATGTAATATAGTGTGCTTATGCTTTATGATATATGTAAAAATTGCTTATATTAATAAGTATTTTTTTTTATGAATCTACTCTTGTCTATTTTACAGTATAAAAACACAAAATGGATAGACAACCCAATATTTTAAGAGACCTACCCGGAGACATGATTGATGAAATCTTGTCTAGAGTCGGTCAGAATTCTTCGGCACAACTATTTAAGGCGAGATCAGTTTGTAAGACATTCGAAGAACGTTCCAAGAATGCCTTGGTTTATAAAAGGCTTTCGTTCGGAAGATGGGGGATATCACATTGGGAAATCCATAAGTTACGATGTGTTTACTTTGACGCATATATTGCGGGGAACCCAAATGCTATTTTACGCAATGGGTTAAGAAATTATTTTGACTCAATATATCCGAATATTGGACTTCGTGATTTAGAAAAAGCGGCTAACATGCAACATAAAGAAGCATGTTATGCTTACGGATTAGTAATGTTCGCTTCTCACCAAAGTGAGAACAAGAACATCGGGCTACAACTATTAAACAAAACATTCCCACAAGTGACGGAGTCGGTAATTGGGGTAAGAAATGAGGTTTTTAGATTGTTACGGGACTGTTGGACATTACGTAACCCTCGTCCCTTTGATGACGTTACAACACGCTGTCTTATCAACGGCCATAACGGTTATGTTCCACAAGACCAAGGATGGGAAGTAGTCCTAGTAAAACCAGAATGCATGACTTGTTTCTGGACGTATGAATTACGTGTCTTTATTGCCTTTGCTGAACGACTTGTGTACTAGCTAGAATTATCTTCACAACCATCTTGTATCAAATTTATTGTGTGCTATATTTCATGCTATATGTAAAATAAGCGGTATTGTAAGTTTGTAAAATGTTGTGTAAAAGTTTGAACGCGAAATATTATTATAATCAGTTTTTCATATAGAATTGTAGTAGTTGAATTGTATATTAGCTACTAAGTATGAACTTAACGGGTAGGTACTACCCGAATTTAAACTTATAAAACGCTAATATGAAGAAAAAGCTTTTATAAATGAGTTCATATTATGCTACGAAATACTATTAACTACTCTTAATATTCTGTATGATTAACTTGTTCCATTTAACTATTTTGAAGGAAATGGCACCGACTACTCGACACACCGTGAATATGAATGAAGAGGAATTCCGTACTTTTCTAGCTTCAAACATAGCCGCAGTACAGGCTGCGCTACATACCAACAATTACCTTGGATCTAGCAGTACAGGAAATCGTGTAGGATGCACCTACAAAGAATTCACTGCCTGCAAACCTTTGGAATTTGATGGAACCGAAGGACCGATTGGATTGAAACGGTGGACCGAGAAGGTCGAATCGGTGTTTGCCATAAGTAAGTGTACTGAAGAGGACAAAGTAAAGTACGCTACGCATACCTTCACAGGTTTTGCGTTAACATGGTGGAATACCTATCTAGAGCAAGTGGGACAAGACGATGCGTACGCACTACCGTGGTCAGCATTCAAGCACTTGATGAACGAGAAGTACCGTCCCAGAACCGAGGTCAATAAGCTCAAGACAGAACTTAGAGGGTTACGAACCCAAGGATTTGATATTACCACGTACGAAAGACGATTCACAGAATTGTGCCTATTGTGTCCGGGAGCATTCGAAGATGAGGAAGAGAAGATCGACGCGTTTGTGAAAGGATTACCGGAAAGAATCCAAGAAGATATAAGTTCACACGAGCCCGCCTCCATACAACAGGCATGTAGAATGGCTCACAAACTCGTGAACCAGATTGAAGAAAGAATTAAAGAACAGACTGCTGAAGAGGCCAATGTGAAGCAAGTCAAAAGAAAGTGGGAGGAAAACGGTGATAAGAATCACCAATACAACAACAACAGCAATTACAACAATAATCGCAACAATTATCCCAACAATCGCAACATCAATCGCAACTACAACAAACGGCCCAACAACAACAACAACAACAACAACAGCAACTACAACAATCATCCCAACAACAATAATAACCGCAACAACAACAACAATCAGAAGCAGCTATGCCAAAGGTGTGAAAAGAATCACTCGGGGTTCTGCACCAAATTTTGCAACAAGTGTAAAAGAAATGGTCATAGCGCGGCGAAGTGTGAGGTCTACGGACCAGGGGTTAATAGAACGAAAGGAACAAATGGTGTCGGAATGAGTAATGGCGGAGCAAGTAGTGTCGGAGCAAGTTAAACCAATGTAGTTTGTTATAAATGTGGAAAACCGGGCCACATTATTAGAAATTGCCCGAACCAGGAGAACACGAATGGACAAGGCCGTGGAAGAGTTTTCAATTTTAATGCGGCAGAGGCACAGGAAGACCCGGAGCTTGTTACGGGTACGTTTCTTATTGACAATAAATCTGCTTACGTTTTATTTGATTCGGGTGCGGATAGAAGCTATATGAGTAGAGATTTTTGTGCTAAATTAAGTTGTCCATTGACGCCTTTGGATAGTAAATTTTTACTCGAATTAGCAAATGGTAAATTAATCTCAGCAGATAATATATGTCGGAATCGAGAAATTAAACTGGTTAGCGAAACATTTAAGATTGATTTGATACCAGTAGAGTTAGGGAGTTTTGATGTGATAATCGGTATGGACTGGTTGAAAGAAGTGAAAGCAGAGATCGTTTGTTACAAAAATGCAATTCGCATTATACGAGAAAAAAGGAAAACCCTTAATGGTGTACGGAGAAAAGGGCAACACGAAGCTACATCTTATTAGTAATTTGAAGGCACAAAAACTAATAAGAAAAGGTTGCTATGCTATTCTAGCACACGTCGAGAAAGTACAAACTGAAGAAAAGAGCATCGATGATGTTCCCGTCGCAAAAGAATTTCCCGATGTATTTCCGAAAGAATTACCGGGATTACCCCCACATCGATCCGTTGAATTTCAAATAGATCTTGTACCAGGAGCTGCACCAATAGCTCGTGCTCCTTATAGACTCGCACCCAGCGAGATGAAAGAACTACAAAGCCAATTACAAGAACTTTTAGAGCGTGGTTTCATTCGACCAAGCACATCACCGTGGGGAGCTCCTGTTTTGTTTGTCAAGAAGAAAGATGGTACATTCAGGTTGTGTATCGACTACCGAGAGTTGAACAAACTTACCATCAAGAACCGCTACCCACTACCGAGAATCGACGACTTATTTGATCAACTACAAGGCTCGTCTATTTATTCAAAGATTAACTTACGTTCCGGGTATCATCAAATGCGGGTGAAAGAAGATGATATTCTAAAGACTGCTTTCAGAACACGTTACGGTCATTATGAGTTTATGGTCATGCCGTTTGGTTTAACTAATGCACCAGCTGTGTTCATGGACCTTATGAACCGAGTGTGTGGACCATACCTTGACAAGTTTGTCATTGTTTTCATTGATGACATACTTATTTACTCAAAGAATGACCAAGAACACGGTGAACATTTGAGAAAGGTGTTAGAAGTATTGAGGAAGGAAGAATTGTACGCTAAGTTTTCAAAGTGTGCATTTTGGTTGGAAGAAGTTCAATTCCTCGGTCACATAGTGAACAAAGAAGGTATTAAGGTGGATCCGGCAAAGATAGAAACTATTGAAAAGTGGGAAACCCCGAAAACTCCGAAACACATACACCAGTTTTCAGGACTAGCTGGTTACTACAGAAGGTTCATTCAAGACTTTTCCAGAATAGCAAAACCCTTGACTGCATTAACGCATAAAGGGAAGAAATTTGAATGGAATGATGAACAAGAGAAAGCGTTTCAGTTATTGAAGAAAAAGCTAACTACGGCACCGATATTGTCATTGCCTGAAGGGAATGATGATTTTGTGATTTATTGTGACGCATCAAAGCAAGGTCTCGGTTGTGTATTAATGCAACGAACGAAGGTGATTGCTTATGCGTCTAGACAATTGAAGATTCACGAACAAAATTATACGACGCATGATTTGGAATTAGGCGCGGTTGTTTTTGCATTAAAGACTTGGAGGCACTACTTATATGGGGTCAAAAGTATTATATATACCGACCACAAAAGTCTTCAACACATATTTAATCAGAAACAACTGAATATGAGGCAGCGTAGGTGGATTGAATTATTGAATGATTACGACTTTGAGATTCGTTACCACCCGGGGAAGGCAAATGTGGTAGCCGATGCCTTGAGCAGGAAGGATAGAGAACCCATTCGAGTAAAATCTATGAATATAATGATTCATAATAACATTACTACTCAAATATAGGAGGCGCAACAAGGAGTTTTAAAAGAGGGAAATTTAAAGGATGAAATACCCAAAGGATCGGAGAAGCATCTTAATATTCGGGAAGACGGAACCCGGTATAGGGCTGAAAGGATTTGGGTACCAAAATTTGGAGATATGAGAGAAATGGTACTTAGAGAAGCTCATAAAACCAGATACTCAATACATCCTGGAACGGGGAAGATGTACAAGGATCTCAAGAAATATTTTTGGTGGCCGGGTATGAAAGCCGATGTTGCTAACTACGTAGGAGAATGTTTGACGTGTTCTAAGGTCAAAGCCGAGCATCAGAAACCATCAGGTCTACTTCAACAACCCGAAATCCCGGAATGGAAATGGGAAAACATTACCATGGATTTCATCACTAAATTGCCAAGGATTGCAAGTGGTTTTGATACTATTTGGGTAATAGTTGATCGTCTCACCAAATCAGTACATTTCCTGCCAATAAGAGAAGATGACAAGATGAAGAAGTTAGCACGACTGTATTTGAAGGAAGTCATCTCCAGACATGGAATACCAATCTCTATTAACTCTGATAGGGATGGCAGATTTATTTCAAGATTCTGGCAGACATTACAGCAAGCATTAGGAACTCGTCTAGACATGAGTACTGCCTATCATCCACAAACTGATGGGCAGAGCGAAAGGACGATACAAATGCTTGAAGACATGCTACGAGCATGTGTTATTGATTTCGGAAACAGTTGGGATCGACATCTACCGTTAGCAGAATTTTCCTACAACAACAGCTACCATTCAAGCATTGAGATGGCGCCGTTTGAAGCACTTTATGGTAGAAAGTGCAGGTCTCCGATTTGTTGGAGTGAAGTGGGGGATAGACAGATTACGGGTCCGGAGATTATACAAGAAACTACCGAGAAGATCATCCAAATTCAACAACGGTTGAAAACCGCCCAAAGTCGACAAAAGAGCTACGCTGACATTAAAAAAAAAGATATAGAATTTAAAATTGGAGAGATGGTCATGCTTAAAGTTGCACCTTGGAAAGGCGTTGTTCGATTTGGTAAACGAGGGAAATTAAATCCAAGGTATATTGGACCATTCAAGATTATTGATCGTGTCAGACCAGTAGCTTACCGACTTGAGTTACCTCAACAACTCGCGGCTGTACATAACACTTTCCACGTCTCGAATTTGAAGAAATGTTTTGCTAAAGAAGATCTCACTATTCCGTTAGATGAAATCCAAATCAACGAAAAACTCCAATTCATCGAAGAACCCGTCGAAATAATGGATCGTGAGGTTAAAAGACTTAAGCAAAACAAGATACCAATTGTTAAGGTTCGATGGAATGCTCGTAGAGGACCCGAGTTCACCTGGGAGCGTGAAGATCAGATGAAGAAGAAATACCCGCATCTATTTCCAGAAGATTCGTCAACACCTTCAACAGCTTAAAATTTCGGGACGAAATTTATTTAACGGGTAGTTACTGTAGTGACCCGAACTTTTCCATGTTTATATATATTAATTGAGATTGATATTTACATGATTAAATGTTTCCAACATGTTAAACAATCAAACTTGTTAAGACTTGATTAATTGAAATAGGTTTCATATAGACAATTGACCACCCAAGTTGACCGGTGATTCACGAACGTTAAAACTTGTAAAAACTATATGATGACATATATATGGTTATATATATAGTTAACATGATATTATGATAAGTAAACATATCATTAATTATATTAACAATGAACTACATATGTAAAAACAAGACTACTAACTTAATGATTTTGAAATGAGACATATATGTAACGATTATCGTTGTAACGACATTTAATGTATATATATCATATTAAGAGATATTAGTACATCATAATATCATGATAATATAATAATTTAAAATCTCTTTTGATATTATAAACATTGGGTTAACAACATTTAACAAGATCGTTAACCTAAAGGTTTCAAAACAACATTTACATGTAACGACTAACGATGACTTAACGACTCAGTTAAAATGTATATACATGTAGTATTTTTATATGTATTCATACACTTTTGAAAGACTTCAAGACACTTATCAAAATACTTCTACTTAACAAAAATGCTTACAATTACATCCTCGTTCAGTTTCATCAACAATTCTACTCGTATGCACCCGTATTCGTACTCGTACAATACACAGCTTTTAGATGTATGTACTATTGGTATATACACTCCAATGATCAGCTCTTAGCAGCCCATGTGAGTCACCTAACACATGTGGGAACCATCATTTGGCAACTAGCATGAAATATCTCATAAAATTACAAAAATATGAGTAATCATTCATGACTTATTTACATGAAAACAAAATTACATATCCTTTATATCTAATCCATACACCAACGACCAAAAACACCTACAAACACTTTCATTCTTCAATTTTCTTCATCTAATTGATCTCTCTCAAGTTCTATCTTCAAGTTCTAAGTGTTCTTCATAAATTCCAAAAGTTCTAGTTTCATAAAATCAAGAATACTTTCAAGTTTGCTAGCTCACTTCCAATCTTGTAAGGTGATCATCCAACCTCAAGAAATCTTTGTTTCTTACAGTAGGTTATCATTCTAATACAAGGTAATAATCATATTCAAACTTTGGTTCAATTTCTATAACTATAACAATCTTATTTCAAGTGATGATCTTACTTGAACTTGTTTTCGTGTCATGATTCTGCTTCAAGAACTTCGAGCCATCCAAGGATCCATTGAAGCTAGATCCATTTTTCTCTTTTCCAGTAGGTTTATCCAAAGAACTTAAGGTAGTAATGATGTTCATAACATCATTCGATTCATACATATAAAGCTATCTTATTCGAAGGTTTAAACTTGTAATCACTAGAACATAGTTTAGTTAATTCTAAACTTGTTCGCAAACAAAAGTTAATCCTTCTAACTTGACTTTTAAAATCAACTAAACACATGTTCTATATCTATATGATATGATTTAAAACCTGGAAACACGAAAAACACCGTAAAACCGGATTTACGCCGTCGTAGTAACACCGCGGGCTGTTTTGGGTTAGTTAATTAAAAACTATGATAAACTTTGATTTAAAAGTTGTTATTCTGAGAAAATTATTTTTATTATGAACATGAAACTATATCCAAAAATTATGGTTAAACTCAAAGTGGAAGTATGTTTTCTAAAATGGTCATCTAGACGTCGTTCTTTCGACTGAAATGACTACCTTTACAAAAATGACTTGTAACTTATTTTTCCGACTATAAACCTATACTTTTTTTGTTTAGATTCATAAAATAGAGTTCAATATGAAATCATAGCAATTTGATTCACTCAAAACGGATTTAAAATGAAGAAGTTATGGGTAAAACAAGATTGGATAATTTTTCTCATTTTAGCTACGTGAAAATTGGTAACAAATCTATTCCAACCATAACTTAATTAACTTGTATTGTATATTATGTAAACTTGAGATACCATAGACACGTATACAATGTTTCGACCTATCATGTCGACACATCTATATATATTTCGGAACAACCATAGACACTCTATATGTGAATGTTGGAGTTAGCTATACAGGGTTGAGGTTGATTCCAAAATATATATAGTTTGAGTTGTGATCAATACTGAGATACGTATACACTGGGTCGTGGATTGATTCAAGATAATATTTATCGATTTATTTCTGTACATCTAACTGTGGACAACTAGTTGTAGGTTACTAACGAGGACAGCTGACTTAATAAACTTAAAACATCAAAATATATTAAAAGTGTTGTAAATATATTTTGAACATACTTTGATATATATGTATATATTTTTATAGGTTCGTGAATCAACCAGTGGCCAAGTCTTACTTCCCGACGAAGTAAAAAATCTGTGAAAGTGAGTTATAGTCCCACTTTTAAAATCTAATATTTTTGGGATGAGAATACATGCAGGTTTTATAAATGATTTACAAAATAGACACAAGTATGTGAAACTACATTCTATGGTTGAATTATCGAAATCGAACATGCCCCTTTTTATTAAGTCTGGTAATCTAAGAATTAGGGAACAGACACCCTAATTGACGCGAATCCTAAAGATAGATCTATTGGGCCTAACAAACCCCATCCAAAGTACCAGATGCTTTAGTACTTCGAAATTTATATCATATCCGAAGGGTGTCCCGGAATGATGGAGATATTCTTATATATGCATCTTGTTAATGTCGGTTACCAGGTGTTCACCATATGAATGATTTTTATCTCTATGTATGGGATGTGTATTGAAATATGAAATCTTGTGGTCTATTGTTACGATTTGATATATATAGGTTAAACCTATAACTCACCAACATTTTTGTTGACGTTTAAAGCATGTTTATTCTCAGGTGAATACTAAGGGCTTCCGCTGTTGCATACTAAAATAAGGACAAGATTTGGAGTCCATGTTTGTATGATATTGTGTAAAAACTGCATTCAAGAAACTGATTTCGATGTAACATATTTGTATTGTAAACCATTATGTAATGGTCGTGTGTAAATAGGATTTTTAGATTATCATTATTTGATAATCTACATAAAGCTTTTTAAACCTTTATTTATGAAATAAAGGTTATGGTTTGTTTTAAAAATGAATGCAGTCTTTGAAAAACGTCTCATATAGAGGTCAAAACCTCGCAACGAAATCAATTAATATCTAACGTTTTTAATCAATAAGAACGGGACATTTCAATTGACGCCGTTGGATAGTAAATTTTTACTCGAATTAGCAAACGGTAAATTAATTTCAGCAGATAATATATGCCGGAATCGAGAAATTAAACTGGGTAGCGAAATATTTAAGATTGATTTGATACCAGTAGAGTTAGGGAGTTTTGATGTAATAGTTGGCATGGACTGGCTGAAGAAGGTGAAAGTAGAGATCGTATGTTATAAAAATGCAATTCGCATTGTACGAGAAGAAGGAGAACCCTTAATGGTGTACAGAGAAAAGGGCAACATGAAGCTACATCTTATTAGTAATTTGAAGGCACAAAATCTAATAAGAAAAGGTTGCTATGCTGTTCTAGCACACGTCGAGAAAGTACAAACTGAAGAAAAGAGCATCAATGATGTTCCCGTCGCAAAAGAATTTCCCGATGTATTTTCGAAAGAATTACCGGGACTACCTCCACATCGATCTGTTAAATTTCAAATAGATCTTGTACCAGGAGCTGCACCAATAGCTCGTTCTCCTTATAGACTCGCACCCAGCGAGATGAAAGAACTGCAAAGCCAACTGCAAGAACTATTAGAACGTGGTTTCATTAGACCAAGCACATCACCATGGGGAGCTCCTGTTTTCTTTGTCAAGAAGAAGGATGGTACATTTAGGTTGTGTATTGACTACAGAGAGTTGAACAAACTTACCATCAAAAACCGTTATCCACTGCCGAGTATTGACGACTTATTTGATCAACTACAAGGCTCGTCGGTTTATTCGAAGATTGATTTACGTTCTGGATATCATCAAATGCGAGTAAAGGAGGATGATATTCCAAAAACTGCTTTTAGGACGCGTTATGGTCATTACGAGTTTATGGTTATGCCGTTTGGATTGACTAACGCACCAGCTGTGTTCATGGACCTTATGAACCGAGTGTGTGGGCCATATCTTAACAAGTTTGTCATTGTTTTCATCGATGACATACTTATTTACTCAAAGAATGATTAAGAGCACGAAGAACATTTGAGAAAAGTGCTAGAAGTATTGAGGAAAGAAAAACTGTACGCTAAGTTTTCAAAGTGTGCATTTTGGTTGGAAGAAGGTCAATTCCTCGGTCACATAGTGAACAAAGACGGTATCCAGGTGGACCCGGCAAAGATCGAAACCGTTGAAAAGTGGGAAACCCCAAAAACTCCGAAGCATATACGTCAATTTTTAGGATTGGCTGGTTACTACAGAAGATTCATCCAAGATTTCTCCAAAATAGCAAAACCCTTGACTGCATTAACGCATAAAGGGATGAAATTTGAATGGAAGGATGAACAAGAGAAGGCGTTTCAATTATTGAAGAAAAAGCTAACTACGGCACCTATATTGTCATTGCCTGAAGGGAATGATGATTTTGTGATTTATTGTGACGCATCAAAGCAAGGTCTCGCTTGTGTATTAATGCAACGAACGAAGGTGATTGCTTATGCGTCTAGACAATTGAAGATTCACGAGCAAAATTATACGACGCATGATTTGGAATTAGGCGCGGTTGTTTTTGCATTAAAGACTTTGAGGCACTACTTATATGGGGTCAAAAGTATTATATATACCGACCACAAAAGTCTTCAACACATATTTAATCAGAAACAACTGAATATGAGGCAGCGTAGGTGGATTGAATTGTTGAATGATTACGACTTTAAGATTCGTTACCACCCGGGGAAGGCAAATGTGGTAGCCGACGCCTTGAGCAGAAAGGACAGAGAACCCATTCGAGTAAAATCTATGAATATAATGATTCACACTAACCTTACTACTCAAATAAAGGAGGTGCAAAAAGGAGTTTTAAAAGAGGGAAATTTAAAGGATGAAATACCCAAAGGATCGGAGAAGCATCTTAATATTCGGGAAGACGGAACCCGGTATAGGGCTGAAAGAATTTGGGTACCAAAATTTGGAGATATGAGAGAAATGGTACTTAGAGAAGCTCATAAAACCAGATACTCAATACATCCTGGAACGGGGAAGATGTACAAGGATCTTAAGAAACATTTTTGGTGGCCAGGTATGAAAGCCGATATTGCTAAATACGTAGGAGAATGTTTGACGTGTTCTAAGGTCAAAGCTGAGCATCAGAAACCATCAGGTCTACTTCAACGACCCGAAATCCCGAAATGGAAATGGGAAAATATTACCATGGATTTCATCACTAAATTGCCAAGGACTACAAGTGGTTTTAATACTATTTGGGTAATAGTTGATCGTCTCACCAAATCAGCACACTTCCTGCCAATAAGAGAAGATGACAAGATGGAGAAGTTAGCACGACTGTATTTGAAGGAAGTCGTCTCCAGACATGGAATACCAATCTCTATTAACTCTGATAGGGATGGCAGATTTATTTCAAGATTCTGACAGACATTACAGCAAGCATTAGGAACTCGTCTAGACATGAGTACTGCCTATCATCCACAAACTGATGGGCAGAGCGAAAGGACGATACAAATGCTTGAATACATGCTACGAGCATGTGTTATTGATTTCAGAAACAGTTGGGATCGACATCTACCGTTAGCAGAATTTTCCTACAATAACAGCTACCATTCAAGCATTGAGATGGCGCCGTTTGAAGCACTTTATGGTAGAAAGTGCAGGTCTCCGATTTGTTGGAGTGAAGTGGGGGATAGACAGATTACGGGTCCGGAGATAATACAAGAAACTACCGAGAAGATCATCCAAATTCAACAACGGTTGAAAACCGCCCAAAGTCGACAAAAGAGCTACGCTGACATTAAAAGAAAAGATATAGAATTTGAAATTGGAGAGATGGTCATGCTTAAAGTTGCACCTTGGAAAGGCGTTGTTCGATTTGGTAAACGGGGGAAACTAAATCCAAGGTACATTTGACCATTCAAGATTATAGGATCGTGTCAGACCAGTAGCTTACCAACTGGAGCTACCTCAACAACTCGCGGCTGTACATAACACTTTCCACGTCTCAAATTTGAAGAAATGTTTTGCTAAAGAAGATCTCACTATTCCGTTGGACGAAATCCAAATCAATGAAAAACTTCAATTCATTGAAGAACCCGTCGAAATAATGGATCGTGAGGTTAAGAGACTTAAACAAAACAAGATACCGATTGTTAAGTTTCAATGGAATGCTCGTAGAGGACCCGAGTTCACCTGGGAGCGTGAAGATCAGATGAAGAAGAAATACCCGCATTTATTTCCAGAAGATACGTCAACACCTCCAACTGCTTAAAATTTCGGGACGAAATTTATTTAACGGGTAGGTACTGTAGTGACCCGAACTTTTCCATGTTTATATATATATTAAATGAAATTGTTATTTACATGATTAAGTGTTTCCAACATGTTAAGCAATCAAACTTGTTAAGACTTGATTAATTGAAATAGGTTTCATATGGACAATTGACCACCCAAGTTGACCGGTGATTCACGAACGTTAAAAATTGTAAAAACTATACGATGACATATATATGGTTATATATATAGTTAACATGATTTTATTATAAGTATGTATCTCATTAGGTATTTTAACAATGAGTTATATACATAAAAATGAGACTATTAATTTAAGAAACTCGAAAACGATATATATAACGATTATCGTTATAACAACGTCTTACTAGGTACATATGAATCATATTAAGATATTGATACACTTGGTTAATTATGTTAAATTATAAGTAAATATATTATTAAGTGTATTAACAATGAAATACATATGTAAAAATAAGACTACTAACTTAATGATTTCGAAACGAGACATATATGTAACGATTATCGTTGTAACGACATTTAACTGTATATATATCATACTGAGATATATTATATATCATAATATCATGATAATATAACAATTTAACATCTCATTTGTTATAATAAACAATGGGTTAACAACATTCAACAAGATCGTTAACCTAAAGGTTTCAAAACAACATTTACATGTAACGACTAGCGATGACTTAACGACTCAGTTAAAATGTATATACATGTAGTGTTTTAATATGTATTCATACACTTTTGAAAGACTTCAAGACACTTATCAAAATACTTCTACTTAACAAAAATGCTTACAATTTCATCCTCGTTCAGTTTCATCAACAATTCTACTCGTATGCACCCGTATTCGTACTCGTACAATACATAGCTTTTAGATGTATGTACTATTGGTATATACACTCCAATTATCAGCTCTTAGCAGCCCATGTGAGTTACCTAACACATGTGGGAACCATCATTTGGCAATTAGCATGAAATATCTCATAAAATTACAAAAATATGAGTAATCATTCATGACTTATTTACATGAAAACAAAATTACATATCCTTTATATCTAATCCATACACCAACGACCAAAAACACCTACAAACACTTTCATTCTTCAATTTTCTTCATCTAATTGATCTCTCTCAAGTTCTATCTTCAAGTTCTAAGTGTTCTTCATAAATTCCAAAAGTTCTAGTTTCATAAAATCAAGAATACTTCCAAGATTGCAAGTTTACTTCCAAGTTTTCTAAATCCATTCCAAGTAATCATCCAAGATCAAGAAACCTTTGTTACTTACAGTAGGTTATCTTTCTAATACAAGGTAATAATCATATTCATACTTTAATTCAATTTCTATAACTATAACAATCTTATTTAGAGTGGAAATCTTACTTGAAATTGTTTTCGTGTCATAATTCTGCTTCAAGAACTTTCAAGCCATCCAAGGATCCTTTGAAGCTAGATCTATTTTTCTCATTTCCATTAGGTTTGTCCAAGGAACTTGAGGTAGTAATGATGTTCATAACATTATTCGATTCATCCATATAAAGCTATCTTATTCGAAGGTTTAAACTTGTAATCACTAGAACATAGTTTAGTTAATTCTAAACTTGTTCGCAAATAAACGTTAATCCTTCTAACTTGACTTTTAAAATCAACTAAACACATGTTCTATATCTATATGATATGCTAACTTAATGATGTAAAACCTGGAAACACGAAAAACACCGTAAAACCGGATTTACGCCGTCGTAGTAACACCGCGGGCTGTTTTGGGTTAGTTAATTAAAAACTATGATAAACTTTGATTTAAAAGTTGTTATTATGGGAAAATGATTTTTATTATGAACATGAAACTATATCCAAAAATTATGGTTAAACTCAAAGTGGAAGTATGTTTTCTAAAATGGTCATCTAGACGTCGTTCTTTCGACTGAAATGACTACCTTTACAAAAACAACTTGTAACTTATTTTTCCCACTATAAACCTATAATTTTTCTGTTTAGATTCATAAAATAGAGTTCAATATGAAACCATAGCAATTTGATTCACTCAAAACGGATTTAAAATGAAGAAGTTATGGGTAAAACAAGATTGAATAATTTTTCTCATTTTAGCTACGTGAAAATTGGTAACAAGTATATTCCAACCATAACTTAATCAACTTGTATTGTATATTATGTAATCTTGAGATACCATAGACACGTATACAATGTTTCGACCTATCATGTCGACACATCTATATATATTTCGGAACAACCATAGACACTCTATATGTGAATGTTGGAGTTAGCTATACAGGGTTGAGGTTGATTCCAAAATATATATAGTTTGAGTTGTGATCAATACTGAGATACGTATACACTGGGTCGTGGATTGATTCAAGATAATATTTATAGATTTATTTCTGTACATCTAACTGTGGACAACTAGTTGTAGGTTACTAACGAGGACAGCTGACTTAATAAACTTAAAACATCAAAATATATTAAAAGTGTTGTAAATATATTTTGAACATACTTTGATATATATGTATATATTGTTATAGGTTCATGAATCAACCAGTGGCCAAGTCTTACTTCCCGACGAAGTAAAAATCTGTGAAAGTGAGTTATAGTCCCACTTTTAAAATCTAATATTTTTGGGATGAGAATACATGCAGGTTTTATAAATGATTTACAAAATAGACACAAGTACGTGAAACTACATTCTATGGTTGAATTATCAAAATCGAATATGCCCCTTTTTATTAAGTCTGGTAATCTAAGAATTAGGGAACAGACACCCTAATTGATGCGAATCCTAAAGATAGATCTATTGGGCCTAACAAACCCCATCCAAAGTACCGGATGGTTTAGTACTTCGAAATTTTTATCATATCCGAAGGGTGTCCCGGAATGATGGGGATATTCTTACATATATGCATCTTGTTAATGTCGGTTACCAGGTGTTCACCATATGAATGATTTTTATCTCTATGTATGGAATGTGTATTGAAATATGAAATCTTGTGGTCTATTATTACGATTTGATATATATAGGTTAAACCTATAACTCACCAACATTTTTGTTGACGTTTAAAGCATGTTTATTCTCAGGTGAATACTAAGAGCTTCCGCAGTTGCATACTAAAATAAGGACAAGATTTGGAGTCCATGTTTGTATGATATTGTGTAAAAACTGCATTCAAGAAACTGATTTCGATGTAACATATTTGTATTGTAAACCATTATGTAATGGTTGTGTGTAAACAGGATATTTTAGATTATCATTATTTGATAATCTACGTAAAGCTTTTTAAACCTTTATTTATGAAATAAAGATTATGGTTTGTTTTAAAAATGAATGCAGTCTTTGAAAAACGTCTCATATAGAGGTCAAAACCTCGCAACGAAATCAATTAATATGGAACGTTTTTAATCAATAAGAACGGGACATTTCACTAAATTACCTCTAGTTTCACCTTGTATGTGTTAACTATTAGGGTTGTTATTTGAAGCACAATTAATACAAGAAAATTCAAACGTTGACCGAATATTTATTTACAGTTGACACATCTAATTAAATAAAGTATATACTAATTTAGTAATATACTTTAGAAAAATTATAATGTGACATGAAATTAATTTATTAAAGTTTATATTATTCATAATACTTTAGTTAATAATTTGTACTAAAACTATTATGTGTCATTCTTATAAAATACAAAAGTATAAAACAATCTTATATATATATATATATTTATATATATATATAAATATATATATATATATATATATATATATATATATATATATATATATATATATATATATATATATATATATATATATATATATATATATATATATATATATAACTATATAAATATATAATCCGTATATATATATTTATATATATATATAAATGCTAAATTACTAAATATAATAATAATAATAATATTAATACTAATAATGAATACTACTAATTAATCTAATCAACATTTATAATAATAATAAATGAAAAACCTCTTAGCTTTCCCCTATTTATTATTAATAAATATTTTCTATTTTCTATTTTTGTTTTTAACAAAAATTATCTCCACTTTTTACCTATAAATAGAGAATAAATCTCATAATTTTTTTTTCATACTTTCAAAAATCACAAATAAATTTATAAAACTCTCTCAAGGGTATTTCTCTGCAAATCCAAAAAGAAGTTCAACTTTTGGTAATTTTTTATTTATCTTAATTTTCCTTTATATATATACCGATTACATATATTCATGAGTAATTGATTAACAAATTTTATAAACTAAATAAATTCGTGAATTCATAAAAAAATCAGGATTATATGTTGTTAGATGTTATTATGATATATTTTTTAATGTGTAAATAAATTTTTATGCATTATTTATATATACCGATACATATATAAGTTAATAATAAGTTATAAATATTTAAAATACATAATAAATTCATATAATGATATTAATACTGAATAAACATATAAACAAATAAATAAAAATAGCTGGGACATTTTTCTTTTGCAAGGAATATAATTATATAGAATTATATATGTAATTATGTAATTGTCGGTTTATATAAACATAAAAATATGTTTAAATTGTTAATACAACATAATAAAATTTTATATTCATGGAACAACAGATTTAAAATCATATGGACATTTTTACATCACATGAATACAAGTACATAAGTTTAAAACTAATAAATATGTTAATTTCTATTAAAAGTATTCGAAAAAGAATTAAAACATCCAAAAATAAAAAATTAATTATTGGATCTGTATAAATTTAGTTTATAAATTTTTATATTATTGGTACAGTAGGTAAAACACACACAAAAATATAAAAAAATAATATTAAAGTCGAATATGTATTTTTATTAATTTAAAACATGTTTATATATAGTAAATTGGTGAAAATTAGTTAAATCTGTATAAAATCTGATTTTATAATTTTTATATGATTAATATATTACTTAAAATCTGTAGAAATTAATAACATAATTTTATAATGATATTTATAATTTATTAGCAATTATGATAATTATTAAAGTAAATATAATAAGATAAACATGAAAGATATAAAAATTTGGATAAAATTTATTTTTATAATTCTCTTAACTTCTTTACGAAACCTGTAAAAATTTAAAAATATAATTTTTGAAGTTTATTTAATGTTTATTTATTTATCTAGTTATAAGAGATAAGATAATAAAATTTTTGAATATATAAATAAACAATTATTTTCCTTAACTTAGGAATTAAATACGATATTAATGTTTACTTATAAACTTTATAATTATACTTAGTATATATTTATACTTAATTAAATGAAACCTAGAAATAAATAATATAAATTATATAATGAAAACTATAATAATTATAATATAACATATAATACACTCATGTACACGTGATGTATTCTCGTACACACGAACAATTAATATTATACAACTGTATAATTTTGGGGAGTAAATAAATTCACGAATAAATAGACGTACGACTAATTGGATTTATTTTTGATTCGTTGAACTTTCCTGACGGATGGCTTCTACAAAACTCTAGGATGGAAGGGTTTGGATTTTCGATTTAAAGGGTCCTATAACTCAAGCCCCTAGACCTGAATAGGTCATTACGAATCGAAAGTCTTTAATTGAAAGTTTATCTGATTACATGATTCCAACTTTCTAAAAACAGAAACTATCTAATTATACAAACTTTCCAAAAATAAAAACTTTCTAAAATTGGAAACTTGCTAATAATGGAAACTTTCCAAAAATAGAAACCTTCCTTAAAAGGAAAATTTACTATTAATAGTAGTCCTTCGAACAGACGAGTAATTATACTCAAACACTTTGTTGCTTAGTCAACTAACGACCAACTATTATCTCTAGGTTGAGATTTTCGGTCTACTTCAATTGCAGCTACTTCTTAGTGAAATCTTTGATGTACTTACTAAGGTGAATTTCATAGCCCCACTTTTTACTATTTCATTACTGTTTTGAAACTATGGGGTGAGACACATGCTTGCTTTTAAATTTTTAACATGCTAGACACAAGTACAAACTTTATATGCTACCAACATGAGTATTTTTATCGTGTTCATTTGAAACATACAAATCCCCGCTTTGTAATATCATTAATTGCTAGATGAATTAAGTGGCAAACGGAATTATTATAGATAGCGCTATTTGGAGTAACGTCCCGAACGATTGACCTCAGGTCAATTGGTGGTATAATAATGATCTCGACATTACATATGTAATGTCTCGGGGTAAAATCCTTTAGTTTTGATATTATACGCTCATGGCATACTTTTGACATACATGATATATCGTCTTTTATTAAATCTTGTGGTGTAACGAACTTACTCAATTTAAACCTATGTTATTCACTCAACCTTTTTGGTTGACACTTTTAAGCATGTTTTGTCTCAGGTGAATAAGCTGCTACAACCTTTGTGTTGATTATGATTGCTGCTACTTGGAGACGTCATGCATTTCCAGTTTTACATTTATTATTTCATTTCAACATTTATGTAGAAGAATGAGTATTTAATACTTCCGCTGCAATAAAATTTATGATTTTTATTAAACATCTCATATAGAGTCGTTCTCATTATTATTACAAATTTTTTGCTGATACGATTAGTCACATTTACCCCTTGCTCTATTTTGGGGTGTGACATAGTTGTACCTCTGTATCGCTTTTGATGACTAAATCATCCACGTAGACCTTAAGATTTATACTGATTTGATCCTTGATCGCCTTATTAATATCCCTAAAATCGACGCACATGCGCCATGAGCCATCTCCTTTTTTAACTAAAATAAGATTTGCGACCCAAGTTTGATACCGCACCTCTCTAAGAATTTTTTCATGAACCAGCTTATCTACCTCCAACCTTAACCATTCAATTCTTTCGGGCACCATCGGTCACTTCTTTTGGCCCACTGGAGTAGGTTCGAACTTGCATTCAACTTGTACTCGGCAAAATTTCATGGAACCCCAGTCATATCGTCCTCACCCCATGCAAAGACATCCATATTAGCTATAATTATATCACGCAGCTGGAACTTGATTTCGTCCGAAAGGTTACCCCTACCCTGAATTCGCTTGTCAAGTTACTTTGGATTGACAAGGATATAGCTACTTCGTATATGTTCTTCATCTGTAGGCAATGGTTTAGGCGATGTTACCGAAGCGCATAGCGCTCTTCTAGACTTCGTTCGAACGGTGGTAATACATTGCCTAGTAGGAAACTTGATCATATCATGAACAGTGGAGGGCACTACACCAAACTTCTGCAAAGTCACTCGCCCTAGGAGTGCGGTGTAACACGAATAAGTGTGTACCACACAGAATTCAACGGGGATGGCTCGTATGCGGGTTGATTCATCTTCATCAACCAGCTCTATTTCAAACTCGATGCATCCCGAAGGCCATGCTGATTAGAGGGGAAAACCCCGACAAGACAGTGGTGGGTGCCCACATCTTGGATGTAACGACCCAACTTTTTCGACTTATATTTATGCTTTATACTTTCACGAAACTGCGTATATATGCATACTGAGCTAGATTATTTTCTGGGATCATTATCCATGCTAATTACTTTCGTTCATCTTAAAACGTGTTATTAAGTGCTTAATCACTTAACTTGATCCTCGAATGTTTTATGACCGTTAGTGTCGCTTGTCATTTAGAACGAGATACGTACTTGGGACACGTTAACCTTTTGTCATGAGTGGAGTGTTATGACTACTTAATCCTAATTGTTATTTCTTAATGATAATTACTTAGCTTGACGGTTGCTTAGTTATGCTTAGTGTTTTACTAATGCACACTAGTTAGTCTTAATGTACTTATCACCTTAATGGACTTGGTTTATCAAAGGCCCACCCTACTCAAGTTAATGGACTAGTTTAGTGGACTAATTAATGGGTTGGTTAGCTCGTTTAACTAAAAACAAAACCCATTAAGTATTAAGACAAGAATTATGCATGCTTATGTACCATTACTTACACCATGCTACATGAGATCCCAACATGCACACATCATCTTGTACCACCACCCATGAAAAGCCAAATGGTCACCCCCATGCCTCCCCAAACCATCGACCATATGATCCACCATCATCGCCTTCATTTTTTTTTAAACTTCACTTTCATTTCTCAAAACACACACACAAATGCTCTCTAGTTTTCTCACACTAAAAGCTTAAGAACTTGTAAGTTCTTGAATTTCTTTCTTCCTTTTTTCTTTCTTATTCATGAAATCATCATCATCATCAAGAGATCAAGCTTTTTAGCTTTTTGATCTTGTTATATCTTGAAGATTCAAACCTTGATTGAAAATCTTCAAGAACATGAAGGTTTCAAGCTTTTAGCTTTGAATCTTCATTACCTTTGTTAGATCTAAGCTCATAGCTTAAGATCTCTTTATTTTTGTTAAAAGATCAAAACCTATGTTTATGATCTTCATGTAACTTGTAGATCTAACTTTTTGCTTTAAAGATCTTCAAGAACATTAGAAATCCAAGCTTCCTAGCTTGAGGTTTCTACAAAAAGTTTGTTAAAGGATCAAGTTTATTAACTTATGATCTTCTTTAATTTGTGATACTTCACTTTTGTAACTTGTGATTTCATTAAACAAAGATACAAGCTTTCTACCTTGAAGTCTCATAAGTATTGATTAAGAAATTCAAACTTTCTAGCTTAGGATTTCATTATTATTTTGTTTGATCTAAGTTATGTAACTTATAGTCATCCAACTTGTTAAAATAAAAGCTCACTAGCTTATATTCATTCTATGTAGTAAGAATCTAAGTTTTATAACTTAAAATTTTTTAAAAGTTGAAAGTCTAAGTTCTATAACTTAGGGTTTCACCTAGAACATAAGATCTAGACATTCTAGTCTAAGGTCTTCAATACTTAGCTAAGATCTAAGTTCTATAACTTATGGTCTTGGTTGTTTAGTTTGAATCAAAGTTTACAGCTTAATAGAACTTGTACTTGTGTCAAAACTAAGAACTTTATATAACTTTGGTTCATCATCTTGCTCAAACTCTTAAATGAGTTGTATTTCTTTTCTTAGTCTTGACATTGTGTGTTTATGGTTAAAACTTGGTTAAAGTGATGCTAAAACATCAACGAGTTGTACACTTGATGCTTATACGCATCAAGGATGAGAACCGTGATAAGCATCAAACACCAAGAAACCCTTAGAGCACTTGAATCTGTTATTCAAGGTCTGATCAGACTCCTGGAGCTTCTGGAAAGTTGATTTCCAGATAGGTCAGTTTGTGTAGATAACTTTTCATTTAAGACTCGCCTAAATACGATATACGGTTTAGGATTTATAGTCTTCCGAAGTTCACTACGCCTTCGTAACGACGTGCTGAAATTTCTGACCTACTCGCGCTTGAACCGTTGCCACGGTCAAACGACATCGAGTTAGGATCTGAACTCCAAAAAGCGGTAAGAAGACTCACAAACGGAGCCTTGGCCATTGGCCGCGTGTCATTTCAGTTTGTGTAGAGGTCGTAGCGGCTGTCAGAAATTCAGCCCTTTGTTTCAATCTCTATTCTTGTTGAAAACTTACTTTAGCTTTTATGTATGATGATAATGATGATGCTTAAGACTTAACTTACTTACTTTTAAACTTTATGGGATGATTTACTGACTTAGTAACCTTTGACTTAGGTTGAGGACCTTTTAGACCGATGATGTTGTTGCACGAGGTGTATGAAATACTATTATTTTTATTACGAAATACGATACAAATTACACAAGTTTTAATTATTTATTTACAAATGGGATATACCTAAACCTTGCTACAACACTATAGGTAGTGTACCTAATCGTAGAGTAGTATAGTTTTTAGTAAGTCCGATTCGTTCCGCAGGGAGACGACTTATTTTACACTATATTTTTAAACAATTATATTTGTACAAAATATATTATATTAATAATATATAAAAGGGGGTTTACCGTTTAATGAATGTTTTGTCGATTTTATATTTTAAGTCACAATTAAAACCTAATACAAAATATAAATGACGATAATTAAAATAGCGAAAAATAAATGACAATAAATAAATGACGTTAAATAAAATAGCGAGTAAATAAAATTACGATGAAAAATACAATAAAACAATTATGCTTATTTAAACTTCCGTAATCATGATGTTTGACGTTTTGACTTTAGTTTATTACCATGGGTTAATTGTCTTTTGTCCTGGATTATTCAATTTGTCCATCTGGTTTTTGTCCATAACAGTCCATCAGTCATAAATATAAAGTGCGAGTGTCCTCGTCAAATTATCCTTATATCCGAAGTCAAATATTCCAACTAATTGGGGACTTAAACTATAATTACACCAATTTTCCTTGTATATAATTCACCCATATTTTAATAAGTCCATTGACTATTAATCCATTCCCGTGTCCGGTTAAATGAACGATTATCAGTACTTATAAATATTCCGCCCATCGTGTCCGATCGAGTGTATGTGGTTATTTATAGGTACATCCAATTGTAAATTTTTATATTAAATTAACGAACTATCATTCAATTAAAAAAATATAAAGCCCATTAATAGCCCATAGTCCAATTTCCACAAGTGTCATTCTTTTGTCCAAACCCCACTTATGGTACAAAGCCCAATTACCCCGTCTTTAATATTTAGTCCAACATCATGATTACTTCGGCTCAAATAAGCATAATAATAACTTAAATACGAGACATTAATTTAAAAAGGAGAACATAACTTACATTGAGTATTTATCGCGTAGTGTTATACGGACAAAACTTCGAATTCAAAACCCGTAATTAACCGTTACATTAACTAAACTAACTAATATAAAACTAAACTAATTTATATTATATATATAAATATTATATATATATATATATATATATATATATATATATATATATATATATATATATATATATTACAGAGATAGAGAGTTTGATATGGTGCAAAGAACTCGGCAGATTTCGTGGCATTTTATAGGCAGATTCTGAAATGACTGCTCCGCTATCGCGAAGCAATTGTGCCTTCCAGCTCCGAGATCGCGAAGGCACGCCTTCCAGCTTACCAAATTTTGGCCATTTGCTTGTCGACGTTATATTATATAATATAATATATATAATTTTATATAATTATTTATATATTATATTATATTCTTGTGCATAGTTGACTTGTAATTTTTGGTCCGTTGCGTCGCGTGCTGAAAGTTGGTTCATGTCTCGGTTCCGGATTTTCGAACGCCTTTTCGTATGATTTAATATCTTGTACTTTGCGTTTAACAACTTGTACTCTTGTCATTTTTAGACGTTTCTCATCAATAAATTGAACCACTTGGATTGTATCTTATACATTTGAGCTTTTTGGTCATTTGCATCTTCAAATATTCGTTTTCGCCTTTTATCTTCGCACTTATTAATTTAAACTAATATTACTTGAAAATGGAACCATTGCAACTGAAAATTTCACATATTAGAAGGATATTGCGCCTAAATATATGTTCATTTGGAGCACTATCAAATATCCCCACACTTGAACGTTGCTTGTCCTCAAGCAATACAAAACTTGAAATTAAAACAAACTTCACTCGAATCACTTTTTTATTCTCTCACTTTATACATCAGTGATTTTGATATGGCGGTATAAACAATGATAGTAATGAAATAACTATGGTTAAAGGTGGGTGTGCCATCCACAGTTGCCTCGGGTTTAGGTCAACAATACTTGCAATCAAATAGCCGATTTACTTTCGGTTTCCAAAGCAAAGTGCACATTTGAAAGGTGGTTTAAAGTCCCACGTGACAATGAAAATTTAGATCCTTAAGGAAATTGGATCATTATGAAAATATTTGATCTTTTTTTAAAATTCATTCTAGCTTTTACCCTAGATAAGTTTTCCGGAATAACCCTTCACCGGTGTTGCAAAATAATTTTGTGCGTTGTGTGGGTTTTAGATTTGAAAATTTTAGCTCAAAACTTATGGTTTTGTGTCATTCACTTGCTAACCTTGTATTAGGAAAGCAACACGTCCAGTTTACTTGCTCCGTATATTACCTTTCGGTAAACGACCTTTCGGTTGTAAAGGAAAGCGATGAACAAGCAACTATTAAGGCAATGTCTAATGACATGCATTTGATTATGGTTTAAAAACGTGTCGGATGCTATTACTATACTTTGTAGGAGCAATAGTAAAGATCATCCTATAATTTTTCGGTCTGGCATAAGGTCCTGTCTTCGACCATGCTATGCAACCACCGTTCTTACAGTTGACACCCAATTTGGTTCAGGTGACCTAATGAATTCTGATGAATTCTCAGGATTTTACGTTCAATGGTAATGAACGCATGGAAAATGGGTTTTCAAAAAACAAATCGGTTTGTTTCTAGATCAAAATATTTTCTTGTTCAAGCTCGAGTTTAGATATCATCGAATTCCATGAGCTTGTAATTCTCAATCTTTAAATTCAATCTCAAGGATTGAGTAATATCAGGCTTAAAAGCTAATTTTTAATCTTTAAGGAGATTATCCTTTCTGGGGGTCTGATTCATTAGTCTTATCAAGCTAATTTGCACGGCGCCCTCCCCATTTTACCAGACAGATCGTTTCATGGTTAGGATAAGTCTGACCACATGGCGACCCTGTTTGATGCTGTGGTCCGTGGATTTCCTGCTGATTTTAGAGATGACTTTTCTAGATTTTTCGTCAACCTACAGCTGGTCTGGACGACAACTTCCTGACGTAAATTAAGAAGCGCGTGTCTTTTTCGGAAGATTTTACTTCCTTTTAATGATGGTATTGATTCATTGTGTAGATCCATCTTTTCTTTCAAATGTATTACAATAAACCGGGTAAAACAGTTAATTTAGTCCAAAACAAAAGCACATGCAATAACTTTACAGAAACATGTGATAGATAGTTTTTAATTGAATAACTTGGTACATTCTCCCCACACTTGGCTTTTTTCATGCGTCTTTTTATATCTTAATAAATAAATTCAAGCGTTTTAGTTGTTTCTCAATTTATGTCCTTTCCGAGGTAACGATAATTTCGGTATTAACACCTAGTTTTCATCGTTCATAAATATGTATAAACATGATTTTGAATTCATTTAGTTGAAAATTTTTAAAATTTTCATAAAATTTAGAAAATAAACCAAGTATAAACCCGAGAGAATTTATAACCCTTCCCCACACTTGAGATCAAGCAATGCCCTCATTAGCATGAAATCATACTCTAATTATAAATTCATGAGGGTGATTAGTGTAGAAAATGATTAAAAATACCCAGTTTGTAATTACAAAGCTCGTCGAATGATAGATGGCGCGCCTCATCGTTCATTCCTTCTTCTTTTATCACACATGTTTTTCTTCAAAAACGGTTGCTTTTCTGAACTGTTTGCTAATCTTTGAAAATGCGTCTTTTACCCTTATTCATCATGCATGTTTATTAACGAGTTATGCACTAACCCGAACCCCTAATTTAACGTTAAGTGGGGTTAGACTTTCCCACACTTAGCTGACGACATGTGAAGTTGGTAGAATAAGTTCCACGAATTAGAATAGTGAGCCAGTTATTTACATCTCAGGTGGTGTATGATATATCAATGGGTTTAAAGTTTAGACCCACCCGATCGTCACTACTTAATTCTTTTTTAAGTGTAGCTTTTAGTAAATGAATATGTCTCTTTTCTGGTTCTTGGTCAAATGGATCGATATACACCGACATATATATTTCTATAGGGTGGACAATTCCTAACATTTCCTTCCTTTTATTCTCGGGATCAAAGTTTTCACCTCTATTACCCAATTGGGTGAAATTCGAGATGTCATTATCTATTACAGCTCGTAGTTCATTTTCGATAGATGACTTGTCATAACCCGACCTTAACCATAAGGACGAATACAATAACATATGATTTCATCGCGAGGTATTGACCTCTATATGCAACATTTTTCAAAAACTGCATTCGTTTTTACAATACAAACCATAGCTTTTATTACAAATACATGGTTTAAAAAACTTAATAATGATTATCGTTTAGCGATAATCTTAGACATACAAACTTTACATGTGATAATAACAATACGACCTCCAACATATTTTACATTACAAATCCTCCGATATGCAGTTTTATTTTTGACACAAATATGCATACTAAAGATCTTGCTTAAATTCAACATGTTGCAGCGGAAGCTTTTAGTTATCACCTGAGAATAAACATGCTTAAAACGTCAACATAAACTTGGTGAGATATAGGTTTAATGCCGGCAGCGTTATAAATATAGACCACAAGATTTCATATATAAACGTTTTAATAAAAATATTCTAAGTTGTTGAGCACTTGATAACCATACTTAACATTTAATCAACGTCGCATATTCCCTTTATTATGAAATCTTACTACACCGTACCAAGTGTAGTCAACGAAACGAAGTACTGTGCAACCGTTGAATACTGGTCGTCCAGTTCGGTTGGGGTTGTCAGGCCAGATAGATCTATCAACAGGATTCGCGTTTACAATACCTCATGTAAATAATAGTTACCAAGTTACAGGGAAGTATGCCAGTGGTACAACTCAACGTAGAATATATATTTTTAATCTCTTGTGTCCATAACGTAAATCATAAAATGCATGTATTCTCATCCCGAAATATTTAGAGTTTAAAAGTGGGACTATATACTCACTTTTGTCTTGAAGGTATTTAACTCTACTTGGTCTCCGATAGATATCACGAACCTAACCATATATATAATATATCAACATATTTTCTTTTTAAGTAATCGTTACATATATATATATATATATATATATATATATATATATATATATATATATATATATATATATATATATATATATATATATATATATACTTTTAATACTTTTAATATTTTCTTAGTCCGTAGTTAGCAGTCCGATGTTTGTGGTCCACAATTAGTTGCTTAAATAAAATAAATAAAGACCCCATCGTATTCGTATTGATCAGAATTAATCTCGACCCATGGTACCATGTTGTCAAGTGACGTGTTGCGTACATAAAGTACCGTGTTGTCAAATGACGTGTTGCGTACAATCATGAGGTCTTATGATTAATCTTCTCGTGTTGTTTACGGGTGGTCCTGAAATATATAAAATCAAATCATAAGTAAATATATATTAAATATTATGTTAATTAGCCAAGATATGATTAATCCGATTTTGTCATAATATGATATATTACAGGTCTTGAAGTGTTTTTTAAAAAATCAAATTAGAAGGATCTATTTAATTTGCGAAAAAGTTTGAAATCAATCAAACTATGTTCTTGTTGTTAAAATTTTACAACACAAAATAAGATAGCTATATAAATATGAATCGAATAAGGTTATGAATAAGGTTACTACCTCAAGTTACTTGGACAAAGCTACTGGAAAAGGTAAGAAAAATCTTGGAATCAAAAGAGTGGTGGAGTGGGATTGAAAGATTGGAAGTAATCTCCTTGAAATCGGATGACTATATTGATACGTTCTTGAGTAGGTAAATGAAGAGAGATTAGGGAGTGAATTAACTTGAAAGAAAATTGGAAATGAAATTATATATGTGTGTGTGTGTGTGCAAAATAGCATGATTATGGGATAGATATATAGGAGATTTAGTTTGTTTTCTTGCACAAAAGTCACACATGAGGTTAAATGGCTGGTTCTCACATGTAACATCATGTCTAGTGGCTGATCATTGAAGTTTATTGTTGGTATATATCAATAGTAAATACGTATAGAAGCTGGCTATGATACGGTTACATATTCCCTAGATATACTTGTAGAAATTTTGAGGAATCGGAACGAGAATTCAAATATGGATGGGTTTATAACTGTAAAAGAGGCTCAAAACTGGGCTTTTATTTTTAGGTCAAACCGGGCCAAAATAAAATTTTAAGACATTTTTAATAAAGCAATGTCGACCCCAGCCAGGGGCTCTGCCCCTTGGACCCCGCCAGGGGTTGCCACTCCTTGGACCCCGCTTATCGGGGGCGCTGCCTCCGAACCCCCGTCATAATCAAGATAAGTTCAAACAAGTGTGCACTCCACACTTCCCGAAACTTGTTCGATATTTATCAAGATTATTTTGGTTACAAATTAATTCCATTACACTTAAATCATATTGGTGACATAGATCACCAACACATTATAGATTGTAAGTATATATGTCAAAGAACATTACATATACTTATCGTTTTGAAAACTTAAGTTAGTGGTCTCAAAGTATACTTATAACTCATTGTTGTTAGTTTACAATGAAATGTTAAACCATCCTTAAATCATCTTAAATATGTATAGATATGTACATATACATAATCGTATAATTATCGTGTGTTATATAGTTCGTGATATCATCGGTCAAATTGGACGGTCAAACGTTGTGTGAAACTCTTTTCAAAAACATAAGTCTCAACAGTTTGGATTGCTTATCATGTTGGTAAGGTTTATTTTATTTAAATATTAATCCCATAAGTATAAAACGATCGGAAAAATCCGGGTCGTTACAGTACCTACCCGTTAAATAAATTTCGTCCCGAAATTTTAAAGTTGTACCTATTTTGCGTTGTCGGGAAACAAATGTGGATACTTTTGTTTCATCTGATCCTCTAGTTCCCAAGTAAACTCGGGATCCCTTCGAGCATTCCAACGAACCTTGACGATTGGTATGTTGCTCTGCTTGAGTTGTTTAACTTCACGGTCCATGATTTTGACTGGTTCTTCTATGAATTGTAGTTTCTCGTCGACTTGGATTTCTTCAAGAGGAATGGTGAGATCTTCCTTTGCAAGACATTTCTTGAGGTTTGAGACGTGAAATGAATTATGTACCCCGGCGATTTGTTGTGGTAACTCGAGTCGATAAGCTACCGGTCCGATGCGTTCGATGATCTTGAACGGGCCTACATACCTTGGGTTCAGTTTACCCCTTTTTCCAAAACGTATTACACCTTTCCAAGGTGACACCTTTAGCATAACCATGTCACCGATCTGAAACTCTAATGGTTTCCTTCGGACATCGGCGTAGCTCATTTGGCGACTACGGGCTGTTTTCAATCTCTCCTTGATTTGCACTATCTTCTCAGTAGTTTCATGGATGATCTCGGGACCAGTTAATTGTCGATCTCCTACTTCATTCCAACAGATAGGGGATCTACACTTCCTTCCATACAGTGCTTTAAATGGTGCAGCTTTAATGCTCGCATGATAACTATTATTATACGAGAATTCTGCTAATGGTAGATATTTATCCCATCCGTTTCCAAAATCGATCACACATGCCCTGAGCATGTCTTCAAGAGTTTAAATTGTTCTTTCACTCTGCCCGTCAGTTTGCGGATGATATGCGGTGCTCATATCCAAACGGGTTCCCAGGGCCTCCTGTAGTGATTGCCAAAACTTTGATGTAAATCTACTATCACGATCAGATATAATGGAAATAGGTATTCCATGCATTGAAACAATTTCCTTTATGTATAATCGTAATATTTTCTCCATTCTATCCGTTTCCTTTATAGGTAAGAAATGTGCAGATTTGGTGAGACGATCAACTATTACCCAAATGGTGTCATAACCCCAGGCAGTCTTAGGTAACTTTGTGATGAAATCCATGGTAATACCATCCCATTTCCATTCTGGGATTTCTGGTTGTTGAAGTAACCCTGACGGCTTTTGGTGTTCTGCTTTGACTTTGGAACAAGTTAAACATTCCCCAACATATGTTGCAACATCTGTCTTTAAATTAGGCCACCAATAATGCGTCTTAAGATCTTGATACATCTTTCCAACTCCAGGATGTATCGAGTATCTTGTCTTATGTGCCTCGTTCAATATCAACTTCCTTAATCCACCCAACTTCGGTACCCAAATACGGTTTGCGAAATATCGAATTCCGTCTTCCCGTATAACGAGTTGCTTCTCATACTTCTACATTATTTCATTTCCTATGTTTTCTTTAGTAAGAGCTTCTCGTTGAGCCTCTTTGATTTGTGAGTTGAGATTCATGCGAATTTTTATGTTCATTGCTCGTACTCGAATTGGTTCCCGTTCCTTTCTGCTTAGAGCATCGGCCACTACATTCGCTTTCCCAGGATGATAGCGAATCTCACAATCATAGTTGTTTATCAGCTCGACCCACCTACGTTGCCTCATGTTCAGCTGTTTCTGATCAAAAATATGTTGAAGGCTTTTATGATCAGTAAACACAGTGCATTTAACCCCATATAAATAGTGTCTGCATATCTTCAATGCAAACACTACTGCTCCCAATTCTAAATCATGCGTCGTATAATTCCACTCGTGAATCTTCAATTGTCGGGATGCGTATGGTATAACTTTCTTCTGTTGCATAAGGACGCAACCAAAACCTTGTCGCAAAGCGTCACAATATATCTCAAAATCATCGTTCCCTTTAGGTAATGATAAAATAGGTGCTGTAGTCAACTTCTTCTTCAGTAATTGAAATGCACTCTCTTGCCCAGAAGTCCATTCGTACTTCTTCCCTTTTTGCGTTAACGCTGTTAATGGTTTAGCTATTCGGGAAAAATCTTGAATAAACCTTCTATAATAACCAACTAAACCCAAAAATTGGCGTATCTGCGTTGGTGTCTTAGGAGTCTCCCATTTTTCAATGGCCTCAATTTTAGCTGGATCAACCTGAATTCCTTTGCTACTAACAACGTGGCCAAGAAATTGCACTTCTTTCAACCAAAATGCACACTTAGAAAATTTGGCGTATAACTGTTCTTTTCTTAACAATTCTAATACCAACCTTAAATGCTGCTCATGCTCTTGCTCACTCTTGGAATAGATAAGAATATCGTCAATGAAAACGATAACAAACTTATCTAAATACGAACTACAAACTCGATTCATGAGGTCCATGAATACAGCTGGCGCATTAGTCAACCCAAACGGCATGACCAAAAATTCATAATGACCGTAGCGTGTCCGAAAAGCAGTTTTCGGAATATCTTCTTCTTTGACGCGTAGTTGATGATAGCCCGACCTTAGGTCGATTTTCGAGTAAACACATGATCCTTGCAATTGATCAAATAAGTCATCAATTCTCGGTAGTAGATACCGATTCTTGATAGTTAACTTATTTAAATCACGATAATCTATACACATTCGGAAAGATCCAACTTTCTTCTTGACGAATAAAATCGGAGCTCCCCACGGTGAAGTGCTTGGTCGAATGAAACCACGGTCCAGTAATTCTTGTAACTGGCTTTATAACTCTTTCATCTCAGATGGTGCAAGTCTATATGGAGCACGAGCCACTGGTGCAGCTCCTGGTACTAGATCTATTTGAAATTCTACAGATCTAAATGGAGGTAATCCCGGCAACTCTTCCGAAAATACTTCAAGAAAATCTCTTGCCACAGGCACGTCGTTGATGCTCTTCACTTTTTCCTTCATTTCTACTTTATTAACATGTGCTAGGATAGCATAGCACCCTTTCTTCAAGCACTTTTGAGCTTTCAAACAACTAATGAGTTTTAGCTTTGAGTTACCCTTCTCTCCATAAATCATTAATGGCGTTCTATCCTTACGAGGAATGCGAATTGCCTTCTTGGCGCACACAACTTCAGCTCCTATTTTGGACATCCAGTCCATGCCGACTATTACATCAAAACTTCCTAATTCTACGGGTATAAAATCAATCTTAAATGTTTCTCCGGCTAAATTTATTTTACAATCACGGCAAATTTTATCGGCTTTAATTAGTTTACCATTAGCTAACTCAATCATGTACTTATCATCTAGAGGTAATGATGAACAATTCAATTTAGCGTGAAAGTCTCTACACACGTAACTTCTATCGGCACCAGTATCAAATATAATAGATGCAGATAAGTTATTAATGGTAAACGCACCCGTAACAAGCTCCGGGTCTTCATACGCCTCTCTAGCATTAATAACAAATGCTCTTCCACGTGCAGATCCATTATTCTTCTCTGGATTTGGGCACTGACTCTTATAATGACCCTGTTTCCCACACCCATAACAAGTAACAGTGGCCAAGGCAGTTCTATTTGCATTGGTGGCAGGAGTCTTGGTACAGTTTGTATTTGTAGCGGGAACCCTACAATATTCAGCAAGATGACCTTTTCAATTACAATTGTTGCACACCACATTACAATAACCAGAGTGATGTTTGTGGCATCTGTTACATAAAGGATTTCGTCCTTTGTAACCTGAGTTTGAACCGCTACCCGCACCTTGCGTGGTTTCTTGTTTCTTGTTGGATTTTTGATGATTACCTTCCCACTTTCTTTTATTTCCCGATGTCTTGACATCGGTGTTCTTATCCAGAATAATCTGGTCCATCAACTCGTTCGCCATGGTGATAGCTTCATGAATAGTCTTGGGTTTGAATGCTGTAACATTTGCCTTGACCTTCTTAGGCAAACCGTCTTTGTACAGTTCAATCTTCCGTTCTTCGGTTGGTACCAATTCGGGACATAGCAAAGCTAATTCCATGAATCGCTGATTGTAGTTGGTGAGTTCAGTACCAACAACTTTCAGGCTTCGTAATTCAGCTTCTAACTTCCTAACCTCGTTCCTTGGACAATATTCGTTGATTAGCATTATTTTGAATTCTTCCCAAGGAGTATCATAAGCTACATCTCCTCCTACGGCCTTCACATAGTTTTTCCACCACGTGACTGCACTATCTTATAGGGTGCACGATGCATACTTGGTCATGTCCTTCTCAATACAACCACCGATTTTAAACACAGACTCAATCTTTTCGATCCACCGGTTAAACCAACCGGTCCTTCTGTTCCACTGAATGATGAGGGCTTGCAACCTTGAAAAGTTTTGTAAGTGCACCCCACACGAGGATTTAGGTTAACTGCAGCACCTCTTGCAGCCTCGACCCATAACATTCTGTCGTTCACTCACTGATTGATGAGTTCCTGGATTTCTTGTTCCGTTATTCGGTTCAATCGCGCCATAATCTTCAACAAGAATGAAAAAAAATAATTATTCACTTGGAATATTATAGATGTAGTATGTATTTACAGTACATCGTAGCTTATTAATAATATGAACCAGTTATTATTATAAAAGCCTTTTCTTCTTATTAGCGTTTTATAATTATATCTAGGGTAGTACCTACCCGTTAAAGTTCATACTTAATAGCTTAGTACGAAAATCAATTACTACCACCCAAATAATACTTAACCATGGAAAATTATTGCATTTTACACTTCACTATTTTACATATGCTTATCTTACATCAAACATTAAGAAAACCACACTAGTAATATTATACAAAACATTATATGATCCCATGGTTTAAAACAACAGCGCATCATTTAACCCAAAGCGTTTATGTTTAAAGAAATCGCTTAAAGGTTATCCTGGTTGTCTCCCTGCGTTTTGGCTGAGGAACCGAAGAACTGGATGTCGGGATAGAACTAATAGGAATAGCAGGAATAGGTGTGGAAGTATCTGGTGGAGTTGGTGCGACAACATTCTCTCTAGACTCGGGATTTGGATTTTCCATTTCAGTAGCCTTTCGTTTCTTTCCTCGTTCGAACTTGTCTTTCGTAATTTCCTGTATTTCTTCCTCCTCAGGATCACTTTCTGGTTCCTATTCAATTGATTCATCCGGAACTTGTGAGTCTTCCCCAAAGGTGTCGTTTTCATCATCGGATAGGTTAATGACTGGAACACCATCTGAAGATTCTGGTTCGGAGTCACTAAATGTGATAATAAGTTCTAAGCCAGACATCTATCACATAACAACTAGCACGTTAATACCACATAATATTTACATATTAATTTTTAACCAACAAGGATAAGCAATAGTTTTCGAAATCAAACACGGTCAAAGTCCAGACTCACTAATGCATCCTAACAAACTCGATAAGACACACTAATGCAAATTTTATGGTTCTCTAAGACCAACGCTCTGATACCACATGTCATAACCCGACCTTAACCATAAGGACGAATACAATAACATATGATTTCATCGCGAGGTATTGACCTCTATATGCGACATTTTTCAAAAACTGCATTCATTTTTACAATACAAACCATAGCTTTTATTAAAAATACAAGGTTTAAACAACTTAATAATGATTATCGTTTAGCGATAATCTTAGACTTACAAACTTTACATGTGATAATAACAATACGACCTCCAACATATTTTACATTACAAATCCTCCGATATGCAGTTTTATTTTTGACACAAATATGCATACTCAAGATCTTGCTTAAATTCAACATGTTGCAGCGGAAGCTTTTTGTTATCACCTGAGAATAAACATGCTTAAAACGTCAACATAAAGTTGGTGAGATATAGGTTTAATGCCGGCAGCATTATAGATATAGACCACAAGATTTCATATATAAACGTTTTAATAAAAATATTCTAAGTTGTTTAGCACTTGATAACCATACTTAACATTTAATCAACGTCGCATATTCCCTTTATTATGAAATCTTACTACACCGTACCAAGTGTAGTCACCGAAACGAAGTACTGTGCAATCATTGAATACTGGTCGTCCAGTCCGGTTGGGGTTGTCAGGCCCGATAGATCTATCAACAGGATTCGCGTTTACAATACCTCATGTAAATAATAGTTACCAAGTTACAGGGAAGTATGCTAGTGGTACAACTCAACGTAGAATATATATTTTTAATCTTTTGTGTCCATAACGTAAATCATAAAATGAATGTATTCTCATCCCGAAATATTTAGAGTTTAAAAGTGGGACTATATACTCACTTTTGTCTTGAAGGTATTTAACTCGACTTGGTCTCCGATAGATATCACGAACCTAACCATATATATAATATATCAACATATTTTTTTTAAGTAATCGTTATATATATATATATATATATATATATATATATATATATATATATATATATACATATATACTTTTAATACTTTTAATATTTTCTTAGTCCGTAGTTAGCAGTCCGAAGTTAGTGGTCCACAATTAGTTGCTTAAATAAAATAAATAAAGACCCCATCAAATTCGTATTGATCAGAATTAATCTCGACCCATGGTACCATGTTTTCAAGTGACGTTTTGCATACATAAAGTACCGTGTTGTCAAATGACGTGTTGCGTACAATCATGAGGTCTTATGATTAATCTTCTCGTGTTGTTTACGGGTGGTCCTGAAATATATAAAATCAAATCATAAGTAAATATATATTAAATATTATGTTAATTAGCCAAGATATGATTAATCTGATTTTGTCATAATATGATATATTACAGGTCTTGAAGTGTTTTATTAAAAATCAAATTAGAAGGATCTATTTAGTTTGTGAACAAGTTTGAAATCACTCAAACTATGTTCTTATTGTTAAAATTTTACAACACAAAATAAGATAGCTATATAAATATGAATTGAATAAGGTTATGAATAAGGTTACTACCTCAAGTTACTTGGAAAAAGCTACTGGAAAAGGTAAGAAAAATCTTGGAATCAAAAGAGTGGTGGAGTGGGATTGAAAGATTGGAAGTAATTTCCTTGAAATCGGATGACTATATTGATACGTTCTTGAGTAGGTAAATGAAGAGAGATTAGGGAGTGAATTAATTTGAAAGAAAATTGGAAATGAAATTGTATGTGTGTGTGTGCAAAATAGCATGATTATGGGATGGATATATAGGAGATTTAGTTTGTTTTCTTGCACAAAAGTCACACATGAGGTTAAATGGCTGGTTCCCACATGTAACATCATGTCTAGTGGCTGATCATTAAAGTTTATTGTTGGTATATACTAAAAGTAAATACGTATAGAAGCTGGGTATGATACGGTTACATATACCCTAGATATACTTGTAGAAATTTTGAGGAATCGGAACGAGAATTCAAATATGGACGGGTTTATAACTGTAAAAGAGGCTCAAAACTGGGCTTTTATTTTTAGGTCAAATCGGGCCAAAATAAAATTTTAAGACATTTTTAATAAAGCAATGTCGACCCCAGCCAGGGGCTCTGCCCCTTGGACCCCGCTAGGGGTTGCCACCCCTTGGACCCCGCTTATCGGGGGAGCTGCCCCCGAAGCCTCGTCATAATCAAGATAAGTTCAAACAAGTGTGCACTCCACACTTCCCCAAACTTGTTCGATATTTATCAAGATTATTTTGGTTACAAATTAATCCCATTACACTTAAATCATATTGGTGACATAGATCACCAACACATTATAGATTGTAAGTATATATGTCAAAGAACGTTACATATACTTATCGTTTTGAAAACTTAAGTTAGTGGTCTCAAAGTATACTTATAACTCATTGTTGTTAGTTCACAATGAAATGTTAAACCATCCTTAAATCATGTTAAATATGTATAGATATGTACAAATACATAATCGTATAATTATCGTGTGTTATATAGTTCGTGATATCATCGGTCAAATTGGACGGTCAAACGTTGTGTGAAACACTTTTCGAAAACATAAGTCTCAACAGTTTGGATTGCTTATCATGTTGGTATCGTTTATTTTATGTAAATATTAATCCCATAAGTATAAAATGATCGGAAAAATCCGGGTCGTTACATGACTCGTCTATTGAGAATATTGGGTTGGAAGGTTGTGGAATGGTGAAGTTCGGGATCGAAACAAATTCTTCTTCTTTAACGGTACTTATTGGTCCCACCACTTTGGTCTCTGGGGTAAAATTTTCAAAGTTATCGTTTTCCCAAGAGTACAAATTTGTCACCCTTACTTCTTCTTCATCTATTGATGGATTGATGATTTTGTCGGTAGAGGCTAATGTGTCGATATGTTGTGAATTTGGTAAAGCTGAATAAAAAGTATCATCGGGATAATTGGTGATTTCGGAGCTCTCGAATTCATCAAAATTCGATGATATGAGATTTTCTTGCACAATACTCCTCAGATCAACAGGTGTGTAGTCTGATAGAGTTTCAGCTTGCCTATTTACAAACTCTCTCATTTGTTCATTTTGGGTATCAAGTTCTTCGAGTTTTATTTTCATATAATCTAAAGAATTTTTAGACACATAATTTTTCTCGTCTTCTGGTTGTTGAGTTTGGAAATATTCTTGGGAATAATCCCAATTTGAATCTTCATATTCATTCCATTCAGGTTCCATGGGTGCATAATTTTCCATAGGAACGTAATAATAACATTCCCATGTTGAATGATAATCTCCACAGATTTCACAACCAGTTATTGTTTCGTCATTCGTGATCCAAGATTGACCGAACGAATTGCCATCAACACTCGTTTAAGAGTATTGATTTCGTATGTCATAAAGAGTTTCCAAAATATTTTCGAGATTTTCCATACTACACTTATTACTTAAATTTTAAATTAATAGACTTTTCTGATTTTGCCAACATTTCGAATAGCCAATGGATGCAGCAGGTAGCCAGGACCCTTTAAATCGGAAGCCCACAACTCGCCACTAACAAATCCAACTATTACTACGAACCAGAAAATTGGTGTCTATTAATTCAATCGCTTATAATAATTTTTTCGTCGAAATTTAAAAATAAAAATCTATATCCTAAAAATTAGCTTGTAGAAACGAAAAAGAAAGAGAGCGTCGAAAAACGTCGAAAAAAAATAAAAATAAGAAAGAAAAACGTCGAAACTTAAAAGTCTAAAAATTAAATCTAAAAAGTTGCGCCTAAAGGTATTAAAACTTAAATGCAATTCTAATCAAAAAACGGCAATTACTTAAAAGGCACTAAAATATATAAACGGCGTCGCAAAATTCTAAAGCGCCTAAATCTTAATCTAAAGAAAAGCACTTAAGGGATTTTACAGCAAAGCCTAAAAATCTAATTTTAAACTAAGGCAAAAAGAAACTAAAATTATTATTACGAACTAAACGATTAAAAATATACAAAATATAAAATGATATAAAAGAAAAATGATAAAACTAAAATTTTATATAAAAATATTATTTTTATATTATTAGTATATAAAAATATTAATCTATATAAATAATAACAATTAACTAAACTTCATATTACAAAATATAAAATAAAACTAAATACTAAATACATTAATATATAAATTAAACCCTAAATAATAAAATATATAAAAATAAACCCTAAATTCGCATTAATTACAAGGGTTTGACTGTCAGACCTTGTCGCGCGATCGCGTTGGTTTTTCTCTGTGTAGCTCCGCGATCGCGGAGGTGTGCAGATTCAGTTTTTGTGTGCAGGCTCAAAACAGTTCGGCAGTTTTTTTTTACTTTTATTTTTTTTTAATTTTATATTATTTTTCTAAACATATATTTATACAAATATATAAAAAATATAGCGTTTCGCCGATTCCCCGGCAGCGGCGCCAAAAACTTGATGTTGTTGCACGAGGTGTACGAAATACTATTATTTTTATTACGAAATACGATACAAATTACACAAGTTTTAATTATTTATTTACAAATGGGATATACCTAAACCTTGCTACAACACTATAGGCAGTGTACCTAATAGTAGAGTAGTATATTTTTTAGTAAGTCCGATTCGTTCCACAGGGAGACGACTTATTTTACACTATATTTTTAAACAATTATATTTGTACAAAATATATTATATTAATAATATATAAAAGGGGGTTTACCGTTTAATGACTGGTTTGTCGATTTTATATTTTAAGTCACAATTAAAACCTAATGCAAAATATAAATGACGATAATTAAAGTAGCGAAAAATAAATGACAATAAATAAATGACGTTAAATAAAATAGCGAGTAAATAAAAGTACGATGAAAAATACAATAAAACAATTATGCTTATTTAAACTTCCGTAATCATGATGTTTGACGTTTTGATTTTAGTTTATTACCATGGGTTAATTGTCTTTTGTCCTGGATTATTCAATATGTCCATCTAGTTTTTGTCCATAACAGTCCATCAGTCATAAATATAAAGTGCGAGTGTCCTCGTCAAATTATCCTTATATCCGAAGTCAAATATTCCAACTAATTGGGGACTTAAACTATAATTACACCAATTTTCCTTGTATATAATTCACCCCTCTTTTAATAAGTCCATTGACTATTAATCCATTCCCGTGTCCGGTTAAATGAATGATTATTAGTACTTATAAATATCCCGCCCATCGTGTCCGATCGAGTGTATGTGGTTATTTATAGGTACGTCCAATTGTAAATTTTTATATTAAATTAACGAACTATCATTCAATTAAACAAATATAAAGCCCATTAATAGCCCATAGTCCAATTTCCACAAGTGTCGTTCTTTTGTCCAAACCCCAATTATGGTACAAGGCCCAATTACCCCGTCTTTAATATTTAGTCCAACATCATGATTACTTCGCCTCAAATAAGCATAATAATAACTTAAATACGAGACATTCATGATTACTTCGCCTCAAATAAGCATAATAATAACTTAAATACGAGACATTAATTTAAGGAGAACATAACTTACATTGAGTACTTATCGCGTAGTGTTATACGGACAGAACTTCGACTTCAAAACCCGTAATTAACCGTTACATTAATTTAAAAAGGAGAACATAACTTACATTGAGTACTTATCGCGTAGTGTTATACGGACAGAATAGAGAGTTTGATATGGTGCAAAGAACTCGGCAGATTTCGTGGCCTTTTATAGGCAGATTCTGAAATGACTGCTCCGCTATCGCGAAGCAATTGTGCCTTCCAGCTCCGAGATCGCGAAGGCACGCCTTCCAGCTCACCAACTTTTGGCCATTTGCTTGTCGACGTTATATTATATAATATAATATATATATAATTTTATATAATTATTTATATATTATATTATATTCTTGTACATAGTTGACTTGTAATTTTTGGTCCGTTGCGTCGCGTGCTGAAAGTTAGTTCATGTCTCGGTTCTGGATTTTCGAACGCCTTTTCGTACGATTTAATATCTTGTACTTTGCGTTTCAAAACTTGTACTCTTGTCATTTTTAGACGCTTCTCATCAATAAATTGAACCACTTGGATTGTATCTTGTACATTTGAGCTTTTTGGTCATTTGCGTCTTCAAATCTTCGTTTTCGCCTTTTGTCTTCGCACTTATTTATTTAAACTAATATTACTTGAAAATGGAACAATTGCAACTGAAAATTTCACATATTGGAAGGATATTGCGCCTAAATATATGTTCATTTGTAGCACTATCAACCGACTTACTACTTGCTTACACTTTCGTATCGATTTTACCGCACTTTCACTGTGAGTTATAGCTCCCTTTTTACTTTAACTATTTTTGAGACTGAGAATACATGCACTTTTTATGTTTTACATACTAGACACGAGTACTTAAACTTTATATATGTGTGGGTGACATAACGGCACAAATTTTCCCCTTAGCTCGGTAACGTTTAACTATTGGTTTATGAATCGGTAGACGCGAATCTTAGATATGGATCCATAGGGTTTGACCTCCCCACTCGGGCTAGCTGCGCTAGCATTTAACGGGTGTTTAATACTTCGTCTGCTTTAACGCACTCGCCAAGTGTACGTTAATGGGGTGATATATTATTCTTTGTTAAGTTAGTTACCAAGCACCCACGGTTAAGCATATACTTTTCATACTGTTTTGAATACTAAATATCGTGGTCTACATTACATTGTTGTTTACAATAAAACTATAGCTCACCAACATCCGTGTTGACTTTATAAAGCATGTTATTTCTCAGGTGCTTAGACGAAATTGCCTCCGCTGTAATAGACTTGCTGTATTAGACTTCAGCTGCATTGTTAGAGATGTCTCTTCAGCATGGACCTTTTATTTTGCATTCACTACTTATGTTTAATTTGAACCATGGTTTGTAATGACCTAAGTGTCACGTACTATTGTTAATGCTTTCTATTCATAGAAGCACGTTACTTTTGTAAAACATTTGTCATTGGGAAAACATTGTCTTTTTATGAATGCAAAAACCTTGTTTTAAAACAGCATGTAGTGTTATACCGTGTAATGGACCTGTTGTTTATGATCCGTACCATGATAGTTTTGGACGGGGCATCATATTTGGTATCAGAGCTACAGTTGTAGGGAATTAGGCTGCATTAGTGTGTCTTGACCAAGTCAATTAGGATTCACTAATAGGACTAATCTACAACTTGATCGTTTACTTGTTTCTGTGAAACTACTGCATGCTATTACTATCTGCCTTTGATTACACGATACTACTGTATGATACTAATATTGCCATGCTATGTATTGCTGTAGAATGATCTAGGTTGCTGTGGTTATTGTGCCTGATTACATGCTTGATATATGTCTTACTGACATGGAAAAAGTTATTTTTCCTTGTTCAGATGTCGAATATACCGCCTATGATTATTGACTTGGAGAGTGACTCGGACTCGTCTGCTACTTCGCCGACTGTTGTTGCTGACTCACCTATGACGTCACCACTACCCTCTGACGACTCCGGTGATTCATCTTCTGGGGATAGCAGTCACTCGCCTGACCTGATGGTCATCTCTGACAGTGATGAGGATCCCGAGGAGATTCTAGCTCCACCCAGCCCTAGTCTCCCGGGGCCACATTATCATTCTGATGGTACCGTGATCCCTGGGATAAACGGGGGCCGTCCATTTCTTAACGAACGTGGTCACTGGGTCAGACACACCACCGATGGGCGGGTTGTGTCGGTTCCACCTGGAAGACATCGTATTATGACCACCAGCTGGACATATTCTCTCGCACGTGATGCAGCTGCACCACCTTCAGACGACTCAGATAGTTCATCATCATACGATACAAGTGAGGAGGACCCCGAGGAGGATTCTGAGGAGGACCCCGAGGAGGAGCCTATACCGCCACCCTCTACCCCTTCGAAGAAGCGTTACCACTATGACCGTACCATTATTCCCGGGTTAAATGGAGGCAAGCTGTTCGAGAACGCGCAGGGACAGTTGGATGGGATCTGAAATGTCCCGTTCTTATTGATTAAAAATGTTCCATATTAATTGATTTCGTTGCGAGGTTTTGACCTCTATATGAGACGTTTTTCAAAGACTGCATTCATTTTTAAAACAAACCATAACCTTTATTTCATAAATAAAGGTTTAAAAAGCTTTACGTAGAATATCAAATAATGATAATCTAAAATATCCTGTTTACACACGACCATTACATAATGGTTTACAATACAAATATGTTACAACAAAATAAGTTTCTTGAATGCAGTTTTTACACAATATCATACAAGCATGTACTCCAAATCTCGTCCTTATTTAAGTATGCGATAGCGGAAGCTCTTAATAATCACCTGAGAATAAACATGCTTAAAACGTCAACAAAAATGTTGGTGAGTTATAGGTTTAACCTATATATATATCAAATCATAATAATAGACCACAAGATTTCATATTTCAATACACATCCCATACATAGAGATAAAAATCATTCATATGGTGAACACCTGGTAACCGACATTAACAAGATACATATATAAGAATATCCCCATCATTCCGGGACACCCTTCGGATATGATATAAATTTCGAAGTACTAAAGCATCCGGTACTTTGGATGGGGTTTGTTAGGCCCAATAGATCTATCTTTAGGATTCGCGTCAATTAAGGTGTCTGTTCCCTAATTCTTAGATTACCAGACTTAATAAAAAGGGGCATATTCGATTTCGATAATTCAACCATAGAATGTAGTTTCACGTACTTGTGTCTATTTTGTAAATCATTTATAAAACCTGCACGTATTCTCATCCCAAAAATATTAGATTTTAAAAGTGGGACTATAACTCACTTTCACAGATTTTTACTTCGTCGGGAAGTAAGACTTGGCCACTGGTCGATTCACGAACCTATAACAAATATGTACATATATATCAAAGTATGTTCAAAATATATTTACAACACTTTTAATACATTTTGATGTTTTAAGTTCATTAAGTCAGCTGTCCTCGTTAGTAACCTACAACTAGTTGTCCACAGTTAGATGTACAGAAATAAATCGATATATATTATCTTAAATCAATCCACGACCCAGTGTATACATATCTCAGTATTGATCACAACTCAAACTATATATATTTTAGAATCAACCTCAACCCTGTATAGCTAACTCCAACATTCACATATAGAGTGTCTATGGTTGTTCCGAAATATATATAGATGTGTCGACATGATAGGTCGAAACATTGTATACGTGTCTATGGTATCTCAAGATTACATAATATACAATACAAGTTGATTAAGTTATGGTTGGAATAGATTTGTTACCAATTTTCACGTAGCTAAAATGAGAAAAATTATCCAATCTTGTTTTACCCATAACTTCTTCATTTTAAATCCGTTTTGAGTGAATCAAATTGCTATGGTTTCATATTGAACTCTATTTTATGAATCTAAACAGAAAAAGTATAGGTTTATAGTCAGAAAAATAAGTTACAAGTCGTTTTTGTAAAGGTAGTCATTGCAGTCGAAAGAACGACGTCTAGATGACCATTTTAGAAAACATACTTCCACTTTGAGTTTAACCATGATTTTTGGATATAATTTCATGTTCATAATAAAAATCATTTTCCCAGAATAACAACTTTTAAATCAAAGTTTATCATAGTTTTTAATTAACTAACCCAAAACAGCCCGCGGTGTTACTACGACGGCGTAAATCCGGTTTTACGGTGTTTTTCGTGTTTCCAGGTTTTAAATCATTAAGTTAGCATATCATATAGATATAGAACATGTGTTTAGTTGATTTTAAAAGTCAAGTTAGAAGGATTAACTTTTATTTGCGAACAAGTTTAGAATTAACTAAACTATGTTCTAGTGATTACAAGTTTAAACCTTCGAATAAGATAGCTTTATATGTACGAATCGAATGATGTTATGAACATCATTACTACCTCAAGTTTTCTGGATAAAGCTACTGGAAATGAGAAAAATGGATCTAGCTTCAAAGGATCCTTGGATGGCTTCAAAGTTCTTGAAGCAGAATCATGACACGAAAACAGTTCAAGTAAGATTTTCACTCGAAATAAGATTGTTATAGTTATAGAAATTGAATCAAAGTTTGAATATGAGTATTACCTTGTATTAGAAAGATATCTTACTGTAAATAAGAAAGATTTCTTGAGGTTGGATGATCACTCTACAAGATTGGAAGTAAGCTAGCAAACTTGGAAGTATTCTTGATTTTATGAAACTAGAACTTGTAGAATTTATGAAGAACACTTAGAACTTGAAGATAGAACTTGAGAGAGATCAATTAGATGAAGAAAATTGAAGAATGAAAGTGTTTGTAGGTTTTTTTGGTCGTTGGTGTATGGATTAGATATAAAGGATATGTAATTTTGTTTTCATGTAAATAAGTCATGAATGATTACTCATATTTTTGTAATTTTATGAGATATTTCATGCTAGTTGCCAAATTATGGTTCCCACATGTGTTAGGTGACTCACATGGGCTACTAAGAGCTGATCATTGGAGTGTATATACCAATAGTACATACATCTAAAAGCTGTGTATTGTACGAGTACGAATACGGGTGCATACGAGTAGAATTGTTGATGAAACTGAACGAGGATGTAATTGTAAGCATTTTTGTTAAGTAGAAGTATTTTGATAAGTGTCTTGAAGTCTTTCAAAAGTGTATGAATACATATTAAAACACTACATGTATATACATTTTAACTGAGTCGTTAAGTCATCGTTAGTCGTTACATGTAAGTGTTGTTTTGAAACCTTTAGGTTAACGATCTTGTTAAATGCTGTTAAACCAATGTTTATAATATTAAATGAGATTTTAAATTATTATATTATCATGATATTATGATGTATGAATATCTCTTAATATGATATATATACATTAAATGTCGTTACAACGATAATCGTTACATATATGTCTCGTTTCAAAATCATTAAGTTAGTAGTCTTGTTTTTACATATGTAGTGAAATGTCCCGTTCTTATTGATTAAAAACGTTCCATATTAATTGATTTCGTTGCGAGGTTTTGACCTCTATATGAGACGTTTTTCAAAGACTGCATTCATTTTTAAACAAACCATAACCTTTATTTCATCAATAAAGGTTTAAAAAGCTTTACGTAGATTATCAAATAATGATAATCTAAAATATCCTGTTTACACACGACCATTACATAATGGTTTACAATACAAATATGTTACAACAAAATAAGTTTCTTGAATGCAGTTTTTACACAATATCATACAAGCATGGACTCCAAATCTTGTCCTTATTTAAGTATGCGACAGCGGAAGCTCTTAATAATCACCTGAGAATAAACATGCTTAAAACGTCAACAAAAATGTTGGTGAGTTATAGGTTTAACCTATATATATCAAATCGTAACAATAGACCACAAGATTTCATATTTCAATACACATCCCATACATAGAGATAAAAATCATTCATATGGTGAACACCTGGTAACCGACAATAACAAGATGCATATATAAGAATATCCCCATCATTCCGGGACACCCTTCGGATATGATATAAATTTCGAAGTACTAAAGCATCCGGTACTTTGGATGGGGTTTGTTAGGCCCAATAGATCTATCTTTAGGATTCGCGTCAATTAGGGTGTCTGTTCCCTAATTCTTAGATTACCAGACTTAATAAAAAGGGGCATATTCGATTTCGATAATTCAACCATAGAATGTAGTTTCACGTACTTGTGTCTATTTTGTAAATCATTTATAAAACCTGCATGTATTCTCATCCCAAAAATATTAGATTTTAAAAGTGGGACTATAACTCACTTTCACAGATTTTTACTTCGTCGGGAAGTAAGACTTGGCCACTGGTTGATTCACGAACCTATAACAATATATACATATATATCAAAGTATGTTCAAAATATATTTACAACACTTTTAATATATTTTGATGTTTTAAGTTTATTAAGTCAGCTGTCCTCGTTAGTAACCTACAACTAGTTGTCCACAGTTAGATGTACAGAAATAAATCGATAAATATTATCTTGAATCAATCCACGACCCAGTGTATACGTATCTCAGTATTGATCACAACTCAAACTATATATATTTTGGAATCAACCTCAACCCTGTATAGCTAACTCCAACATTCACATATAGAGTGTCTATGGTTGTTCCGAAATATATATAGATGTGTCGACATGATAGGTCGAAACATTGTATACGTGTCTATGGTATCTCAAGATTACATAATATATAATACAAGTTGATTAAGTTATGGTTGGAATAGATTTGTTACCAATTTTCACGTAGCTAAAATGAGAAAAATTATCCAATCTTGTTTTACCCATAACTTCTTCATTTTAAATCCGTTTTGAGTGAATCAAATTGCTATGGTTTCATATTGAACTCTATTTTATGAATCTAAACAAAAAAAGTATAGGTTTATAGTCGGAAAAATAAGTTACAAGTCGTTTTTGTAAAGGTAGTCATTTCAGTCGAAAGAACGACGTCTAGATGACCATTTTAGAAAACATACTTCCACTTTGAGTTTAACCATAATTTTTGGATATAGTTTCATGTTCATAATAAAAATCATTTTCTCAGAATAACAACTTTTAAATCAAAGTTTATCATAGTTTTTAATTAACTAACCCAAAACAGCCCGCGGTGTTACTACGACGGCGTAAATCCGGTTTTACGGTGTTTTTCGTGTTTCCAGGTTTTAAATCATTAAGTTAGCATATCATATAGATATAGAACATGTGTTTAGTTGATTTTAAAAGTCAAGTTAGAAGGATTAACTTTTGTTTGCGAACAAGTTTAGAATTAACTAAACTATGTTCTAGTGATTACAAGTTTAAACCTTCGAATAAGATAGCTTTATATGTATGAATCGAATGATGTTATGAACATCATTACTACCTTAAGTTCCTTGGATGAACCTACTGGAAAAGAGAAAAATGGATCTAGCTTCAATGGATCCTTGGATGGCTCAAAGTTCTTGAAGCAAAATCATGACACGAAAACAAGTTCAAGTAAGATCATCACTTGAAATAAGATTGTTATAGTTATAGAAATTGAACCAAAGTTTGAATATGATTATTACCTTGTATTAGAATGATAACCTACTGTAAGAAACAAAGATTTCTTGAGGTTGGATGATCACCTTACAAGATTGGAAGTGAGCTAGCAAACTTGAAAGTATTCTTGATTTTATGAAACTAGAACTTTTGGAATTTATGAAGAACACTTAGAACTTGAAGATAGAACTTGAGAGAGTTCAATTAGATGAAGAAAATTGAAGAATGAAAGTGTTTGTAGGTGTTTTTGGTCGTTGGTGTATGGATTGGATATAAAGGATATGTAATTTTGTTTTCATGTAAATAAGTCATGAATGATTACTCATATTTTTGTAATCTTATGAGATATTTCATGCTAGTTGCCAAATGATGGTTCCCACATGTGTTAGGTGACTCACATGGGCTGCTAAGAGCTGATCATTGGAGTGTATATACCAATAGTACATACATCTAAAATCTGTGTATTGTACGAGTACGAATACGGGTGCATACGAGTAGAATTGTTGATGAAACTGAACGAGAATGTAATTGTAAGCATTTTTGTTAAGTAGAAGTATTTTGATAAGTGTATTGAAGTCTTTCAAAAGTGTATAAATACATATTAAAACACTACATGTATATACATTTTAACTGAGTCGTTAAGTCATCGTTAGTCGTTACATGTAAGTGTTGTTTTGAAACCTTTAGGTTAACGATCTTGTTAAATGTTGTTAACCCAATGTTTATAATAACAAAAGAGATTTTAAATTATTATATTATCATGATATTATGATGTACGAATATCTCTTAATATGATATATATACATTAAATGTCGTTACAACGATAAACGTTACATATATGTCTCGTTTCAAAATCATTAAGTTAGTAGTCTTGTTTTTACATATGTAGTTCATTGTTAATATAATTAATGATATGTTTACTTATCATAATATCATGTTAACTATATATATAACCATATATATGTCATCATATAGTGTTTTTTACAAGTTTTAACGTTCGTGAATCACCGGTCAACTTGGGTGGTCAATTGTCTATATGAAACCTATTTCAATTAATCAAGTCTTAACAAGTTTGATTGCTTAACATGTTGGAAACATTTAATCATGTAAACATCAATCTCAATTAATATATATAAACATGGAAAAGTTCGGGTCACTACAGTACCTACCCGTTAAATAAATTTCGTCCCGAAATTTTAAGCTGTTGAAGGTGTTGACGAATCTTCTGGAAATAGATGCGGGTATTTCTTCTTCATCTGATCTTCACGCTCCCAGGTGAACTCGGGTCCTCTACGAGCATTCCATCGAACCTTAACAATTGGTATCTTGTTTTGCTTAAGTCTTTTAACCTCACGATCCATTATTTCGACGGGTTCTTCGATGAATTGGAGTTTTTCGTTGATTTGGATTTCATCTAACGGAATAGTGAGATCTTCTTTAGCAAAACATTTCTTCAAATTCGAGACGTGGAAAGTGTTATGTACTGCCGCGAGTTGTTGAGGTAACTCAAGTCGGTAAGCTACTGGTCCGACACGATCAATAATCTTGAATGGTCCAATATACCTTGGATTTAATTTCCCTCGTTTACCAAATCGAACAACGCCTTTCCAAGGTGAAACTTTAAGCATGACCATCTCTCCAATTTCAAATTCTATATCTTTTCTTTTAATGTCAGCGTAGCTCTTTTGTCGACTTTGGGCGGTTTTCAACCGTTGTTGAATTTGGATGATCTTCTCGGTAGTTTCTTGTATAATCTCCGGACCCGTAATCTGTCTATCCCCCACCTCACTCCAACAAATCGGAGACCTGCACTTTCTACCATAAAGTGCTTCAAACGGCGCCATCTCAATGCTTGAATGGTAGCTGTTGTTGTAGGAAAATTCTGCTAACGGTAGATGTCGATCCCAACTGTTTCCGAAATCAATAACACATGCTCGTAGCATGTCTTCAAGCGTTTGTATCGTCCTTTCGCTCTGCCCATCAGTTTGTGGATGATAGGCAGTACTCATGTCTAGACGAGTTCCTAATGCTTGCTGTAATGTCTGCCAGAATCTTGAAATAAATCTGCCATCCCTATCAGAGATAATAGAGATTGGTATTCCATGTCTGGAGACGACTTCCTTCAAATACAGTCGTGCTAACTTCTCCATCTTGTCATCTTCTCTTATTGGTAGGAAGTGTGCTGATTTGGTGAGACGATCAACTATTACCCAAATAGTATCAAAACCACTTGCAGTCCTTGGCAATTTAGTGATGAAATCCATGGTAATGTTTTCCCATTTCCATTCCGGGATTTCGGGTTGTTGAAGTAGACCTGATGGTTTCTGATGCTCAGCTTTGACCTTAGAACACGTCAAACATTCTCCTACGTATTTAGCAACATCGGCTTTCATACCCGGCCACCAAAAATGTTTCTTGAGATCCTTGTACATCTTCCCCGTTCCAGGATGTATTGAGTATCTGGTTTTATGAGCTTCTCTAAGTACCATTTCTCTCATATCTCCAAATTTTGGTACCCAAATCCTTTCAGCCCTATACCGGGTTCCGTCTTCCCGAATATTAAGATGCTTCTCCGATCCTTTGGGTATTTCATCCTTTAAATTTCCCTCTTTTAAAACTCCTTGTTGCGCCTCCTTTATTTGAGTAGTAATGTTATTATGAATCATTATATTCATAGATTTTACTCGAATGGGTTCTCTATCCTTCCTGCTCAAGGCATCGGCTACCACATTTGCCTTCCCCGGGTGGTAACGAATCTCAAAATCGTAATCATTCAATAATTCAATCCACCTACGCTGCCTCATATTCAGTTGTTTCTGATTAAATATGTGTTGAAGACTTTTGTGGTCGGTATATATAATACTTTTGACCCCATATAAGTAGTGCCTCCAAGTCTTTAATGCAAAAACAACCGCGCCTAATTCCAAATCATGCGTCGTATAATTTTGTTCGTGAATCTTCAATTGTCTAGACGCATAAGCAATCACCTTCGTTCGTTGCATTAATACACAACCGAGACCTTGCTTTGATGCGTCACAATAAATCACAAAATCATCATTCCCTTCAGGCAATGACAATATAGGTGCCGTAGTTAACTTTTTCTTCAATAACTGAAACGCTTTCTCTTGTTCATCATTCCATTCAAATTTCTTCCCTTTATGCGTTAATGCAGTCAAGGGTTTTGCTATTCTGGAAAAGTCTTGGATGAACCTTCTGTAGTAACCAGCTAGTCCTAAAAACTGGCGTATGTGTTTCGGAGTTTTCGGGGTTTCCCACTTTTCAACAGTTTCTATCTTTGCCGGATCCACCTTAATACCTTCTTTGTTCACTATGTGACCGAGGAATTGAACTTCTTCCAACCAAAATGCACACTTTGAAAACTTAGCGTACAATTCTTCCTTCCTCAATACTTCTAACACCTTTCTCAAATGTTCACCGTGTTCTTGGTCATTCTTTGAGTAAATAAGTATGTCATCAATGAAAACAATGACAAACTTGTCAAGGTATGGTCCACACACTCGGTTCATAAGGTCCATGAACACAGCTGGTGCATTAGTTAAACCAAACGGCATGACCATAAACTCGTAATGACCGTAACGTGTTCTGAAAGCAGTCTTTGGAATATCATCTTCTTTCACCCGCATTTGATGATACCCGGAACGTAAGTCAATCTTTGAATAAACAGACGAGCCTTGTAGTTGATCAAATAAATCGTCGATTCTCGGTAGTGGGTAGCGGTTCTTGATGGTAAGTTTGTTCAACTCTCGGTAGTCGATACACAACCTGAATGTACCATCTTTCTTCTTGACAAACAAAACAGGAGCTCCCCACGGTGATGTGCTTGGTCGAATGAAACCACGCTCTAAAAGTTCTTGTAATTGGCTTTGCAGTTCTTTCATCTCGCTGGGTGCGAGTCTGTAAGGAGCACGAGCTATTGGTGCAGCTCCTGGTACAAGATCTATTTGAAATTCAACGGATCGATGTGGGGGTAATCCCGGTAATTCTTTCGGAAATACATCGGGAAATTCTTTTGCAATGGGAACATCATTGATGCTCTTTTCTTCAGTTTGTACTTTCTCGACGTGTGCTAGAACAGCATAGCAACCTTTTCTTATTAGTTTTTGTGCCTTCAAATTACTAATAAGATGTAGCTTCGTGTTGCCCTTTTCTCCGTACACCATTAAGGGTTTTCCTTTTTCTCGTATAATGCGAATTGCATTTTTGTAACAAACAATCTCCGCTTTCACTTCTTTCAACCAGTCCATACCGATTATCACATCAAAACTCCCTAACTCTACTGGTATCAAATCAATCTTAAATGTTTCGCTAACCAGTTTAATTTCTCGATTCCGACATATATTATCTGCTGAAATTAATTTACCATTTGCTAATTCGAGTAAAAATTTACTATCCAAAGGCGTCAATGGACAACTTAATTTAGCACAAAAATCTCTACTCATATAGCTTCTATCCGCACCCGAATCAAATAAAACGTAAGCAGATTTATTGTCAATAAGAAACGTACCCGTAACAAGCTCCGGGTCTTCCTGTGCCTCTACCGCATTAATATTGAAAACTCTTCCACGGCCTTGTCCATTCGTGTTCTCCTGGTTCGGGCAATTTCTAATAATGTGGCCTGGTTTTCCACATTTATAACAAACTACATTGGCATAACTTGCTCCGACACTACTTGCTCCGCCATTACTCGTTCCGATACCATTTGTTCCTTTCGTTCTATTAACCCCTGGTCCGTAGACCTCACACTTCGCCGCACTATGACCATTTCTTTTACACTTGTTGCAAAATTTGGTGCAGAACCCCGAGTGATTCTTTTCACACCTTTGGCATAGTTGCTTCTGATTGTTGTTGTTGTTGCGGTTATTATTGTTGTTGGGATGATTGTTGTAGTTGCTGTTGTTGTTGTTGTTGTTGTTGTTGTTGTTGTTGTTGGGCCGTTTGTTGTAGTTGCGATTGATGTTGCGATTGTTGGGATAATTTTTGCGATTATTGTTGTAATTGCTGTTGTTGTTGTATTGGTGATTCTTATCACCGTTTTCCTCCCACTTTCTTTTGACTTGCTTCACATTGGCCTCTTCAGCAGTCTGTTCTTTAATTCTTTCTTCAATCTGGTTCACTAGTTTGTGAGCCATTCTACATGCCTGTTGTATGGAGGCGGGCTCGTGTGAACTTATATCTTCTTGGATTCTTTCCGGTAATCCTTTCACAAACGCGTCGATCTTCTCTTCCTCATCTTCGAATGCTCCCGGACACAATAGGCACAATTCTGTGAATCGTCTTTCGTACGTGGTAATATCAAATCCTTGGGTTCGTAACCCTCTAAGTTCTGTCTTGAGCTTATTGACCTCGGTTCTGGGACGGTACTTCTCGTTCATCAAGTGCTTGAATGCTGACCACGGTAGTGCGTACACATCATCTTGTCCCACTTGCTCTAGATAGGTATTCCACCATGTTAACGCAGAACCTGTGAAGGTATGCGTAGCGTACTTCACTTTGTCCTCTTCAGTACACTTACTTATGGCAAACACCGATTCAACCTTCTCGGTCCACCGTTTCAATCCGATCGGTCCTTCGGTTCCATCAAATTCCAAAGGTTTGCAGGCAGTGAATTCTTTGTAGGTGCATCCTACACGATTTCCTGTACTGCTAGATCCAAGGTTATTGTTGGTATGTAGTGCAGCCTGTACTGCGGCTATGTTTGAAGCTAGAAAAGTACGGAATTCCTCTTCATTCATATTCACGGTGTGTCGAGTAGTCGGTGCCATTTCCTTCAAAATAGTTAAATGGAACAAGTTAATCATACAGAATATTAAGAGTAGTTAATAGTATTTCGTAGCATAATATGAACTCATTTATAAAAGCTTTTTCTTCATATTAGCGTTTTATAAGTTTAAATTCGGGTAGTACCTACCCGTTAAGTTCATACTTAGTAGCTAATATACAATTCAACTACTACAATTCTATATGAAAAACTGATTATAATAATATTTCGCGTTCAAACTTTTATACAATATTTTACAAACTTACAATACCGCTTATTTTACATAAAGCATGAAATATAGCACACAATAACTTTGATACAAGATAGTTGTGAAGAAAATTCTTGCTAGTACACAAGTCGTTCAGCAAAGGCAATAAAGACACGTAATTCATACGTCCAGAAACAAGTCATGCATTCTGGTTTTACTAGGACTACTTCCCATCCTTGGTCTTGTGCAACATAACCGTTATGGCCGTTGATAAGACAGCGTGTTGTAACATCATCAAAGGGACGAGGGTTACGTAATGTCCAACAGTCCCGTAATAATCTAAAAACCTCATTTCTTACCCCAATTACCGACTCCGTCACTTGTGGAAACGTTTTGTTTAATAGTTGTAGCCCGATGTTCTTGTTCTCACTTTGGTGAGAAGCGAACATTACTAATCCGTAAGCATAACATGCTTCTTTATGTTGCATGTTAGCCGCTTTTTCTAAATCACGAAGTCCAATATTCGGATATATTGAGTCAAAATAATTTCTTAACCCGTTGCGTAAAATAGCATTTGGGTTCCCCGCAATATATGCGTCAAAGTAAACACATCGTAACTTATGGGTTTCCCAATGTGATATCCCCCATCTTTCAAACGAAAGTCTCTTATAAACCAAGACATTCTTGGAACGTTCTTCGAATGTCTTACAAACTGATCTCGCCTTAAATAGTTGTGCCGAAGAATTCTGGCCGACTCTAGACAAGATTTCATCAATCATGTCTCCGGGTAGGTCTCTTAAAATATTGGGTTGTCTATCCATTTTGTGTTTTTAAACTGTAAAATAGACAAGAGTTAGATTCATAAAAAAAATACTTATTAATACAAGCAATTTTTACATATATCATAAAGCATAAGAACACTATATTCCATATATTATACCACACGAATACAACTATCTTATTCCGACTCGCTCGTTTCTTCTTCTTCGGTTTTGGTTCGTTTTGCCAAGTTTCTAGGGATATATGATGTTCCCCTAATACGAGCCGTCGTTGTCCACATTGGTTTAGAAAAACCTGGTGGTTTAGAGGTTCCCGGGTCATTGTTACAACTTAAGGACTTCGGGGGTTGATGATACATATAAAGTTCATCGGGGTTGGAATTAGATTTCTCTATTTTTATGCCCTTTCCCTTATTATTTTCTTTTGCCTTTTTAAATTCAGTTGGGATAATTTCTATAACATCATCGGAATTCTCGTCGGAATCTGATTCATCGGAGAATTGGTAATCCTCCCAATATTTTGCTTCCTTGGCGGAAACACCATTGACCATAATTAACTTTGGTCGGTTGGTTGAGGATTTTCTTTTACTTAACCGTTTTACTATTTCCCCCACCGGTTCTATTTCTTCATCCGGTTCCGATTCTTCTTCCGGTTCCGATTCTTCTTCCGGTTCCGACTCTTCTTCCGGTTCCTCTTCGGGAACTTGTGAATCAGTCCACAAATCATTCCAATTTACATTTGACTCTTCATTATTATTAGGTGAGTCAATGGGACTTGTTCTAGAGGTAGACATCTATCACATAATATCAAACACGTTAAGAGATTAATATATCACATAATATTCATATGTTAAAAATATATAGTTTCCAACAAAAATGTTAAGCAATCATTTTTAAAGAAAACACGGTCGAAGTCCAGACTCACTAATGCATCCTAACAAACTCGATAAGACACACTAATGCAAATTTTCTGGTTCTCTAAGACCAACGCTCGGATACCAACTGAAATGTCCCGTTCTTATTGATTAAAAACGTTCCATATTAATTGATTTCGTTGCGAGGTTTTGACCTCTATATGAGACGTTTTTCAAAGACTGCATTCATTTTTAAACAAACCATAACCTTTATTTCATCAATAAAGGTTTAAAAAGCTTTACGTAGATTATCAAATAATGATAATCTAAAATATCCTGTTTACACACGACCATTACATAATGGTTTACAATACAAATATGTTACAACAAAATAAGTTTCTTGAATGCAGTTTTTACACAATATCATACAAGCATGGACTCCAAATCTTGTCCTTATTTAAGTATGCGACAGCGGAAGCTCTTAATAATCACCTGAGAATAAACATGCTTAAAACGTCAACAAAAATGTTGGTGAGTTATAGGTTTAACCTATATATATCAAATCGTAACAATAGACCACAAGATTTCATATTTCAATACACATCCCATACATAGAGATAAAAATCATTCATATGGTGAACACCTGGTAACCGACAATAACAAGATGCATATATAAGAATATCCCCATCATTCCGGGACACCCTTCGGATATGATATAAATTTCGAAGTACTAAAGCATCCGGTACTTTGGATGGGGTTTGTTAGGCCCAATAGATCTATCTTTAGGATTCGCGTCAATTAGGGTGTCTGTTCCCTAATTCTTAGATTACCAGACTTAATAAAAAGGGGCATATTCGATTTCGATAATTCAACCATAGAATGTAGTTTCACGTACTTGTGTCTATTTTGTAAATCATTTATAAAACCTGCATGTATTCTCATCCCAAAAATATTAGATTTTAAAAGTGGGACTATAACTCACTTTCACAGATTTTTACTTCGTCGGGAAGTAAGACTTGGCCACTGGTTGATTCACGAACCTATAACAATATATACATATATATCAAAGTATGTTCAAAATATATTTACAACACTTTTAATATATTTTGATGTTTTAAGTTTATTAAGTCAGCTGTCCTCGTTAGTAACCTACAACTAGTTGTCCACAGTTAGATGTACAGAAATAAATCGATAAATATTATCTTGAATCAATCCACGACCCAGTGTATACGTATCTCAGTATTGATCACAACTCAAACTATATATATTTTGGAATCAACCTCAACCCTGTATAGCTAACTCCAACATTCACATATAGAGTGTCTATGGTTGTTCCGAAATATATATAGATGTGTCGACATGATAGGTCGAAACATTGTATACGTGTCTATGGTATCTCAAGATTACATAATATATAATACAAGTTGATTAAGTTATGGTTGGAATAGATTTGTTACCAATTTTCACGTAGCTAAAATGAGAAAAATTATCCAATCTTGTTTTACCCATAACTTCTTCATTTTAAATCCGTTTTGAGTGAATCAAATTGCTATGGTTTCATATTGAACTCTATTTTATGAATCTAAACAAAAAAAGTATAGGTTTATAGTCGGAAAAATAAGTTACAAGTCGTTTTTGTAAAGGTAGTCATTTCAGTCGAAAGAACGACGTCTAGATGACCATTTTAGAAAACATACTTCCACTTTGAGTTTAACCATAATTTTTGGATATAGTTTCATGTTCATAATAAAAATCATTTTCTCAGAATAACAACTTTTAAATCAAAGTTTATCATAGTTTTTAATTAACTAACCCAAAACAGCCCGCGGTGTTACTACGACGGCGTAAATCCGGTTTTACGGTGTTTTTCGTGTTTCCAGGTTTTAAATCATTAAGTTAGCATATCATATAGATATAGAACATGTGTTTAGTTGATTTTAAAAGTCAAGTTAGAAGGATTAACTTTTGTTTGCGAACAAGTTTAGAATTAACTAAACTATGTTCTAGTGATTACAAGTTTAAACCTTCGAATAAGATAGCTTTATATGTATGAATCGAATGATGTTATGAACATCATTACTACCTTAAGTTCCTTGGATGAACCTACTGGAAAAGAGAAAAATGGATCTAGCTTCAATGGATCCTTGGATGGCTCAAAGTTCTTGAAGCAAAATCATGACACGAAAACAAGTTCAAGTAAGATCATCACTTGAAATAAGATTGTTATAGTTATAGAAATTGAACCAAAGTTTGAATATGATTATTACCTTGTATTAGAATGATAACCTACTGTAAGAAACAAAGATTTCTTGAGGTTGGATGATCACCTTACAAGATTGGAAGTGAGCTAGCAAACTTGAAAGTATTCTTGATTTTATGAAACTAGAACTTTTGGAATTTATGAAGAACACTTAGAACTTGAAGATAGAACTTGAGAGAGTTCAATTAGATGAAGAAAATTGAAGAATGAAAGTGTTTGTAGGTGTTTTTGGTCGTTGGTGTATGGATTGGATATAAAGGATATGTAATTTTGTTTTCATGTAAATAAGTCATGAATGATTACTCATATTTTTGTAATCTTATGAGATATTTCATGCTAGTTGCCAAATGATGGTTCCCACATGTGTTAGGTGACTCACATGGGCTGCTAAGAGCTGATCATTGGAGTGTATATACCAATAGTACATACATCTAAAATCTGTGTATTGTACGAGTACGAATACGGGTGCATACGAGTAGAATTGTTGATGAAACTGAACGAGAATGTAATTGTAAGCATTTTTGTTAAGTAGAAGTATTTTGATAAGTGTATTGAAGTCTTTCAAAAGTGTATAAATACATATTAAAACACTACATGTATATACATTTTAACTGAGTCGTTAAGTCATCGTTAGTCGTTACATGTAAGTGTTGTTTTGAAACCTTTAGGTTAACGATCTTGTTAAATGTTGTTAACCCAATGTTTATAATAACAAAAGAGATTTTAAATTATTATATTATCATGATATTATGATGTACGAATATCTCTTAATATGATATATATACATTAAATGTCGTTACAACGATAAACGTTACATATATGTCTCGTTTCAAAATCATTAAGTTAGTAGTCTTGTTTTTACATATGTAGTTCATTGTTAATATAATTAATGATATGTTTACTTATCATAATATCATGTTAACTATATATATAACCATATATATGTCATCATATAGTGTTTTTTACAAGTTTTAACGTTCGTGAATCACCGGTCAACTTGGGTGGTCAATTGTCTATATGAAACCTATTTCAATTAATCAAGTCTTAACAAGTTTGATTGCTTAACATGTTGGAAACATTTAATCATGTAAACATCAATCTCAATTAATATATATAAACATGGAAAAGTTTGGGTCACTACATGTAGTTCATTGTTAATATACTTAATGATATGTTTACTTATCATAATATCATGTTAACTATATATGTATCCATATATATGTCATCATATAGTTTTTATAAGTTTTAACGTTCGTGAATCACCGGTCAACTTGGGTGGTCAATTGTCTATATGAAACCTATTTCAATTAATCAAGTCTTAACAAGTTTGATTGCTTAACATGTTGGAAACACTTAATCATGTAAATAAAAATTTCATTTAATATATATATATATATAAACATGGAAAAGTTCGGGTCACTACAGTACCTACCCGTTAAATAAATTTCGTCCCGAAATTTTAAGCAGTTGGAGGTGTTGACGTATCTTCTGGAAATAAATGCGGGTATTTCTTCTTCATCTGATCTTCTCGTTCCCAGGTGAACTCGGGTCCTCTACGAGCATTCCATCGAACCTTAACAATTGGTATCTTGTTTTTCTTAAGTCTTTTAACCTCACGATCCATTATTTCGACGGGTTCTTCGATGAATTGAAGTTTTTCGTTGATTTGGATTTCATCTAACGGAATAGTGAGATCTTCTTTAGCAAAACATTTCTTCAAATTCGAGACGTGGAAAGTGTTATGTACAGCCGCAAGTTGTTGAGGTAACTCAAGTCGGTAAGCTACTGGTCCGACACGATCAATAATCTTGAATGGTCCAATATACCTTGGATTTAATTTCCCTCGTTTGCCAAATCGAACAACGCCTTTCCAAGGTGCAACTTTAAGCATGACCATCTCTCCAATTTCAAATTCTATATCTTTTCTTTTAATGTCGGCGTAGCTCTTTTGTCGACTTTGGGCGGTTTTCAACCGTTGTTGAATTTGGATGATCTTCTCGGTAGTTTCTTGTATTATCTCCGGACCCGTAATCTGTCTATCCCCCACTTCACTCCAACAAATCGGAGACCTGCACTTTCTACCATAAAGTGCTTCAAACAGCGCCATCTCAATGCTTGAATGGTAGCTGTTGTTGTAGGAAAATTCTACTAACGGTAGATGTCGTTCCCAACTGTTTCCGAAATCAATAACATATGCTCGTAGCATGTCTTTAAGCATTTGTATCGTCCTTTCGCTCTGCCCATCAGTTTGTGGATGATAGGCAGTACACATGTCTAGACGAGTTCCTAATGCTTGCTGTAATGTCTGCCAGAATCTTGAAATAAATCTACCATCCCTATCAGAGATAATAGAGATTGGTATTCCATGTCTGGAGACGACTTCCTTCAAATACAGTCGTGCTAACTTCTCCATCTTGTCATCTTCTCTTATTGGCAGGAAGTGTGCTGATTTGGTGAGACGATCAATTATTACCCAAATAGTATCAAAACCACTTGCAGTCCTTGGCAATTTAGTGATGAAATCCATGGTAATGTTTTTCCATTTCCATTCCGGGATTTCGGGTTGTTGAAGTAGACCTGATGGTTTCTGATGCTCAGCTTTGACCTTAGAACACGTCAAACATTCTCCTACGTATTTAGCAACATCTGCTTTTATACCCGGCCACCAAAAATGTTTCTTGAGATCCTTGTACATCTTCCCCGTTCCAGGATGTATTGAGTATCTGGTTTTATGAGCTTCTCTAAGTACCATTTCTCTCATATCTCCAAATTTTGGTACCCAAATCCTTTCAGCCCTATACCGGGTTCCGTCTTCCTGAATATTAAGATGCTTCTCCAATCCTTTGGGTATTTCATCCTTTAAATTTCCCTCTTTTAAAACTCCTTGTTGCGCCTCCTTTATTTGAGTAGTAAGGTTATTGTGAATCATTATATTCATAGATTTTACTCGAATGGGTTCTCTGTCCTTCCTGCTCAAGGCGTCGGCTACTACATTTGCCTTCCCCGGGTGGTAACGAATTTCAAAGTCGTAATCATTCAACAATTCAATCCACCTACGCTGCCTCATATTCAGTTGTTTTTGATTAAATATGTGTTGAAGACTTTTGTGGTCGGTATATATAATACTTTTGACCCCATATAAGTAGTGCCTCCAAGTCTTTAATGCAAAAACAACCGCGCCTAATTCCAAATCATGCGTCGTATAATTTTGTTTGTGAATCTTCAATTGTCTAGACGCATAAGCAATTACTTTTGTTCGTTGCATTAATACACAACCGAGACCTTGCTTTGAGGCATCACAATATATCACAAAATCATCATTCCCTTCAGGTAATGACAATATAGGTGCCGTAGTTAACTTTTTCTTCAATAACTGAAACGCTTTCTCTTGTTCATTCTTCCATTCAAATTTCTTCCCTTTATGCGTTAATGCAGTCAAGGGTTTTGCTATTCTGGAAAAGTCTTGGATGAACCTTCTGTAGTAACCAGCTAGTCCTAAAAACTGGCGTATGTGTTTCGGAGTTTTTGGGGTTTCCCACTTTTCAACGGTTTCAATCTTTGCTGGATCCACCTGAATACCTTCTTTGTTCACTATGTGACCGAGGAATTGAACTTCTTCCAACCAAAATGCACACTTTGAAAACTTAGCGTACAGTTTTTCTTTCCTCAATACTTCTAGCACTTTTCTCAAATGTTCTTCGTGCTCTTGATTATTCTTTGAGTAAATAAGTATGTCATCGATGAAAACAATGACAAACTTGTCAAGATATGGCCCACACACTCGGTTCATAAGGTCCATGAACACAACTGGTGCGTTAGTCAATCCAAACGGCATAACCATAAACTCGTAATGACCATAACGCGTCCTAAAAGCAGTTTTTGGAATATCATCCTCCTTTACTCGCATTTGATGATATCCAAAACGTAAATCGATCTACGAATAAACCGACGAGCCTTGTAGTTGATCAAATAAGTCGTTAATTCTCGGCAGTGGATAACGGTTTTTGATGGTAAGTTTGTTCAACTCTCTGTAGTCAATACACAACCTAAATGTACCATCCTTCTTCTTGACAAACAAAACAGGAGCTCCCCATGGTGATGTGCTTGGTCGAATGAAACCACGTTCTAATAGTTCTTGCAGTTGGCTTTGCAGTTCTTTCATCTCGCTGGGTGCAAGTCTGTAAGGAGCACGAGCTATTGGTGCAGCTCCTGGTACAAGATCTATTTGAAATTCAATGGATCGATGTGGAGGTAGTCCCGGTAATTCTTTCGGAAATACATCGGGAAATTCTTTTGCGACGGGAACATCATTGATGCTCTTTTCTTCAGTTTGTACTTTCTCGGCGTGTGCTAGAACAGCATAGCAGCCTTTTCTTATTAGTTTTTGTGCCTTCAAATTACTAATAATATGTAGCTTCATGTTGCCCTTTTCTCCGTACACCATTAAGGGTTTTCCTTCTTCTCGTACAATGCGAATTGCATTTTTATAACATACGATCTCTGCTTTCACCTACTTCAGCCAGTCCATGCCAACTATTACATCAAAACTCCCTAACTCTACTGGTATCAAATCAATCTTAAATATTTCGCTACCCAGTTTAATTTCTCGATTCCGGCATATATAATCTGCTGAAATTAATTTACCGTTTGCTAATTCAAGTAAAAATTTACTATCCAACGGTGTCAATGGATAAATTAATTTAGCACAAAAATCTCTACTCATATAGTTTCTATCCGCACCCGAATCAAATAAAACGTAAGCAGATTTATTGTCAATAAGAAACGTACCCGTAACAAGCTACGGGTCTTCCTGTGCCTCTGCCGCATTAATATTGAAAACTCTTTCGCGGCCTTGTGCATTCGTGTTCTCCTGGTTCGGGCAATTTCTAATAATGTGGCCCGGTTTTCCACATTTATAACAAACTACATTGGCATAACTTGCTCCGACACTACTTGCTCCACCATTACTCGTTCCGACACCATTTGTTCCTTTCGTTCTGTTAAGCCCTGGTCCGTAGACCTCACACTTCGCCGCGCTATGACCATTTCTTTTATACTTGTTGCAAAATTTGGTACAGAACCCCGAGTGATACTTTTCACACCTTTGGCATAGCTGCTTCTGATTGTTGTTGTTGTTGCGGTTGTTATTGTTGTTGGGATGATTGTTGTAGTTGTTGTTGTTGTTGTTGTTGTTGTTGTTGGGCCATTTGTTGTAGTTGCGATTGATGTTGCGATTGTTGGGATAGTTGTTGCGATTATTGTTGTAATTGCTGTTGTTGTTGTATTGGTGATTCTTATCACCGTTTTCCTCCCACTTTCTTTTGACTTGCTTCACATTGGCCTCTTCAGTCGTCTGTTCTTTAATTCTTTCCTCAATCTGGTTCACTAGTTTGTGAGCCATTCTACATGCCTGTTGTATGGAGGCGGGCTCGTGTGAACTTATATCTTCTTGGATTCTTTCCGGTAATCCTTTCACAAACGCGTCGATCTTCTCTTCCTCATCTTCGAACGCTCCAGGACACAATAGGCACAATTCTGTGAACCGTCTTTCGTACGTGGTAATATAAAATCCTTGGGTTCGTAACCCTCTAAGTTCTGTCTTGAGCTTATTGACCTCAATTCTGGGACGGTACTTCTCGTTCATCAAGTGCTTGAATGCTGACCACGGTAGTGCGTAAGCATCATCTTGTCCCATTTGCTCTAGATAGGTATTCCACCATGTTAACGCAGAACCTGTGAAGGTATGCGTAGCGTACTTCACTTTGTCCTCTTCAGTACACTTACTTATGGCAAACACCGATTCGACCTTCTCGGTCCACCGTTTCAATCCGATCGGTCCTTTGGTTCCATCAAATTCCAAAGGTTTGCAGGCAGTGAATTCTTTGTAGGTGCATCCTACACGATTTCCTGTACTTCTAGATCCAAGGTTATTGTTGGTATGTAGCACAGCCTGTACTGTGGCTATGTTTGAAGCTAGAAAAGTACGAAATTCCTCTTCATTCATATTCACGGTGTGTCGAGTAGTCGGTGTCATTTTCTTCAAAATAGTCAAATGGAACAAGTTAATCATACAGAATATTAAGAGTAGTTAATAGTATTTCGTAGCATAATATGAACTCATTTATAAAAGCTTTTTCTTCATATTAGCGTTTTATAAGTTTAAATTCGGGTAGTACCTACCCGTTAAGTTCATACTTAGTAGCTAATATACAATTCAACTACTACAATTCTATATGAAAAACTGATTATAATAATATTTCGCGTTCAAACTTTTATACAATATTTTACAAACTTACAACACCGCTTATTTTACATAAAGCATGAAATATAGCACACAATAACTTTGATACAAGATAGTTGTGAAGATAATTCTAGCTAGTACACAAGTCATTCAACAAAGGCAATAAAGACACGTAATTCATACGTCCAGAAACAAGTCATGCATTCTGGTTTTACTAGGACTACTTCCCATCCTTGGTCTTGTGGAACATAACCGTTATGACCGTTGATAAGACAGCGTGTTGTAACGTCGTTAAAGGGACGAGGGTTACGTAATGACCAACAGTCTCGTAATAACCTAAAAACCTCATTTCTTACCCCAATCACCGACCCCGTCACTTGTGGGAACGTTTTATTTAATAGTTGTAGCCCGATGTTCTTGTTCTCACTTTGGTGAGAAGCGAACATTACTAACCCGTAAGCATAACATGCTTCTTTATGTTGCATGTTAGCCGCTTTTTCTAAATCACGAAGTCCTATATTCGGATATATTGAGTCAAAATAATTTCTTAACCCGTTGCGTAAAATAGCACTTGGGTTCCCCGCAATATATGCGTCAAAGTAAACACATCGTAACTTATGGGTTTCCCAATGTGATATCCCCATCTTTCAAACGAAAGTCTCTTATAAACCAAGGCATTCTTGGAACGTTCTTCGAATGTCTTACAAACTGATTTCGTAGTAAATAGTTGTGCCGAATAATTCTGACAGACTCTAGACAAGATTTCATCAATAATGTCTCCGGGTAGGTCTCTTAAAATATTGGGTTGTCTATCCATTTTGTGTTTTTATACTGTAAAATAGACAAGAGTTAGATTCATAAAAAAAAATACTTATTAATACAAGCAATTTTTACATATATCATAAAGCATAAGCACACTATATTATATATATTACACCACACGAATACAACTATCTTATTCCGACTCGCTCATTTCTTCTTCTTTGGTTTTGGTCCGTTTTGCCAAGTTTCTAGGGATATATGATGTTCCCCTAATACGAGCTGTCGTTTTCCACAACGGTTTAGAAAAACCTGGTGGTTTAGAGGTTCCCGGGTCATTGTTACAACTTAAGGGCTTCGGGGGTTGACGATACATATAAAGTTCATCGGGGTTGGAATTAGATTTCTCTATTTTTATGCCCTTTCCCTTATTATTTTCTTTTGCCTTTTTAAATTCAGTTGGGGTAATTTCTATAACATCATCGGAATTCTCGTCGGAATCCGATTCATCGGAGAATTGGTAATCCTCCCAATATTTTGCTTCCTTGACGAAAACACCATTGACCATAATTAACCTTGGTCGGTTGGTTGAGGATTTTCTTTTACTTAACCGTTTTATTATTTTCCCCACCGGTTCTATTTCCTCCTCCGGTTCCTCCTCTTCCGGTTCTGATTCTTCTTCCGGTTCTGATTCTTCTTCCGGTTCTTCTTCGGGAACTTGTGAATCAGTCCAATATATATTCGACTCTTCGTTATTATTAGGTGAGTCAATGGGATTTATGCTAGAGGTAGACATCTATCACACAATATCAAACATGTTAAGAGATTAATATATCACATAATATATACATGTTAATAATATATAGTTTGCAACAAAAATGTTAAGCAATCATTTTTAAAGAAAACACGGTCGAAGTCCAGACTCACTAATGCATCCTAACAAACTCGATAAGACACACTAATGCAAATTTTCTGGTTCTCTAAGACCAACGCTCTGATACCAACTGAAATGTCCCGTTCTTATTGATTAAAAACGTTCCATATTAATTGATTTCGTTGCGAGGTTTTGACCTCTATATGAGACGTTTTTCAAAGACTGCATTCATTTTTAAAACAAACCATAACCTTTATTTCATAAATAAAGGTTTAAAAAGCTTTACGTAGAATATCAAATAATGATAATCTAAAATATCCTGTTTACACACGACCATTACATAATGGTTTACAATACAAATATGTTACAACAAAATAAGTTTCTTGAATGCAGTTTTTACACAATATCATACAAGCATGGACTCCAAATCTCGTCCTTATTTAAGTATGCGATAGCGGAAGCTCTTAATAATCACCTGAGAATAAACATGCTTAAAACGTCAACAAAAATGTTGGTGAGTTATAGGTTTAACCTATATATATCAAATCATAATAATAGACCACAAGATTTCATATTTCAATACACATCCCATACATAGAGATAAAAATCATTCATATGGTGAACACCTGGTAACCGACATTAACAAGATGCATATATAAGAATATCCCCATCATTCCGGGACACCCTTCGGATATGATATAAATTTCGAAGTACTAAAGCATCCGGTACTTTGGATGGGGTTTGTTAGGCCCAATAGATCTATCTTTAGGATTCGCGTCAATTAGGGTGTCTGTTCCTTAATTCTTAGATTACCAGACTTAATAAAAAGGGGCATATTCGATTTCGATAATTCAACCATATAATGTAGTTTCACGTACTTGTGTCTATTTTGTAAATCATTTATAAAACCTGCATGTATTCTCATCCCAAAAATATTAGATTTTAAAAGTGGGACTATAACTCACTTTCACAGATTTTTACTTCGTCGGGAAGTAAGACTTGGCCACTGGTCGATTCACGAACCTATAACAAATATGTACATATATATCAAAGTATGTTCAAAATATATTTACAACACTTTTAATACATTTTGATGTTTTAAGTTCATTAAGTCAGCTGTCCTCGTTAGTAACCTACAACTAGTTGTCCACAGTTAGATGTATAGAAATAAATCGATATATATTATCTTAAATCAATCCACGACCCAGTGTATACATATATCAGTATTGATCACAACTCAAACTATATATATTTTAGAATCAACCTCAACCTTCTATAGCTAACTCCAACATTCACATATAGAGTGTCTATGGTTGTTCCGAAATATATATAGATGTGTCGACATGATAGGTTGAAACATTGTATACGTGTCTATGGTATCTCAAGATTACATAATATACAATACAAGTTGATTAAGTTATGGTTGGAATAGATTTGTTACCAATTTTCACGTAGCTAAAATGAGAAAAATTATCCAATCTTGTTTTACCCATAACTTCTTCATTTTAAATCCGTTTTGAGTGAATCAAATTGCTATGGTTTCATATTGAACTCTATTTTATGAATCTAAACAGAAAAAGTATAGGTTTATAGTCAGAAAAATAAGTTACAAGTCGTTTTTGTAAAGGTAGTCATTGTAGTCGAAAGAACGACGTCTAGATGACCATTTTAGAAAACATACTTCCACTTTGAGTTTAACCATGATTTTTGGATATAATTTCATGTTCATAATAAAAATCATTTTCCCAGAATAACAACTTTTAAATCAAAGTTTATCATAGTTTTTAATTAACTAACCCAAAACAGCCCGCGGTGTTACTACGACGGCGTAAATCCGGTTTTACGGTGTTTTTCGTGTTTCCAGGTTTTAAATCATTAAGTTAGCATATCATATAGATATAGAACATGTGTTTAGTTGATTTTAAAAGTCAAGTTAGAAGGATTAACTTTTATTTGCGAACAAGTTTAGAATTAACTAAACTATGTTCTAGTGATTACAAGTTTAAACCTTCGAATAAGATAGCTTTATATGTACGAATCGAATGATGTTATGAACATTATTACTACCTCAAGTTTTCTGGATAAAGCTACTGGAAATGAGAAAAATGGATCTAGCTTCAAAGGATCCTTGGATGGCTTCAAAGTTCTTGAAGCAGAATCATGACACGAAAACAGTTCAAGTAAGATTTTCACTCGAAATAAGATTGTTATAGTTATAGAAATTGAATCAAAGTTTGAATATGAGTATTACCTTGTATTAGAAAGATATCTTACTGTAAATAAGAAAGATTTCTTGAGGTTGGATGATCACTCTACAAGATTGGAAGTAAGCTAGCAAACTTGGAAGTATTCTTGATTTTATGAAACTAGAACTTGTAGAATTTATGAAGAACACTTAGAACTTGAAGATAGAACTTGAGAGAGATCAATTAGATGAATAAAATTGAAGAATGAAAGTGTTTGTAGGTTTTTTTGGTCGTTGGTGTATGGATTAGATATAAAGGATATGTAATTTTGTTTTCATGTAAATAAGTCATGAATGATTACTCATATTTTTGTAATTTTATGAGATATTTCATGCTAGTTGCCAAATGATGGTTCCCACATGTGTTAGGTGACTCACATGGGCTACTAAGAGCTGATCATTGGATTGTATATACCAATAGTACATACATCTAAAAGCTGTGTATTGTACGAGTACGAATACGGGTGCATACGAGTAGAATTGTTAATGAAACTGAACGAGGATGTAATTGTAAGCATTTTTGTTAAGTAGAAGTATTTTGATAAGTGTTTTGAAGTCTTTCAAAAGTGTATGAATAAATATTAAAACACTACATGTATATACATTTTAACTGAGTCGTTAAGTCATCGTTAGTCGTTACATAAGTGTTGTTTTGAAACCTTTAGGTTAACGATCTTGTTAAATGCTGTTAAACCAATGTTTATAATATTAAATGAGATTTTAAATTATTATATTATCATGATATTATGATGTATGAATATCTCTTAATATGATATATATACATTAAATGTCGTTACAACGATAATCGTTACATATAAGTCTCGTTTCAAAATCATTAAGTTAGTAGTCTTGTTTTTACATATGTAGTTCATTGTTAATATACTTAATGATATGTTTACTTATCATAATATCATGTTAACTATATATGTATCCATATATATGTCATCATATAGTTTTTATAAGTTTTAACGTTCGTGAATCACCGGTCAACTTGGGTGGTTAATTGTCTATATGAAACCTATTTCAATTAATCAAGTCTTAACAAGTTTGATTGCTTAACATGTTGGAAACACTTAATCATGTAAATAAAAATTTCATTTAATATATATATATATAAACATGGAAAAGTTCGGGTCACTACAGGATCACCGCACGCAAGCGGGTTGTACCAATACCTCCTGATCCATTTGTGCGTAAGGTCACCTGTAATGCGCCATCTACTGCTAGTGCTACATCTGCACCACCTACGCCACTTGTACCATATGCACCACCTGCCCTACCAGAACATCCCACTATCGAGGAGCTGATGAGGGAAGTGTGTTCCCTACGTGCCCGGTTACTGAGCTCGAGGACCAGGTGTCACACATGATGGACTTCATTTATCCTCCATCTCCATAGGACTTATGTATTAGATTTCATTATGTATTTTCATTAGTAGTTTCATGTTTTCATTTGTGTATTGTACGGAGACTTATGAAGTTGTATACAACTTTTTCTTATTATGAATGGAACTTAGTGTTGTTTGATTATTATACGACATTTTCTTTATGTTATTGTATGTTGGTTTCATGATATCTGTGACTAGTTTGTCATACTTAGTTAACATGTATTGTGTTTATTGAATAATTGATTGGCATATTACAATAGCATTATTAATTATTGAATAATGGATTTTGACTTAAGTCGAAATTTTTGTTTGGAAGATCAATGGCAGCAAGGAGAGGTCCAAGAGGAATGCCCACTTATAAATTTTTGTTTATTGAAATTGAGGAAATGGTGGCTGCTCGAGTGGCCATAGCTATGGAGAATGCCAACCCTGAACAAGCCCCGAGGGCTAACCAAAAAGCTCAGAATGGGTGCACTTACAAAGAATTTCAGGGTTGCAAGCCACACAATTTCAGTGGAACGGAAGGACCAGTTGGGTTAACAAGATGGTTTGAAAAGTTAGAATCGGTATTTCGGGTTGGCAACTGCTCCAACGCGAACAGGACTAAGTACGCATCCTGCACACTGTCGGATGGCGCTTTGACATGGTGGAACATGTTTGCAAAGGCCCAGGTAATTGACGAAGCATATGCAACACCATGGGAAGATTTCAAGAGGGCTATGATAGAGGAATACTGCCCCAGAACCGAAATTTAGAAGATGGAAACAGAATTTTGGAATTTGAAGGTCGTAGGAACTGACCTTGTTGGTTATGATCGGAGATTCTTGGAGTTGGCCTTAATGTGCCCCACAATGGTTACACCTGAGTACAAACGGTTGGAGCGGTATCTGTGGGGACTTCCCAAGGACATTCAGGGAAATGTCACTTCTTCAAAACCAGCGACTGTCCAGGAGGCTATGCGCATGGCGCACACCTTGATGGATCAGATTTTCCGCCAAGAGCAAGAGAAGGTGCAATAAAGGTCTGGAGCAAGTAATGGGAAGTGCAAATGGGATGGAAACAAGGGTAAAGGTATTGATCAGAATCCAGTCAAGAGGCATGAGAACTTTAGGGGAAACAATGAAGGGAGGAACCCTAACAACAAAGGTAACCTTCCTCAGTTGTAGGACCCAAATTATTATTATACAGCAGTGTAAATATGGCACATAGAGTGTGGGTATTATTGTGTATTGAAACTGAGGGCAGAAACTCTCCAGACCTTCGTGCGCGCCTGATATGGCCGAAACGGACGGTTTTTATTTGCGCGGTGTCGTTAGGCCGTGGCTCGCCAGGATCAGCCACTCGTGGGAGAGGGTACTGTTTTAAATTTATATTTAGCGGGGCCTAAATCTTACTACTCCTTATAAGTAAGGGAAGTATGACCTAGAGTCGTATTTTTGAGATATCAGTAACATCGAACCTATATTGTAGCCTAAGATAGTTAGGGAGTAGTGAATATTTATTTTGGGATTTTCTAATTTATAAGATAGATAAAGTAAATGCGATAAAATTTGTAATCCAGATAAGGTTAAAGTAAGTGCATACTATGACTTCATCAGTTATTCTGCCGAGATTATGGAATGATGGCTCATGAATAGGCAGAGGCCTTGTATTCATTACACTAGTCCTAAACGCCCCTGTCATAAGACATGTCACTGGATACTGCGTTAGTCTTGAAGATTCTGAATAGACAGCAACGTCCCTTACCCCCGACGCCCGTGCAGTCTAACTACAGGCATACACATTCAGACGGCTCATCCAATTGAGCGACTCGGTTGGGTGACGTATTAACATTCCAAAATGGTCTAAACTTTCTTACGCATAATAGAATACATGGTTTACCATATCCGAGAGATGTGATGTGTTTCAATGCTTTCGTTAATGATTGGTAGAAGATAGTTAGGCCCTTAAAAAGAGTTCAACCATAAAGAACACCATGGCCAAGTCAAGATGACTTCCATGTACACGTTCGGTTATCCTAATGGTCCAATCCTTTATGTGTCTAAACAAACAATTCCTTAATTAACTAAGAATCCCTCAAGCGGGGTGCAATGCTTGAGACCGCGTTATGGTGCAGTGTACTGGTAAACACTAACCGTGTTCCGTGTCCTTACTTAGCAGAGGTACATCTTACAACAACCGCTATGCTTTAGCGTGCACGTACGAAGTTTATATGCTTGGTGACTACACTAGCATGGTCTAGAACCGACAATGTACTAGGGGTATAGTCAGATGTTTCACTATGAAAGAGTCCTCAGTCGGAATCCAAAGCTCGATAGACTTAATACAACCGGTGTGCCTCGGTCAATCTTACGTTGTATCCGATAGACTTCTCTTACCAAGGGGTGACACAGATAATGTACTCTGAATCGGGGTTCGCGACTTCCCAATAACATAGCCTATAACTACGTTCTATTAGTTGGAAAATCGATTGAGTTTAAAGCATAATCGGAAAGCCTTTCAACAGCATACACAAACCATAATATTATTTTGGCATTATAACTGCTTACATCATAGCATACACTAAAGATAACTACTCGCTAATCATGGCAATAATATCATAAAACATTATATAAGATAAAGGATAGAAGTACCAGTAGATTAAACGAGTTCTGAATACAAAAGTGACAACTTCAAGACTCCAGACTGCTCCTAATACAATCTTCAGCGTTCGCCTCCGGGTACTTAATTTCCTGCTCGGAGGTGAGAAGGCCATGAAAGTATGACTAATTTTGTACAAGAGAGAGAGAAATAAGTGAATTGAAGTGTGTGTTGGAATGAATGACAAAGACCCTTTAAATAGACTTGAAAATTGCCAAATACGCCTGGCAGGCCATTTGGCAGGCCGTATGGCAGGCTGTATTTGGATGGTCGTATGCATGGCAGGCCGTTTAGTGGCTCATGTGGTGGCACATATATGGCAGGCCGTTTCCATACTGGAAGGCCGTATGGCAGGTGAAAGGACCCGTTCATATACATTATAAACGATTCACAATAGTTGATTACATCGCGAGGTATTTGACCTCTATATGATACGTTTTACAAACATTGCATTCGTTTTTAAGAGACAAACTTTCTTTACATCAAAAATTGACGGCATGCATACCATTTCATATTACATCCAACTATAATTGACTTAATATTAATCTTGATGAACTCAACGACTCGAATGCAACGTCTTTCAAAGTATGTCATGAATGACTCCAAGTAATATCCTTAAAATGAGCTAATGCACAACGGAAGATTTCTTTAATACCTGAGAATAAACATGCTTTAGAGTGTCAACCAAAAGGTTGGTGAGTTCATTAGGTTATCATAATCAATCATTTCCATAATAGTAATAGACCACAAGATTTCAGTTTCCATAAGTTGTTGAGTGATTCGGTAACCATACTTAACAATTAATGTGGCATATTCCCTTTATTATGAAATCTCCCTACACTTTACCAAGTGTAGTAAAAATGAAGTACTATGCAACCGTTTACGATACTAGAGCGACTAGCCCGGTTGGGGTTGTCAAACCCAATAGATCTATCAATTGGATTCACGCTTACATGCTCTTACAACATGTAAATATTAGTTACCAAGCTATTAGGGAAAAATATGCAAAGTGGTACAAGTCAACGTAGAATATGTTTTTAGTACTTGTGTCCATTTCGTAAAACAGTTATAAAACAGTGCATATATTCTCAGCCCAAAAATATATATAAAAAAGGAGTAATGAAACTCAAAATACTGTATTTCGTAGCAATTATGTATATGACGGAACTGAACAAGTGCAGGGTTTGTCTCGGATTCACGAACGTATCAACATTGTGATTCAATATTGCAGGAAAGTACGTAGACGCAACGAAAATGATAAACGTTAGGTGGACCTCACGAGCAATACCCTCGAACAATACCCATAACCTCCATAACTATATCCCATAATTTCCTTAGTTCTATCCCGTTTGAAAACTTATTTTGAAATCTTCTGAATATAACTCCGTCGTAGTATTTTATGTATACTAATAATATCTTGAAATAATACTAAGTAAATATATATATGTAATTCGATTGAGAGAGTTTAGAGAAATATATTTTCAAGTTTTAATGAAATAATGAAACCTATTGAATTCTATTTATATTAGATTTTTGAATTATTAAAGTGAATTATTAAAGTATGAATTATTAAAGTATTAATTATTAAAGTATAAATTATTAAAGTGAATTATTAAAGTGAATTATTAAAGTATAAATTATTAAAGTGAATTATTAAAGTGAATTATTAAAGTATGAATTATTAAAGTTAAAGTAAAGTAAAAGTAAAGTAAAGGTAAAGTTAAAGTATAGTAAAAGTATAAAACTATGTACGTATAATACACGTATTAATTTAAATTATTATATTTATTTAATAAAATAAAATATAAATATCGTTATCTTTATCATACTGGTTAAGTAATGAGTTGTCAAAAGTGGTTCTAAATATTTATCAAAGTTATATACGTTTTAATAATAAAGTTCTTTTTAAACTGAAAACGTTTTTGTACGCTTTAAACTAAATCGAGTACTTATAAATTTGGTTTTCCAAAAATAATTATATTCCAAATCATCCTTTAAAAAGGTTTTATCTATATCGTAAAACGTTTTCAATATTATGAAAACTAATCATTATCTTACCAAAAGACACAAGACAATCATTGTAAAGCATGCATTGAAAGTTAAGTAGGAATCTCGACTAACTTTTGTCTAATTCTCTTTAATGACACTTTTGTTCTTACTTGTAAATCACATTCCCAAATATTCCGAATACCGTTAAAAAGAAATGATTTCTCAAATCAACGTGGACCTCATAACAGAGACTCGTAATCATAATTCAATGTATCTGATAATTTAATCATATGATATTATCTTTTAATTCCATCGATAAACATATTGAAACAAATACTTTTATGTAAAGTATTTTATATCTAATACTTTGTTAATGTTTTCAGTTAATAAGTATATATTATATATACATATCAGTATACACATAAATGTTCGTGAATCGTTGAGCATAGTCAAAGGGTAATTGATTACATGAATATAGATTTCAAAACTTTCGAGACTCAATATTACAGATTTTGCTTATCGTGTTGGAAACATATAAAGATTAAAGTTTAAATTTGATCGGAAATTTCCGGGTCATCACAGCAGGCCCTTTGGCTTGCTGGTCAGCCTGAATTCCCTGGATCGTAACTTGATTTCTTGTCTTTCACCGTTTTTGCTATAGAATCTTCGTTTTAGCTCCGATTCTCTTGATTCTTTTTGCTCCGTCTTCATAATTACTTGTTCTTCAATTCTAATCGACGAAGTGGGTATTTTTCCGACAAAGTTCGAATCTTTCTTATTTTTGGGCCTTAATACCGGGGTGAAAACGTGACTTTTTAGCCGATATCAGCGCCGCGCACACCTAAGGGAGTGCGCCGCGCACTAGCCATGTGCACATATTTCTACTTTTTAATTAAAAGTAAATGAAGGGTATTTTGGTCTTTTCACATGGGGACGAGTTCAAGGCTGTAAATGTCCAGTTGTGTGGTGGATGAAACACTTTAAACATTTCCACCAACCACTTCATCTCTCCAATTAAAGGTTCTAGAGTGAGAAACCCATTTGAGTGAGAGAAAGCTCAAATCAAGGAGGAAGAAGTTGATTTCGGGCCAAACTGCGTGTGTTAAAGTTATTCTAATCACTAGCTATGTTGTGATTGTAGTGGTAAGCTCTAACTTTAATTTCCTTATTTTAATTTGTTTAAGGGTTAGGGTTTGGGTTAGTGATGAACATAAAACCCATATTTGGTGATTTTGGGTGTTCTTGGGTAAGATTGGGTTATAAGGACCCAAGGATGACTAACCTAGGGTTTTGGAAATGTTAAATGGACTTATGAGTCATAATTGGTTAGTTAATTACTAGCACACCTAGTTATTAAGTAAATAGGTGTTAATGGGGTTAGTGGATGACCTGAAATGGGTGTGTGACTTAAAATGGTTAAATGGATAATAATTGACCTAGTTGGGAAAGATGGGTATGAAGTACCCTAATTGTGAAATAGTTAGTGTTGTTGGACCATAGTCACTAGCTTTTAGTGATATGGGATGGTCTTAACCTTGAATGGACGGTTTTGGTGAAAAGGGGGCATTTAATGCATTTAAGTCATTAAATGCACATGAGTGAATGGTTGGTGTTTAGTCCAAATAGTTTGTGTGTTGATTGAGTACTTATTGTATTAGGTACTTTGCTTTAAAGCTTGCGGAAGTATAAACCATTCACCGAAGGCGTTAAAGTGAGTGGAATAATTATGCATGTATGTATATAATGTATTTATTTGTGTGCTATGGTACGAACCACGAAGCCGGTAGTGCCATAGTATGTGCGAGTGTGCTATGATGTAAACCACGGAGACAGTAGCATCATGATACGTGTGTTGTAGTGTGAACCACGGAGCTGGTAGCACTATAGCACGAGTCGTTAAAGTGTGAACCACGGAGCCGGTAGCACTATAAAAGAGTATGACTCGAGTTGTGATGTGAACCACAGAGCTGGTAGCATCAAAGTGTGAACCATGGAGCCGGTAGCACTATAAAATGAGGTGTGAACCACGGAGCCGGTAGCACCGAAGTGTGAACCATGGAGCAGGTAGCACTATAAAAGGGTATGACTCAAATGCGTAGTGACGTGAACCACGGAGTCGGTAGCATCATAGCATTGCGTATGGTGTGAACTACGGAGCCGGTAGTACCATTGCGCGTTTATGGTTAGCCATATAGTTTGTGTATGCATTGTTGTATAGCATAATATATTATTTTAGTGAATATGCTATTGATTAGGCTAGTTGCGATATTTGGAGGTTATAAGCTTATACCCGGAGTTGGTATGCTAATTGTTATTACTAGCGTTTATACGGTGTGTGTGTGTAAGTGTATGCAAGTAGGTATATTATATATGTATAAGTATAATTATTGCATTCACTAAGCTTTGCTTACCCTCTCGTTGTTTACCTTTTTATAGACTCTGGCGTGGACAAGGGTAAGGGTGTACGTTTGGATTAGAGATCCCGCTTTATTTTGATAGATGACGCTTTTTGGATGTGTTAGCTTTTGCAGTTTGACCGAGATTTGGGTAGTTTAACCCCCAAACATCATGCTCTAGTGTCGTTTGGAATTTAAACTAGTGTGGTCGAAACTTACATTTTGTATGAAACTCGTATTTTGGCCATATGTGGGCCCGGTTCGTTAAACTTGTTTTATTATTGAAACGTGTTAGTTTTACATATTAGAACATGTTGTGAAAAGCGTTTCATCTAAATATGTCGGGAAGTGGGAGATCTTTAATTGAAATTTGACAAAACCGGACAGAAGCTGTTGGAGCTTGTGCGGGCCACGCACCCTAGGGTGTTGCGAGCCGCGCACCTATGCTGAATAGAAAAATATTTCTTGTATTCGGTTGGATATTGGGTTGGGTTGTTACAAGTGGTATCAGAGCATGGTCTAAGGGATTTAGGCGACTTAAGATAGATGCATAGACTTGGACTTTATTGTGTATGCGCTTTATGCAGGACTTGTAGGAGACGAGTCGGACCGGGAATTGGTTAGTGCCTAGGTTTAGGTGAACTAACTATGCGCTAGTTGTTTTGTGTTGTATTTGCAATCATCAAGCGAGATAGATGTTGTACTAGCAAGATTAATGCGACGTGCTCGCGTAACAATGATTAACTACCATTGTTACGGGTCCAAGTCGTGTCAAGCAAGGACGATTGTTGAGCAAGATGGGGCGGTGAGGTGTATATGAAACGACCCATCCATATTATTATAAACACAATACGTTATTCATTGGTCTCATAGCGAGGTATTTGAACTCTATATGATACGTTTTAGAAAAATATTGCATTCGTTTCATAAAAAGCACACCTTTATTATACATAATGCATGTTTTAAACAAGTGGGCGATTATTTAAGAAATAATTCCCATGATACATCGGTTACCAAATACTACACACATGACATAAGTGTCGAATATAATACATGACAAAGGTTTTATTGAATATAACACTTCACTTAAACAAAAGCATGAGACTCCATGCACAGCTTGCTCAGATAATGCAATAGTGGAAGACTTTCTTAAGGACCTGAGAATAAACATGCTTAAACAGTCAAAACAAAGGTTGGTGAGATATATAGGTTTATCATCGACATAAATATAGACCACAATATTTCATAGTTATAAATATATGTACACTCGCAAGTGTATAAAAGTATTCTATAAGTTGTTGAGCGCTTCGGTAACCATACTTAACCATAAATGTAGCATATTTCCTTTATTATGAAATCTCCCTACATTGTACCAAGTGTAGTAAAAACGAAGTACTATGCAACCGTTTACGATACTAGAGCGACTAGCCCGGTTGGGGTTGTCAAACCCGATAGATCTATCAATAGGATTCGCGCTTACATGTTCTTACAACATGTAAATATTAGTTACCAAGCTATTAGGGAAGATATGCAAAGTGGTACAACTCAACGTAGAATATATTTTAAGTACTTGTGTCCATGGCGTAAAACATAAAATGCATGTATTATCATCCCAAAATATTTTTAGAATTTAAAAATGGGACTATATACTCACGGTAGTAAAAGTATATTAATAATAAGTTTTCAGCTTATTAAAAATATGGCCGTCGTCCTTGGATTCACGAACCTATAACAATAATAATGATTCAGATAATAATACGATATGTGAATAAAATAAAACAAATTCATAGAATACTTATATATTAATTTTTAACATTTTTATGTTAGTAGTCCTTTGTTAGTAGTCCAAAATAGTCTGAAATGTCAAACAGTCCAATAATAGGTATATATATAATCGTAGAATTACCCTACGACGTATTGTATACGTATTGTCTTTGCATTAACCCAGAGACGTATTGTATACGTATTATCTTAGAATTTATCAAAACGTATTGTATACTTATTGTCTTAGGATTTATCAAAACGTATTGTATACTTATTGTCATGGAATGTACCAAGATTATTATATATATATACAATCTTGGAATTAACTAAGATTATAATATTTTATTATACTAATGATAACATGTCCAAATACATATAGGATATAGGAAAAGTTAGCAAGGATATGGTTAATATATTTTTTACAATATAAATTTTGTCCATACAACGTTAATTTTAGCAGATTTTGTTTTGCTCGCCAAATATTCATTACAACTCCATTTAAAGTGAATAAAATTTCTATGGATTCCTTAAGAAGTTAATTTTTCAAAAACAATTCGAAAAGTTCAGCCCATGTATTAATATTCAGAGTTTTACCCTCTTTTTGTGCCGGTGGACAAATTTGGAAGAATCCCGGCACCCACCCAATATATGATTTTTGATAAAATACTTCCACTTTGTCTAAAATAATGAAAAAAAATACTAGAAGTCTTATTTACATATATTAACATATTTCCAAAGTCTTAGCCTCAAACTTAAAGTCTAAGATAGGTTTTTAATTCTCAACCCAAAACAGCCCGCTTTTTACCGAATGGAGATTAAACAATATATGTTAAGTTTCAAGGTGTTCTTCATATGTACAAGTTATAAGTTCTTATATTAACTTAATATAACATCATAATACATATAAATAAGTATTAATAGAGTTAAGTTAGAAAGATTAGATTAGTTCTTCAAACAAGTTTAGAATCAACTAAACTATGTTCTAGTTTATAAACTCTTATATAGATAGCTATAAACATATGAATTGAACAAGAGTTGAAGTAGAGTTTTTATCTCAAGTTTAGAATGTAAAGTTGCTGGAAATAAGTATTAGAATAAAACTTGAGAGAGTTCTTGCAAGTATGTGTGAAAATTAGAAGTAAAATTTGGAAAATGAATGTGTAAAAATGAGTTAGGAATGGTGCTTATTTATAGGTTTGAAAATTTGGTTTTTAGTGAAAATATCTAAGATAAGTTAAAATGTATTAAGTCATGGATGAAATATTAAACTAATTAGGTCATGGATGACATATTACACAAATAATTGCAGATTTTTATTGGTATATACCAATAGTAAATACTTCTAGAAGCTGTGTATAATACGGGTAAAAATATCGTATGAATGCGAGTAGAATTCTTGAGGAAATTGAATGAAAATATGAGTATAGCAATCCTTTATATGTATTGGTATATTATAAAGTGTATTTAATACTTGTAATGATGTATTTACACTCGTAATACTTTATATGTAAATACATTATAAGATAAGTTAATTACGTCGTTTAAATATTAACATATATATTTTTCAAAAACTCTTTAAATTAGTAGTATGAAAATATATATATAATACTTTGTTAATATACTTAATGAGATATTTAATTATCATATTTTCAAGTTAAATCTATATATACACATATATATATAATTAATACAAGTTATGACGTTCGTGAATCGTAAGAATAAAAGGGTGGTCAAACGTTTACATAAATTCCGTTTCAATTAATCAAGTCTTAACAAGTTTGATTGCTTAACATGTTGGAAACACTTAATTTTGTAAATATTAATCTCATATATATTAACGGAAAAATCCAGGTCGTTTTACACATAATTGTTCGTGAATCATCAAGAGCAGTCAATGGGTAAATGAATACATGAACACAGTTCAAAGTTTTTGAGATTTCAACATTACAGACTTATCGTGTCAGAAACATATAAAGATCAAGTTTAAATTTGGTCGAAAATTTCCGGGTTGTCACAGTATATATATATATATATATATATATATATATATATATATATATATATATATATATATATATATATATATATATATATATATATATATATATATATGTCTTGTCCTCTCGTTTCATTGTTTAATTTATTTCCGTTTTATAGTATGAAGACGAGAAACGAACCCGAAAACCTTGAAGGAGGTACGAGCGAGGACCTCGAGTTTACGGCCAAAGTGGATGCCATCTTTAAACGTCAAAAAGCGGAGTTTCTCGAAGATGTTAAGAAGATATTTCTAGATACGATTGAAGAGCAACTAGTCAATGTGGTTAAGGAACAAGTTAAGCTTGTTCTACAAGAAGATAATGTGGGAAGACGGGACTTTTTCTACATGAATATCAAGGATTCTCAACCTCCCAACTTTGATGGTGAACGAGATCCACTTAAGAGTTCCCGTTGGATCTCCGATATGGAGGGGGCTTTTCGTACTTGTGAATGCCTTCTCGATAAAAAGACGAGGTATGGTTATAGCATGCTAAGGGGAGATGATAAATTGTGGTGGGACGCGAAGATCCAACTTTATGGTGAAGAACAATGTATGGATTTCACTTAGGAAGAGTTCAAGGCGGAGTTTTTCAACGAGTACCGAACTTCAGCCGATCTTACTAGACTTAAGGACGAGTTGCGTGCCTTGAGGCAAGGGTCGATGGATTTGAACACTCTCAAATCCATTTTCTTGTCAAAGACCCAATTTTGCCCGGAGTACGTCGGGAATGATAAAATGTTGAAGGAAGATTTCTATCAAATCTTGAACGACAACTATCAAGATAAGATTAGTGTAAATGTGGTGAAAATTTTGATGAGTTGTTTGATATGGCCAAAGGTTTTGAGTCGCTCGCTTTGAGAAAGAGTGGCTTTACTTTTGGCAAGAGGAAGTTTGAAGCTACTAGTCATTCGAACAGGAAAAGTAAGGGTGCGAGTGAGAGTGTTGTTAGTGTGAAGAAGGGTACGTCCGGGGGTTTTGGACCCAAATGTTATAATTGTGGGCGATAAGGACACATGGCTCGCGATTGCACCAAGCCATCTTCTACAACCAGACTCACTTGTTATAATTGTGGTAAGGAAGGGCACCGAAGGCTGGAGTGTCCCGTTTTGAACACCGATCATGTTAAGAAGTTAGAGAAGGCGGCGGGCACGGCTCGGGGATGAAATTACTTAATGACCCATGATGAGGCCAAGCAATTAAACGAAGTTGTCTCAGGTACTTTCATGGTTAACTCTAATCCGGCAAGGATCCTATTTGATAGCGGTGCTAATTTATCGTTTGTTTCTCCAAGATTTGTGTCTAAGCTTGATAAACCGCTAGCTAAGTTAAGTCATCCAGATGACCTTGGGTGAATTTGTAAGACGGTGATAGGGGTTGATGTGTGTAATGATTGTAATATTGTGTTCGGTTCCGAAACGTTTAAAATTGATCTTATCCCGATGACCTTGGGTGAATTTGATATTGTCGTTGGTATGGATTGGCTCGATCGTTATAGAGCCGATATTTCATGCCATGAAAAATCTATTCGTGTGAAGACCCCATGTGGGGGAGAGTTAATTATTCATGACGAGAGACGGAGAAGACTTGTGCCATTATGCACTTATGTACGGGCACGAAATTTTCTTGTTAGTGGTGGCATGGCTTTTCTTGCCCATGTGGTGGATACCCGTGAAGAGCCACCATCAATTCGTGAAATACTTGTGGTTAGTGAATTCGAAGACGTTTTTCTGGACGAATTATCGGGTGTTCCGGTGGAAAGATAAGTTGAATTTCGCATTGAGTTGATTCCGGGTGCTACTCCCATTGCTAAAACTCCTTATCATTTAGCACCCACGAAAATGCAAGAGTTGTTAAATCAAACCCAAGAGTTGCTTGAGAAGGGTTTTATTCGACCGAGTGCTTCGCCGTGGGGCGCTCTGGTTTTATTCGTGAAGAAGAAGGATGGTAGTATGCGGATGTGCATCGATTATCGGGAATTGAACAAAGTGACGATCAAGAATCGATATCCATTACCTCAGATTGACGACTTGTTTGATCAACTTCAAGGTGCAACGTATTTCTCTAAGAATGACCTACGGTCCGGCTATCACCAAATGCGGGTCCGTGAGGAAGATATTGAGAAAATGGCTTTTCGAACGCGTTACGGGCATTATGAGTTTGTAGTTATGCCTTTCGGTCTTACGAATGCACCGGCGGCGTTCATGGATCTTATGAACAGAGTATGCCAACCTATGTTGGAAAAGTCGGTGATTGTGTTCATTGACGACATACTTGTCTATTCGAAGAGTATGAAGGAACATGAACATCATTTGCGTGGTGTGTTGAAGACGTTGCGGAAGGAGAATTTGTATGCAAAATTATCCAAATGTGAATTTTGGCTAAAGGAAGTTCAATTCCTTGGCCATATTGTGAACAAGGATGGTATTCAAGTAGATCCGGAGAAGATTGAGACGGTAAAGAGTTGGGGATGACCGACTACGCCTACGGAAATCTGAAGTTTTCTCGGATTCACTGGTTATTATCGTCGGTTTATCCAAGACTTTTCTAAAATCGCTTCTCCTTTGACGAAGTTGACGAGAAAGAACGCGAGATTTAATTGGGAGAACGAGCAAGAAATTTCTTTTCAATTGTTAAAAGAGATGTTATGTCAAGCTTCGGTGTTAGTGTTGTTGGAAGGGGTAGAAGACATGACGGTTTATTGTGATGCGTCTTTAAATGGGCTCGGGTGTGTTCTAATGCAAAGAGGTAAAGTCATCGCTTACGCCTCTCGAAAATTAAAGGAACACGAAACAAGATATCCTACTAATGATCTTGAGTTGGCGGCGGTTGTTCATGCGTTGAAAATTTGGTGCCATTATTTGTACGGTGTTAAATGTACGATTTATTCGGATTACAAGAGCTTAAAACATCTTTTTGATCAACGAGATTTGAATTATCATCAACGTAGATGGATGTATGTGGTAAAAGACTACGATTGTGAAATACTTTATCATCCGGGTAAGGCAAATGTGGTCGCGGATGCATTAAGTCGGAAGAGTCAACATCTGGCGATACGAGTAGGATCGTTACGCATGATTATTACTAACGATTTTCTTGTAAAGCTCGGTGAGATACAAATTGAAGCTTTTGTTAACAACAAACATGAGGAACGAATCGTGGGGTAAACGAAGTCTATTACGTTAGGCCCGCACGGTTTGTTGTCCTTTCAAGGACGAGTGTGGGTGCCTAGAATGGGAGATTTCCGACGAGTGCTACTTGATGAAACACATAATTCAAAGTATTCCATTCATCTGAAGGTATTTCGTATGCCCGAGAGACATATTAAATTAATGTGGCTAATGTGTTATGATCCAAGTCGGGTCATACCCAATAACAAGCTTACCAACACCTTATATGTATTTAATCTTAACGACTGGATCGTTAAATAAATACGCGACACTTAAACTTTGGAAAATCGGTTTTCTAAAGTATTATTACTTGTGATAAATTATTTGGATAATTTATATTTAATTATTTATAGGTTTAAATAATTATGTTGTGTTATATTTTATAAAAGGTTATAAAATGTATAAGTAACAAAATATATGTATATATATATATATATTCATGGGTTTATAAACATTGTTTTATAAAATAATTCACATATTATATTACACATCATGTGTGCAGAATTTTGGAATCCAAAAGAGACCACACATGCTAGTTTTGCTACTTCTCATATACACAACTTCATAGGTGCATGTCATATACTTGAACCAAGGCTTGACTCACTTTCTCTCAAGTAATACTAGCATTTTAAACTTGTAAAAAACTGCCAAAAATTCTGCTGCAGCTTGCTGAAGGCCGCGGCCTTTTTGGGGACTCAAGGGAGTTCTAATTTTTTTTTTACAAGCTCATATTTAGTGTCAATCAAATCCTAACTAATTACAAAGGAGTTGGGGTTATTGCTTGTGGGTATTACACACTTGAGGCTTCAAGTTAGAGGTTTTCTTGCCATCATCTTCATCATCATATTGCACTTTTGTAAACTACCCTCAACAAGCATGAGGAGGTATGAATGTTCTCTACTTGTTCTTATTTGTAAGCATATATTCAAGACTTGATATTTACATGGAATTTAACTTAATGGTTAAATAAATAAACATGAACTTATATTTATGCTTCTGCTTTCTTTAAATCATAAAAATGGTTTTATGAACATGGAAAACTTAAGAACATGTTGTTTATAAGGTTATTAAATTCCATCAATGGTATCTAGAGCCGAGGTCTATGGATTATGCTTCTTATGTTGTCTTTAAAACCCACTATATTTGCATTCCAAGTACATGCATGAAAATGGAATAAAAAAATTGTTGGGTTTGGGTGGGTATGTATTTTGGCAGAAAATTTGGAGACCCAAAATGGGTTTTGGGTGCTTCCATTTTTTCATATTTTGTTGTATGTTAATGTTCACAATCAATGCCTAGACCTTATGTTTGTTTGGTTGCATGTTTGATGATTATTTATTATTCATTTGTTTTGTAATAATATTTATTCAATTGGTTTGTAATAATATTATTTTGGTTATGTAATTTATTTTATATTTGGTATGTAAAATAGATTAGGTTGTAATTTCTTTTTTTTAGACAAAATGTATTAGGATATATTTTGTAAAATGATGAAGATAATGAAGACTTGAAGAACACAAGAAGAAGCATTTGGATGAAAGATTAAGTGGGAGATTTAAAATCTCCTACTTTGTGTTATAACCCCTTCACCGGTGACATTTGTTTTTGGCTAAACAAATGTCCACCAAATTGGCTTGATTGTGAACATATTTATTTTGCATGCATGGTTGTTTATTGTATGATTGTGGATTGTATGTTTGTATGCTACAAGTTAATCACACAAGTTAACAACAAGCGAAATGGCAATTTAATTGGTTAAATTAAACATTATTAACAACATGCAAAACGTCAATTTAAATGCTTAAATTAATAATGGCTAAAAGGACATTAATAAACGGTTATTAAGAACATGATAAGGATCATATATATAAAATGGTTTATATCAAGTAATTGGCTAAAATTACAAGACTTGAAAATGGATTTCAAATGAACCATACACTAAATGCATGTTGGTGTATGGTATAATAGTTTTCTTAAACTAGAAATAATGAAAACTTAAAATCCCTTATTAACAAGGAAAACAAGTTAAACGTCATCCTTTTGTGTGACACTTGAAAATATTAGGGAACTCATAATGGGATAAAGGTCACCTAACCGTTATGAGCAAACTAATACGATTAAGGTGAATTTCGCACACTTGTGGGATAAAGGTCACCTAACCACTTGTATGTTAAATTTACACGTTTACATAAGTAGGACGACTTGATTTGGGAATCATGAACTTAGGGTCACCGAAGCATGAGGAACAAATAGGCGTTGATGGGATAAATATGCCATGCAAAAGGATTGCATGATCCCATAACTTAGAAGTTGCAAAAGGATTGCAATTGTCATATAATGACTACCTAGCTAAATCAAATGACGGGATAAAGGTCACCTAACCGAAATTTGGTTTACCGTTGGATTCTAAAATTTAATAAATATCAATTGGATTTAAAGGGTATTGATTGTTAAATTAAAATTAATACTTAAATAACTTTGTTAAATTTTGTAGATGGCTGCCAATAACAACAACATTCCAAACGCACAAATAAACTTTAACAACCTATCGTTGAGGTCAATCCTCGAAAAGGAAAAACTCAACCATACGAACTTCATGGATTGGTTTCGCAATCTAAGAATTGTCCTCAAACTTGAGGATAGGGCGTATGTGTTGGAAGATGTAGAGACCCGTCCTAATCCATCCGGACGAAGTCCACATCGATTATAAACGATTCACAATAGTTGATTACATTGCGAGGTACTTGACCTCTATATGATACATTTTACAAACATTGCATTCGTTTTAAAAGAAAAAATTTCATTTACATCGAAAGTTGACGGCATGTATACTATTTCATAATATATCTAACTATAATTGACTTAATAATAATTCTGATGAACTTGACGACTCGAATGCAACGTCTTTTGAAATATGACATGAATGACTCTAAGTAATATCTCTAAAATGAGCAAATGCATAGCGGAAGATTTCTTTCGTACTTGAGAATAAACATGCTTTCAAGTGTCAACCAAAAGGTTGGTAAGTTCATTAGTTTATCATAAATAATCATTTCATAATTTTAATAGACCACAAGATTTCATATTTCCATTTCTCAAAAACATACGTCCCATACATAGAGACAAAAATATCATTCATATGGATTGAACACCTGGTAACCGACATTCACAATATGCATATAAGAATATCCCCATCATTCCGGGATCCTCCTTCGAACATGATATAAATTTTGAAGTACTAAAGCATCCGGTACTTTGGATGGGGCTTGTTGGGCCCGATAGATCTATCTTTAGGATTCGCGTCAATTAGGGTGTCTGTTCCCTAATTCTTAGATTACCAGACTAAAAGGGGCATATTCGATTTCGATCATTCAACCATATAATGTAGTTTCGATTACTTGTGTCTATTTCGTAAAACATTTATAAAAATTGCGCATGTATTCTCAGCCCAAAAATATAAAGGGTAAAAAGGTAAATGAAACTCACCTAATGTATTTTGTAGTAAAAATACATATGACAACATTAGACAAACTGAACAATGCAGGGTTGGCTTCGGATTAACGAACCTATATCATTTGTATATATATTAAAACATATTATCGTAACTGAACAAATTTATTTATTATATCTTAACTTTATATATTATGTATGTTTAATTTGTGTATGTTATTCAAAATGGTTAGTATCTATATAGTTATATTAATATATCTATATTTATATATAGAATTGTTTACTGTTTAGAAATCAATAGTTTATTATATGTAAGTTAATAGATTTGTGTATATAGTTATGCGAAATATTAATATAATTATAGTATATGTAATTTAATATAATTTATGCACAAAAATATTTATTTGTTTTAAAAAAAAATTCTTGATACAATAATGATTCACTAATAATAATAATAACTTTATTAATAACTCTAATAATGATATTGTTAATCTTGATATTTATAATAATGCTAATATATATCTTATTGATGATGATAATATTAATAATTATATTACTTAATAATAATACTTATTTTTGATAATAATATTAGTGATAACAATAGTGATAACAATAATATTTATAACAATGATCGTAATAATAATAACTATATTAACATTAATCATGATAATCATAATAATGATACAATGCTTATCCTAATAATAATAATAATAATAATAATAATAATAATAATAACAATAATACAATAATGATAATACTAATAATAATAATAATGTCAGTTATGATAATACTAATAATTTTTAATGATAGTACTAGTGATAATAATACAAGTTTTTATAACAATAATAATAATTATGTTATTATTATTAGTAATAACAATAACTAATAACATAATATCAATAAATAATAATACTAGCAATAATAACAATAATAATAATAATGGTAGTAATAATAATACAAATAATAAAAATATTAGGAAGGCTACCTTGATGTAAGCCGTTAAAAAAAATAAACGCCCCAGACCGGGCTCGAACCCGAGACCTCTCGCTTAAAGACAAACACCTGAAACCAACTGTTCTACTGCTTCTTTTGTATCATAATCCGTATCTTAATTCATTTAACCCATCTTTTCTGTTTTCTCATTATATGTGATTATCATTCTAACTATAATTGGGTTTCGGCCCAAATAAAAACCCAAAACGTAGCGGCCCAAAAGATTAAATGTATCCACAAAGTCTAGTAGCCCAACAAGTTAAAAGTTTAGATTTATAGGATTCGGTTATTAAGGGAAATCATAACCGATGGTTTTGTTAATCAAATAACAATACACCACAGTAATAGGAACGAAATTTGAACGTGTAATAATAGTAGTTCCTCAATCGTTCTCTCTTTTCTTTTCCTTCGAACAACAATTAGCAGTTTTAAAGGGCTGGGTTGTCGATGGTGACGATGTAGTGGGAAGGTAATGGTTTGATTAGTGAAGATGATGTTAACGATGGAATTAAAAGATGATGATGACTCGTACAACCGTACATCAATAACAATGGGAAAAGTGGTTCGAATGGCTGCAAGAATGATCGGATAATAATAGTATTGGTTGTGGGTTGCGACGGTGACGATTTGGTTATGGTGACAAAAACAGGAAACAAGCAGCTGTTGCTCGATGGTTTTGGGGTGTTGGTACTCAACAGAAAAACGGCAGCACGAGCATGAGATAGCAGCTGTAGGTGTGGCATTTTTAGTGGTTATCTGAACAGGAAAACATCAACCTAGATGCTACAGTAGTTGCGTTTGTAGTTTTGCAAAAACTTAATGGGTTCGATTTTCTTATAATTGAAACAGAAAAACATAGAATGATAGCAGTGGTTGGTGATGATAATTGATTGAAACAGAAAAAAAAATAGTAGAACTCGAGATAATGGTGGCAAGTTGTGGTTTAATGGTGTTGTAGTGGTTGTTGTGATGAGAACCGATGGTGGTTCATGGTGACTTCCGGTAGTGGTGATATGGTTTCAACGGCTGAAATAGCAGCAGAAGTGCAGCGGTAAGAGCAGCGACTGTTGTGATGTTTTGTGATGTTGTTTGGGTGTGTTCGAATGAAAAGAAGAATATAGCGAGTAGGGTAGTGGTTGTTTAGTGTTCATGGGTTTTGTTTGGTACGGCAGTAGGAAGAATTGGGTAAGCTTATGAAGGGTTGCAAGGGGTTCACTAAGAAAAGGAGGAGATAGAGTAAGATATAGAGAGAGAGAGATGTGGTGTCAATTTATGGTGAAGGTGGTGGCGGACGGTTGTTCATGATTGTAGGGTGACGGTGGTAGTTTCTAATGGTGATGTTGTAGTGGTGGTTGTCCGGTAGAGTGATGAAAGGGGATGGTATAGTTGATGGCTTGTAGCGAAGAAAAGGAGGAGATAGAGTAAGATATAGAGAGAGAGATGTGGTGTCAATTTATGGTGAAGGTGGTGGCGGACGGTTGTTCATGATTGTAGGGTGAAGGTGGTAGTTTCTAATGGTGATGTTGTAGTGGTGGTTGTCCGGTAGAGTGATGAAAGGGGATGGTATAGTTGATGGCTTGCAGAGGTATGATATAGTTATATATATATATATATATATATATATATATATATATATATATATATATATATATATATATATATATATATATATATATATATATATATATATATATATACATATACATATATATATGTGTATATATATATATATATATACATATACATGTATATATGTATATATATATATATATATATATATATATATACATATACATGTATATATGTATATATATGTATATATATATATGTATATATATGTATACATATATATATATATATATATATATATATATATGTATATATATGTATATATATATATGTATATATACATATATATATATATATATATATATATATATATATATATATATAACTATATCTATATTTATAATTATAATCTAATGATTAAGAATAAGAATATATTATTAATATAATAATCAACACATGTGAAAATATGAATCTATAATTCATCCGTGAATAAACAGAAGAGCCACCGATTACTATTGATTTACTTTCTTTCACGGACTGGATTTCATGTTCCGTTGTTAATCAGTGGCGGATAAAAGTTATTCAGAAAAATTCCATATTTTTAATTTAAATATCTTTATTTATTTCGGTCATTACCGTATAAAATTCGGTCGTTAACTATTAAATAAAAATTACATTAATTAATCACTCCCAGCCCCAAGTAAAATATAAAAAGTTTTAAAATTTAACAAATAGCTCCTAAATACATTTTTTACTAAGCCTATAATTTATAAAACCCATTTTCGAATCACCGTTTATTTTAAAATCACATAAGTTTGTATTAAACTTGTTTAATATCCGTCAAATGGCAATTGAGTGTTACCATCGTTTACTAAATAGATTCGAAATCACAAAATATATATATTTAATATACTCTATTTATATTTATACATATGTTTTAAATAATAATTATCATAATATCATATTTTTATTTTATTTTACATAATTAATTTTAATATCAACAACATATAATATTTTCAATTATATTTTCAATTATTATATATATATATATATATATATATATATATATATATATATATATATATATATATATATATATATATATATATATATATATACACACACACACACACACATATCTATATACAATTAATTGTTCGTGAATAGTCGAAAATGGTCGAAGTCAAATGAATATACAAAAATAGTTCAAAAATTTTGAGACTTAACATTACAGACTTTGCTTATCGTGTCAGAAACATATAAAGATTAAGTTTAAATTTGGTCGGAAATTCCCGGGTCATCACAGTACCTACCCGTTAAAGAAATTTCGTCCCGAAATTTGAGTGTGGTCGTCATAGTTAACAATAAAAATGTTTTTATGACAAAAATAAGTTGATAACCAGAGTTTTATCATCATTGAGTAATATGGATAAAATGATTCGATTAATCGAAGAGTATGAATGAAGCTATCACTAAATAGTGAGATGAGAAAGACATGTTTCATCATAACTTTTGACTAGTCATGGTTGAATTTAAAAAATAAGGTTCGTCTTAATCTTTGACGTTGTCTTTGTTGAATTCCGGAATTCAAGGGATTTAAAGAAAATCTTCGAGATCTAAAAGATTTAATTCTTCGGCGAATAAGGAAAATTAAGATCTCTATAATTAGATACGGTGATCTGCCTCGATTACTCTGTCTGATATTTCCATTATAAATTAAACTTTTTCCGTTCCATTATTCTCACCATTCCTATACCTTTTTTTTTTCTTAGTTCATACATCCAAAAGATTTTGGAAAATGCTTAATCCAGTTCTAATCCTTGATATTTTTCTAATTATCATTTCTGTCATCCTTCTTTTCAATCTTCCACCAGAAGAATCTGTTTACTTTTACTATTACCTTGGGGTGATACTATTCTTAATTATACCGTGTCTTTATATTGCTATTCATATTAATATCTATGGTTTGTAACCTCCGTGTTGTTATTGGGCTTTATATTTTCTCCTATATTTTGGATCTCTTTGCCTTTTTATTATCCTCCCGACTTCTAGTAAAGCGAGCAATAGTCCAGAATTCGTAAGTATGGAGTTTCAAATGAACTTAATGTTCTAAACAAGAAGAAACGTAATGGCACGATTTGATTTGTCAAATTACCAGAATCACTGAGAATAGAACTATCAAGAATATATTTTCTTGATATGTTCAGAAGTTAATCAGAATGAAAGAGTTATGTAACATGACACATGATGACGTTATGATATGTGAATCATCACGTTCCATTAGAAACTCAGCTTGACTTACTGTAATATAATTACGTTGATCAAGTGTCATTATATTATACTAACTCATGCATCAGTTCCCAACATTACTTCAATAACATTCGTATTTTAAGCTCGAAAGTTTACAAAATATAGAAACTAACAGTTTCTATATGATGTAACACTAATAGCACGAAGAGTTTAATGATTTCAGATAAGAATAGTTATGAAAAGATCTTCAGAAATATGGAGGATATTTATTATGAAAGATACGATGATATCTTGGAATTTCTAATATCGAAGGATGGTGAAGAAAATTTGTCCGCAAGAGTTTGGAGTCAGAAGTAAAATATTCGCTAAAGATTTCATCAGAAACAGAATCATCAGGATTCTTAATGTACAAGTTTAGTCCTTGTGATTTGTTCAGAGACTCCTTCGTAGTTTGTTCAATCAGTTTTTTTTTCAATTTCAAAACTTTTTCTGAGCTTTGCCAACATACAATTCTTTATCATCAACTTTTGGCTGTTGAGGTCGTTTACAGTTTTTGTTGCTTCATTCAACTTTTCAAAATTCAGAGTATTAATTTGCAGACTGTGTGCTTTTCAGAATTTCAGAATTGAAATTCGTAACTCCAGGAGATAGAAGTTATATATATATATATATATATATATATATATATATATATATATATATATATATATATATATATATATATATATATATATATATATATATATATATATATATATATATATATATATATATATATATATTGTTGTCGTAGAATCACTGAGAATTTCGAGATTATCGATTGTTGCCTTCCGGTATTTGGTATGATAATTATCGTTACAAGATACCGATGAGTTCAAGATAAGACTTCAATAGATAAATATATGGAGTTCATGATAAGACTTCAATAGATAAATATATTGATTTGTCGTAGAGATTTGAGCCAAGGAGCAAAGAGGTTGCTGGTACGTCTGCTGGTAATGTAGTGGAATATAAAAGAATTCTCCGGTATCAAAAGGGTAATCGTATATATCAGGATTATAGTAAGGCTACTTCGAATGAAAAGTCGAAGTTGACTTGCTGGAGCTGTGACAAAATTGGCTACTTTGAAAAGGGATCGCAAAGTTATTTTTGTTAATAAATGCCAAAGGATCCGACGCGGTTACGTGTTAAACTTTTACTCAGTTGCCGAGAGTTTCTCAGGTGCAATACTATATACATAAATCTTTCCTTCCGTAGATGAAGTGCGGTTGGTTCATCCTCTCGATTGAGGTGTTTTCAAGAATCATGAAAGGTTTGAATCGCAGATTGTAATCGTCAAGATACAAATGAGGTTTAAGATGAGATCAAGTGGCAAACTTGAAGAATTGTTTTGTTTCATATGTTATAATCAGTATTTTAATTCATTTTAATTGTCCAATATTATTCGTCCACAGTCGATAGTCCACAGTTGACAGTCCAATAATTCATATATAGTTTAATATATAATATTCGAATTAATTAATACGTATCGTGACCCGTATTCGTCTCAGACTTGATCACAACTCAAACTATATATATTATTGTAGAATCAACCTCAACCCTGTATAGAGAACTCGATCATTACTGCATATAGAGTGTCTATAGTTATTCCAAATAATATATATAGATGCGTCGATATGATATGTCAAAACCTTGTATACGTGTCCCGATATTTAAAGTGCGTAAAATAAATAACAGAAATTAAATGACGATAAATAAAGTGCATAAAATAAATAACAGAATGTAAATGACAATAAATAAAATTGCGAGAATTAAATTTTGATAAAATAAATTGCGATAATTAAATGTACAATAAAGAATTAACAGTTAGCTAGGAACAATTAGCTAGGATTTTGTTAGCGTGGATTCTTAACAAAATTTATCATAGTTAATTTGTTTGTTTCTAACAAATTTTATTTTGTACAATGTTTTCTTCATTATGCCTCTTGTCGGATTCTGATAGGTCAAAATTCAAATATGAAATTGAATGAAAATGGTTATTCTGTGATGAACGGATACGTATATCGATGGATGTAAGTAGGATTGTAAATGACTGTTGAATCAGATTTAGAGAATATACAGTGTAACTTATTAATGTGAAATCTAAATATTCCCCGGGTATTACCTACCCGTTAAAATATTTTCACCATTAACAGTTTGTACAAAAGAATTTTTAATTATAATCTTTATGAAAATATACTTACATATATATTTTCTTCAGATATAATCATGGATTTAATGAGTTAATATGATATTAAACTCATTTGATTTACCGTTAGAACTAGAATGGATAATCTCTAAAACTTTAGAGATTACTTAATCGCCATATCGAACGGGGATAAAATAGATAGAACGATACGTAGAACGATGATTATGCTCGTGGTACAGAATGTGATATTGAGGCATATGATGATGAAACTTGGGTTGTTGGTGCCGGTGACGTTGCTGAAGCTGGTAAGTTTTGCACCATGTTCGCCAAAGCTATTACTCTAGCACAAAGTTTGCTAACTTCTTGTATTACTCCGGGATGATTGTCAGTCGAAACGAGTGGATGAATAAAGTTTAGAATTTTGGATAGAGTATAATCGTAGTGAGTTATCCTGGAAATGAGAGAGAAAATGGTATTCCGTACTGGTTCGCCGGTAAGCACTTCAGGTTCATTGCTGAGAGGTGAATTCGGTTGATGGAAAGGTTCACCTTCTTTTTGTCTCCATTAATTAAGTCGACTACAGACCCATCAGATGAATTGGGGATGGCTGATTGATTGATTCATTCTGGTGACACCCCTTTCGGAGCTTAGGTGAATATTCATGTCGGAATAGCTGTCGCAATAACTATCGGAATAGCTACCGAAGTCTGAGGGACTCGAACTGGTTGATGGATTCATCTTGTATGATCAGATGAAGAATTTTCGATAAGAAATAGATTATAGGATGTATATTAGTATCCTGCAATACATAATTTACATATGCATATAAAATACTAAAATCCCATAAGTTACAGAGGAATCTACGGAAGCTGTGCAGGCAAAGGTAACAATAACAGATACGCTAAGATATGAATTTATCTATACACTGTCTATGCAATAGAGGCAGTAAGACATGTCTAGACTAAGAATGATAAACTGGTAATTTTCGACACTGAATGATAAGCAAAACTTTTGACATGCAGACACGGTCGAAGTCCAGACTCACTAATGCATCCTAACGACTATCAGTTAGACACACAAATGCAAGACCTGGTTCGCTAAGACCACAGTTCTGATACCAACTGTAGAGACTCGTCCTAATCCATCCGGACGAAGTCCACATCGATTATAAACGATTCACAATAGTTGATTACATTGCGAGGTACTTGACCTCTATATGATACATTTTACAAACATTGCATTCGTTTTAAAAGAAAAATTTTCATTTACATTGAAAGTTGACGGTATGCATACTATTTCATAATATATCTAACTATAATTGACTTAATAATAATTCTGATGAACTTGACGACTCGAATGCAACGTCTTTTGAAATATGACATGAATAACTCCAAGTAATATCTCTAAAATGAGCAAATGCATAGCGGAAGATTTCTTTCGTACCTGAGAATAAACATGCTTTCAAGTGTCAACCAAAAGGTTGGTGAGTTCATTAGTTTATCATAAATAATCATTTTATAATTTTTAATAGACCACAAGATTTCATATTTCCATTTCTCATAAACATACGTCCCATACATAGAGACAAAAATATCATTCATATGGATTGAACACCTGGTAACCGACATTCACAATATGCATATAAGAATATCCCCATCATTCCGGGATCCTCCTTCAGACATGATTTAAATTTCGAAGTACTAAAGCATCCGGTACTTTGGATGGGGCTTGTTGGGCCCGATAGATCTATCTTTAGGATTCGCGTCAATTAGGGTGTCTGTTCCCTAATTCTTAGATTACCAGACTAAAAGGGGCATATTCGATTTCGATCATTCAACCATATAATGTAGTTTCTATTACTTGTGTCTATTTTGTAAAACATTTATAAAAATTGCGCATGTATTCTCAGCCCAAAAATATAAAGGGTAAAAAGGTAAATGAAACTCACCTATTGTATTTTGTAGTAAAAATACATATGACAACATTAGACAAACTGAACAATGCAGGGTTGGCTTCGGATTCACGAACCTATATCATTTGTATATATATTAAAACATATGATCGTAGCTGAACAAATTTATTTATTATATCTTAACTTTATATATTATGTATGTTTAATTTGTGTATGTTATTCAAAATGGTTAGTATTTATATAGTTATATTAATATATCTATATTTATATATAGAATTGTTTACTGTTTAGAAATCAATAGTTTATTATATGTAAGTTAATAGATTTGTGTATATAGTTATGCGAAATATTAATATAATTATAGTATATGTAATTTAATATAATTTATGCACAAAAATATTTATTTGTTTTAAAAAAAAAGTATTGATACAATAATGATTCACTAATAATAATAATAACTTTATTAATAACTCTAATAATGATATTGTTAATCTTGATACTTATAATAATGCTAATATATATCTTATTGATGATGATAATATTAATAATTATATTACTTAATAATAATACTTATTTTTGATAATAATATTAGTGATAACAATAGTGATAACAATAATATTTATAACAATGATCGTAATAATAATAACTATATTAACATTAATCATGATAATCATAATAATGATACAATGCTTATCCTAATAATAATATTAATAATAATAATAATAATAATAATAATAATAATAATAATAATAATAATAATAATAATAATAATAATAATAACAATAATACAATAATGATAATACTAATAATAATAATAATGTCAGTTATGATAATACTAATAATTTTTAATGATAGTACTAGTGATAATAATACAAGTTTTTATAACAATAATAATAATTATGTTATTATTATTAGTAATAACAATAACTAATAACATAATATCAATAAATAATAATACTAGCAATAATAACAATAATAATAATAATGGTAGCAATAATAATACAAATAATAAAAATATTAGGAAGGCTACATTGATGTAAGCCCTTAAAAAAAATAAATGCCCCAGACCGGGCTCGAACCCGAGACCTCTCGCTTAAAGACAAACACCTAAAACCAACTGCTCTACTGCTTCTTTTGTATCATAATCCGTATCTTAATTCATTTAACCCATCTTTTCTGTTTTCTCATTATATGTGATTATCATTCTAACTATAATTGGGTTTCGGCCTAAATAAAAACCCAAAACGTAGCGGCCCAAAAGATTAAATGTATCCACAAAGTCTAGTAGCCCAACAAGTTAAAAGTTTAGATTTATAGGATTCGGTAATTAAGGGAAATCATAACCGATGGTTTTGTTAATCAAATAACAATACACCACAGTAATAGGAACGAAATTTGAACGTGTAATAATAGTAGTTCCTCCATCGTTCTCTCTTTTCTTTTCCTTCGAACAACAATTAGCAGTTTTAAAGGGCCGGGTTGTCGATGGTGACGATGTAGAGGGAAGGTAATGGTTTGATTAGTGAAGATGATGTTAACGATGGAATTAAAAGATGATGATGACATTGTACAACCGTACATCAATAACAATGGGAAAAGTGGTTCGAATGGCTGCAAGAATGATCGGATAATAATAGTTTTGGTTGTGGGTTGCGACGGTGACGATTTGGTGATGGTGACAGAAATAGAAAACAAGCAGCTGTTTGATAATGCTAAAAACGAACATATATTTCATAGCATTATCCCTCAAGAAATACAAGCTTTTAGTTGCAATTGTTCTATTTTCAAGTGATAATCGTTTAAATAATAAAAGGTGAAGACAAAAGACAGATTCGACAAATTGAAGACGCAAACGACCAAAAAGCTCAAAAGTACAAAATACAATCAAAGTGGTTCTAATTATTGATAAGAAACATCTCAAAATTACAAGAGTACAAGACGCAAAAAGCAAAGTACAAGATATTAAATTATACGCAAGGACGTTCGAAAATCCGGAACCGGGACCAAAGTCAACTCTCAACGCTCGACGTAATGGACTAAAAATTACAAGTCAACTATGCAGATAAATATAATATAATATTTAAATAATTCTTATAATTATTTATATATTATATTTATTTATAAAAACCGTCGGCATACAAAGAAATAAAAAACCATGCGATCGCATGGCCTGGAAGGCAAAAAACCATGCGATCGCATGGCAGTAGGTGACAGGCCTGATGCTATAAATTTCGCAGTTTTGAGTGATCTTTTACACATCTTTTTCTTTCGTTTCTATTTATCACTCGTGTATATATATATATATATATATATATATATATATATATATATATATATATATATATATATATATATATATATATATATATATATATATATTATAATTATAATTATAATTTTAATTTTAAATTCTAATAATAAGGGTATGTTAGCGAATGTTGTAAGGGTGTAAGTCGAAATTTTGGTTAATGTTATTTTTAAATTATTTTTAATCACTTTAAGTTATGGTTAATGTTATTTTTAAATTAATGTCTCATAGCTAAGTTATTATTATGCTTATTTAATGCCGAAGTAATCGTGATGTTGGACTAAATATTAAAATTGGGTAATTGAGCTTTGTACCATAATTGGGGTTTGGACAAAAGAACGACACTTGTGGAAATTAGACTATGGGCTATTAATGGGTTTTATATTAACTAAATGATACCTCGTTAATTTAATATATAGACTTATAATTTGACGTATTTATATATAACCACATACGCTTGACTGGGTACGGTGGGTGGGATATCTATAAATACCAATAATTGTTCATTTTACCGGACACGGAACTTGATTAATAGTTAATAGACTTGTTGAAGCAGGGGTGGATTACATTCAAGGGTAATTGGTGTAATTGTTAACAAAGTAGTAAAACCTTGGTTTACACGCAGTCGATAACCTGGTGTATTCATTAAACAAAGTATTAAGACCTTGTTACAATTCGAATCCCCAATTAGTTAGAATATTTGACTTCGGGAATAAGAATAATTTGACGAAGACTTTCGCACTTTATGATTATGACTGATGGACTATTATGGACAAATCCGTATGGACATATCGAATAATCCAGGACAAAGGACAATTAACCCATGGGAATAAACTAAAAACAACACGTCAAACATCATGATTACGGAAGTTTAAATAAGCATAATTTCTTTTATTTCATATTTAATTGCACTTTTAATTATCGCACTTTTATTTATTGTCATTGTATTTAATTGCACTTTTAATTATCGTACTCTTTAATTATCGCAATTTTATTTTATCGCATTTTTATTTATCGCAATTTCATTATCGTTATTTACTTTACGCTTTAAATTAAGTTATATTTATTTTTAATATTTTACATTAGGTTTTAACTGCGACTAAAGTTTTAAAAATCGACAAACCGGTCATTAAACGGTAAAAACCCCCTTTTATAATAATAATACTACTTATATATATTTTTGTATTTTTATAAGTTAAAACTAATATAGCGTTAAGCTTGTTTAATTTTCCTTGTGGAACGAACCGGACTTACTAAAAACTACACTACTGTACGATTAGGTACACTGCCTATAAGTGTTGTAGCAAGGTTTAGGTATATCCATTCTATAAATAAATAAATATCTTGTGTAAAATTGTATCGTATTTTATAGTATTTCATTGTAAAAATAATATTATTTCCTAGTACACCTCGCACACATCAAGTATTTTTGGCGCCGCTGCCGGGGAAAACATAAACGCCGAAAGCGCAACGCTAAATATATATAAAAAAAAAGATTTTTATTAATTTTTAGTTTCCTTTTGTAAAAATACTTTTTTGTAAAAATACGTTTTAAATATACGAAAATATAAAAAGAAAAACAAAAATTATATATTTTTAAAGAGTTTGTTAAATATTTAAGTTTTATAAAGTTTCTTTATTTTTATTTTTAGTTTGTAAAAATATAAATTTTATTTAAATATTTTGTATTAATATAAAACAGAAAAAAAAAAAAAAAAGAAATCAAACGACCCGGTACTGTAGCAGCCCACTCTCTGGCCCGAAAACCTAGCACATGCGATCGCATGAGCCCGAAGGCAAATTCTCATGCGATCGCATGAGGGTCTCTGACACGCCACAGTTGACTCAAACAGCAATCATTACGGAGTATTATTATTAATTATAATTTATTAAAACCCTAATTAGGTTTTATTTATTTATTATTTAGTTTAGTGTTATTTAATTCATTTGTATTATTTAGTTTTAATTCAGTTTTATTAAATTATAAAATTAATAGTTTTATAAAATAAATAATATAAAAATAATATTTTTATAAAATTTTTTTTTTACTTTTTACAACTTTAAGTTTATTTTTTATATTTTGTATCTTTTTATTCTTTTTAGCGTAATATTTGTATTTTTTGCTCGTTTTAGTTTTAATATATAGTTTTTGCCATAGTTATTTTTATTTCTAGATTTTTAAGATTTGCCGTAAAATCCATTAAGTGCTTTTTCTTTAGACTAAGATTTAGGTGCTTTAAAATTTTGCGACGCCGTTTTTATATTTTTGTACCCTTTTTAAGTTAATGCCATTTGGGATATAGTTTTTCTTTTAAGCTTTAATATTTTTTGACGCAACTTTTAATTCTTAGTTTTTAATTCCTTTTTAAGTTTCGGCGCGCTACTTTTTTATTTTTATTTTTTGACGCCTATTATTTTTCGATCTTTTATTTTTTTCGACGTTTTTCGACGCGCTCTTTTTCTTTCTTATTTCTCGACGCTCTAGTTTTTAGGACTTAGATTTTTTCTATTTCTTATCTAAAATTTCTTTACATTTAAACGAAAAATTATTTTAAGTGGTTAAATTGATAGACATCAAAATTTTCTGGTTCGTAGTAATAGTTGGATTTGTACGTGGACTGGGTTATTGGAGCCAAACAGTACTCAATTATATTGAGACCAAACGAATCCTGCCCCTCTGCTGCATCTTTTGGCTATTTGAAATGTGGGTAAAATCAGAAAAGTCTATTAATTGGATAACTTATATAATTTTTCTTTCTTTTTAAAAACTAATAGGATATTCAGTGAATGCACCGAGCAAAACGTTCACCACCTTTTGTACGTTCACCACCTGTAACTCGATCAAGACATCTAGCAAATATTGTCGCCGTTGATTTTTCTTTAGAATCGTCATCCAGTCGACCAAGTACTCCAATTCAAATTTTCGATAATCCATTTTTTGAACCCGACCTCACAATTGAGAATCCGGAGAATATTCAGGGACGATTCCGAGATCCTGAACATTAATCTTTCCTCCGGAACCACCAATCATTCAAACAGAGATTATTGACTAACCAACCATTAAATCAGAATCCTATAGTGATTCAGATTCAACAAATTCAATCATGGAAAATCTGGAACCTCTAAGTATGGAAGACCGAATGCGAGCTAAACGCACTGGCCAAGGTCATGCAATTACTCAACCAGACATTAATGCGCCAGATTATGAAATCAAAGGACAAATCCTACACATGGTAACTAATCAATGCCAATTTAGTGGTGCACCGAAGGAAGATCCAAATGAACATCTTCGTACTTTTAATAGGATCTGTACACTATTTAAAATCCGAGAAGTGGAAGATGAACAGATATATCTCATGTTATTTCCCTGAACTTTAAAGGGAGAAGCCAAAGATTGGTTGGAATCGTTACCTGAAGGGGCGATTGATACATGGGACGTTTTAGTTGAAAAATTTCTTAAATAATTCTTTCCGGCATCTAAAGCCGTGAGACTTCAAGGAGAAATTGTTAAATTCACACAAAACCCAAATGAAACTTTATATGAGGCGTGGACAAGATTTGGACAAGATTTGAAAAGGCAATGTTAGTTGAATTTGTGAAAGTAACAGAGGAAATCAACAAATGGATTGAAGTAAAAGTCAAAGATATACAAGTTGTTGATGATCCAATTGAAAATAACGTTAATCACAATTTCAACTAAGTATGGGGAGATTCGAATCTTTTTAGGGTAATATGTATTTTTGTTAGAGTTAGATTTTCTGTTTTTGTGTAGTTCTCGAGAATGGAATCTGAATGGTCTTTCCCTAGCAGACCCTAAAGAACTAGTCTTCTCCCCCCATTCTGAATTTTTATTTTTTTTTTAGGTTTTACGAGATGAAGACTTCCTGTGAATTAAACCATGGTCTAATGCTACACACTTTGATCACTAAACGTAATAATGACACCCTTCCAAGTGAATTGATATCATTAATGAGAGGTAAATTGGACGGAGTAAGAAAAGAATCCAGGAACGAAAATAATAAGTTACAGTTTGGTAAAGGAAAATCAAAATCCGCAGTGAAAAGAAGAGCACGACACCTTGAAAGATGTCACAAATGCGGAAAATGGTCACACGAAGGAAAATGCTCGACGAATCAGACATATTCCAATACCGAATTCGTTACTTTATGCAGAGATGGACCGTTCATATGTTTCGAAGAAAAAATGTTGAATGCTCGAGGTTACGCCTATGTAGCTATGGAAAACTAATTAGTCTGACTATCTTATGAGTGGGCTAAAGCAGGTCACTAAAAATTCTGTTTCACAGGTAAGTTTGTACAGTTTTCAGTTTTTATTTTTATTTTTATTTTTAACCTTTTGATAATAAACGCTAAATCGTTCGCTATAAAGTATTAAATTGGTACTCAGTAAAATTAAGTTTTGCGACCGAAATTATTGATATCATACAAAAATTTACTACATCACTGCGAAATTTACCGTTTATTCTTAAGGTATAAATATCTTTAATCAATCAACCCAAAATATTTCAGAAATTCGTCAGGAGTAAAGCTAGGTAAAACAGCCGAAATTACTTTACCGAAAAGAGGGGCGTATATTTTTTGATAATATTTGATTGATTAAAGTGGGATAAAAGACCAAAAAGATTTTTAATTTTATTTTTACTTTGTTTTTAAAATTAAAATTAATATTAAATTATTAATGTAACTTTTTAAAATTAATATATTTAAAATTGTAAATATTTGAAAAATTAATACTTTTGATATAAGTTTGTATGAATAAAAACAAAAATATAATATAAGTTTGGTGTGAATTTTTTTTAATATTATTAATATGAATTTTTAATTTTATACATTTTAAATTTATGTTTTGTGTGAATTTAAAAACAAAAATTTACTTTATTTCGCTAAGTTAAAAATTGATTTCTAAAAATTCGTCGTGAGTTGAAGACTAGGTCGTTGAACCGAAATTGCTCTACCCAAGGGAGGGACGAGAACTTTTATTATCATTTTTTTTAATCTTATTGAATTAAAGTATCTAAAAAATTTAAAAAACCCAAAAATCTTTACTTTTAAAACAGCGCTTTGAATTGACAAATTTTAAAATTTTGTTGAGGGACGGACTAGGACATCGATCCGAAACGCCCTCATCCTAAAAAGAGACAAATTTTTAAAATTTTATTAATTATATGTTTTATAAGTTTTAAGGTTTTTTATATAAAAAATAAAAATACTGTACCCGGACCCCCATGCGATCGCATGGGGTTTGCACTACAACCTCATGCGATCGCATGAGGCTGTATTTTTGGCCAGAAACAAAAAGGGCAGCGAGTTCTGCTCCTTCTCACTTTCAACACACACATACATGAACCATCTCCCAAATCACCTCTAAAATTCGCAATTTTTCACCATAATTCGTCAAAATTCTCGCTCTAATCATGAAATTGTTCAGAAGCTTATCAAAAAAGGTAAAAATTACACCCCTAAATCTCTTTAAATTTAATTTTTAGTGTTCTTGAGCTATATTTTACCTAATTTGATTTTGTTAGTTTCTAGTATAATTAGAGTTAAATTGTTAGTATTTTATGCATGTATAACCTAGATTGATGCTATTTAACATGATTTGAAGCCAAAAACTTCAAAATTTTTAGAAATCTAGGGTTTGTGTCAGCAATTTGGGACTTTTTTATATAAACAGGTTATGGCCGATTTTTGTCATGAATTATTGCTAAATTGAGTAGTGTAACATGTTTAGGTAGCTAAATGATCCAAACTTTAATCCTAAACATGATTTTTGAAGATTAAAGTGGACTTTTTAGTTGCAAAATTCATGAACTTGATTAATTTGATATAATTGCCAATTGAGACTTGTTTAATTGTTAGTAATGACTATTTTGACATGTTATTTGAGTTAAATGCTTATAAAATTTGTCTACATTTTCATATGTGCTTATTTGAAAAAGTGTAGAATTGTAAAAAAATGTGAAAATGTGTATAAGTTTAATTTTGATTTAACATGTTATTGTGATTGTCTTAAGTTGTTATTTTACTAAGACTAATGCATATATGGATGCACAAATTTTGTGTTTAATGTGCTTTGCAGAGAACCGATACTGGAGGTTCATCATCATCATCTAGACGACCTGCTCCAGAACCTGAACCAGAAATGCAATATGAACCCGAACAAGAACCACAACAGAAACCACAACATCAGCCTGATCAACATGTACCTTATTATGATCCGCTACAGTTTGTTAATGAATTCATAGTATTTCCGATGCATCCGCCTGTAGAATACCCAACGATTCCTGAACACACGTTGCATCCTAATCTGAGATTCGATAGACGATGGAGAGATTACCCGGCATATCAAAGTAATAAATTCAAATTAGTAACGAAAGATGTAGAGATGCCTAGGGTAATTGAATGGGATCCTTTGGAAAGGGTCCAAATTGGTGACCGTGTTAGGGAGCATTTGATCCAAAGGTATGGCAGTTCTTCTTTTACTGATTGGGAACGCTTATTCACCATTTGTAGACCTGTATATAAGGAATGGTGTGTTGAGCTGATGAGTACTATAGCGTTAAATGTAGATGTAGATAGATTAGATGATAGAAGTTTTCTTAGATTTATACTTGGCGGTAGGATGTACAGGATGTCCATGCTGGACATGGCCAGGGCATTACAGATTTACACTCCTAGTGAATTACTACTACCCGATTGTATGAATTTGATTTATCGTGGTGAAAGGGTAGATAGGAATTTTGATACGAATGCCGTCTGGAGGCGTATGTCAGACTATAATGTTTTTGGGCGGGGAGGAACACATACCTACTTACATATTAACAGAGCCGAGCTTCGTATAATTCATAGATTTTTGGCTAACTCGATTACACAGAGAGGTCACAACAAGGAAAAATTGACCTTACTTGATTTATTTTACCTAAAGTGTATTCGAGAACCAAGAGGCTTTGTTAATATTCCCTACTATGTTGGTTTTTATTTACCTAAGATGGTTGAAGGAATACAGGAAGGGGGATAATTGGAGGAGGTATTTTTGTTACTCTCATTGGAGAGTATTTAGGTGTAGATAAGGACCAAGTGAAATGTCCCGTTCTTATTGATTAAAAACGTTCCATATTAATTGATTTCGTTGCGAGGTTTTGACCTCTATATGAGACGTTTTTCAAAGACTGCATTCATTTTAAAACAAACCATAACCTTTATTTCATCAATAAAGGTTTAAAAAGCTTTACGTAGATTATCAAATAATGATAATCTAAAATATCCTGTTTACACACGACCATTACATAATGGTTTACAATACAAATATGTTACAACAAAATAAGTTTCTTGAATGTAGTTTTTACACAATATCATACAAGCATGGACTCTAAATCTCGTCCTTATTTAAGTATGCGACAGCGGAAGCTCTTAATAATCACGTGAGAATAAACATGCTTAAAACGTCAACAAAAATGTTGGTGAGTTATAGGTTTAACCTATATATATCAAATCATAATAATAGACCACAAGATTTCATATTTCAATACACATCCCATACATAGAGATAAAAATCATTCATATGGTGAACACCTGGTAACCGACATTAACAAGATGCATATATAAGAATATCCCCATCATTCTGGGACACCCTTCGGATATGATATAAATTTCGAAGTACTAAAGCATCCGGTACTTTGGATGGGGTTTGTTAGGCCCAATAGATCTATCTTTAGGATTCGCGTCAATTAGGGTGTCTGTTTCCTAATTCTTAGATTACCAGACTTAATAAAAAGGGGCATATTCGATTTCGATAATTCAACCATAGAATGTAGTTTCACGTACTTGTGTCTATTTTGTAAATCATTTATAAAACCTGCATGTATTCTCATCCCAAAAATATTAGATTTTAAAAGTGGGACTATAACTCACTTTCACAGATTTTTACTTCGTCGGGAAGTAAGACTTGGCCACTGGTTGATTCACGAACCTATAACAATATATACATATATATCAAAGTATGTTCAAAATATATTTACAACACTTTTAATATATTTTGATGTTTTAAGTTTATTAAGTCAGCTGTCCTCGTTAGTAACCTACAACTAGTTGTCCACAGTTAGATGTACAGAAATAAATCGATAAATATTATCTTGAATCAATCCACGACCCAGTATATACGTATCTCAATATTGATCACAACTCAAACTATATATATTTTGGAATTAACCTCAACCCTGTATAGCTAACTCCAACATTTACATATAGAGTGTCTATGGTTGTTCCGAAATATATATAGATGTGTCGACATGATAGGTTGAAACATTGTATACGTGTCTATGGTATCTCAAGATTACATAATATACAATACAAGTTGATTAAGTTATGGTTGGAATAGATTTGTTACCAATTTTCACGTAGCTAAAATGAGAAAAATTATCCAATCTTGTTTTACCCATAACTTCTTCATTTTAAATCCGTTTCGAGTGAATCAAATTGCTATGGTTTCACATTGAACTCTATTTTATGAATCTAAACAGAAAAGTATAGGTTTATAGTCGGAAAAATAAGTTACAAGTCGTTTTTGTAAAGGTAGTCATTTCAGTCGAAAGAACGACGTCTAGATGACCATTTTAGAAAACATACTTCCACTTTGAGTTTAATCATAATTTTTGGATATAGTTTCATGTTCATAATAAAAATCATTTTCTCAGAATAACAACTTTAAAATCAAAGTTTATCATAGTTTTTAATTAACTAACCCAAAACAGCCCGCGGTGTTACTACGACGGCGTAAATCCGGTTTTACGGTGTTTTTCGTGTTTCTAGGTTTTAAATCATTAAGTTAGCATATCATATAGATATATAACATGTGTTTAGTTGATTTTAAAAGTCAAGTTAGAAGGATTAACTTTTGTTTGCGAACAAGTTTAGAATTAACTAAACTATCTTCTAGTGATTACAAGTTTAAACCTTCGAATAAGATAGCTTTATATGTATGAATTGAATGATGTTATGAACATCATTACTACCTTAAGTTCCTTGGATAAACCTACTGGAAAAGAGAAAAATGGATCTAGCTTCAATGGATCCTTGGATGGCTCGAAGTTCTTGAAGCAGAATCATGACACGAAAACAAGTTCAAGTAAGATCATCACTTGAAATAAGATTGTTATAGTTATAGAAATTGAACCAAAGTTTGAATATGATTATTACCTTGTATTAGAATGATAACCTACTATAAGAAACAAAGATTTCTTGAGGTTGGATGATCACCTTACAAGATTGGAAGTGAGCTAGCAAACTTGAAAGTATTCTTGATTTTATGAAACTAGAACTTTTGGAATTTATGAAGAACACTTAGAACTTGAAGATAGAACTTGAGAGAGATCAATTAGATGAAGAAAATTGAAGAATGAAAGTGTTTGTAGGTGTTTTTGGTCGTTGGTGTATGGATTAGATATAAAGGATATGTAATTTTGTTTTCATGTAAATAAGTCATGAATGATTACTCATATTTTTGTAATTTTATGAGATATTTCATGCTAGTTGCCAAATGATGGTTCCCACATGTGTTAGGTGACTCACATGGGCTACTAAGAGCTGATCATTGGAGTGTATATACCAATAGTACATACATCTAAAAGCTGTGTATTGTACGAGTACGAATACAGGTGCATACGAGTAGAATTGTTGATGAAACTGAACGAGGATGTAATTATAAGCATTTTTATTAAGTAGAAGTATTTTGATAAGTGTATTGAAGTCTTTCAAAAGTGTATAAATACATATTAAAACACTACATGTATATACATTTTAACTGAGTCGTTAAGTCATCGTTAGTCGTTACATGTAAGTGTTGTTTTGAAACCTTTAGGTTAACGATCTTGTTAAATGTTGTTAACCCAATGTTTATAATATCAAATGAGATTTTAAATTATTATATTATCATGATATTATCATGTATGAATATCTCTTAATATGATATATATACATTAAATGTCTTTACAACGATAATCGTTACATATATGTCTCGTTTAAAAATCATTAAGTTAGTAGTCTTGTTTTTACATATGTAGTTCATTGTTAATATACTTAATGATATGTTTACTTATCATAGTATCATGTTAACTATATATATATCCATTATATGTCATCATATAGTTTTTACAAGTTTTAACGTTCGTGAATCACCGGTCAACTTGGGTGGTCAATTGTCTATATGAAACATATTTCAATTAATCAAGTCTTAACAAGTTCGATTGCTTAACATGTGGGAAACATTTAATCATGTAAATATCAATCTCAATTAATATATATAAACATGGAAAAGTTCGGGTCACTACAGTACCTACCCGTTAAATAAATTTCGTCCCGAAATTTTAAGCTGTTGAAGGTGTTGACGAATCTTCTGGAAATAGATGCGGGTATTTCTTCTTCATCTGATCTTCATGCTCCCAGGTGAACTCGGGTCCTCTACGAGCATTCCATCGAACCTTAACAATTGGTATCTTGTTTTGCTTAAGTCTTTTAACCTCACGATCCATTATTTCGACGGGTTCTTCGATGAATTGAAGTTTTTCGTTGATTTGGATTTCATCTAACGGAATAGTGAGATCTTCTTTAGAAAAACATTTCTTTAAATTCGAGACGTGGAAAGTGTTATGTACAGCCACGAGTTGTTAAGGTAACTCTAGTCGGTAAGCTACTGGTCCGACACGATCAATAATCTTGAATGGTCCAATATACCTTGGATTTAATTTCCCTCGTTTACCAAATCGAACAACGCCTTTCCAAGGTGCAACTTTAAGCATGACCATCTCTCCAATTTCAAATTCTATATCTTTTCTTTTAATGTCAGCGTAGCTCTTTTGTCGACTTTGGGCGGTTTTCAACCGTTGTTGAATTTGGATGATCTTCTCGGTAGTTTCTTGTATAATCTCTGGACCCGTAATCTGTCTATCCCCCACTTCACTCCAACAAATCGGAGACCTGCACTTTCTACCATAAAGTGCTTCAAACGGCGCCATCTCAATGCTTGAATGGTAGCTGTTGTTGTAGGAAAATTCTGCTAACGGTAGATGTCGATCCCAACTATTTTCGAAATCAATAACACATGCTCGTAGCATGTCTTCAAGCGTTTGTATCATCCTTTCACTCTGCCCATCAGTTTGTGGATGATAGGCAGTACTCATGTCTAGACGAGTTCCTAATGCTTGCTGTAATGTCTGCCAGAATCTTGAAATAAATCTGCCATCCCTATCAGAGATAATAGAGATTGATATTCCATGTCTGGAGATGACTTCCTTCAAATACAGTCGTGCTAACTTCTCCATCTTGTCATCTTCTCTTATTGGCAAGAAGTGTGCTGATTTGGTGAGACGGTCAACTATTACCCAAATAGTATCAAAACCACTTGCAGTCCTTGGCAATTTAGTGATGAAATCCATGGTAATGTTTTCCCATTTCCATTCCGGGATTTCGGGTTGTTGAAGTAGACCTGATGGTTTCTGATGCTCAGCTTTGACCTTAGAACATGTCAAACATTCTCCTACGTATTTAGCAACATCGGCTTTCATACCCGGCCACCAAAAATGTTTCTTGAGATCCTTGTACATCTTCCCCGTTCCAGGATGTATTGAGTATCTGGTTTTATGAGCTTCTCTAAGTACCATTTCTCTCATATCTCCAAATTTTGGTACCCAAATCCTTTCAGCCCTATACCGGGTTCCGTCTTCCCGAATATTAAGATGCTTCTCCGATCCTTTGGGTATTTCATCCTTTAAATTTCCCTCTTTTAAAACTCCTTGTTGCGCCTCCTTTATTTGAGTAGTAATGTTATTATAAATCATTATATTCATAGATTTTACTCGAATGGGTTCTCTATCCTTCCTGCTCAAGGCATCGGCTACCACATTTGCCTTCCCTGGGTGGTAACGAATCTCAAAGTCGTAATCATTCAATAATTCAATCCACCTACGCTGCCTCATATTCAGTTGTTTCTGATTAAATATGTGTTGAAGACTTTTGTGGTCAGTATATATAATACTTTTGACCCCATATAAGTAGTGCCTCCAAGTCTTTAATGCAAAAACAACCGCGCCTAATTCCAAATCATGCGTCGTATAATTTTGTTCGTGAATCTTCAATTGTCTAGACGCATAAGCAATCACCTTCGTTCGTTGCATTAATACACAACCGAGACCTTGCTTTGATGCGTCACAATAAATCACAAAATCATCATTCCCTTCAGGCAATGACAATATAGGTGCCGTAGTTAGCTTTTTCTTCAATAACTGAAACGCTTTCTCTTGTTCATCATTCCATTCAAATTTCTTCCCTTTATGCGTTAATGCAGTCAAGGGTTTTGCTATTCTGGAAAAGTCTTAGATGAACCTTCTGTAGTAACCAGCTAGTCCTAAAAACTGGCGTATGTGTTTCGGAGTTTTCGGGGTTTCCCACTTTTCAACAGTTTCTATCTTTGCCGGATCCACCTTAATACCTTCTTTGTTCACTATGTGACCGAGGAATTGAACTTCTTCCAACCAAAATGCACACTTTGAAAACTTAGCGTACAATTCTTCCTTCCTCAATACTTCTAACACCTTTCTCAAATGTTCACCGTGTTCTTGGCCATTCTTTGAGTAAATAAGTATGTCATCAATGAAAACAATGACAAACTTGTCAAGGTATGGTCCACACACTCGGTTCATAAGGTCCATGAACACAGCTGGTGCATTAGTTAAACCAAACGGCATGACCATAAACTCGTAATGACCGTAACGTGTTCTGAAAGCAGTCTTTGGAATATCATCTTCTTTCACCCGCATTTGATGATACCCGGAACGTAAGTCAATCTTTGAATAAACAGACGAGCCTTGTAGTTGATCAAATAAGTCGTCGATTCTCGGTAGTGGGTAGCGGTTCTTGATGGTAAGTTTGTTCAACTCTCGGTAGTTGATACACAACCTGAATGTACCATCTTTCTTCTTGACAAATAAAACAGGAGCTCCCCAAGGTGATGTGCTTGGTCGAATGAAACCACGCTCTAAAAGTTCTTGTAATTGGCTTTGCAGTTCTTTCATCTCACTAGGTGCGAGTCTGTAAGGAGCACGAGCTATTGGTGCAGCTCCTGGTACAAGATCTATTTGAAATTCAACGGATTGATGTGGGGGTAATCCCGGTAATTCTTTCGGAAATACATCGGGAAATTCTTTTGCAATGGGAACATCATTGATGCTCTTTTCTTCAGTTTGTACTTTCTCGACGTGTGCTAGAACAGCATAGCAACCTTTTCTTATTAGTTTTTGTGCCTTCAAATTACTAATAAGATGTAGCTTCGTGTTGCCCTTTTCTCCGTACACCATTAAGGGTTTTCCTTTTTCTCGTATAATTCGAATTGCATTTTTGTAACAAACGATCTCTGCTTTCACTTCTTTCAACCAGTCCATACCGATTATCACATCAAAACTCCCTAACTCTACTGGTATCAAATCAATCTTAAATGTTTCGCTAACCAGTTTAATTTCTCGATTCCGACATATATTATCTGCTGAAATTAATTTACCATTTGCTAATTCGAGTAAAAATTTACTATCCAAAGGCGTCAATGGACAACTTAATTTAGCACAAAAATCTCTACTCATATAGCTTCTATCCGCACCCGAATCAAATAAAACGTAAGCAGATTTATTGTCAATAAGAAACGTACCCGTAACAAGCTCCGGGTCTTCTTGTGCCTCTGCCGCACTAATATTGAAAACTCTTCCGCGGCCTTGTCCATTCGTGTTCTCCTGGTTCGGGCAATTTCTAATAATGTGGCCCGGTTTTCCACATTTATAACAAACTATATTGGCATAACTTGCTCCGACACTACTTGCTCCGCCATTACTCGTTCCGACACCATTTGTTCCTTTCGTTCTATTAACCCCTGGTCCGTAGACCTCACACTTCGCCGCGCTATGACCATTTCTTTTACACTTGTTGCAAAATTTGGTGCAGAACCCCGAGTGATACTTTTCACACCTTTGGCATAGCTGCTTCTGATTGTTGTTGTTGTTGCGGTTATTATTGTTGTTGAGATGATTGTTGTAGTTGCTGTTGCTGTTGTTGTTGTTGTTGTTGTTGGGCCGTTTGTTGTAGTTGCGATTGATGTTGCGATTGTTGGGATAATTGTTGCGATTGCTGTTGTTGTTGTATTGGTGATTCTTATCGCCGTTTTCCTCCCACTTTCTTTTGACTTGCTTCACATTGGCCTCTTCAGCAGTCTATTCTTTAATTCTTTCTTCAATCTGGTTCACTAGTTTGTGAGCCATTCTACATGCCTGTTATATGGAGGCGGGCTCGTGTGAACTTATATCTTCTTGGATTCTTTCCGGTAATCCTTTCACAAACGCGTCGATCTTCTCTTCCTCATCTTCGAATGCTCCCGGACACAATAGGCACAATTCTGTGAATCGTCTTTCGTACGTGGTAATATCAAATCCTTGGGTTCGTAACCCTCTAAGTTCTATCTTGAGCTTATTGACCTCGGTTCTGGGACGGTACTTCTCGTTCATCAAGTGCTTGAATGCTGACCACGGTAGTGCGTACGCATCGTCTTGTGCCACTTGCTCTAGATAGGTATTCCACCATGTTAACGCAGAACCTGTGAAGGTATGCGTAGTGTACTTTAATTTGTCCTCTTCAGTACACTTACTTATGGCAAACACCGATTCGACCTTCTCGGTCCACCGTTTCAATCCGATCGGTCCTTCGGTTCCATCAAATTCCAAAGGTTTGCAGGCAGTGAATTCTTTGTAGGTGCATCCTACACGATTTCCTGTACTGCTAGATCCAAGGTGATTGTTGGTATGTAGCGCAGCGTGTACTGCGGCTATGTTTGAAGCTAGAAAAGTACGGAATTCCTCTTCATTCATATTCACGGTGTGTCGAGTAGTCGGTGCCATTTCCTTCAAAATAGTTAAATGGAACAAGTTAATCATACAGAATATTAAGAGTAGTTAATAGTATTTCGTAGCATAATATGAACTCATTTATAAAAGCTTTTTCTTCATATTAGCGTTTTATAAGTTTAAATTCGGGTAGTACCTACCCGTTAAGTTCATACTTAGTAGCTAATATACAATTCAACTACTACAATTCTATATGAAAAACTGATTATAATAATATTTCGCGTTCAAACTTTTATACAATATTTTACAAACTTACAATACCGCTTATTTTACATAAAGCATGAAATATAGCACACAATAACTTTGATACAAGATAGTTGTGAAGATAATTCTAGCTAGTACACAAGTCGTTCAGCAAAGGCAATAAAGACACGTAATTCATACGTCCAGAAACAAGTCATGCATTCTGGTTTTACTAGGACTACTTCCCATCCTTGGTCTTGTGCAACATAACCGTTATGGCCGTTGATAAGACAGCGTGTTGTAACGTCGTCAAAGGGACGAGGGTTACGTAATGTCCAACAGTCCCGTAATAATCTAAAAACCTCATTTCTTACCCCAATTACCGACTCCGTCACTTGTGGAAACGTTTTGTTTAATAGTTGTAGCCCGATGTTCTTGTTCTCACTTTGGTGAGAAGCGAACATTACTAATCCGTAAGCATATCATGCTTCTTTATGTTGCATGTTAGGCGCTTTTTCTAAATCACGAAGTCCAATATTCGGATATATTGAGTCAAAATAATTTCTTAACCCGTTGCGTAAAATAGCATTTGGGTTCCCCGCAATATATGCGTCAAAGTAAACACATCGTAACTTATGGGTTTCCCAATGTGATATCCCCCATCTTTCAAACGAAAGTCTCTTATAAACCAAGACATTCTTGGAACGTTCTTCGAATGTCTTACAAACTGATCTCGCCTTAAATAGTTGTGCCGAAGAATTCTGGCCGACTCTAGACAAGATTTCATCAATCATGTCTCCGGGTAGGTCTCTTAAAATATTGGGTTGTCTATCCATTTTGTGTTTTTAAACTGTAAAATAGACAAGAGTTAGATTCATAAAAAAATACTTATTAATACAAGCAATTTTTACATATATCATAAAGCATAAGAACACTATATTACATATATTACACCACACGAATACAACTATCTTATTCCGACTCGCTCGTTTCTTCTTCTTCTTCGGTTTTGGTTCGTTTTGCCAAGTTTCTAGGGATATATGATGTTCCCCTAATACGAGCCGTCGTTGTCCACATTGGTTTAGAAAAACCTGGTGGTTTAGAGGTTCCCGGGTCATTGTTACAACTTAAGGACTTCGGGCGTTGACGATACATATAAAGTTCATCGGGGTTGGAATTAGATTTCTCTATTTTTATGCCCTTTCCCTTATTATTTTCTTTTGCCTTTTTAATTTCAGTTGGGGGAATTTCTATAACATCATCGGAATTCTCGTCGGAATCCGATTCATCGGAGAATTGGTAATCCTCCCAATATTTTGCTTCCTTGGCGGAAACACCATTGACCATAATTAACCTTGGTCGGTTGGTTGAGGATTTTCTTTTACTTAACCGTTTTATTATTTCTCCCACCGGTTCTATTTCTTCATCCGGTTCCGATTCTTCTTCCGGTTCCGACTCTTCTTCCGGTTCCTCTTCGGGAACTTGTGAATCAGTCCACGAATCATTCCAATTTACATTTGACTCTTCATTATTATTAGGTGAGTCAATGGGACTTGTTCTAGAGGTAGACATCTATCACATAATATCAAACGCGTTAAGAGATTAATATATCACATAATATTCACATGTTAAAAATATATAGTTTCCAAGAAAATTTGTTAAGCAATCATTTTTCAAGTAAACACGGTCGAAGTCCAGACTCACTAATGCATCCTAACAAACTCGATAAGACACACTAATGCAAAATTCTGGTTCTCTAAGACCAACGCTCGGATACCAACTGAAATGTCCCGTTCTTATTGATTAAAAACGTTCCATATTAATTGATTTCGTTGCGAGGTTTTGACCTCTATATGAGACGTTTTTCAAAGACTGCATTCATTTTAAAACAAACCATAACCTTTATTTCATCAATAAAGGTTTAAAAAGCTTTACGTAGATTATCAAATAATGATAATCTAAAATATCCTGTTTACACACGACCATTACATAATGGTTTACAATACAAATATGTTACAACAAAATAAGTTTCTTGAATGCAGTTTTTACACAATATCATACAAGCATGGACTCCAAATCTCGTCCTTATTTAAGTATGCGACAGCGGAAGCTCTTAATAATCACCTGAGAATAAACATGCTTAAAATGTCAACAAAAATGTTGGTGAGTTATAGGTTTAACCTATATATATCAAATCATAATAATAGACTACAAGATTTCATATTTCAATACACATCCCATACATAGAGATAAAAATCATTCATATGGTGAACACCTGGTAACCGACATTAACAAGATGCATATATAAGAATATCCCCATCATTCCGGGACACCCTTCGGATATGATATAAATTTCAAAGTACTAAAGCATCCGGTACTTTGGATGGGGTTTGTTAGGCCCAATAGATCTATCTTTAGGATTCGCGTCAATTAGGGTGTCTGTTCCCTAATTCTTAGATTACCAGACTTAATAAAAAGGGGCATATTCGATTTCGATAATTCAACCATAGAATGTAGTTTCACGTACTTGTGTCTATTTTGTAAATCATTTATAAAACCTGCATGTATTCTCATCCCAAAAATATTAGATTTTAAAAGTGGGACTATAACTCACTTTCACAGATTTTTACTTCGTCGGGAAGTAAGACTTGGCCACTGGTTGATTCACGAACCTATAACAATATATACATATATATCAAAGTATGTTCAAAATATATTTACAACACTTTTAATATATTTTGATGTTTTAAGTTTATTAAGTCAGCTGTCCTCGTTAGTAACCTACAACTAGTTGTCCACAGTTAGATGTACAGAAATAAATCGATAAATATTATCTTGAATCAATCCACGACCCAGTGTATACGTATCTCAGTATTGATCACAACTCAAACTATATATAATTTGGAATCAACCTCAACCCTGTATAGCTAACTCCAACATTTACATATAGAGTGTCTATGGTTGTTCCGAAATATATATAGATGTGTCGACATGATAGGTCGAAACATTGTATACGTGTCTATGGTATCTCAAGATTACATAATATACAATACAAGTTGATTAAGTTATGGTTGGAATAGATTTGTTACCAATTTTCACGTAGCTAAAATGAGAAAAATTATCCAATCTTGTTTTACACATAACTTCTTCATTTTAAATCCGTTTTGAGTGAATCAAATTGCTATGGGTACATATTGAACTCTATTTTATGAATCTAAACAGAAAAGTATAGGTTTATAGTCTAGAAAATAAGTTACAAGTCATTTTTGTAAAGGTAGTCATTTCAGTCGAAAGAACGACGTCTAGATGACCATTTTAGAAAACATACTTCCACTTTGAGTTTAATCATAATTTTTGGATATAGTTTCATGTTCATAATAAAAATTATTTTCTCAGAATAACAACTTTAAAATCAAAGTTTATCATAGTTTTTAATTAACTAACCCAAAACAGCCCGCGGTGTTACTACGACGGCGTAAATCCGGTTTTACGGTGTTTTTCGTGTTTCCAGGTTTTAAATCATTAAGTTAGCATATCATATAGATATATAACATGTGTTTAGTTGATTTTAAAAGTCAATTTAGAAGGATTAACTTTTGTTTGCGAACAAGTTTAGAATTAACTAAACTATGTTCTAGTGATTACAAGTTTAAACCTTCGAATAAGATAGCTTTATATGTATGAATCGAATGATGTTATGAACATCATTACTACCTTAAGTTCCTTGGATAAACCTACTGGAAAAGAGAAAAATGGATCTAGCTTCAATGGATCCTTGGATGGCTCGAAGTTCTTGAAGCAGAATCATGACACGAAAACAAGTTCAAGTAAGATCATCACTTGAAATAAGATTGTTATAGTTATAGAAATTGAACCAAAGTTTGAATATGATTATTACCTTGTATTAGAATGATAACCTACTGTAAGAAACAAAGATTTCTTGAGGTTGGATGATCACCTTACAAGATTGGAAGTGAGCTAGCAAACTTGAAAGTATTCTTGATTTTATGAAACTAGAACTTTTGGAATTTATGAAGAACACTTAGAACTTGAAGATAGAACTTGAGAGAGATCAATTAGATGAAGAAAATTGAAGAATTAAAGTGTTTGTAGGTGTTTTTGGTCGTTGGTGTATGGATTAGATATAAAGGATATGTAATTTTGTTTTCATGTAAATAAGTCATGAATGATTACTCATATTTTTGTAATTTTATGAGATATTTCATGCTAGTTGCCAAATGATGGTTCCCACATGTGTTAGGTGACTCACATGGGCTGCTAAGAGCTTATAATTGGAGTGTATATACCAATAGTACATACATCTAAAAGCTGTGTATTGTACGAGTACGAATACGGGTGCATACGAGTAGAATTGTTGATGAAACTGAACGAGGATGTAATTATAAGCATTTTTGTTAAGTAGAAGTATTTTGATAAGTGTATTGAAGTCTTTCAAAAGTGTATAAATACATATTAAAACACTACATGTATATACATTTTAACTGAGTCGTTAAGTCATCGTTAGTCGTTACATGTAAGTGTTGTTTTTAAACCTTTAGGTTAACAATCTTGTTAAATGTTGTTAACCCAATGTTTATAATATCAAATGAGATTTTAAATTATTATATTATCATTATATTATCATGTATGAATATCTCTTAATATGATATATATACATTAAATGTCTTTACAACGATAATCGTTACATATATGTCTCGTTTAAAAATCATTAAGTTAGTAGTCTTGTTTTTACATATGTAGTTCATTGTTAATATACTTAATGATATGTTTACTTATCATAGTATCATGTTAACTATATATATATCCATTATATGTCATCATATAGTTTTTACAAGTTTTAACGTTCGTGAATCACCGGTCAACTTGGGTGGTCAATTGTCTATATGAAACATATTTCAATTAATCAAGTCTTAACAAGTTTGATTGCTTAACATGTTGGAAACATTTAATCATGTAAATATCAATCTCAATTAATATATATAAACATGGAAAAGTTCGGGTCACTACACCAAGGGGGTCCACTTTTGGAATATAGGGAACAGGTTGAGCTTTTAGGATTGAGGGTTTATGCGGGTGTTAAGGTATTAAAGAGTAGACGCAACCAGGCAATACCCTATGAAGGTAGTCATCCTCAGGTAGAAAGAGGATCAGATGAGGAGATGGAGGAAGCGAGTGACATTAGGGATGTCATTCAGGAGGCTATGACTGATGTCTACCAGCGTGTAGATGAGGTAGATATGACAAACGCGGAGAGATTTCGTCGGATGGAGCAGTGGCAAGCCTGGAATGATTACGAGCATTCCAGGCAACGACAGCATGATAGATGGGACTATCATCAGCGTCAGATTATGAGCCGGCTGTCACCTCAGGATCACTACATTCTGACCCGACCCGCTTACTATCCTCAACACCAGCCCGAGATGAGACCACCTTATACTCTCTACGACCCTAACCAGGCATACCAGTACACCTATCACTAACCATGGAACCCGGATGATGACATGAACTGGAACCCCTATCCAGATTGATTTAGTTCCGGTTGGTAATTTATATGATTTTTAATTTTTATTATTTCTACTTATTTATGTTTAAACACATTATATTATGATATTTTTATTGTAATGTTTAATATTTTTATTTGTTGTACTAATGTTTCATATTTGATTTGAAAGTGGGATTTTAAGTCCCATTTCAAATTGCCATGCTTGTTTATATTTGTATGTATGTATATTGTCAATTGTACAAAATAGGGTAAAACAGCGCATTTTCAAAGACTGGCATTAAGTTCAGCAAAAGCTATTACTTTTGACGACAAAACGAAAAACAAATATGATGTAACAACAAGACGGAATGAACAAATGATGTGCACCATTTATCATTCAACAAACAAACGCCAATATGTTTGGAAACCTTGGTAAAATTTAATCATTTTTCTACGCTAATCACCCTCAATAATTTAAATTATTACTGATTTCTTGAAAATGAGGGCATTGCAAGATCTTAAGTGTGGGAAGGGGTCAAATTCTTTCGGATTTTTAAAATTTTAAACTTATACACTTGGTTACCATTAAAAATACTAGTAAAGCAGTAGTTGTATTAGAATCTAGTGCTCTCTGATAATAAAGAACAGCCCTAGTCTTATATACTGACTACCCAATTCTAGTAAAAAATTTTAAAATTTTCAACTAAATGAATTCAAAATCATGTTTATACATATTTATGAACGATAAAACTAGGTGTTAAACACCGAAATTATTGTTACCTCGGAAAGGACATAAATTGAGAAACAAACCAAAATGTTAGAATTCATTTAAAATGGAATAGAGGACAATAAAAGGGCAAAGAAAGGAAAATAAAAGCCAAGTGTGGAAAAAATTTACCAAGTTATTTAAAACATATATCACATATTTTTGTACAAATAACTGAAAATACTTTTGTTTGGAAAAAATTAAATGTTTTACCCGGAAAACTGTAATATATTTAAGAAGGATGGATCTACACGATGAATCAATTCCATCATTAAAAGGAAGTAAAGTCTTTCGAAAAAGACACGCGCTTCTTGATTTAGGTCATGAAGTTGTCGTCCAGACCAGCTGTAGGTTGACGAAAAACCTAGAAAAGTCATCTATAAAATCAGCAGGAAATCTACGGACCTCAACATCAAACAGGGTCACCAAGTGGTCAGACTTATCCTAACCATGAGAGGATCTGTCTCGTACAATAGGGAGGACGCCGTGCAAATTAGCTGGATAAGACTAATGAATCAGATCCCCAGAAAAGGATAATCTCCTTAAAGATCAAAAATCAGCTTTTAAGCCTGATATTACTCAGTCCTAGAGATTGATCTTAAAGATTGAGAATTACAAACTCATGGAATTCGATGATATCTAAACTCGAGCTTCAACGAGAAAATATTTTGATCAAAATTACAAACCAATTTGTTTTCTGAAAACCCATTTTCAATGCGTTCATTACCATTGAACATAAAATCTTAGGAATTCACCTGGAATTCATTAGGTCACCTGAACCAAATAGGGTGTCAACCGTAAGAACGGTGGTTGCATAGTATGGTCGAAGACAGGATCTTGTGCCAAACCAAAAAATTATAGGGTGAGCTTTACTATTGCTCCTACCAAGAATAGTAATTGCATCAGACACGTTATAGACCATAATTAAAAGCATGTTAGGGGACATTGCCTTAACAGTTGCTTGTTCAACGCTTTCCTTTACAACCGGACGGTAGTTTATCGAAAGGTAATATACAGAGCAAGTATACTGGACGTGTTGCTTTCCCAATACAAGGTTAGCAAGTGGGTGACACAAAACCACAAGTTTTGAGCTAAAATTTTCAAATCTGAAACCCACCAAACCCACAAAAACATTTTGCAAACACCGGTGAAGGTTTATTCCGGAAAACTTATCTAGGGTAAAAGCTAGATTAAATTTTCAAAAGATCAAATGTTTTCATAAAGATCTAATTTCCTTAAAGGATCTAAATTTTTATAGTCATGTGGGACTGTAAACCACAACGTTACTACCATTGTTTATACCGCTGTATAAAAATAACTGATGTACAAAGTGTGAAGAATAAAGAAGTGATTCTAGTATTTTTATTTCAAGACTATATTGCTTGAGGACAAGCATCGCTCAAGTGTGGGAATATTTGATAATGCTAAAAATGAACATATATTTCATAGCATTATCCCTCAAGAAATACAAGCTTTTAGTTACAATTGTTCTATTTACAAGTGATAATCGTTTAAATAATAAAAGGTGAAGACAAAAGACAGATTCGACAAATTGAAGACGCAAATGACCAAAAATCTCAAAAGTACAAAATACAATCAAAGTGATTCCAATTATTGATAAGAAACGTCTCAAAATTACAAGAATACAAGACGCAAAACGCAAAGTACAAGATATTAAATTATACGCAAGGACGTTCGAAAATCCGGAACCGGGACCAAAGTCAACTCTCAACGCTCGACGTAACGGACTAAAAATTACAAGTCAACTATGCACATAAATATAATATAATATTTAAATAATTCTTATAATTATTTATATATTATATTTATTTATAAAAACCGTCGGCATACAAAGAAACAAAATCTTGTGAGCTGGAAAAAGTGGCCATGCGATCGCATGGCCTGGAAGGCAAAAAACCATGCGATCGCATGGCAGTAGGTGACAGGCCTGATGCTATAAATTTCGCAGTTTTGAGTGATCTTTTACACATCTTTTTCTTTCCTTTCTATCTATCACTCGTGTATATATATATATTTATATTATTATTTTAATTTTAATTTTAATTTTAAATTCTAATAATAAGGGTATGTTAGCGAATGTTGTAAGGGTGTTAGTCGAAATTCTGTCCGTGTAATGCTACGCTATTTTGATCACTGTAAGTTATGGTTAATGTTATTTTTAAATTAATGTCTCGTAGCTAAGTTATTATTATGCTTATTTAATGCCGAAGTAATCGTGATGTTGGACTAAATATTAAAATTGGGTAATTGGGCTTTGTACCATAATTGGGGTTTGGACAAAAGAATGACACTTGTGGAAATTAGACTACGGGCTATTAATGGGTTTTATATTAACTAAATGATACCTCGTTAATTTAATATATAGACTTATAATTTGACGTATTTATATATAACCACATACGCTTGACTGGGTACGGTGGGCGGGATATCTATAAATACCAATAATTGTTCATTTTACCGGACACGGAACTGGATTAATAGTTAATAGACTTGTTGAAATAGGGGTGGATTACATTCAAGGGTAATTGGTGTAATTGTTAACAAAGTAGTAAAACCTTGGTTTACACGCAGTCGATAACCTGGTGTATTCATTAAACAAAGTATTAAGACCTTGTTACAATTCGAATCCCCAATTAGTTGGAATATTTGACTTCGGGAATAAGAATAATTTGACGAAGACTTTCGCACTTTATGATTATGACTGATGGACTATTATGGACAAATCCGTATGGACATATCGAATAATCCAGGACAAAGGACAATTAACCCATGGGAATAAACTAAAAACAACACGTCAAACATCATGATTACGGAAGTTTAAATAAGCATAATTTCTTTTATTTCATATTTAATTGCACTTTTAATTATCGCACTTTTATTTATTGTCATTGTATGTAATTGCACTTTTAATTATCGTACTCTTTAATTATCGCAATTTTATTTTATCGCACTTTTATTTATCGCAATTTCATTATCGTTATTTACTTTACGCTTTAAATTAAGTTATATTTATTTTTAATATTTCACATTAGGTTTTAACTGCGACTAAAGTTTTAAAAATTGACAAACTGGTCATTAAACGGTAAAAACCCCCTTTTATAATAATAATACTACTTATATATATTTTTGGATTTTTATAAGTTAAAACTAATATAGCGTTAAGCTTATTTAATTTTCCCTGTGGAACGAACCGGACTTACTAAAAACTACACTACTGTACGATTAGGTACACTGCCTATAAGTATTGTAGCAAGGTTTAGGTATATCCATTCTATAAATAAATAAATATCTTGTGTAAAATTGTATCGTATTTAATAGTATTTCGTTGTAAAAATAATACTATTTCCTAGTACACCTCGCACACATCACTGTTGCTCGATGGTTTTGGGGTGTTGGTACTCAACAGAAAAACGGCAGCATGAGATTGAGATAGCAGCTGTAGGTGTGGCATTTTTAGTGGTTATCTGAACAGGAAAACATCAACCCATATGCTACAGTAGTTGCGTTTGCAGTTTTGCAAAAACTTAATGGGTTCGATTTTCATATAATTGAAACAGAAAAACATAGAATGATAGCAGTGGTTGGTGATGATAATTGATTGAAACAGAAAAAAAATAGTAGAACTAGAGATAATGGTGGCGAGTTGTGGTTTAATGGTGTTGTAGTTGTTGTTGTGATGAGAACCGATGGTGGTTCATGGTGACTTCTGGTGGTGGTGATATGGTTTCAACGACTGAAATAGCAGCAGAAGTGCAGCGATAAGAGCAGCGACTGTTGTGATGTTTTGTGATGTTGTTTGGGTGCGTTGGAATGAAAACAAGAATATAGCGAGTAGGGTGGTGGTTGTTTAGTGTTTATAGGTTTCCTTTGGTACGGCAGCAGAAAGAATTGGGTGAGTTTATGAAGGGTTGCAAGGGGTTCACGAAGAAAAGGAGGAGATAGAGTAAGATATAGAAAGAGAGATGTGGTGTCGGTTTATGGTGAAGGTGGTGGCGGACGGTTGTTCATGATTGTAGGGTGACGGTGGTAATTTCTAATGGTGATGTTGTAGTGGTGGTTGTCCGGTAGAGTGATGAAAGGGGATGGTATAGGTGATGGCTTGCAGAGGTATGATATATATATATATATATATATATATATATATATATATATATATATATATATATATATATATATATATATATATATATATATATATATATATATAACTATATTTATATTTATAATTATAATCTAATGATTAAGAATAAGAATATATTATTAATATAATAATCAACACATGTAAAAATATGAATCTATAATTCACCCGTGAATAAACAGAAGAGCCGCCGGTTACTATTGATTTACTTTCTTTCACGGACTGGATTTCATGTTCCGTTGTTAATCAGTGGCAGATAAAAGTTATTCAGAAAAATTCCATATTTTTAATTTAAATATCTTTATTTATTTCGGTCATTACGGTATAAAATTCGATCGTTAACTATTAAATAAAAATTACATTAATTAATCACTCCCAGCCCCAAGTAAAATATAAAAAGTTTTAAAATTTAACAAATAGCTCCTAAATACATTTTTAACTAAGCCTAATCACCGTTTATTTTAAAATCACATAAGTTTATATTAAACTTGTTTAATATCCGTCAAATGGCAATTGAGTGTTACCGTCGTTTACTAAATAGATTCGAAATCATAAAATAAATATATTTAATATACTCTATTTATATTTATAAATATGTTTTAAATAATAATTATCATAATATCATATTTTTATTTTATTTTGCATAATTAATTTTAATATTAACAACATTTAATATTTTCAATTATATTTTCAATTATATATATATATATATATATATATATATATATATATATATATATATATATATATATATACACACACACACACATCTATATACAATTAATTGTTCGTGAATAGTCGGAAATGGTCGAAGTCAAATGAATATACAAAAATAGTTCAAAAATTTTGAGACTCAACATTACAGACTTTGCTTATCGTGTCAGAAACATATAAAGATTAAGTTTAAATTTGGTCGGAAAGTCCCGGGTCATCACAGTAGACCCCATTGCCGATCAACCGAACGAGGATGATACGGAAGGCATGGCTTATTGGGAGAAATATTGCACCGATTCGTTGCAAGTTTCTTGCCTAATGCTTGGGACTATGATACCCGAACTCCAAAAGGATTTCGAGCATCATAGTGCATACGACATGATCACACAGTTGAAGGAGATGTTCCTTCAACAAGCTCGTGTCGAGCGCTTTGAAACGGTTCGAGCGCTTCATGCATGTTGGATGGACGACTCCCAATCCGTTTCATCTTATGTCCTTAAGATGAAAAGCCTAATTGATCGAGCAAACCGTCTAAATTGCAACGTGTCTAATGAATTAGCCACGGACCTTATCCTAAATTCCTTTTCAAAGAGGTTTGACACATTTGTAATGAATTACAACATGAATGGATGGGATAAGAGCATTGGCGAATTACACGCCATGCTTAAGACGGCAGAAGCAAGCATGGGTAAAAGGGCTTCACCCGTGTTTACGATCAATGAAGGCGGGTCCAAAAACAATAACACTTCTAAGCTGAAGGAGGCTAAGAGGAAAGGACCCGCCTTCCAAGGCAAGGGAAAAGGAAAAGGGAAGATGGTTACCCCAACCAACAACAACAAGAAGCAAAAAGTTGCCAGAAAGGCTAACCCCAAGGAAGATCTGTGCTTTGGTTGCGGTGAAATGGGTCACTGGAAATGCAACTGCCTGGTCTACCTTAAGGAGTTGAAGGAAAAGAGGGATGCAGGGCAAACCTCAGGCAATGTATATATGGTATACATTGAGCTTAGTATTACTTCTTTTAATACATGGGTATTAGACACAGGATGTGGAACTCATATTTGCAATTCTTTGCAGGGGTTCAAAAGAAGTAATCAAGATGCAGGAACAATAAATCTCTTCATGGGAAATGGAGCAAGGGTGCAAGTGAAAGCTCATGGAGACTTTATTTTAAAGCTTCCAAGTGGTTTGGAGCTTATTTTGAAAAATATTTTGTATGCACCCGATTTATCTCGAAACATTATTTCTGTATCCCGTTTGAAACAATATGGTTTTAATCTTAATTTTATTAATGATGATATCCATGTTTCTTTAGATAATGTGTTCTATTTTAAGGCTTCACCTTCGAATGGTATTTATGAATTGGTTCATGATGACACATCATACAATAGCTCAATATACCATGCAAACACTAAGAAACTCAAAAGGGATTTGAGTGATTCCTACTTATGGCATTGTCGCCTTGGTCACATAAACAAGAATCGAATGCATACACTTCAAAAGAATGGCCTTTTGAAATCAAATGAACTAGACTCGTTTGATATATGTGAATCTTGTTTACAAGGCAAAATGACTAAAGCAGCTTTCAAAGGGACCTATGAAAGGGCTAAGGACTTATTGGGATTAATACACTCGGATGTATGTGGACCCTTTAAGCCCATAACTAGGAATGGTGAAAGATACTTCGTTACTTTCATTGATGACTTTAGTCGTTTCGGATATGTCTACTTATTAAGACACAAGGACGAAACTTTTGAAGCATTCAAGGAATATCAAAACGAAGTACAAAATTAACTCAATAAGACAATTAAGGTACTTCGTACCGATAGAGGAGGTGAATACCTAAGCGATGCTTTCCAAGATCATCTTAAAAGTTGTGGGATTATCTCGCAACTCACTCCTCCTGGAACACCCCAACTTAATGGAGTTTCCGAAAGGAGGAACCGAACCCTAATGGATATGGTTTGATCTATGATGTCTAGAAGCTCGTTACCTCTATCATTTTAGGGTTATTGTCTGTGCTCCGTTGCTCGTATTCTAAATATGGCCCCGACCAAGAAAGTGGAATAAACTCCTCATGAGATATGGTTTGGAAAACCTCCATCTCTATCATACTTAAATGTATGGGGATGTGAAGCTTATCCTAAGCGTTATGTCCCTAATAAGTTGAATGCTCGATCCACGAAGTGTATCTTCATAGGATATCCCAAGGATGATATGGGATACTATTTCTATGATCCATCCGAGCAGAATGTATTTGTTGCTCGAAAGGCTGAATTCCTTGAAACTAAGTTCCTAATGGAAGGAAATAGTGAAAGGAAGATAGATCTTGAAGAGGTTCAAGATCAAGTAGATGATACATAATTGGTTGACACTAGCACTCAACATGAAAATGTTGAGAGTGATCAAATGGATGATCAAAATACACAAGACGTTCGCAGATCTAGTAGGATTAGTAATCCTCCTGAGAGATATGGGTTTCTCATGGATGGTTGCTATGTGGTTGATTTGGATGAACTAATAAACTATCAAGATGCTTTATCAAGGATTGATAAAGATAAATGGCAGGAAGCCATGAACGCTGAGATGCAATCCATGTATAACAACCAAGTTTGGGAACTTGTTGCGCAACCTCCTGGCTCTAGGCTAGTTGATTGTAAATGGCTTTTCAAAATGAAAACTGACATACATGGAAACTTGGATACATATAAAGCTAGACTTGTAGCAAAAGGTTTCACTCAAACTCAAGGGGTTGACTATGATGAAACTTTTTTGCCTTTGGCAATGCTAAAGTCTGTTAGGATATTACTTGCCATTGCTGCTCATTATGATTATGAAATATGGCAAATGGATGTCAAGACCGCTTTCCTAAATGGATATCTTAAGGAAGATGTCTATATGGTTCAGCCTGAAGGTTTTGTTGATCCGAAATATCCTAAAAAGGTATGCAAGTTAAAGAAGTCAATCTACGGATTGAAACAAGCATCTAGAATGTGGAATCATCGATTTAATGAGGAGGCCAAGAAATTTGGCTTCATTAAAAATGGTGATGAAGCCTATGTATACAAGAAAGCTAGTGGGAGCACTATCATATTCCTTGTACTATATGTGGATGATATATTATTATTTGGGAACGATATTCCGGAAATGCAAGGAGTTAAAACTTGGTTAAGTAAATGCTTCTCCATTAAGGATCTTAGAGAAGCACAATACGTTTTGGGGATTGGGATCTACAGGGATAGATCCAAGAAACTGATAGGTTTGAATCAAAGTGCATACATTGAAAAGATCTTGAAAAGGTTCAAGATGGATAACTCTAAGAAAGGTTTGATACCTATTCAAAAGGGAACACTTCTCAGTTCATCTCAGTGCCCCACCACGAAAGATGAACAGGAGAGAATGAAGAAAGTTCCATATGCATCTGCCATTATTTCAATCATTTATTCAATGATATGCACTAGACTGAATGTGTCATGCGTTCTTAGCCTAACAAGTAGATAGCAGAATAACCCAGGAAACAGTCATTGGATTGCTGTTAAAAGTATATTGAAATACCTTAGGAGGACTAAGGATATGTTTCTAATATATGGGTCTAGTGAGGAGGAACTCACTGTAAAAGGTTACGTGGACGCGAGTTTCCAAACTGATCGAGATGATTCTCGATCACAGTCCAGTTATGTCTTCACGTTAAATGGAGGTGCGGTCTCTTGGAAGAGTTCAAAACAGGATGTTGTTGCATTAACCACTACAGAGTCGGAGTACATTGCCGCCACATTGGCAGCTCAGGAAGCTGCATGGATGAAGAAATTCATCGACGACTTAGGAATAGTCCCTTCCATTCCAGACCCTCTTGAGATCTTTTGTGACAACGAGGGTGCGATTGCTCAAATCAAGGAAGCTCGTGCTCACCAAAAGACCCGTCACATTGAGCGGAGATTCAACTACATAAGGGATGAAGTTGAAAAGGGAAAGATATGTATTCGCAAAGTTCACACAGATCTTAGCACATCGGATCCACTCACGAAGCTCTTACATGGATCAAAACATGCAGGACATGTTTGTGCTTTAGGGCTTCGATATTCTAGTGATTGGTCATGATCTGTTTTAAGTATTGTAACGGAACGAAATTGTTCAAACTCATTAATATAATTATGGTACTAATTTATTTTGAGTCATGTTCCTATTTTGCATATTTTATCCATGAATGAGTGATTATTCTAAATTCCGTAGTCGATCACATTTGTGGGAACAAGTGTGAGGTTTAGACTATTATGAACTTGGATTGGTATACATTCACGGGATGAATGTGGGGCAAGGTTGTAACCAAGGTTCATAGATATTTGTGGAACACAAATATTGGGAGACCCGCCCTTAAGACTTACTAATTGGAGCCTTTGTGGTTGATCACATGTAATCTTGAGCAAAGACGAATATCATTGTATCCTCTGACCTGAGATACATATTGGGTTCGGATATTAACCAAGTATTGTGCCTTAATTCTTTCCTTCGCTATTCTGAAATATGGTAGTTCATAAGGAAGAGCTCAGGTATAATGCAATGTATATATTTAGGACGTATGTAGTCAAGATGGAATTTGTCCCTCTTATTCATTGAGAGTCAGATGTCTAAGGCCTGATAAAGTTAACTCTAGAAGAGAGTGATCACTCTGTATCTCTTGGATTTAACATGACATCTAGGACAAAAAGATATAATTAAAGATTCACCTATTCATATTCGAGATGGAAACTCGAAAGGGATGATGTTATTGAATGGCACAAAGTCATAACATATTGGGGTGATGGACGGTCGTTAGGTGGTATCCATCACTTGCATTAATTTCTTATGTTTCTCGTGCAAGTGGGAGATTGAAGGTATTTTGTATGCCCGAGAGACATATTAAATTAATGTGACTAATGTGTTATGATCCAAGTCAGGTCATACCCAATAACAAGCTTACCGACACCTTATATGTATTTAATCTTAACGATTGGATAGTTAAATAAATACGCGACACTTAAACTTTGGAAAATCGGTTTTCTAAAGTATTATTACTTGAGATAAATTATTTGGATAATTTATATTTAATTATTTATAGGTTTAAATAATTATGTTGTGTTATATTTTATAAAAGGTTATAAAATGTATAAGTAAGAAAATATATGTATATATATATATATTCATGGGTTATAAACATTGTCTTATAAAACAATTCACATATTATATTACCCTTCATGTGTGCAGAATTTTGGACTCCAAGTGTAGTGACCCGAACTTTTCCATGTTTATATATATTAATTGAGATTGATATTTACATGATTAAATATTTCCAACATGTTAAGCAATCAAACTTGTTAAGACTTGATTAATTGAAATAGGTTTCATATACACAATTGACCACCCAAGTTGACCGGTGATTCACGAACGTTAAAACTTGTAAAAACTATATGATGACATATATATGGATATATATATAGTTAACATGATACTATGATAAGTAAACATATCATTAAGTATATTAACAATGAACTACATATGTAAAAACAAGACTACTAACTTAATGATTTTTAAACGAGACATATATGTAACGATTATCGTTGTAAAGACATTTAATGTATATATATCATATTAAGAGATATTCATACATGATAATATCATGATAATATAATAATTTAAAATCTCATTTGATATTATAAACATTGGGTTAACAACATTTAACGAGATCGTTAACCTAAAAGTTTCAAAACAACACTTACATGTAACGACTAACGATGACTTAACGACTCAGTTAAAATGTATATACATGTAGTGTTTTAATATGTATTTATACACTTTTGAAAGACTTCAATACACTTATCAAAATACTTCTACTTAACAAAAATGCTTACAATTACATCCTCGTTCAGTTTCATCAACAATTCTACTCGTATGCACCCGTATTCGTACTCGTACAATACACAGCTTTTAGATGTATGTACTATTGGTATATACACTCCAATGATCAGCTCTTAGCAGCCCATTTTAGTCACCTAACACATGTAGGAACCATCATTTGGCAACTAGCATGAAATATCTCATAAAATTACAAAAATATGAGTAATCATTCATGACTTATTTACATGAAAACAAAATAACATATCCTTTATATCTAATCCATACACCAACGACCAAAAACACCTACAAACACTTTCATTCTTCAATTTTCTTCATCTAATTGATCTCTCTCAAGTTCTATCTTCAAGTTCTAAGTGTTCTTCATAAATTCCAAAAGTTCTAGTTTCATAAAATCAAGAATACTTTCAAGTTTGCTAGCTCACTTCCAATCTTGTAAGGTGATCATCCAACCTCAAGAAATCTTTGTTTCTTACAGTAGGTTATCATTCTAATACAAGGTAATAATCATATTCAAACTTTAGTTCAATTTCTATAACTATAACAATCTTATTTTAAGTGATGATCTTACTTGAACTTGTTTTCGTGTCATGATTCTGCTTCAAGAACTTCGAGCCATCCAAGGATCAATTGAAGCTAGATCCATTTTTCTCTTTTCCAGTAGGTTTATCCAAGGAACTTAAGGTAGTAATGATGTTCATAATATCATTCGATTCATACATATAAAGCTATCTTATTCGAAGGTTTAAACTTGTAATCACTAGAACATAGTTTAGTTAATTCTAAACTTGTTCGCAAACAAAATTTAATCCTTCTAACTTGACTTTTAAAATCAACTAAACACATGTTCTATATCTATATTATATGCTAACTTAATGATTTAAAACCTGGAAACACGAAAAACACCGTAAAACCGGATTTACGCCGTCGTAGTAACACCGCGGGCTGTTTTGGGTTAGTTAATTAAAAACTATGATAAACTTTGATTTAAAAGTTGTTATTCTGAGAAAATGATTTTTATTATGAACATGAAACTATATCCAAAAATTATGGTTAAACTCAAAGTGGAAGTATGTTTTCTAAAATGGTCATCTAGACGTCGTTCTTTCGACTGAAATGACTACCTTTACAAAAACGACTTGTAACTTATTTTTCCGACTATAAACCTATACTTTTTCTGTTTATATTCATAAAATAGAGTTCAATATGAAACCATAGCAATTTGATTCACTCAAAACGGATTTAAAATGAAGAAGTTATGGGTAAAACAAGATTGGATAATTTTTCTCATTTTAGCTACGTGAAAATTGGTAACAAATCTATTCCAACCATAACTTAATCAACTTGTATTGTATATTATGTAATCTTGAGATACCATAGACACGTATACAATGTTTCGACCTATCATGTCGACACATCTATATATATTTCGGAACAACCATAGACACTCTATATGTGAATGTTGGAGTTAGCTATACAGGGTTGAGGTTGATTCCAAAATATATATAGTTTGAGTTGTGATCAATACTGAGATACGTATACACTGGGTCGTGGATTGATTCAAGATAATATTTATTTCTGTACATCTAACTGTACATCTAACTGTGGACAACTAGTTGTAGGTTACTAACGAGGACAGCTGACTTAATAAACTTAAAACATCAAAATATATTAAAAGTGTTGCAAATATATTTTGAACATACTTTGATATATATGTATATATTGTTATAGGTTCGTGAATCAACCAGTGGCCAAGTCTTACTTCCCGACGAAGTAAAAATATGTGAAAGTGAGTTATAGTCCCACTTTTAAAATCTAATATTTTTGGGATGAGAATACATGCAGGTTTTATAAATGATTTACAAAATAGACACAAGTACGTGAAACTACATTCTATGGTTGAATTATCGAAATCGAATATGCCCCTTTTTATTAAGTCTGGTAATCTAAGAATTAGGGAACAGACACCCTAATTGACGCGAATCCTAAAGATAGATCTATCGGGCCCAACAAGCCCCATCCAAAGTACCGGATGCTTTAGTACTTCGAAATTTATATCATATCCGAAGGGTGTCCCGGAATGATGGGGATATTCTTATATATGCATCTTGTTAATGTCGATTACCAGGTGTTCACCATATGAATGATTTTTATCTCTATGTATGGGATGTGTATTGAAATATGAAATCTTGTGGTCTATTATTATGATTTGATATATATAGGTTAAACCTATAACTCACCAACATTTTTGTTGACGTTTTAAGCATGTTTATTCTCAGGTGATTATTAAGAGCTTCCGCTGTTGCATACTAAAATAAGGACAAGATTTGGAGTCCATGCTTGTATGATATTGTGTAAAAACTGCATTCAAGAAACTTATTTTGTTGTAACATATTTGTATTGTAAACCATTATGTAATGGTCGTGTGTAAACAGGATATTTTAGATTATCATTATTTGATAATCTACGTAAAGCTTTTTAAACCTTTATTGATGAAATAAAGGTTATGGTTTGTTTTAAAATGAATGCAGTCTTTGAAAAACGTCTCATATAGAGGTCAAAACCTCGCAACGAAATCAATTAATATGGAACGTTTTTAATCAATAAGAACGGGACATTTCAGTTGGTATCCGAGCGTTGGTCTTAGAGAACCAGAAAATTTGCATTAGTGTGTCTTATCGAGTTTGTTAGGATGCATTAGTGATTCTGGACTTCGACCGTGTTTTCTTTAAAAATTATTGCTTAACATTTTTGTTGGAAACTATATATTTTTAACATAAGAATATTATGTGATATATTAATCTCTTAACGTGTTTGATATTATGTGATAGATGTCTACCTCTAGAACAAGTCCCATTGACTCACCTAATAATAATGAAGAGTCAAATGTAAATTGGAATTATTCGTGGACTGATTCACAAGTTCCCGAAGAGGAACCGGAAGAAGAGTCGGAACCGGAAGAAGAATCGGAACCGGACGAAGAATCAGAACCGGAAGAAGAATCGGAACCGGTGGGGGAAATAATAAAACAGTTAAGTAAAAGAGAATCCTCAACCAACCGACCAAGGTTAATTATGGTCAATGGTGTTTCCGCCAAGGAAGCAAAATATTGGGAGGATTACCAATTCTACGATGAATCGGATTCCGACGAGAATTCCAATGATGTTATAGAAATTACCCCAACTGAATTTAAAAAGGCAAAAGAAAATAATAAGGGAAAGGGCATAAAAATAGAGAAATCTAATTCCAACCCCGATGAACTTTATATGTATTGTCAACCCCCGAAGTTCTTAAGTTGTAACAATGACCCGGGAACCTCTAAACCACCAGGTTTTTCTAAACCAATGTGGACAACGACGGCTCGTATTAGGGGAACGTCATATATCCCTAGAAACTTGGCAAAACGAACCAAAACCGAAGAAGAAGAAACGACCGAGTCGGAATAAGATAGTTGTATTCGTGTGGTGTAATATATGTAATATAGTGTTCTTATGCTTTATGATATATGTAAAAATTGCTTGTATTAATAAGTATTTTTTTATGAATCTAACTCTTGTCTATTTTACAGTTTAAAAACACAAAATGGATAGACAACCCAATATTTTAAGAGACCTACCCGGAGACATGATTGATGAAATCTTGTCTAGAGTCGGCCAGAATTCCTCGGCACAACTATTTAAGGCGAGATCAGTTTGTAAGACATTCGAAGAACGTTCCAAGAATGTCTTGGTTTATAAGAGACTTTCGTTCGAAAGATGGGGGATATCACATTGGGAAATCCATAAGTTACGATGTGTTTTCTTTGACGCATATATTGCGGGGAACCCAAATGCTATTTTACGCAATGGGTTAAGAAATTATTTTGACTCAATATATCCGAATATTGGACTTCGTGATTTAGAAAAAGCGGCTAACTTGCAACATAAAGAAGCATGTTATGCTTACGGATTAGTAATGTTCGCTTCTCACCAAAGTGAGAACAAGAACATCGGGCTACAACTATTAAGCAAAACATTTCCACAAGTGACGGAGTCGGTAATTGGGGTAAGAAATGAGGTTTTTAGATTGTTACGGGACTGTTGGACATTACGTAACCCTCGTCCCTTTGACGACGTTACAACACGCTGTCTTATCAACGGCCATAATGGTTATGTTCCACAAGACCAAGGATGGGAAGTAGTCCTAGTAAAACCAGAATGCATGACTTGTTTCTGGACTTATGAATTACGTGTCTTTATTGCCTTTGCTGAACGACTTGTGTACTAGCTAGAATTATCTTCACAACCATCTTGTATCAAATTTATTGTGTGCTATATTTCATGCTATATGTAAAATAAGCGGTATTGTAAGTTTGTAAAATATTGTATAAAAGTTTGAACGCGAAATATTATTATAATCAGTTTTTCATATAGAATTGTAGTAGTTGAATTGTATATTAGCTACTAAGTATGAACTTAACGGGTAGGTACTACCCGAATTTAAACTTATAAAACGCTAATATGAAGAAAAAGCTTTTATAAATGAGTTCATATTACGCTACGAAATACTATTAACTACTCTTAATATTCTGTATGATTAACTTGTTCCATTTGACTATTTTGAAGGAAATGGCACCGACTACTCGACACACCGTGAATATGAATGAAGAGGAATTCCGTACTTTTCTAGCTTCAAACATAGCCGCAGTACAGGCTGCGCTACATACCAACAATAACCTTGGATCTAGCAGTACAGGAAATCGTGTAGGATGCACCTACAAAGAATACACTGCCTGCAAACCTTTGGAATTTGATGGAACCGAAGGACCGATCGGATTGAAACGGTGGACCGAGAAGGTCGAATCGGTGTTTTCCATAAGTAAGTGTACTGAAGAGGACAAAGTGAAGTACGCTACGCATACCTTCACAGGTTCTGCGTTAACATGGTGGAATACCTATCTAGAGCAAGTGGGACAAGACGATGCGTACGCACTACCGTGGTCAGCATTCAAGCACTTGATGAACGAGAAGTACCATCCCAGAACCGAGGTCAATAAGCTCAAGACAGAACTTAGAGGGTTACGAACCCAAGGATTTGATATCACCACGTACGAAAGTCGATTCACAGAATTGTGCCTATTGTGTCCGGGAGCATTCGAAGATGAGGAAGAGAAGACCGACGCATTTGTGAAAGGATTACCGGAAAGAATCCAAGAAGATATAAGTTCACACGAGCCCGCCTCTATACAACAGGCATGTAGAATGGCTCACAAACTAGTGAACCAGATTGAAGAAAGAATTAAAGAACAGACTGCTGAAGAGGCCAATGTGAAGTAAGTCAAAAGAAAGTGGGAGGAAAACGGTGATAAGAATCACCAATACAATAACAACAGCAATTATAACAATAATCGCAACAACTATCCTAACAATCGCAACATCAATTGCAACTACAACAAACGGCTCAACAACAACAACAACAACAACAACAACAACAACAGCAACTACAACAATCATCCCAACAACAATAATAACCGCAACAACAACAACAATCAGAAACAGCTATGCCAAAGGTGTGAAAAGTATCACTCGGGGTTCTGCACCAAATTTTGCAACAAGTGTAAAAGAAATGGTCATAGCGCGGCGAAGTGTGAGGTCTACGGACCAGGGGTTAATAGAACAAAAGGAACAAATGGTGTCGAAACGAGTAATGGCGGAGCAAGTAGTGTCGGAGCAAGCTATGCCAATGTAGTTTGTTATAAATGTGGAAAACCGGGCCACATTATTAGAAATTGCCCGAACCAGGAGAACACGAATGGACAAGGCCGCGGAAGAGTTTTCAATATTAATGCGGCAGAGGCACAGGAAGACCCGGAGCTTGTTACGGGTACGTTTCTTATTGACAATAAATCTTCTTACGTTTTATTTGATTCGGGTGCGGATAGAAGCTATATGAGTAGAGATTTTTGTGCTAAATTAAGTTGTCCATTGACGCCTTTGGATAGTAAATTTTTACTCGAATTAGCAAATGGTAAATTAATTTCAGCAGATAATATATGTCGGAATCGAGAAATTAAACTGGTTAGAGAAACATTTAAGATTGATTTGATACCAGTAGAGTTAGGGAGTTTTGATGTGATAATCGGTATGGACTGGTTGAAAGAAGTAAAAGCAGAGATCGTTTGTTACAAAAATGCAATTCGCATTATACGAGAAAAAGGAAAACCCTTAATGGTGTACGGAGAAAAGGGCAACACGAAGCTACATCTTATTAGTAATTTGAAGGCACAAAAACTAATAAGAAAAGGTTGCTATGCTGTTCTAGCACACGTCGAGAAAGTACAAACTGAAGAAAAGAGCATCAATGATGTTCCCGTCGCAAAAGAATTTCCCGATGTATTTCCGAAAGAATTACCGGGATTACCCCCACATCGATCCGTTGAATTTCAAATAGATCTTGTACCAGGAGCTGCACCAATAGCTCGTGCTCCTTACAGACTCGCACCCAGTGAGATGAAAGAACTGCAAAGCCAATTACAAGAACTTTTAGAGCGTGGTTTCATTCGACCAAGCACATCACCTTGGGGAGCTCCTGTTTTGTTTGTCAAGAAGAAAGATGGTACATTCAGGTTGTGTATCGACTACCGAGAGTTGAACAAACTTACCATCAAGAATCGCTACCCACAACAGAGAATCGACGACTTATTTGATCAACTACAAGGCTCGTCTGTTTATTCAAAGATTGACTTACGTTCCGGGTATCATCAAATGCGGGTGAAAGAAGATGATATTCCAAAGACTGCTTTCAGAACACGTTACGGTCATTACGAGTTTATGGTCATGCCGTTTGGTTTAACTAATGCACCAGCTGTGTTCATGGACCTTATGAACCGAGTGTGTGGACCATACCTTGACAAGTTTGTCATTGTTTTCATTGATGACATACTTATTTACTCAAAGAATGACCAAGAACACGGTGAACATTTGAGAAAGGTGTTAGAAGTATTGAGGAAGGAAGAATTGTACGCTAAGTTTTCAAAGTGTGCATTTTGGTTGGAAGAAGTTCAATTCCTCGGTCACATAGTGAACAAAGAAGGTATTAAGGTGGATCCGGCAAAGATAGAAACTGTTGAAAAGTGAGAAACCCCGAAAACTCCGAAACACATATGCCAGTTTTTAGGACTAGCTGGTTACTACAGAAGGTTCATCCAAGACTTTTCCAGAATAGCAAAACCCTTGACTGCATTAACGTATAAAGGGAAGAAATTTGAATGGAATGATGAACAAGAGAAAGCATTTCAGTTATTGAAGAAAAAGCTAACTACGGCACCTATATTGTCATTGCCTGAAGGGAATGATGATTTTGTGATTTATTGTGATGCATCAAAGCAAGGTCTCGGTTGTGTATTAATGCAACGAACGAAGGTGATTGCTTATGCGTCTAGACAATTGAAGATTCATGAACAAAATTATACGACGCATGATTTGGAATTAGGCGCGGTTGTTTTTGCATTAAAGACTTGGAGGCACTACTTATATGGGGTCAAAAGTATTATATATATACCGACCACAAAAGTCTTCAACACATATTTAATCAGAAACAACTGAATATGAGGCAGCGTAGGTGGATTGAATTGTTGAATGATTACGACTTTGAGATTCGTTACCACCCGGGGAAGGCAAATGTGGTAGCCGATGCCTTGAGCAGGAAGGACAGAGAACCCATTCGAGTAAAATCTATGAATATAATGATTCATAATAACCTTACTACTCAAATAAAGGAGGCGCAACAAGGAGTTTTAAAAGAGGGAAATTTAAAGGATGAAATACCCAAGGGATCAGAGAAGCATCTTAATATTCGGGAAGACGGAACCCGGTATAGGGCTGAAAGGATTTGGGTACCAAAATTTGGAGATATGAGAGAAATGGTACTTAGAGAAGCTCATAAAACCAGATACTCAATACATCCTGGAACGGGGAAGATGTACAAGGATCTCAAGAAACATTTTTGGTGGCCGGGTATGAAAGCCGATGTTGCTAAATACGTAGGAGAATGTTTGACGTGTTCTAAGGTTAAAGCTGAGCATCAGAAACCATCAGGTCTACTGCAACAACCCGAAATCCCGGAATGGAAATGGGAAAACATTACCATGGATTTCATCACTAAATTGCCAAGGACTGCAAGTGGTTTTGATACTATTTGGGTAATAGTTGATCGTCTCACCAAATCAGCACACTTCCTGCCAATAAGAGAAGATGGCAAGATGGAGAAGTTAGCACGACTGTATTTGAAGGAAGTCGTCTCCAGACATGGAATACCAATCTCTATTATCTCTGATAGGGATGGCAGATTTATTTCAAGATTCTGGCAGACATTACAGCAAGCATTAGGAACTCGTCTAGACATGAGTACTGCCTATCATCCACAAATTGATGGGCAGAGCGAAAGGACGATACAAACGCTTGAAGACATGCTACGAGCATGTGTTATTGATTTCGGAAACAGTTGGGATCGACATCTACCGTTAGCAGAATTTTCCTACAACAACAGCTACCATTCAAGAATTGAGATGGCACCGTTTGAAGCACTTTATGGTAGAAAGTGCAGGTCTCCGATTTGTTAGAGTGAAGTGGGGGATAAACAGATTACGGGTTCGGAGATAATACAAGAAACTACCGAGAAGATCATCCAAATTCAACAACGGTTGAAAACCGCCCAAAGTCGACAAAAGAGCTACGCTGACATTAAAGAAAAGATATAGAATTTGAAATTGGAGAGATGGTCATGCTTAAAGTTGCACCTTGGAAAGGCGTTGTTCGATTTGGTAAACGAGGGAAATTAAATCCAAGGTATATTGGACCATTCAAGATTATTGATCGTGTCGGACCAGTAGCTTACCGACTTGAGTTACCTCAACAACTCGCGACTGTACATAACACTTTCCACGTCTCGAATTTGAAGAAATGTTTTGCTAAAGAAGATCTCACTATTCCGTTAGATGAAATCCAAATCAACGAAAAACTTCAATTCATCGAAGAACCCGTCGAAATAATGGATCGTGAGGTTAAAAGACTTAAGCAAAACAAGATACCAATTGTTAAGGTTCGATGGAATGCTCGTAGAGGACCCGAGTTCACCTGGGAGTGTGAAGATCAGATGAAGAAGAAATACCCGCATCTATTTCCAGAAGATTCGTCAACACCTTCAACAGCTTAAAATTTCGGGACGAAATTTATTTAACGGGTAGGTACTGTAGTGACCCGAACTTTTCCATGTTTATATATATTAATTGAGATTGATATTTACATGATTAAATGTTTCCAACATGTTAAGCAATCAAACTTGTTAAGACTTGATTAATTGAAATAGGTTTCATATACACAATTGACCACCTAAGTTGACCGGTGATTCACGAACGTTAAAACTTGTAAAAACTATATGATGACATATATATGGATATATATATAGTTAACATGATACTATGATAAGTAAACATATCATTAAGTATATTAACAATGAACTACATATGTAAAAACAAGACTACTAACTTAATGATTTTTAAACGAGACATATATGTAACGATTATCGTTGTAAAGACATTTAATGTATATATATCATATTAAGAGATATTCATACATGATAATATCATGATAATATAATAATTTAAAATCTCATTTGATATTATAAACATTGGGTTAACAACATTTAACGAGATCGTTAACCTAAAAGTTTCAAAACAACACTTACATGTAACGACTAACGATGACTTAACGACTCAGTTAAAATGTATATACATGTAGTGTTTTAATATGTATTTATACACTTTTGAAAGACTTCAATACACTTATCAAAATACTTCTACTTAACAAAAATGCTTACAATTACATCCTCGTTCAGTTTCATCAACAATTCTACTCGTATGCACCCGTATTCGTACTCGTACAATACACAGCTTTTAGATGTATGTACTATTGGTATATACACTCCAATGATCAGCTCTTAGCAGCCCATTTTAGTCACCTAACACATGTGGGAACCATCATTTGGCAACTAGCATGAAATATCTCATAAAATTACAAAAATATGAGTAATCATTCATGACTTATTTACATGAAAACAAAATAACATATCCTTTATATCTAATCCATACACCAACGACCAAAAACACCTACAAACACTTTCATTCTTCAATTTTCTTCATCTAATTGATCTCTCTCAAGTTCTATCTTCAAGTTCTAAGTGTTCTTCATAAATTCCAAAAGTTCTAGTTTCATAAAATCAAGAATACTTTCAAGTTTGCTAGCTCACTTCCAATCTTGTAAGGTGATCATCCAACCTCAAGAAATCTTTGTTTCTTACAGTAGGTTATCATTCTAATACAAGGTAATAATCATATTCAAACTTTAGTTCAATTTCTATAACTATAACAATCCTATTTTAAGTGATGATCTTACTTGAACTTGTTTTCGTGTCATGATTCTGCTTCAAGAACTTCGAGCCATCCAAGGATCCATTGAAGCTAGATCCATTTTTCTCTTTTCCAGTAGGTTTATCCAAGGAACTTAAGGTAGTAATGATGTTCATAACATCATTCGATTCATACATATAAAGCTATCTTATTCGAAGGTTTAAACTTGTAATCACTAGAACATAGTTTAGTTAATTCTAAACTTGTTCGCAAACAAAAGTTAATCCTTCTAACTTGACTTTTAAAATCAACTAAACACATGTTCTATATCTATATTATATGCTAACTTAATGATTTAAAACCTGGAAACACGAAAAACATCGTAAAACCGGATTTACGCCGTCGTAGTAACACCGCGGGCTGTTTTGGGTTAGTTAATTAAAAACTATGATAAACTTTGATTTAAAAGTTGTTATTCTGAGAAAATGATTTTTATTATGGACATGAAACTATATCCAAAAATTATGGTTAAACTCAAAGTGGAAGTATGTTTTCTAAAATGGTCATCTAGACGTCGTTCTTTCGACTGAAATGACTACCTTTACAAAAACGACTTGTAACTTATTTTTCCAACTATAAACCTATACTTTTTCTGTTTATATTCATAAAATAGAGTTCAATATGAAACCATAGCAATTTGATTCACTCAAAACGGATTTAAAATGAAGAAGTTATGAGTAAAACAAGATTGGATAATTTTTCTCATTTTAGCTACGTGAAAATTGGTAACAAATCTATTCCAACCATAACTTAATCAACTTGTATTGTATATTATGTAATCTTGAGATACCATAGACACGTATACAATGTTTCGACCTATCATGTCGACACATCTATATATATTTCGGAACAACCATAGACACTCTATATGTGAATGTTGGAGTTAGCTATACAGGGTTGAGGTTGATTCCAAAATATATATAGTTTGAGTTGTGATCAATACTGAGATACGTATACACTGGGTCGTGGATTGATTCAAGATAATATTTATCGATTTATTTCTGTACATCTAACTGTGGACAACTAGTTGTAGGTTACTAACGAGGACAGCTGACTTAATAAACTTAAAACATCAAAATATATTAAAAGTGTTGTAAATATATTTTGAACATACTTTGATATATATGTATATATTGTTATAGGTTCGTGAATCAACCAGTGGCCAAGTCTTACTTCCCGACGAAGTAAAAATATGTGAAAGTGAGTTATAGTCCCACTTTTAAAATCTAATATTTTTGGGATGAGAATACATGCAGGTTTTATAAATGATTTACAAAATAGACACAAGTACGTGAAACTACATTCTATGGTTGAATTATCGAAATCGAATATGCCCCTTTTTATTAAGTCTGGTAATCTAAGAATTAGGGAACAGACACCCTAATTGACGCGAATCCTAAAGATAGATCTATCGGGCCCAACAAGCCCCATCCAAAGTACCGGATGCTTTAGTACTTCAAAATTTATATCATATCCGAAGGGTGTCCCGGAATGATGGGGATATTCTTATATATGCATCTTGTTAATGTCGATTACCAGGTGTTCACCATATGAATGATTTTTATCTCTATGTATGGGATGTGTATTGAAATATGAAATCTTGTGGTCTATTATTATGATTTGATATATATAGGTTAAACCTATAACTCACCAACATTTTTGTTGACGTTTTAAGCATGTTTATTCTCAGGTGATTATTAAGAGCTTCCGCTATTGCATACTAAAATAAGGACAAGATTTGGAGTCCATGCTTGTATGATATTGTGTAAAAACTGCATTCAAGAAACTTATTTTGTTGTAACATATTTGTATTGTAAACCATTATGTAATGGTCGTGTGTAAACAGGATATTTTAGATTATCATTATTTGATAATCTACGTAAAGCTTTTTAAACCTTTATTGATGAAATAAAGGTTATGGTTTGTTTTAAAATGAATGCAGTCTTTGAAAAACGTCTCATATAGAGGTCAAAACCTCGCAACGAAATCAATTAATATGGAACGTTTTTAATCAATAAGAACGGGACATTTCACCAAGAGAGACCACACATGCTAGTTTTGCTACTTCCCATATATACAACTTCATAGGTGCATGTCATATAATTGAACCAAGGCTTGACTCACTTTCTCTCAAGTAATACTAGCATTTTAAACTTGTAAAAAACTGCCAAAAATTCTGCTGCAGCTTGCTGAAGGCCGTGGCCTTTTTGGGGACTCAAGGGAGTTCTAATTTTTTTTTTACAAGCTCATATTTAGCGTCAATCAAATCCTAACTAATTACAAAGGTGTTGGGGTTATTGCTTGTGGGTATTACACACTTGAGGCTTCAAGTTAGAGGTTTTCTTGCCATCATCTTCATCATCATATTGCACTTTTGTAAACTACCCTCAACAAGCTTGAGGAGGTATGAATCTTCTCTACTTGTTCTTATTTGTAAGCATATATTCAAGACTTGATATTTATATGGAATTTAACTTAATGGTTAAACAAATAAACATGAACTTATATTTATGCTTCCGCTTTCTTTAAATCATAAAAATGGTTTTATGAACATGTAAATCTTAAGAACATGTTGTTTATAAGGTTATTAAATTCCATCATCATCCGGGCGCGACGAAAATGTATCTTGATTTAAAGGAGTATTGGTGGCCGGGCATGAAACGTGATGTTGTAAAGTATGTTGAACAATGCTCACGTGTTTGCAAGTTAAAGCCGAACACCAAAAGCCGTATGGTATGTTACGACCGTTAGAAATTCTAAAATGGAAATGGGAGCACATTACTATGGATTTCATTACAATGTAACCAAAGACGGCGAGAACCCAATTTGATTCGATTTGGGTGATAGTTGATCGGTTGACGAAAAGTGGTTTATTTCTTCCCATTTAGGAAGCGATATCGTCGAAGACCTTGGCTAAGTTGTTTATCAAGGAGGTGATATCGAGACACGGTGTAACAACCTGACTTTTTCCGTTTACTAACGTTACTTGTCCGTTAAATATTTAACGGTGATTACTTAGAACTTTATGTGTTTGATTGATCTAAATGCATATTTGATCCTAGTGATTTACTTGAATTAATATGTTATATTAATTTATGAACTTATTTCGGATAGCGAAATAACTAGAAAACGTTACGATTAAGTTAATCGGCTAGAAAGCTTTTCAGTTTACGGAACGCGGAAAAACGACGAAATAATTATTTTTAATAATTATTGACTTTAGAAAAAAACTTATTTAATTTATTATTTATTTAATAAATTAAACCCGGTGAATTCGTTTCAACGACTAGTTAACGTTCCGGAGACCCGGTACGGTTAACGGCACTCGAAACGGACCACGCGCATACAAGAAAATAACGAAACGGATGATATTTCACTTTTAATAATTATTTTATGTAATTATTATGTTTTAAGAGTACTTTTAATTTATTAGAAGTTTTAAGGATTTAAAACGCGTAGAATTCGCTAGAACGCCCGGTTAACGTTCCGGTTTGCGGTTTCGGTCAATGACACTCAGCGGGTTACACAATAGAGTTGCTAGCTAGACCAAAAGAGCCCATGACTCTCCTCCCATGTGGGCCATGGCCGAAATCCACCCCAAACCCCCTTGTTGGACCTTCTTGTTCACTAGTTTGCTTAATGGGTTGTAGTTAGGCCCTAAAGCTAACCCTTAAAGCCCCTAAATAGAAAAACACACTTACTCACTTCCCCCTACCCTAGACCCACGAATTTTACAGCCTCCCATCATCATCTTCATCATCGATCACCATCCCCACAAGAACACCACTCAAAACTCAAAATTAGAACAAATCACGTGCTTCAAAGTTGTTGCTTTCGTCGTTCTACACGCTTGCAACTTGTGTTTTTAAGGTATAATTGATAACCCTAATTATTTTAGATCTTATTTTCTTTAAATTACATAGTGTAATCAATTCTAGTGCTCAATTGATGATGTTTTGTGTTATCGTTTATCGTTTAATAGTTCAATTAACGTTGTTTGCATGAAAAATGAATTTGTATCTTATGGATCTGATAAAATTGACTTATGAACTGATCTTGGATGATTATATATATGGATAGAGATAGAAAAAACTATTGAGTTTGGACTTTGATTTTGCATGATTTCGTTATCGTATGCTTAAGATATGATTAATCGAAGTTTCGTTAGGGTTTCACATGTAATCCGAATTTTCTGAGTTGCATGCTTTGTATTTTAGCTTATGCAGAGTATGCTACTATATTTCTTGTGAAGATTTATGCAATTTAGACTAAATATTTGGTCGAAAGGTTATGTAATGCTCCCGATATGATAAAACGAAGATTTGATTTGTAAAGTATGCTGAATCAGTTTATAAGTTCACATAAAAATTTCTAGAATGAACTAGGAATTGATTTAGACTTTTATCTTCTGTAATATGTTACTATAAGTGTTCCTTGACATGTTTCATTTGTATGCTAACTTGCAAGAACGTCAATTTCCATGAGATATATGCTTATCTATGTGATGCGTCCGATTGATGGCCAAAAACTGATGAGTCTGTAATGTTTTGCGAAACTGTACAAATTGGCTAAAGAAATGCTTCTGAATATTTTATCACTAAAACTTTGAGATGTTTTGAGATGACACCAATTGGCCGTTCGTCTATTTTCTATATTTTATGAAAAATGTTTAAAAACTGACGCGCGAGCAGAAATTTCTGTAATGAACTCAGATTTGATCCTTTCTAATATTGGACTTTTAATTATCGTATGAGGCTTTGGCCGGACTTTTTGGAATCAATTTTAAGTATAGTTATGATCTGGAGTTGATCATAATTTTATGAATTATGTGCTATGTGCTATAGATGTATCTCTTTACGACGTACGAATTTCTAAGGTATGATCTAAGATGAGAAAAATGCGATTTGCTCAACTATGAGCCATAACATGTTATATGACCTAGGTTTGACATTTTGACCATGTTTTCATGACCCACTGAGATGTTTGACTTTAGTTGACCACTTTGACCGAGTTGACTTTTGGTTTGACTTTGGTTGACTTTTGTCGACTTGCTTGGATTAGTTGACTTTTACTTGTTCATTGAGTCAGTCTGAGCACTAGGACTTTGTGTACACTATGGGTTGACATTATGACTTATATGTGTATACTTAAGATGACCTATTTGACTAGGTTACATTGTTCAGTCGAGAGTGTTCGACAACAGTACGATTTACTAAGATCTTTACGAGTGCTTTTGCTAAGGTGAGTCTACAGTCCCATTTTCTTTAACATTTTTGGGATGAGATACATGCTGCTTTTGAAACTATTTCTTAAACTGTGTTTACAAATGTTTTACATATTAGGCACAAGTAACTTAAACGACTATACATATGAGTTCATAGCTTGATTAACTCGTACACTTAATCAGTGTAGCGCCATGATAAGATAAACACGTACACTTAATCAGTGTAGCGCCATGATAAGATAAAAACATACACTTAATCAGTGTAGCGCCATGATAAAATAAACACGTACACTTAATCAGTGTAGCGCCATGATAAGGTAAACTCGTACACTTAATCGGTGTAGCGCCATAAAGCTTTATAATCAAGTGCTCATGATAATTTATACTTTTCCTATGATGTTTTCCAAGAAAATCTTGTGGCCTAACTTACGAAAAGATTTACTAAACCTGTAGATTAACTCAACTTTATGTTGATCCGTTTTGCATGTTTTATCTCAGGTATTAGTTGCTTCCGTTGTAGAACATTGCTGTCATGTAGAAGTCAAGCCAAGCATTGGGACCTGAGTTAATGCGCCGTTAGTGGATTCTGACGGGGTATTACACACGGGGTTCCTATATCTATTATTTCGGATCGAGATACTCGTTTCATATCTCGGTTTTAGGAAAAGTTTCATGATGATATGGGTACACAATTGAAATTGAGCACGGTGTACCATCCTCAAACGGATGGTCAAACTGAACTTACGAACCAAACATTAGAGGATATGTTACGGGCGTGTATTATTGATTTCGGTGGTAGTTGGGATGAGCATTTGCCCTTGGTGTGTGAAGACCCGTCCCAATCCATCCAGAAGAAGTCCATATCGATCATAAACAATTCCCAACAGTTGATTATATCGCGAGGTACTTGACCTCTATATGATACATTTTACAAACATTGCATTCGTTTTTAAAAGACAAACTTTCATTTACATCGACAGTTGACAGACATACATACCATTTCATAATATATCCAAATTTAATTGACTTAATAATAATCTTGATGAACTCAACGACTCGAATGCAACGTCTTTTGAAATATGTCATGAATGACTCCAAGTAATATCTTTAAAATGAGCAATTGTACAGCGGAAGACTTCTTTCATACCTAAGAATAAACATGCTTTAAAGTGTCAACCAAAAGGTTGGTGAGTTCATTAGTTTAACATAAATAATCATTTCATAATTTTAATAGACCACAAGATTTCATATTTCCATTTATCATAAACATACGTCCCATGCATAGAGACAAAAATATCATTCATATGGATTGAACATCTGGTAACCGACATTCACAATATGCATATAAGAATATCCCCATCATTCCGGGATCCTCCTTCGGACATGATATAAATTTCGAAGTACTAAAGCATCCGGTACTTTGGATGGGCCTTGTTGGGCCCGATAGATCTATCTTTAGAGTTCGAGTCAATTAGGGTTTCTGTTCTCTAATTCTTAGATTACCAGACTATAAAGGGGCATATTCAGTTTCGATCATTCAACCATAGAATGTAGTTTCGATTACTTGTGTCTATATCGTAAAACATTTATAAAAGCAGCGCATGTATTCTCAGTCCCAAAAATATATTAAAAAGGAGTAATGAAAACTCACCTAATGTATTTTGTAGTAAAAATACATAGAACGACATTTAACAATTGAACAATGGAGGGTTGGCCTCTGATTCACGAACCTATATCATTTGTATAATCATTAATATATATAATCGTAATCGATTAAATATATTTTATTTTTAATGATGTGATGTATATATTTAATAATTTATAAGTTTCATTTATATATTTTCATTATATATATATATATATATATATATATAATTATTAATATAGTTAAGTTAAATATATTTTTATATGGGAATTACTTGTTTGTAATTAATAATTATGATAATACTAATATTAGTAATAATATTGATACTTTATAATAGTAATAATAAGAATGATAATAATAATTTTAATAATGATATTAATAATGATAATAATATTAAATTGTATTAGAGTAACTATGATAATATTAATTATAATAATTCTTTAAAACATACATTAGTTAAGATTTTAATAATTTTCATAATAATATTTATATCTAAAACTTCTATATTTTTAATCTTAACAATATTATTAAACCTGTATATTTATAGTTATAATAATCATCACTTTCGTGTTTAATTTATAAACTAATGACTATAGTTTCTTTTAATATAAATTTGTATTCATAATCATAATCTACATGTATTCGTATAATTCTAATTAATCTCTTAATCTTTATCATAATACTTTTTGTTATAAATTAACTTCTTTAGAAATCTTGAAATCCTAATATTATTAGCAATGATAATACTAAATTTTGATACAATGTAGTTAATAATAATAATTAACTTAATAATGATAATGATATAACATGTATTAATGTTAATAGTAATAATAATTTACTTATTAATGATAACTATAATTAATAATACTAATAATACTAATTATCATATCCTTAATATCAATAATAATAATAATTCCAATAATAATAATCAAATTGATGATAATACTAATGATAATAATTATAACAATAATAATAATAATAACAATAATAATATTATTAATAATCATGATAGTTACTAATAATAATAGAAATAAAATTTAAGAGTGTATACCCTTTCAAATGTTTGAGTAAAAAGAATTTGCAGTAAACGGGACTCGAACCCGAGACATCTCACTTACTCGCACCAACACCCAACCATTGACCCTTGCTTATTTTTCTGATATAACCTCCAACCAGAATAATATAACTCGCGAAAAAAAAAAACTGTTTCTCCTCCTTCTTCTTTCACTTCTAAAAATCGACCACAGACCCAAATCAAGATCAACTTGTTAACTAATTAGATTTAGGATTAACCAATGAATATATTCAACCTCTTTGGATTCTTGAGCGAATTTAAAAAAAAAATAAAATAAAATAAAACAGTTACTGCCTGTTCGCGTCATTTTTTTTAAAAAAAAATTTGATTTTGATATTGTGATAACTTGAGACCTCGATTCCTTCATGAATTATTTTTCAAATCGTTCCTAAAAACTGTTTCAACCATTAATTTTGACAGAAACAATCTACAAATCTTCAATTTAATTGATGAACACCTGTTTGACTTTTTGACAAGATAACTTTGACCTTCAAATTAGAACTCAAGAAAAAGAATTGAATCCTCAAATTTTGCAGATAGTGTAAATGAACGATTCCTAACAACTTGGCATTATTACATTTTGAATATTGGTTCGATTTTGAATTTTGGTTAAAAAGTGAAAGTACAGAGTGTTGGAGCTCCTCTTTTCTTGAGTTATTATGTTTAATTTCTTTTTCCAATCGCAGGGGTTAATATATATGATGCTGTAGGAATAAATTTTGTTTTGTAATATTACAGAAGTCGACTGGTACCGAAAATCAGACAGTAGAATCTCAAGTAGCAGAACAAAAACAAAAAAATATAAAGTGGATAGGGATGGGTAACAACCATGTACGAAATTATTCTGTTTTTATCTGATAGATCTTTTTCAATAATGTTAATTAATAATATTTATATATATATATATATATATATATATATATATATATATATATATATATATAAATTACCAATAATATTAATACTAATAAATAAAACAATGATATTCATTAATAATAAAGTTAATAATAATAACACTATTACTAATAATAATATTAAGAGTATTAATAATAATAAATCACAATACTATAGTTTTAATGTAATTGATAATACTAATGTTATTAATGATATGGTAATATTACTAATTATATTAGTATTGGTATTAGTAATAATAATATCAAATTTCATATTTATATATTTGCATTAATATCTTTTTTTGTATTCCTCTTATAATTATATATTTATAGATTATCATTAATCTTTTAATAAAAAGGATAGTAATAATACCCTTGCTATTTTAACTAATAATATTATAAGTATAAAAATAATATTTTTACTAATCATACAAATGATATTAATAATATTATTAACGATAATAATAATTAGTTTGTGTTATTTTCTAGAATCTATAATAATAATATTAAAAAAAAAATAATACTAACATAATACTAATAATGATGATAATTAAAAATGATAATGATTAATGATAATTTTCATAACATTATATTAATTATAATAACTATTTATATTATTAATGATAATAAGATTATTAGTAATAATAATAATATATCAATTTATATATATATATATATATATATATATATATATATATATATATATATATATATATATATATATATATATATATATATATATATATATATATATATATATATATATATATATATATATCAAGTTTCATGTTCGTATGTTATATTTATAGTACTAACCCTGATGTTAAAATTGAAAATAATAATATTACTATACCATTTACTTTAGCTTTTAGTTTCAATTTAATATATTACAATTACATATTTTTAACTATGTGGTATATAATAACATATATTCAATATTTAATATTTATTCATGTTATATACGTATTATAATATACATATAATATAAGTTATGGTTATGAAGTATATATATGTATGTACATATTTATTTACAAATAATTGTTCGTGAATCATCGGCACAATCAGAGGGTAAATGAATTCATGTAAACTATTTCAAAGATTTTAAGATTCAAATTTACAGACTTTGCTTATCGTATCGAAATCGTATGAAGATTAAGTTTAAATTTAGTCGGAAATTCCCGGTCATCACAGTACCTACCCGTTAAAGAAATTTCGTCCCGAAATTTGAGTAAGGTCGTCATGGCTAACAATAAATATGTTTTCTTGACGGATATGAGCTGATAAATAGAGTTTTATTACCATAACGTAATTTGAATAAGACAATCAGATTTTTCGAAGAATACGAGTAAAGTCATCACTAAATTGTGAAATGATAAAGATAATTTCATCATAACTTTTGACTAGTCATGGTAGAATTTTAGAAAATACGGTGCGTCTTAACTTCTGACGTTGTCTTGGTTGAATTCCGGAATTCAAGGGATTTATAGAAAATATTCGAAATCTAAAATATTTGATTCTTCGGCGAGTAAGGAAATTAAGATTTCCATAATTAAATACGATGATCTGCCTCGATTTCTCTGTCTGATATTTCCATTATAAATTAAGCTCTTCCATTCCATTATTCTCACCATTCCTATACTTTCTTTCTTAGTTCATACATCCAAAATATTGTGAAAATGCTTAATCCAGTTCTAATCCTTGTTCTTATTGTGACTATCGCAATGATTGTTCTTCTTTTCCAACTCCCACTGGAAGAATCTGTTTATCTCTACTATGCTCTAGGGATTATTGTATTTATAATTCTCCCGTGTCTTTATATTGCTATACGCACTGACATCCACAGTTTTTAATTTCGGTGTTGTCATTGGGCTTTATATTTTCTCTTATACTTCGAAGTCCTTGCTTCTGTTTTTCTATAATCATTGTCATTCCCAGTTAATACTCCCCCTATTTGCTGCGATTTATACTCCAATTTCTATTTCGGAGCTTTGTCCCTTCGTTTCTTCTTCTTGCGATTGGGCATCTCTTGTAATGGTCCAGAATTCGCGGATATAAGTTTCAGAATGAACATTGTTAATGTTCTAAGAAGGGAATGGTAATGGCACGATCTTGATTTGTTAAATTACCAGAATACCCTGGAAAAGACCGAATCATCAAGGAATATTTTCTTGATATTTTAGAGGTTTAAATAGAATACAAGAGTCGTGTAACATGGCACATGATGACATTAAAGTCTGTGAATCATCATGTTTCATTAGAAACTCAGCATGACTTACTATAATATAATCACGGTGATCAAGTGTCATTATATTATACTAACTCATGCATCAGTTCCCAACACTACTTCAAAAACATTCATATTTTAAGCTCGAAAGTTTACAGAATATAGAAACTAACAGTTTCTATATGATGTAACACTGATAGCACGAAAAGATTAATGATTTCAGATAAGGGTAATTATAAAAATATCTTCAGAAATATGGAGAATATTTATAATGAAAGATACGATGATATCTTGGAATTTCTAATATCGAAGTATGATGAAGAAGATTTATCCGTAAGGGTTTAGATTCGGAAGCAAGGTATTCGCTAAGGATTTCATCAGAAACAGAATCATTTATATCCTTTGAAGTAAAACTTATTCTTTGTGATTTGTCCACGGCTTCTTTCATAGTTTCGCATAATCTGCTTTTTGGTACTAGATTTTATATTGAATGTTTCCAATATAATGATACACAGAAAGCACGAAGAGGTATATAATTTCGGACGAGAATTTTTATGAAAATATCCTCAGAAATATCGAAGATATTGATGATGATATTTTGGAATTTCTAAGTTCGATGGTTGATAGAGAAAGACTTTCCGTAAAATTTTAACATGACTTCGGAGCAAGATATTCTCTAAAGATTTCAACGGATCCAGAATTATCTGGATTCTTTAAATATAGGGTATGGTCCTTGTATTTGTCCTTGGTCTCCTTCATGGTTAGCTCAATCCGTTTTCCAGTTCCAACATTTCTGAGCTTTTCCAACATACTATTCTTTATCATCAAACTTCCGTTGATTTAAGGTCGTTTACGGCTATCTACGATTTCTGCTGCTTCATTCAGCTTTTTCAACATTCGAAGTATCGATTTGTAGACTGAGTGCTTTTCAGAATTTTAGAATGAAAGATCATAATTCTAAGAGATAAATGTTATACATGTAACTGTTGATGTAGATATGCTGTGAGTTTTCAAAGTACTGATTGCTGATTCCCGGTAATTGGTATGGCAGTTCTCGTTACAATATGCGAATGAGTATATGGTAGGGTTTAAATGAATAAATATAATAATTTGTCAAAGAGATTTAAGCCAAGAAGTAACGAGGTTGCTGGTACGTCTGTTGGTAATAGGATGGAATACAAAAGATTTCCCGGTAACAATAAAAGAGTACACATATAAATCAAGGTTATAATAAGGTTGTTTCGAACGAAAAGTCAAAGTTAACTTGCTGGAGTCGTGACAAAATTTGCTAATTTGGAAAGGGATTGCAAAGTTATTTTGGGTAATAATAACACTAAAAAAAAGTTTGCATAGCTACATTTTAAACGTTTACTCAGGTTTCGAGTGGTTATAAGTGCATATCTATATGCGTCAATCTTTTCTTCTGTAGATGAAGTGCGGTTGGTTCATCCTCTCGATTGAGGTGTTTTCAAGAATCATGAAAGGTTTGAACGCAGATTGTAATCGTCAAGATACAAATGAGGTTTAAGATGAAATCAAGTGGTAAACTTGAAGAATTGTTTAGTTTCATATATTATAATCAATATTTTAATTCATTTTAATTGTCCAAGGTTGGTAGTCATCAGATGATAGTCCACAGTTGACAGTCCAATAATTCATATATAGTTTAATATATAATATTCGAATTAATTAATACGTGTCGTGACCCGTATACGTCTCAGACTCGAACACAACTCAAAGTATATATATTATTATGGAATCAACCTCAATCCTGTATAGAGAACTCGATCATTACTGCATATAGAGTGTCTATGGTGATTCCAAATAATATATATAGATGCGTCGATATGATATGTCAAAATCTTGTATACGTGTCCCGATATTTAAAGTGCGTAAAATAAATAACAGAAATTAAATGACGATAAATAAAATGCGTAAAGTAAATAACAGAATTTAAATGACCGTAAATAAAATTGCGAGAATATAAATTGCGATAAAATAAATTGCGATAAATAAAATGTAATACGGAATTAACAGTTAGCTAGGAACAGTTAGCTAGGATTTTGTTCGCATGGTTTTTTAATAAAATTTAATATTGTTAATTACTCTGTTTCTAATCAATTTTTATTGTGTCCATTATTTCTTCATTATGCCACTTGTTGGATTCTGATAGGTCAAAATCCAAATATGAAATTGAATTTGAATGAAAATAGTTATTCTTTGGTGAACGGATACGTATCTCGGTGGTTGTAAATAGGATAGTGAATAACTGCTGAATCAGATTCGAAGAATATATAGTGTAACTTATTAATGTGAAATTTAAATATTCCTCGGGTATTACCTACCCGTTAAAATATTTTCACCATTAACAGTTTGTACAAAAGAATTTTTAATTACAATCTTTTTGAAAACATATATACATATATATTTTCTTCAGATGTAATCATGGATTTAATGAGTCAATATGATATTAAACTCATTTGATTTATCATTAGAACAAGAATATATAATCTCTAACATATTAGAGATTACATAATCACCATGTTGAACGAAGATAAATGATGTAGAACGATTCGTAGAACAATAATTATATTCGAGATACAGAATGAGATGTCGAGACATGTATTGTTGATGGTACTGGTGTTGTTATTCATGGTTCTGTTGATGTCGGTGATGTTGCTGAAGCTGGTAAGTTTCACCATGTTCTCCAAATTGATTACTCGAGAGCGAAGCTCGTTGACTTCTTCGATTACCCCGGGATGATTGTCGGTCAGAACGAGCGAATGAATAAGGTTTAGAATCTGAGTTATGATATAGTCGTGGCGAGATATTTGGGAAATGAGGGTGAATTGGTGTTACGAATAGGTTCGCCGGTAAGTGCTTCAGGTTCTTCTCCAAAAGGTGAATTCGGTTAGTGGATATGATCGCCTTCTGCGTGTCTGAAAGGACCCGTCCTAATCCATCTAGACAAAGTCACCAACAACTGGTTCCATTGCGATGATCGACTCCAAATACTGTCTTTAAAATGAGCAAATGCACAGCGGAAATGTTTCTTTCATACCTGAGAATAAACATGCTTTCAAGTGTCAACCAAAAAGTTGGTGAGTTCATTAGTTTATCATAAATAATCATTTCATAATTTTAATAGACCACAAGATTCATATTCCCATTTCTCATAAGCATACGTCCCATACATAGAGACAAAAATATCATTCATATGGATTGAACACCTGGTAACCGACATTCACAATATGTATATTAGAATATCCCTATCATTCCGGGATCCTCCTTCGGACATGATATAATTTTCGAAGTACTAAAGCATCCGGTACTTTGGATGGGGCTTGTTGGGCCCGATAGATCTATCTTTAGAGTTCGCGTCAATTAGGGTTTCTGTTCCCTAATTCTTAGATTACCAGACTATATAGGGTGATATTCGATTTGATAATCCAACCATAGAATGTAGTTTCGATCACTTGTGTCTATTTCGTAAATCATTTATAAAAGCAGCGCATGTATTCTCAGTCCCAAAAATGTAAAGAGTAAAAGGGATTAAATGAAACTCACAGTAATGTATTTTGTAGTAAAAATACATATGACGACATTGAACAATGCAGGGTTGGCCTCGGATTCACGAACCTATATCATTTGTATATTTATTAATATACATAATTGTAATCGAATAAGTTTATATATTTTTATTGGTGATATACTTGTTATATTTAATAATTCATAGGTTTTATTAATTAATTAAGTATGTTTATTTTATATACACTTTTAAATAAATAATTAATACTTATTTATAAAGATTTTAATATAGTTATGTTATGTGTATTAAATATATTTTTAAGTAACTAATATTTATATGATAAAATAATATTGATAATAATAAATAAAAAGTTGTTTCCCTTTTATAATAATAATAATAACAGTTCTTATGATAATTTTACTAACAAAGATGTTTTTAATAAAATGATAGTTTTTCTATTAATGATTCTTTTAAATAATAATTTGTTGTAACAACAATAATAATACTAGTAGTAAAAATTTATAATAATAATATAGTTGTAATAATAATAACAATTCTAATTATAGTAATCATGTTAATAATAATAATAATAATAATAATAATAATAATAATAATAATAATAATAATAATAATAATAATAATAATAATAATAATAATAATAATAATAATAATAATAATAATAATAATAATAATAATAATAATAATAATAATAATAATGGTAATACTACCTTAAAAAGGAAGAGCTTCAAAGAAATAAAAACTGCCACTGTCCGGGCTCGAACCCGAGACCTCTCGGTTAACACAAGCATCCCCAACCACTAAACCATTCATTTATTTCTGTTTTACACTATTCGAATATTTACTTAATATGTATAAACTGTTATCTCTTTCTATTACTCATCATCATAAATAACTTAATCATCCTCATTATCATAATCATAATATGATCGGGTACATCACCTTAATCACGATCCTTATCTACTAACATCACTCTCATCATCAACAATATATCATCATCATTAATCTTATATAACCATCATCATTAAACACAAAATCACGATCATACTCATCATCAAAAAAATCAATATCGTAACATCATATCATAATCCATTTTAGAGTATCATCATCTTTTGAACATCTAACTTTCATCAGTGATAATAAGATTCAATTAATTAGAAACCCTCGATTTGTTTACTTCACCAACGATTCATGCCCGTCACAAAGAGGCTACCACTGTATGGACTTTTCGGCCCAAACATCCCATAAACTAAATCTCAGCCCGTTTAACTAGTAAGGATCTCCACTTGATTAATCATATAAATGAGGGCCCAAGTACCAATATGGGAGTTCTTTTGCAGTTTCTGTTGGGAGACAGATTTCGAAATAGAAACAGTTACCCAAAATATTAACAGACAATATTATACTCACAAGGCCCTACACTTTGACATATAATTGGTTTCTTCTTTGCCACTTGCAAATCGACAAAGCTGGTATTGCTTTTCATTATTTCTTTTGTTTCCTTTTAAAATTGATAGTAACATCAACCAAAAGAATAAAGGTAATTGGTGGTGGTTTTATGTTGAAAACAGAAACAAGTACTAGCAGTAGCAGGAGCAGTTTTTGAATTGATTTTGGGTTGTCGTGAGCTGAAACAGAAACAGAAGGTGACTATACATAGTATGAACAAGATTGAATACAGTGGCACGGGAGATTAATGATGGCGGCTTCTGGTCTCATAAAATAATAGTATGTATGTTCGTGTGGTGTTGGTAATCAGAATAGAAAACTGAAACATTGATTTGTATGGAACCAGAAATAAATAAAAAAAATTAACAGAAATGTAAATAATTCTTCAAGAAGATGATGAATAGTGCCAATTTGCAACAGTAGTCATTCGGGTCTGCAGTTTATTCGATCGTGGTTGGTTTTACTTCGTCATCATAATAGAAGATCATCACAGTGGCCCGAGTAATGAATTGGTGATGTTTTTACGATATGCTTTGTCGAGTAATATCATCTTAAGAGGATTTGGTTTAATTCTTGTTGGGTTCGAATAGAATCAACGAAACCCAGCTGTAATAGTGTTGTTTCCGTGATGTTCGAAATAGAAAAATAATATAGTAATAGTAATAATAGGTTAGGCAATGATGGTGGTCGTGAGATGAAAACTCACGGTGATGATTAATGACGATGATGGAGGTGAATGGCGGGTTGTTATGAAGATGATGATGGTGTAAGTTATGTATGGTGGTGGAGGTTATTGATTATGGTTCATGAAGAAAAAAAAAAGACCGAGAAAAGTGGTGACGGTTGGTGATGGGGTTATAGATGGTGGTTCGTTGGTGATCATAAATAAGAGAGGGAGTGAGATAGGGTGGTGGCGAGTGTTGATGGCCGAAGATGATGGTGGTAGGGATGCCGGTGGTTGTCATGGTGGTGACTACGGTGACTATGGAATGAGAGTTGTGAGGATGTGTTTATATCCCTCTCCAACTTCTATATATGTAGTAGGTGCATATATATGTAATTTACTATATATTAATAATTAATAATAATGACTAAGAATGATAACATAATAATACTTCCAATTTGTGAGTGGAAATGAAAAAGTGACCATAAAGTTAAAAGCAGCTGAAGGTTTTGTTATTTACTACCGACACTTTTCACGGGCTAAGTATCGTGCGAAACCAGTGGTGGATAAAAGTGTTCTAAAAAAATTTTCATATTTTTAAATTAATTATCTTTATTTATTTCAGTCTTTTAGGGTGTAAAATTGGTCATTAATTATATACAGTTATTTAAATAAAAATTAAATTGATTATGAGCTCCCAACCCCAAGTAAAAATACTAAATGTTAAAATTAAACAAATAGATTCTAATTATATTTTTAACAAAGCTATAATCCGTTTAACTTGTTTTCGGATCACTGTTTATTTCGAAATTACAATAGTTTGAATTTAACTTGCTTAATATTGATCGAATGATAAATTAGTGACACCGTCGTTCACTAAATAAATTCGAAATCACATATATATAGTATACTTTATATATTCATAAAATTTATTATATCTTATATTAATTTACATATAATTAATAACAACAATAGCATATAACAGTTTCTTATATATATATAATTATTTATATTTACCTATTGATATATATATACCTATCTATTTACAAATAATGATTCGTGAATCATCGGAAATGGTCGAAGGTCAATGAATACATGAACACAGTTCAAAGTGTTTTGAGACTCAACCTAACAGACTTTGCTTATCGTATCGAGATCATTTAAAGATTAAGTTTAAATTTGGTCGGAAATTCCCAGGTCATCACAGTACCTACCCGTTAAAGAAATTTCGTCCCGAAATTTGAGTGAGGTTGTCATGGCTAACAATAAATATGTTTTTCTTTGACGAATGAGCTGATAAATATAGTTTTTCATCATTACAGAATAATACAGATAAAATAATTCGATTATTCGAAGAGCACGAATGAAACTATCATGAGAGGGGTTCCAACGGCATCGTCCACCTTCGCCCAAAAAACTTGCCCAAATTTTTAGCCGTTAGTAAAATAATAAAAAAATTCCAACGGCTATCCCAACGGTCATTTTTACACTATATAAACACTAACCATATACTTCATTTTATACACTCAAACATATATTTCTTTTATATTTCCATCTTTCTCAAGATCAAGATCAAACACTCCCAAACTGCAAAATGTTAACACTTCCCCCAATGCTTGTTTCATTCGATGTTCATTACGGAGGTGGTTTTCATAATCAAATGAAGGAATATGAGTGGGGCGATAGTATTTCGTTTGAAGATATCGACATTCGTGATGTTGGTTTACAAGATTTGCTATCCCTTCTGAAGGAAAAAGTTCCATGTGAATTCATGTCTGTGTTCTTTTATAGAGACGATTATGATGCGGATTGTAGGGCAAGTTTTCTGTGTACCGATGATCAATGGTACTTTATAAAAGATACCGTTGAAGATCACGGTAAACGCATTTCTTTGTATGCGGTTCTTGAAGATGAAGAGACGTTGGGTTATCGTTACCTCAATGAATCAGTTGAAGCAGTAGTTGAAGCATCAAGAGAAATACCGATGTCTCCAGAGTACCTCACGGATGGTGAAATGACTGGTGAACGCTACTTTGCAGATGACAATTGACGACGACGAGTAGTTTGATTGTAATCTTTTAATTTTTAATTGTCGTGATGTTTTAATTTTTTTTTTTAATTTTTGTAATTTCAGTGTTGTTGTCGAGTTTTATATCTTCCTTTATGTTTCGGAGCTCTTCGTCTTTTTAATCTCCTCTCAATCTCTAGTAAAACGAGTAATGGTCTGGAATTTGTAAGTATGGAGTTTCGAATGAATTTGATGTTATAATCAAGAAAGAACGTAATAGCATGATTTGATTCGTCAAATTACCAGAATCATTGAGAATAGAGCTATCAAGAATATACTTTCTTGATATGTTCTGAAGTTAATTAGAATGAAAGAGTTATGTAACATAACACAAGATGATGGTATGATCTATTGTGAACCATCATGTCCCATTAGAACTCAGCATGACTTACTGTAATATAATCACGTTGATCAAGTTTCATTATATTATACTAACTCATGCATCAGTTCCCAACATTACTTCAATAACAATCATATTTTAAGCTCGAAAGTTTACAGAATATAGAAACTAACTGTTTCTATATGATGTAACACTGATATCATGAAGAGATTAATGATTTCAGATAAGAATACTTATGAAAATATCTTCAGAAATATGGAGGATATTTATAATGAAAGATACGATGATATATTGGAATTTCTAAGTTCGATGGTTGATGGAGAAAGATTTTCCGCAAGATTTTAACATGACTTCGGAGCAAGATATTCTCTAAAGATTTCATCGGATCCAGAATTACCTAGATTCTTTGAATATAGGGTTTGGCCCTTGTATTTGTCATTGATCTCCTTCATGGTTAGCTCAATCCGTTTTTCAGTTCTAACTTTTCTGAGCTTTTCCAACATACTATTCTTTATCATCAAACTTTCGATGATTATGGTCGTTTACGGTTATCTACTATTTCTGCTGCTTCATTCAACTTTTTCAACATTCAGAGTATTGATTTGTGACTGAGTGCTTTTCAGAATTTCAGAATGAGAGATCATAATTATAAGAGATAAATGTCATACATATAACTGTTGATGTAGATATGCTGTGAGTTTTCAAAGTACTGATTGCTGATTCCTGGTAATTGTTATGGCAGTTCTCGTTACAAGATGCGGATGAGTATATGATAGGATTTCAATGAATAAATATAATGATTTGTCAGAGAGATTTAAGCCAAGAAGTAACGAGGTTGCTGGTACGTCTGCTGGTAATATGGTGGAATATAAAAAAAATTCTCCGGTCAAAAGGGTAATCGTATATATCAGGATTATAGTAAGGCTACTTTGAATGAAAAGTTGAAGTTGACTTGCTGCAGCTGTGACAAAATTGGCTACTTTGAAAAGGGATCGCAAAGTTATTTTCGGTAATAACAACGCCAAAGGAATTAGCACAGCTATGTTTTAAACGTTTACTCAGGTTCCTAGATTTTTCAGGTGCATAACTATATGTATCAATCTTTTCTTCCGTAGATGAAGTGCGGTTGTTTCATCCTATCGATTGAGGTGTTTTCAAGAATCATGAAAGGTTTGAACGCAGATTGTAATTGTGATGATACAAATGGGGTTTAAAATGAAATCAAGTGGCAACTTGAAGAATTGTTTAGTTTCATATATTATAATCAATATTTTAATTCATTTTAATTGTCCAGTGTTGGTATTCCACAGTTGATAGTCCACAGTAACAGTCCAGTAATTCATATATAGTTTAATGTATAATATTCGAATTAATTAATAAATATCGTGACCCGTGTACATGTCTCAGACTCGATCACAACTCAAAGTATATATATTATTTGAGAATCAACCTCAACCCTGTATAGAGAACTCGATCATTACTGCATATAGAGTGTCTATGGTGATTCCAAATAATATATATAGATGCGTCGATATATATGTCAAAACCTTGTATACATGTCCCGATATTTAAAGTGCGTAAAATAAATAACAGAAATTAAATGACGATAAATAAAATTGCGAGAATGTAAATTGCGATAATTAAATTGCGATAAATAAAGTGTAATCAGTTAGCTGGGAACAATTAGCTGGGAACAGTTAGCGTGGATTCTTAACAAAATTTCTCATAGTTAATTTGTTTGTTTCTAACAAATTTTATTTTGTCAAATGTTTTCTTCATTATGCCACTTGTTGGATTCTGATAAGTCAAAATCCAAATATGTAATTGGATGAATATGGTTATTCTGTGGTGAACGGATTTGTATATCGGTGGATGTAAGTAGGATAGTATATGACTGTTGAAACAGATTCGAAGAACGTACAATGTAACTTATTAATGTGAAATTTAAATATTCCTCGGGTATTACCTACCCGTTAAAATATTTCACCATTAACAGTTTGTACAGGAGAATTTTTAATTACAATCTTTATGAAAACATATATACATATATATTTTCTTCAGATGTATTCATGGATTTAATGAGTTAATATGATATTAAACTCATTTGCTTTTCGGTTGGAACTAGAATAAATATTCTCTAAAACTATAGAGATTACATATTCGCCATGTCGAACGAAGATAATTGAGGTAGAACGATACGTTGAACGAAGATCATACTCAAAGTACAGATGATGATATTGAAGCATGGATTGTTGATGGTACTGGTGCTGTTATTGATGGTACTGTTGGTGCCAGTGATGTTGCTGAAGCTGGTACATTTTTCACCATATTCTCCGAATTGATTATTCGAGCACGAAGTTCGTTGACTTATTACTTCAGGATGATTGTCGGTCGAAACGAGCGGATGAATAAGGTTCAGAATTGTGGATAGAATATAATCTTGTCGAGTTACCCTGGAAATGAGACTGAAAATGGTGTCTCGAACAGGTTCTCCGGTAAACGCTTCAGGTTCATTGTTAAGAGGTGAATTCGGTTGGTGGAAGGGATTGCCTTCTGCCCGTTTCCATTAATTAAGTCGACTACGAACCCATCAGATGAATTGATAATGGCTGATTGGTTGATTCATGTCGATGACGCTTTTTTCGGAGCTTATGTGAACATCTATGTCGGAATAGCTGTCGGAATAACTATCGGAATAGCTATCGGAATCTGAAGGACTCGAACTGGTTGCAGGATTCATCTCGTACGATTAGATGGAGGATTTTCGATAAGAAATAGATTATAGGATGTAGATTAGTACCCTGCAATACATAATTTACATATGCATATATAATACTAAAATCCCATAAGTTACGGAGGAATCTGCGGAAGTTGTCAGGCAAAGTTACAGTAACAGATACGCTAAGATATAAAGTAGCAGATACGCTAAGATATGAATTTTGTCTATACACTATTCATGCAGTCAATGCAGTAAAACGTGTCTAGACTAAGAATGATAAGCAAGTGATTCCCTAAGAATGATAAGCAGGAAATTTTCGACACGAAATGATAAGCAAAACTTTTGACATGCAGACACGGTCGGAGTCCAGACTCACTAATGCATCCTAACGACTTATCAGTTAGACACACTAATGCAGACCTGGTTCGCTAAGACCACCGCTCTGATACCAACTGAAAGGACCCGTCCTAATCCATCTGGACAAAGTCACCAACAACTGGTTCCATTGCGATGATCGACTCCAAATACTGTCTTTAAAATGAGAAAATGCACAGCGGAAATGTTTCTTTCATACCTGAGAATAAACATGCTTTCAAGTGTCAACCAAAAGGTTGGTGAGTTCATTAGTTTATCATAAATAATCATTTCATAATTTTAATAGACCACAAGATTTCATATTCCCATTTCTCATAAGCATACGTCCCATACATAGAGACAAAAATATCATTCATATGGATTGAGCACCTGGTAACCGACATTCACAATATGTATATTAGAATATCCCCATCATTCCGGGATCCTCCTTCGGACATGATATAATTTTCGAAGTACTAAAGCATCCGGTACTTTGGATGGGGCTTGTTGGGCCCGATAGATCTATCTTTAGAGTTCGTGTCAATTAGGGTTTATGTTCCCTAATTGTTAGATTACCAGACTATATAGGGTGATATTCGATTTGATAATCCAACCATAGAATGTAGTTTCGATCACTTGTGTCTATTTCGTAAATCATTTATAAAAGCAGCGCATGTATTCTCAGTCCCAAAAATGTAAAGAGTAAAAGGGATTAAATGAAACTCACAGTAATGTATTTTGTAGTAAAAATACATATGACGACATTGAACAATGCAGGGTTGGCCTCGGATTCACGAACCTATATCATTTGTATATTTATTAATATACATAATTGTAATCGAATAAGTTTATATATTTTTATTGGTGATATACTTGTTATATTTAATAATTCATAGGTTTTATTAATTAATTAAGTATGTTTATTTTATATACACTTTTAAATAAATAATTAATACTTATTTATAAAGATTTTAATATAGTTATGTTATGTGTATTAAATATATTTTTAAGTAACTAATATTTATATGATAAAATAATATTGATAATAATAAATAAAAAGTTGTTTCCCTTTTATAATAATAATAATAGTTCTTATGATAATTTTACTAACAAAGATGTTTTTAATAAAATGATCGTTTTTCTATTAATGATTCTTTTAAATAATAATTTGTTGTAACAACAATAATAATACTAGTAGTAAAAATTTATAACAATAATATAGTTGTAATAATAATAACAATTCTAATTATAGTAATCATGTTAATAATAATAATAATAATAATAATAATAATAATAATAATAATAATAATAATAATAATAATAATAATAATAATAATAATAATAATAATAATAATAATAATAATAATAATAATAATAATAATAATAATGGTAATACTACCTTAAAAAGGAAGAGCTTCAAAGAAATAAAAACTGCCACTGTCTGGGCTCGAACCCGAGACCTCTCGGTTAACACAAGCATCCCCAACCACTAAACCATTCATTTATTTCTGTTTTACACTATTCGAATATTTACTTAATATGTATAAACTGTTATCTCTTTCTATTACTCATCATCATAAATAACTTAATCATCCTCATTATCATAATCATAATCATAATATGATCGGGTACATCACCTTAATCACGATCCTTATCTACTAACATCACTCTCATCATCAACAATATATCATCATCATTAATCTTATATAACCATCATCATTAAACACAAAATCACGATCATACTCATCATCAAAAAAATCAATATCGTGACATCATATCATAATCCATTTTAGAGTATCATCATCTTTTGAACATCTAACTTTCATCAGTGATAATAAGATTCAATTAATTAGAAACCCTCGATTTGTTAATTTCACCAACGATTCATGCCCGTCACAAAGAGGCTACCACTGTATGGACTTTTCGGCCCAAACATCCCATAAACTAAATCTCAGCCCGTTTAACTAGTAAGGATATCCACTTGATTAATCATATAAATGAGGGCCCAAGTACCAATATGGGAGTTCTTTTGCAGTTTCTGTTGGGAGACAGATTTCGAAATAGAAACAGTTACACAAGATATTAACAGACAATATTATACTCACAAGGCCCTACACTTTGACATATAATTGGTTTCTTCTTTGCCACTTGCAAATCGACAAAGCTGGTATTGCTTTTCCATATTTCTTTTGTTTCCTTTTAAAATTGATAGTAACATCAACCAAAAGAATAAAGGTAATTGGTGGTGGTTTTATGTTGAAAACAGAAACAAGTACTAGCAGTAGCAGGAGCAGTTTTTGAATTGATTTTGGGTTGTCGTGAGCTGAAACAGAAATAGAAGGTGACTATACATAGTATGAACAAGATTGAATACAGTGGCACGGGAGATTAATGATGGCGGCTTCTGGTCTCATAAAATAATAGTGTGTATGTTCGTGTGGTGTTGGTAATCAAAATAGAAAACTGAAACATTGATTTGTATGGAACCAGAAATAAATAAAAAAAATTAACAGAAATGTAAATAATACTTCAAGAAGATGATGAATAGTGCCAATTTGCAACAGTAGTCATTCGAGTCTGCAGTTTATTCGATCGTGGTTGGTTTTACTTCGTCATCAGAATAGAAGATCATCACAGTGGCCCGAGTAATGAATTGGTGATGTTTTTACAATATGCTTTGTCGAGTAATATCATCTTAAGAGGATTTGGTTTAGTTCTTGTTGGGTTCGAATAGAATCAACGAAACCCAGCTGTAATAGTGTTGTTTCCGTGATGTTCGAAACAGAAAAATAATATAGTAATAGTAATAATAGGTTAGGCAATGATGGTGGTCGTGAGATGAAAACTCATGGTGATGATTAATGACGATGATGGAGGTGAATGGCGGGTTGTTATGAAGATGATGATGGTGTAAGTTATGTATGGTGGTGGAGGTTATTGATTATGGTTCATGAAGAAAAAAAAAGACCGAGAAAAGTGGTGACGGTTGGTGATGGGGTTATAGATGGTGGTTCGTTGGTGATCATAAATAAGAGAGGGAGTGAGATAGGGTGGTGGCGAGTGTTGATGGCCGAAGATGATGGTGGTAGGGATGCCGGTGGTTGTCATGGTGGTGACTACGGTGACTATGGAATGAGAGTTGTGAGGATGTGTTTATATCCCTCTCCAACTTCTGTATATGTAGTAGGTGCATATATATGTAATTTACTATATATTAATAATTAATAATAATGACTAAGAATGATAACATAATAATACTTCCAATTTGTGAGTGGAAATGAAAAAGTGACCATAAAGTTAAAAGCAGCTGAAGGTTTTGTTATTTACTACCGACACTTTTCACGGGCTAAGTATCGTGCGAAACCAGTGGCGGATAAAAGTGTTCTAAAAAAATCTCATATTTTTAAATTAATTATCTTTATTTATTTCAGTCTTTTAGGGTGTAAAATTAGTCATTAATTATATACAGTTATTTAAATAAAAATTAAATTGATTATGAGCTCCCAACCCCAAGTAAAAATACTAAATGTTAAAATTAAACAAATAGATTCTAATTATATTTTTAACAAAGCTATAATCCGTTTAACTTGTTTTCGGATCACCGTTTATTTCGAAATTACAATAGTTTGAATTTAACTTGCTTAATATTGATCGAATGATAAATTAGTGACACCGTCGTTCACTAAATAAATTCGAAATCACATATATATAGTAAACTTTATATATTCATAAAATTTATTATATCTTATATTAATTTACATATAATTAATAACAACAATAGCATATAACAGTTTCTTATATATATATATATATATAATTATTTATATTTACCTATTGATATATATATACCTATCTATTTACAAATAATGATTCGTGAATCGTCGGAAATGGTCGAAGGTCAATGAATACATGAACACAGTTCAAAGTGTTTTGAGACTCAACCTAACAGACTTTGCTTATCGTATCGAGATCATGTAAAGATTAAGTTTAAATTTGGTCGGAAATTCCCGGGTCATCACAGTGTCTCCATTGATTAAGTCGACTATGAATCCATCAGATGAATTGGGGATGGATTATTGGTTGATTCATTCTGGTGTCGTTGCTTTCGGAGCTTAGATGACTATCCATTCTGAATAACTGTCAGGATAAATATCGGAATAGCTGTCGGAATCCGAGGGACTCGGTCTAGTTGAGGGATTTATCTCGTACGATCAGATGAAGGATTTTCAACAAGAAATAGATTATAGGATGTAGATTAGTATCCTGCAATACATAATTTACATATACATATATAATACTAAAATCTCATAAGTTACGGAGGAATCTACGGAAACTGTCAGGCAAAGATATCAATAACAGATACGCTAAGATATGAATTAGCAGATACGCTAAGATATGAATTTTGTCTATACACTTTTCATGCAGTCAATGCAATAAGATGTGTCTAGACTAAGAATAATGAGTAGGTAATTTACTAAGGATGATAAGCAAATGATTTCTGACTAGAAATGATAAGCAAAACTTATGACATGCAGACACGGTCGTAGTCCAGACTCACTAATGCCTCCTAACGACTTATCAGTTAGACACACTAATGCAGACCTGGTTCGCTAAGACCTCTGCTCTGATACCAACTGTGAGTAGAGTGGGGACAACCACCGTCCCACCCAGTGCCTTCCCAGCTAACTGCCTGGTGACCACTGAGTGTACCTCAGATACTGATTTTAGGGCCTACCTCTCGGCTACTGCCAACCCTCGTAAGGGATCGCAAGGAGTAAGAGCCAATGCTTCGTCACAGGTAACACTGTGAGAACCTCCTTTACGACTAACCCGCCACACATGGACGGCATTATACCAGCTCTGATACCAACTGTGAAGACCCGTCCTAATCCATCAGGACGAAGTCCATATCGATCATAAACAATTCCCAACAGTTGATTACATCGCGAGGTACTTGACCTCTATATGATACATTTTACAAACATTGCATTCATTTTTAAAAGACAAACTTTCATTTATATCGACAGTTGACAGACATGCATACCATTTCATAATATATCCAAATATAATTGACTTAATAATAATCTTGATGAACTCAACGACTCGAATGCAACGTCTTTTGAAATATGTCATGAATGACTCCAAGTAATATCTTTAAAATGAGCAATTGTACAGCGGAAGACTTCTTTCATACCTGAGAATAAACATGCTTTAAAGTGTCAACCAAAAGGTTGGTGAGTTCATTAGTTTAACATAAATAATCATTTCATAATTTTAATAGACCACAAGATTTCATATTTCCATTTATCATAAACATACGTCCCATGCATAGAGACAAAAATATCATTCATATGGTTTGAACACCTGGTAACCGACATTCACAATATGCATATAAGAATATCCCCATCATTCCGGGATCCTCCTTCGAACATGATATAAATTTCGAAGTACTAAAGCATCCGGTACTTTGGATGGGGCTTGTTGGGCCCGATAGATCTATCTTTAGAGTTCGTGTCAATTAGGGTTTCTGTTCCCTAATTCTTAGATTACCAGACTATAAAGGGGCATATTCAGTTTCGATCATTCAACCATAGAATGTAGTTTCGATTACTTGTGTCTATATCGTAAAACATTTATAAAAGCAGCGCATGTATTCGCAGTCCCAAAAATATATAAAAAGGGAGTAATGAAAACTCACCTAATGTATTTTGTAGTAAAAATACATAGAACGACATTTAACAATTGAACAATGCAGGGTTGGCCTCTGATTCACGAACCTATATCATTTGTATAATCATTAATACATATAATCGTAATCGATTAAATATATTTTATTATTAATGATGTGATGTATATATTTAATAATTTATAAGTTTCATTTATATATTTTCATTTTATATATATAATTGTTAATATAGTTAAGTTAAATATATTTTTATATGGGAATTACTTGTTTGTAATTAATAATTATGATAATACTAATATTAGTAATAATATTGATACTTTATAATAGTAATAATAAGAATGATAATAATAATTTTAATAATGATATTAATAATGATAATAATATTAAATTGCATTAGAGTAACTATGATAATATTAATTATAATAATTCTTTAAAACATACATTAGTTAAGATTTTAATAATTTTCATAATAATATTTATATCTAAAACTTATATATTTTTAATCTTAACAATATTATTAAACCTGTATATTTATAGTTATAATAATCATCACTTTCGTGTTTAATTTATAAACTAATGACTATAGTTTCTTTTAATATAAATTTGTATTCATAATCATAATCTACATGTATTCATATAATTCTAATTAATCTCTTAATCTTTATCATAATACTTTTTGTTATAAATTAACTTGTTTAGAAATCTTGAAATCCTAATATTATTAGCAATGATAATACTAAATTTTGATACAATGTAGTTAATAATAATAATTAACTTAATAATGATAATGATATAACATGTATTAATGTTAATAGTAATAATAATTTACTTATTAATGATAACTATAATTAATAATACTAATTATACTAATTATCATATCCTTAATATCAATAATAATAATAATTCCAATAATAATAATCAAATTGATGATAATACTAATGATAATAATTATAACAATAATAATAATAATAACAATAATAATATTATTAATAATCATGATAGTTACTAATAATAATAGAAATAAAATTTAAGAGTGTATACCCTTTCAAATGTTTGAGTAAAAAGAATTTGCTGTAAACGAGACTCGAACCCGAGACCTCTCGCTTACTCGCATCAACACCCAACCATTGACCCATGCTTATTTTTCTGATATAACCTCCAACCAGAATAATATAACTCGTGAAAGAAAAAAAAATGTTTCTCCTCCTTCTTCTTTCACTTCTAAAAATCGACCACAGACCCAAATCAAGATCAACTTGTTAACTAATTAGATTTAGGACTAACCAATGAATATATTCAACCTCTTTGGATTCTTGAGCGAATTTAAAAAAAATAAAATAAAAATAAAACAGTTACTGCCTGTTCGCGTCATTTTTAAAAAAAAAATTGATTTTGATATTGTGATAATTTGAGACCTCGATTCCTTCATGAATTATTTTTCAAATCGTTCCTAAAAACTGTTTCAACCATTAATTTTGACAGAAACAATCTACAAATCTTCAATTTGATTGATGAACACCTGTTTGACTTTTTGACAAGATAACTTTGACCTTCAAATTAGAACTCAAGAAAAAGAATTGAATCCTCAAATTTTGCAGATAGTGTAAATGAACGATTCCTAACAACTTGGCATTATTACATTTTGAATATTGGTTCGATTTTGAATTTTGGTTAAAAAGTGAAAGTACAGAGTGTTGGAGCTCCTCTTTTCTTGAGTTATTATGTTTAATTTCTTTTTCCAATCGCAGGGGTTAATATATATGATGTTGTAGGAATAAATTTTGTTTTGTAATATTACAGAAGTCGACTGGTACCGAAAATCAGACAGTAGAATCTCAAGTAGCAGAACAAAAACAAAAAAATATAAAGTGGATAGGGATGGGTAACAACCATGTACGGAATTATTCTGTTTTTATCTGATAGATCTTTTTCAATAATGTTAATTAATAATATTTATATATATATATATATATATATATATATATATATATATATATATATATATATATATATATATATATATATATATATATATATTACCAATAATATTAATACTAATAAATAAAACAATGATATTCATTAAAAATAAAGTTAATAATAATAACACTATTAATAATAATAATATTAAGAGTATTAATAATAATAAATCACAATACTATAGTTTTAATGTAATTGATAATACTAATGTTATTAATGATATGGTAATATTACTAATTATATTAGTATTGGTATTAGTAATAATAATATCAAATTTCATATTTATATATTTGCATTAATATCTTTTTTTGTATTCCTCTTATAATTATATATTTATAGATTATCATTAATCTTTTAATAAAAAGGATAGTAATAATACCCTTGCTATTTTAACTAATAATATTAGAAGTATACAAATAATATTTTTACTAATCATACAAATGATATTAATAATATTCTTAACGATAATAATAATTAGTTTGTGTTATTTTCTAGAATCTATAATAATAATATAAAAAAAAAATAATACTAACATAATACTAATAATGATGATAATTAAAAATGATAATGATTAATGATAATTTTCATAACATTATATTAATTATAATAACTATTTATATTATTAATGATAATAAGATTATTAGTAATAATAATAATATATCAATTTATATATATATATATATATATATATATATATATATATATATATATATATATATATATATATATATATATATATATATATATATATATATATATATATATATCAAGTTTCATGTTCGTATGTTATATTTATAGTACTAACCCTGATGTTAAAATTGAAAATAATAATATTACTATACCATTTACTTTAACTTATAGTTTCAATTAAATATATTACAATTACATATTTTTAACTATGTGGTATATAATAACATATATTCAATATTTAATATTTATTCATGTTATATACGTATTATAATATACATATAATATAAGTTATGGTTATGAAGTATATATATGTATGTACATATTTATTTACAAACAATTGTTCGTGAATCATCGGCACAATCAGAGGGTAAATGAATTCATGTTAGCTATTTCAAAGATTTTAAGATTCAACTTTACAGACTTTGCTTATCGTATCGAAATCGTATGAAGATTAAGTTTAAATTTAGTCGGAAATTCCCGGGTCATCACATGGTGGAATTCTCGTACAATAATAGTTATCATACTAGTATTAGGATGCCACCTTATGAGATGCTTTATGGGCGGAGGTGTCGAACTCCGATTAGTTGGGGCGAAGTGGGTCAAAGAGAAATCGGTAGTACCGTTTTAGTTTTAGAGACGAATAGCAAGATTGATATGATACGGGCTCATTTGAAAAAAGCTCAAGATAGACAAAAGGCGTATGCCGACAAACGAAGGCGACCGATTGAGTTTCAAGAAGGTGACATGGTGATTCTTAAAATTTCGCCATGGAAAGGTGTTATTCGGTTTTGAAAATGGGGAAGTTAGCTCCTCAGTTTATTGGGTCATTTAAAATTTTAGCTCGTGTTGGTAAAGTTGCGTATCATTTGGAATTACCCGAAGAGTTTGGAGGGATCCACAATACATTTCATGTTTCCCATCTCTGTAAGTGTCTTGCGGATGATTCGTCATGGGTGCCAATAGACGAGATTGAGCTAAACAATAAGTTAGAGTATATTGAGGAGCCGATTGCTATACTCGATGAGAAGGTTAAAAAGTTGAGAAATAAAGAGGTGGGAACTTTTAAAGTTCAATGGCATCGTAGTAAAGGTTCCGAGTTTACTTGGGAGCCTGAAGAGTTTGTGTTGGTGTATCTTTCCGCTTGTCATGCGGCTTGGATCGCGAGAACGCGCTCCTATTCAAGTGGGGGAGAGTTGTAAGACCCAAATTATTATTATACAGCAGTGTAAATATGGTACATAGAGTGTGGGTATTATTGTGTATTGAAACTGATGTCAGAAACGGTCCAGACCTTCGTGCGCGCCGCGCACACCTAAGGGAGCGCGCCGCGCACTAGCCCTGTGCATAGTTTTCTGCTTTTTAATTAAAAGTAAATGAAGGGTATTTTGGTCTTTTCACATGAGGACAAGTTCAAGGCTGTAAATGGCCAGTTGTGTGGTGGATGAAACACTTTAAACATTTCCACCAACCACTTCATCTCTCCAATTAAAGGTTCTAGAGTGAGAAACCCATTTGAGTGAGAGAAAGCTCAAATCAAGGAGGAAGAAGTTGATTTCGTGCCAAACCGCGTGTGTTAAAGTTATTCATCTAATCACTAGCAACATTGTGATTGTGGTGGTAAGCTCTAACTTTGATTTCCTTATTTTAATTTGTTTAAGGGTTAGGGTTTGAGTTAGTGATGAACATAAAACCCATATTTGGTGATTTTGGGTGTTCTTGGGTAAGATTTGGTCATGAGGACCCAAGGATGACTAACCTAGGGTTTTAGAAATGTTAAAAGGACTTATGAGTCATAATTGGTTAGTTAATTACTAGCACACCTAGTTATTAAGCAAATGGGCGTTAATGGGGTTAGTGGATGACCCGAAATGGGTGTGTGACTTAAAATGGTTAAATAGGTAATAATTGACCTAGTTGGGAAAGATGGGTATGAAGTACCCTAATTATGTAATAGTTAGTGTTGTTGGACCTTAGTCACTACCTTTTAGTGATATGGGATGGTCTTGACCTTGAATGGACGGTTTTGGTGAAAAGGGGGCATTTAATGCATTTAAGTCATTAAATGCACATGAGTGAATGGTTGGTGTTTAGTCCAACTAGTTTGTGAATTGATTGAGTACTTATTATATTAGGTACTTTGCTTTGAACCTTGCAGAAGTATAAACCATTCACCGAAGGCGTTAAAGTGAGTGGAATAATTATGCATGTATGTATATAGTGTATTTATTTTTATGCTATGGTACGAACCACGGAACCGGTAGTGCCACAGTATGTGTGAGTGTGCTATGATGTGAACCACGGAGCCAGTAGCATCATGGTACGTGTGTTGTAGTGTGAACCACGTAGCCGGTAGCACTATAGCACGAGTTGTTAAAGTGTGAACCACGGAGCCGGTAGCACTATAAAAGAGTATGACTCGAGTTGTGATGTGTACCAAGGATCCGGTAGCATCAAAGTGTGAACCATGGAGCTGGTAGCACTATAAAATGAGGTGTGAACCACTGTGCCGGTAGCACCAAAGTGTGAACCACGGAGCAGGTAGCACTATAAAAGGGTATGACTCAAATGCGTAGTGACGTGAACCACGGAGCTGGTAGCGTCATAGCATTGCATATGGTGTGAACCACGGAGCCAATAGCACCATGACGCATTTATGGTTAGCCATATAGTTTGTGTATGCATTGTTGTATAGCATAATATATTATTTCAGTGAATATGCTATTGATTAGGCTAGTTGCGATATTTAAAGGTTATTAGCTTATACCCGGAGTTGGTATGCTAATTGTTATTACTAGCGATTATATGGTGTGTGTAAGTGTATGCAAGTAGGTATATTATATATGTATATGTATAATTATTGCATTCACTAAGCTTTGCTTACCCTCTCATTGTTTACCTTTTTATAGGCTCTGGCGTGGACAAGGGTAAGGGCTTTCGTTTGGATTAGAGATCCCGCTTTGTTTTGATAGGGGACGCTTTTTGGATATGTTAGCTTTTGAAGTTTGACCGAGATTTGGGGATTTTAACGCCCAAACATCATGCTCTAGTGTCGTTTGGAATTTAAACTAGTGTGGTCGAAACTTACATTTTGTATGAAACTCGTATTTCGGCCATATGTGGGCCCGGTTCGTAAAACTTGTTTTATTATTGAAACGTGTTAGTTTTACATATTAGAACATGTTGTGAAAAGCGTTTTGTATAAATATGTCGGGAAGTGGGAGATCTTTAATTGAAATTTGACAAAACCGGACAGAAGCTGTTGGAGTTGTGCACGCCGCGCACACTAGGGTGCTGCGCGCCGCGCACCTATGCTGAATAAAAAAAAATTCGTGTATTCGGTTGGATATTGGGTTGGGTTGTTACATCAGTGCAAGAGATGCTATAAGCATCATACTGGGTACTGTAATGTGGTGTGTAAGAAATGTAAGAGGACGGGAAACATCGGCAAGGATTTTAGGATCAACACCTCAGCTGTGAAAGCAAATCCGAATACGCCAAGGAAGTGCTTCGAGTGCGGCCAACAGGGTCACTTTAAGAACGAATGTCCTAACAAAAAGAAGGATGGCGGGTCAGCACGTGGAAGAGTCTTTAACATGAATGCCAAAGATGCCCGTGAGGATCCTGACTTGGTTACAGGTACATTCACTATTAATAAACTATTAGCTTTTGTCTTGTTTGATACTGGTGCCGATAGGAGTTATATGTGTAGACATTTTTGCTCTAAGTTAGATTGGTCATTAGTTCCTTTGGATGAGAAATATCTTGTTGAGGTGGCTAATGGGAAATTTGAAAAAGTTGATCAAATTTGTCGCGGAAGTATAATAAACCTAGCTGGTGTGGACTTTAAAATTGATTTGATACCCATTAAGTTGGGGAGCTTTGATGTGATAGTCGGCATGGACTGGTTGTCTAAGGTAAAAGCAGAAGTTGTCTGTGGAGAGAAGATTATTCGTATACCTCGCGAGAATGGTGTGCCATTAATAGTTTACGGGGAGAGATGTAGCCCAAAGCTGAACCTTATTAGTTGTATGAAGGCACAAAAGTTCATGAGAAAAGGGCGTTTTGCTATTTTGGCGCATGTGAAGAAATTGGAAGCTGAGGAAAAAAGCGTAAAGGATGTACCGATTGTAAACGAATTCCCTGAAGTTTTTCCAGAAGATTTGTCAGGATTACCCCCACCGCGATCAGTGGAGTTTCAGATTGATCTAGTGTCAGGAACTACACATGTAGCTCACGCACCTTATCGACTTACACTAACTGAAATGCAAGAGTTGCAGAGACAACTACAAGAATTGCTAGACCGTGGATTTATTCGACCAAGTTCTTCGCCTTGGGGCGCTCCCATTTTGTTCGTAAAGAAGAAAGACGGATCTTTCCGTATGTGTATCGATTATTGCGAACTGAACAAGTTGACAATCAAGAACCGGTACCCCCTCCCCAGAATTGATGATATATTCGATCAACTGCAAGGATCAAGTGTTTACTCCAAGATTGATTTGCAATCAGGTTATCACCAGTTGATGGTGAAGGAGGGCGATGACCCTAAGACTGCGTTCCAAACTCATTATGGTCATTATGAGTTTCTTGTGATGCCATTTGGTTTGACTAACACACCTGCTGTGTTTATGGATCTTATGAACCACGTGTGCAAGCCGTATCTAGACAGATTCGTTATCGTATTCATAGATGATATCTTGATCTATTCAAAAAGTGAAGAAGAACAAGAACAATACCTTCGACTCGTGCTTGAACTCTTGAGACAAAAACAACTCTATGCCAAATTCTCCAAGTGTGAACTTTGGTTGAAGGAAGTTCAATTTCTTGGTCATGTTGTAAGCGATCAAGGTATTAAAGTCGATCCCGCGAAAATTGTAGTGACCCAAACTTTTCCGTGATTATATATTATATGAGATTAATATTTACATGAATAAATTTTTCTAACATGTTAAGCTATCAAACTTGTTAAGACTTGATTAATTGAAATAGGTTTCATGTAGACAATTGACCACTCAAATTGACCAGCGATTCACGAACGTTAAAACTTGTAGAAACTATATGATATATATATATATATATATATATATATATATATATAGTTAACATGATATTATGATAAGTAAGTATCTCATTAGGTATATTAACAATGAGTTATATACATAATAATGAGACTACTAAGTTAAGAAACTCGAAACGATATATATAACGATTATCGTTATAACAACGTCTTACTAAATACATATGTATCATATTAAGATATTGTTACACTATATTTAACATGATAAAATGATAATTATATATATCATTAAGAATGTTAACAATGAACTACATATGTAAAACAAGACTACTAACTTAAGAATTTCAAAACGAGACATATATGTAACGATTATTGTAAAAACGGCATTTTAATGTATATATATCATATTAAGATATATTCATACATTATAATATCATGAAAATGTAATAATTTAACATCTCATTAGATATAATAAACATAGGGTTAACAATATTAAATGAGATCATTAACTTAAAGGTTTCAAAACAACACTTACATGTAACGACTAACGATGACTTAATGACTCAGTTAAAATATATATACATGTAGTGTATTTAGATGTATTTGTACACTTTTGAAAGACTTCAAGACAGATATCAAAGTACTTCTACTTAACAAAAATGCTTACAATTGCATTCTCATTCATTTTCATCAACAATTCTACTGGTATACACCCGTATTCGTACTCGTACAATACACAGCTCCTAATTGTATATACTATTGGTATATACACATAATAATTCAGCTCTTAGCAGCCCTAGATAGTCAAAAAACATGTGGAACCAACCATTTGGCAACTAGCATAAATGATTACACTAAAAATCAAACTAATGGAGCCTATATGACAAGCCCTCATTCACGTTTTTTTCTTCACTCACCACACACTTGTATTTTTCAATTTTCTTTCACTCATTTAATCTCTCTCTTGTTCTATGATTATGTTCTAAGTGTTCTTCATCATCTTCATCAAAATCTACATCAATCTAGCTCCTAAATCCATACATAAATCAACTTACAAAACAACTACTCAAGAACACTTCAATAACACTTTCAAGTTTGCAAGTCTACTTCCAAGCTTTCTAATCCATTCCAAATAATCATCCAAGATCAAGAAACCTTTTTTATTTATAGTAGGTTATCTTTCTTATTTAAGGTAATACTCTTATTCAAACTTTTATTCAATTTCTATAACTATAAACTATCTTAATTCGAGTAAAAATCTTACTTGAACTTGTTTTCATGTCATGATTCTACTTCAATAATTTTCAAGCCATCTAAGATTCTTTGAAGCTAGATCATTTCTTGTCACTTCCAGTAGGTTTACCTACTATAATTGAGGTAGTAATGATGTTCATAATATCATTCGATTCATATATATATATATATATATATATATATATATATATATATATATATATAACTATCTTATTCGAAGATTTAAACTTGTAATCACTATAACAAAGTTTAGTTAATTCTAAACTTGTTCGCAAACAAAGTTAATCTTCTAACTTAACTTTTAAAATCAACTAAACACATGTTCTATATCTATATGATATGCTGACTTAATGATTTAAAACCTGGAAACACGAAGAACACCGTAAAACCGGACATACGACGTCGTAGTGAAACCGGGGGCTGTTTTGGGTTAAATAATTAAAAATTATGATAAACTTTGATTTTAAAGTTGTCCTTCTGGGAAAATTATTTTTCTTATGAACATGAAACTATATCCAAAAATCATGGTTAAACTCAAAGTGGAAGTATGTGTTTCAAAATGGTCATCAAGACGTCGTTCTTTCGACTGAAATGACTACTTCTTACAAAAACGACTTGTAACTTTTATTTCTGACTATAAACTTATACTTTTTCTGTTTCGTTTCATAAATTTCAGTTCATTATGAAACCATAGCAATTGGATTCACTCAAAACAGATTTAAAACGAAGAAGTTATGGGTAAAACAAAATTGGATATTTTTGCTTGTTGTAGCTACGTGAAATTTGTAACAAATCCATACTAACCATAACTTAACTAACTTATATTGTATTATACATATCTTGATAGACCATAGACACGTATACAATGTTTTGACATATCATATCGACGTCATCTATATATATTATTTGGAACAACCATAGACACTCTATATGCGGTAATGATCGAGTTAGCTATACAGGGTTGAGGTTGATTCCAAAATAATATATATACTTTGAGTTATAATTGAGTCTGAGATTTGTATACACTAGGTCGTGGATTGATTCGAGATAATATATATTGATTTATTTATGTACTACTAACTGTGGACAATTATTTGTGGACTATAAACGTGGACTATCAACTTAACAAACTTAAATCGTTAAAATGTAATAAAATATGGTATAATTATATTTTGATCATATATATATATATATATATATATATATATATATATATATATATATATATATATATATATATATATATATATATATATATATATATATATATATATATATATATATATATATATATATATATATATTTGTTATAGGTTCGTGAATCAACCCGTGGCCAAGTCTAATTCTCGATGAATTGATAATCTGTGAAAGTAAGTTATAGTCCCATTTTTACTATCTAATATTTTGTGATGAGAATACATACAGTTTTGTAAATGTTTTATAAAATAGACACAAGTACTTGAAATTACATTCTATATTGGATTATGAATACCGAATATCACCCTTTTAGCTTGGTAGCCTAAGAATTAGGGAACAGACACCCTAATTGACGCGAATCCTAAAGGTAGATCTACGGGCACTAACTCCCCCCATACTGGAAAATGGTATGCTTTAGTACTTCTAGTTATTAATACAGATGGATTTCTATTTTAGGGATATTCTATATGCATTTTGTTAATGTCGGTTACCAGGTGTTCAACATATGAATGATTTTTATGCAGATTGCATGTTATTGAAAAATGGAAATGAAAATCTTGTGGTCTATTATTACGATTTGATAAATATATAAGTTAAACCTATAACTCACTAACATTTTTGTTGATGTTTTAAGCATGTTTATTCTCAGGTGATTATTAAGATCTTTCGCTGTTGCATGCTAATTTAAGGACAAGAATTGGAGTCAGCATGCTTGTAATATATTGTTTAAAAATTGCATTCGGAGATTAAATCAATGTGTAATATTATTGTAAACCAATATGTAATATTCGTGTGTAAAACGTTATCTTTTAGATTATCATTACTTGATAATCTACGTTATGGTTTTTGAACCTTTATTGATAAAATAAAGGTTATGGTTTGTTTTTAAAAAAAAAATGAATGCAGTCTTTGAAAAACGTCTCATATAGAGGTCAAAACCTCGCAACGAAATCAATTAATATGAAACGTTTATAATCGATATGAACGTGACATTTCAGTTGGTATCCGAGCGTTGGTCTTAGAGAACCAAAAATTTGCATTAGTGTGTCTAACCGAGTTTGTTAGGATGCATTAGTGAGTCTGGACTTCGACCGTGTTTACTTGAAAAACGATTGCTTAATACTTTTGTTGGAAACTACATATTTTTTTTACATGTAAATATTATGTGATATATTAATCTCTTAACGTATTTGATATTGTTTGATAGATGTCTACCTCTAGTACAAATCCCATCGACTCACCTAATAATAATGAAGAGTCGAATGTATTTTGGGAAGATTCACAAATTCCCGAAGAGGAACCGGAAGAAGAGGAACCGGAAGATGAGGAACCGGAAGAAGAGGAACCAGAAGAAGAAGAGGTTCCGGAGGAAGAAATATTAATAACTACAGAAAAATGGTTAAAAAAAAATCCTCAACCAATGGACCAAAGTTAAAAATGGTCAATGGTGTTTCCGTCGAGGAAGAAAAATATTGGGAAAATTACCAATTTTCCGATGAATCGGATCCCGACGAGGATTCCGATGATGTTATGAAAACTACCCCAGCTCAATTTAATAAAGCAAAAGAAAAAAATAAAGGAAAAGCTATCGAAATAGAAAAACTCGAGTCCAAAACAGATGAACTCTATGTTGACATGAAATATCCCGATGAGATATATCGTAAACACCCGTATTTCTTAAACTTTCACTATAACCCGGGAACATCTAAGCCATCAGGTTTTTCTAGACCATTTGTGAAAAGGACGGCTCGTATTAGAGGAGCACCATCTATCCCTAGAAAATTAGCAACACGAAACGAGTCTGAAGAAGAAGAAACAAGTGAGTCGGAATAAAGAGTTGAAGTTAATTATTATTACCATGCCAATACATGTATTGCAGTGTGTTTGTACTTATATGCTGTATGTAAAAATTACTTGTAATGTTTGTATTCTATCATCCTTTACAAGATCTAATTTTCCATCTCTTTTACAGTATAAAAACACATAATGGACATTAAGGATAGACAACCAAATATTTTAGAAGACTTACCAGGGGATATGATTGATGAAATCTTGTCTAAAGTCGGTCAAAATTCATCGGCACAATTATTTATGGTGAAATTAGTTTGTAGGACATTTGAAAGACGTTCCAGGCATGCCTTGGTTTATAAAAGACTTTCCTTTAATAGATGGTGTATATCACATTGGTGAGAACCTAAGTTATGCCGTGTTTTCTTTAAGGCATTAAGTGCGGGAAACCCTACTACAACTTTCCGCTACGGGATAAGAGCCTATTTTGACTCCACATATCCCAACATAGGACTTAGTTCTTTAGAAAGAGCTTCAAACATGCAACATAAAGAAGCATGTTATGTTTACGGGTTAGTGATGTTCGCTTCTCACCAAATTGAGAAAAAGAACATCGGGTTACAACTTCTAAATAAAACATTCCCACAAGTGACGGATTCAGTAGTTGAAGTGAGAAATAAGGTTTTTAGATTGTTACGGGGCTGTTGGGCATTACGTAACCCTCGTCCTTTTGATGACGTTACAACATGTTGCCTAGCCAACGGCCATAACGGTTATTTTCCACAAGACCAAGGATGGGAAATAGTATTAGTAAACCCGAATGCATGACTTGCTTCTGGACCTATGAATTACGTATATTTATTGCCTTCGCTGAACGACTTGCGTTAAACTAGAATTGTCTTCGCAATTGCCTTGTATCAAAGTTATTGTGTGCTATATTTCATGCTATATGTATAATAGCGGTATTGTACATTTTTAAATTATTGTATAAAAGTTTGAACGTGAAATTTATTATAATCAGTTTTTCATATAGAATTGTAGTAGTTGAATTGTATGTTAGCTACTAAGTATGAACTTAACGGGTAGATACTACCCGAATTAAAACTTATAAAATGCTAATATGAAGAAAAAGCTTTTATAAATAAGTTCATATCATGCTACGAAATACTATTGACTACTCTTAATATTCTATATGATTAACTCAATTCTTTTGGCTATTTTTGAAGGAAATGGCACCGACGACTCGTCAGAACTTAAACATGAGCGAGGAAGACTTCCGTGCTTTTCTTGCTGCGAACATAGCCGCAGTGCAGGCCTCAATGTAAAATAACAACAATAACTCCGGATCTAGCAGTGGAATTAATTCCACAAGGAATCGTGTAGGATGCTCCTACAAAGAATTCACTGCCTGCAAACCTTTGGAATTTGATGGAACCGAAGGACCAATCGGATTGAAACGATGGACTGAGAAGGTCGAATCGGTGTTTTCCATAAGTAAATGTACTGAAGAAGATAAAGAAAAATACGCTACGCATACCTTCACGGGTACTGCGTTAAGATGGTGGAACACCTATCTTGAGCAGGTGGGACAAGATGCTGATTACGCACTACCGTGGTTAGTGTAGAGACCCGTCCTAATCCATCTGGACGAAGTCATCAACATTTGGTTATATCGCGAGGTACTTGACCTCTATATGATACATTTTATAAACATTGCATTCGTTTTTAAAAGACAAACTTTCTTTACATCGAAAGTTGACAGCATGCATACCATTTCATAATACAACCAACTATAATTGACTTAATAATAATCTTGATAAACTCAACGACTTGAATGTAACGTCTTTCGAAATATGCCATGAATGACTCCAAGTAATATCTCTAAAATGAGCAAATGCACAGCGGAAGATTTCTTTCATACCTGAGAATAAATATGCTTTCAAGTGTCAACCAAAAGGTTGGTGAGTTCATTATTTTATCATAACAATCATTTCCATTAATTTTAATAGACCACATGAATTTCATTTCCATTTCTCATAAATAAACGTCCCATGCATAGAGACAAAAATCATTCATATGGATTGAACACCTGGTAACCGACATTAACAAGATGCATATAAGAATATCCCCTATCATTCCGGGAAATCCTTCGGACATAATAAAAATGAATTCGAAGTACTAAAGCATCCGTTACTTTGGATGGGGTTTGTTAGGCCCAATAGATCTATCTTTAGGATTCGCGTCAATTAGGCGTGCACTAATTCTCAAAATTAGTGATGTTCCCTAATTCTTAGGCTACCAAGCAAAAGGGGCATATTCGGCTTCGATCATTCAACCATATAATGTAGTTTCGATTACTTGTATCTATTTCGTAAAACATTTATAAAAATTTTGCATGTATTCTCAGCCCAAAAATATAAAGGGTAAAAAGGTAAATGAAACTCACAATAATGTATTTTGTAGTAAAAATACATATGACGGCACTAAACAAGTGTAGGGTTGGCCTCGAATTCACGAACCTATATCATTAATATATATTAACACATATATTTGTAATCGAACAAATTTATATATATTACATCATAGTTTATATATTATATATTTAATTTTTGTATATATTTTAAATGATTAATATTTATACACGTAGATATATTAATATGTATATATATAATTAGTATTTTGTCAAAATCAATAACTTGTTATATGTAATATTTATAAAAATAATGTTATTAATGATAAAAATTAATTAGATTTAATAATCATAATAATAATAACAATAATGATAATTTAATAATAATAATAATGATAATAATAATTATAATATTCATAAAATTACTAATATTACTAATATTAGCAAAAATAATAGTAAGGTCTATAAAAATAATAATAATTTTAATAAAAATAATAATGATAATAATATTTCTAATAAGAATAATAATAATAATAGTTTTAATGACAAAAATGATAATTTTAATAGTCATGATAATAATAACACTTATACTCATAATGATAATAATGTTAATGGTAATAATAATACTTATCTTTAATAATAATAATGATGTGATAATAATAATATCAATAATAATAATAATAACAATATTAATAAAAGTAATAATAATAATGATAACAATAATAATAATAATAAATAGAAATTCTACCTCAAAACGAAAAGGATTAAAAAAATAATGCCCCAGCCCAGGCTCGAACTTGTGACCTCCCGCTTACCCACAACACCTCCGTCCACTCCTCCCCTTCTGTTTTTCTAATCTATATTACTCCTTAATTTATTTATCCCATCATCTCTCTCGTCCCAAATTAATCATGGCCAAACAACTTAAATCCCATTTTGTATATCCATGTAAATCATATACGGCCCATACCCAGTACTGTTTGTTACTGGCCCAATAATCCGAATATAATACGGCCCAAATATCCTTCGGCACAACTTTAATTTGACCCATCATGGAGTTCTAGCCCAATACATATTTTCAAAACAGATAGCCTGCTTGATCTTTAATTTAAAGAGTTTGGTCTGATTGTTAACAACATGTTATATCCACGTAGCAGGAAAAAAATAGGTTTTTGGTTTATATAAAAAGGAAGGGGGCAGAAATAATGGTAGCGATACAGTTGCAATTAATCATCAACACCCTCAACGTTGTTGTTACAGAAAATAGTAGGCTGCGACACTTCATTACTGTAGCGTCGGTTCTTTGATTTTGAAACAGTAAACAGAAACTTTAGCAATTGCAGTAGCGATGGATGTGGTATGAAACAATTGGGTTTTCTTTGGCCCAACATTTCAATGTTTTTGAAGCCCAAATACAGCCCTCTAGAAAAAGAAATCATATTGCAGAAAAAGAAAAGAACCATTCACGTGTGTCTTTGTCCCACCCACAATCATTAACAAAAATATTCGATGTCTTCTTGTTAATTCAAGTTGCGTGAGCCAACCCTTGATAACGACTAATATTTAAACGATTATTAATATCTTCCATAGTAATGTTACCGGTGTATAGTAATAAGCCAAAGGTTAATGATGGTGTGCGTGTAGGACTAGTTGCAACCAGAAACTAAATAGTAGAAAGTGATGGTGGCTCGTTTTGTGGTGCTTTACGATTAAGAAGAAGGTGGTGGGTTTAGGTTCTTAATGATGAAGGTGGCGGTTGTCACGAAGGAAAAAGAAGAAAAAGAAAACGAATAAAGGTACTGAGTAGCAGCAGGTGCTGGGTGGTCTGTTGATGGTTGTAGTGGTGTTAAGGTGGTGGTTATATGATTGAAGTGGTGGTTCAAATAAAACTTTGAAATGGGTTTGATGGTGTATGGTTGTTCTCGATAGTGGTCTCAAGTAGAGTTTAATGATGGTTATTTTGGGGAGTATCAAGTAACAAAAAAAAATATAACAAACATGTAGGTAACAGAAATAGAAACAGACGACAGAAAAATGGGAACAAGTAGGTTTAATATAGTATAAATTTTAGTGATTTAGATTGATGCGGTGGCGGTATTGGTGTTTCAAATGGAAACATAAAAGGGGAAAAGGGTTGGTGATTATTGATGGTATTTTTCAGAGATAAATAAAAATGGTGGTTGTGGTATTGAATTGAATTAAAAAAATATAATATAAGAAGTGGGTTTCGATGGTTACCGTTTAAAGTGATAGAGAAGGTGAGCTGTCTTGCTGATCACCAGAGATGATGAAGGTGGTGGTGCTTCGTCGAACAGCGAACACTAGTAGTATTTCATGGTTTGGTTGTGAGGTGATCGAAACAAAAGAATAGAAGTGACCGAGTTGCAGTAGTATAAACGTAGACCATGGTTCGATGGTGGTCATGGTGTTTAATGGTGGCCTTTGTAACATCCCGCCTTTTTCCATTTACTTTTCCGTTATACTAATATAAAGTCCGTTATATGTTTATAACATCTCCCGTTGATACGCGTTTTTAAATTATCTCGTTTAGGTAATTCCCGCACCCGAACGAAAGTTGAGGGACTAAACTTGACAAGGGATCAAACCCTTGACTAGGTCAAAGGGTCAAACCCCTTTCACCCATTCATTTCCACCTCCATCTCTCTCTTTCTCTCTAGCAAGAACACACACACCCAAAACCAAATTCATTCAATCATCATCTAAATTCGATCTAGGAGGCTTACAACAAAATAAATTACATATTCGTGATCCTCTCTTCATCCTCTTCGTTTTGGTACCAACTTCATCTCATTTGGGTAACTTTCTAAAATCACTAGATTTTGTGTTCTTGATGTTTTTAACTTATAAAAGTGTTAATTAGTGTCTATGGCTCAAGTCTAACATGAATATATGATTTGTATGCTCGATCTCGTTGTTTTAGTGTAACTAGCATGAACTTGAATTTTGGTGTGTTGTTCTTGAATTTTGGATGATCATATGTTGTTAGATGTTGAAAGTTGATGTATTAAAAGTGTTACTAGTATCATTAACTTCGTTTTGATGTATAGGTTGATTAAGGAAACTCCAAGAACATGATTAGTGATTTTGTGAACTTGGATTAGGGTTTGATAAGCTTTAGATGAACTTTTGATGCACCAAATGCTATGAAATATTGTAGATAAGAATTTTGTTGCAATGTGTGTATGATTACCTTCGAAACGGCATATCATACATGTAAATTGGTTGCCCGAATCATAAAATGCATTTGATGAACTTGAAACTTTGAAAATGGATTCGTAATGATCACTTGACGGAAAATTGGTTATTGAAATTGATGTTTTTGTTTGATGAAACGTGTTTAGTTGTTTTCCTTGTCAAATTACCTTTCCAACGATATATAGTATGCATTTTGAATGTTTTCGGTTCCTAAAATATGTTAATTTGAGTTTTGGTTCGTGACTTGGACCATTCTTTTCTGCAAACTGCATGATTCCCAGGTATTGCGCGCCGCGCATTTACCCGCGCGCCGCGCAGAATCAGAAATCTCAGATGCTTCCCTTCTTGGTTGAGTTCTGACCAGAAATTGCACTGGGTGCGCGCCGCGCAACCCATTGCGCGCCGCGCCGCGCAACCCATTGCGCGCCGCGCATATGCCCAGCTCATTTTTGTTTTTATTTTTCCTTTCACAAAATGTTTCCCGCTTAACCGTAACTCCGATTAACATGAAACTTGGCCATTCTGCTCATAAATGATTTCTCATCATGGGAAAATTGTCGGATACCCGACCCGACCCCGTTGACTTTGACTTTGACCAAGTTTGACTTTTAGTCAAACATAACCAAACGATTATACAATCGTTCTAACATACTTAACTACTTGTATCGTGCATGAAACTTGACAAATTGATTCACATGCTATATTAATCGAGTCGTAACGAGCCATAGGACTAATTGAACATCTTTGACCGTTTGCGTTTACCGTTATTGATACAACCTATATGTTTAGGTCAAGACTAGCTTTGTCTTTGCACACATTTACTTGTTGAAGTACTCTACTACTCGTGCATTCAAGGTGAGATCATAGTCCCACTTTTACTCTTTTTGAACTTACATTTGGGATGAGAAAACATAAACATTTCTTTTACTAAGTGAACACAAGTACAGGAAAACAAACATTCTACATACGAGTTTAGAACAAAATCCTCAATTCGATTATCATTAGTTACACTTGCCGGGTGTAAGCGAGAACTTATGTTGTATGGATCCATATGGGTTTGACAAACCCTCATTCAAACGGTTCGCTACCGTTTACGAATGAAATATATTTTCGAGAAACAGTGTATGTTCTAGCACTAAGTGATGGGGTTCAATGGAAGGAAATGTTAAGCATTGATAATTGGGTGCTCGTGAAACAAACTTTTGGAATGTATTACTATTATTTCATTGATGCAAATCTTGTGGTTCACTTGTACTTACTTACTTAAACCTATGATTTCACCAACGTTTTCGTTGACAGATTTCTATGTTTTTCTCAGGTCCTTGAACGATATATGATACATGCTTCCGCTCATTATTTGATACTTGCATTGGATGTCGAGTATATGTGCATTTCATGGAGCGTCTTTTGACTTTACTTTAAACCGTGTCGCCTAGATTTCATCCATATTATAACGTTGTAACTTAACTATTGGTTGAACAATTCTTGTAAACTTTGGGAACAATCTTTATTTTGAAATGAAGGCGACATATTTTGGTCAAACTTTGTCTTAAAGACTTATGACCACGTAACGGTACCTAAGTAGACGGCACCGTCAAACATGATTTGGTCGGGTCGCTACAGATGGTATCAGAGCGTTGGTTGTAGGAATTTAGAGTTCATTGGTGTCGACCCCGAGTCATAGGGTACATTGGTGAGTCTAGACTACAACCGGCATATAGACTTGAAGTAGGAATTACTTGACTACTTGTGCATTTATACTCGAACGCTTCTACTCATATCTACTCTTAGTTCATCTTAATCTCACGTTGTTTAATTTGATTGACACGCCACCTTGACTATATGAAATGATGTCGAATGCACATATGAATCAGGGTAATATAATTTCCGGGATTATATTACAGTGACTCATATGAACGTTCCGACATTATGACATAAAGAATTTAAGGCGAGTCGAGGAAAAACTTCTCTTTATCTTTATTCTATATCACGGTTAGTATTATTGAGAATACTAATCAATGATATTCTTGTGTCTTGAAGGAACAATGGCTCCTCGTCGTGTACGCCGCAATGAAACTCCCGAACAAGCTCTCGAACGGATGATAGCTACCGCCGTAGATGCGGCCATGGCCGGTCACTCATCCAACAACAATAATAATAACAACCACAACAACAACAACAACAACAACAACAATGGAGCCGGAAACTCAAACGAGAGATGCTCCTATAAAGCTTTCATGGGGTGCAAACCTCACACTTTTGATGGAACCGGGGGACCGGTCGTGCTCACCCGATGGTTTGAGCAAACGGAAGCCGTCTTTAGCATAAGCGGTTGTCGGGACCAAGACAAGGTTAAATACTCCACTCACACCTTCGCCGGTGTCGCTCTTACATGGTGGAATAGTTATGTACAATCGGTGGGTACCGATGAAGCTCATGCCCTCTCTTGGGCCGATCTAAAGGAGAAGATGATTGTTGAATATTTTCCGCGCGAAGAAACCCGAAAGCTTGAGGAAGAACTAAGAGCTTTGAAAGCGGTCGGAAACGATCTTAAAGCTTATAATCAACGCTTCGCCGAACTATCCTTGATGTGTCCTAATCTTGTTAACCCCGAATCTCAAAGGATTGAGCTCTACATGCTCGGTCTTCCAAAAAGCATCAAACAAGGGGTGATGTCATCCAAACCCACTACTCATCAAGCCGCTATGAACATGGCTCGCCAACTAATTGAAACGGTTGACGAAATCGTAGTTCCGGCACCTAAGGCCGAGGATAAATCGGGCGGCAACAAAAGAAAGTGGGAACCCTCCCAATCAAGCAACAACAACTTTGCTAAGAAGCCTTACACCTCCGACGGCAAGAGGGGTTATGCCGGGAACCTACCTCTTTGCAACAAATGCAACAAACATCACTTTGGTGAATGTGGCAAGTTAATTTGCCACCGGTGCCAAGGAGTTGGTCATAAGGCCAACGATTGTAAAAGTGCCACTCCCGTTGCTCGAAAGTGGCCCAATGCACCAAAGATGGGCACTTGTTACGAATGTGGTCAAACGGGTCATTATAGAAATGCATGCCCGAAAAAGAAAGATAACACCAATACGCGCGGCCGAGCTTTCAACATAAACACCGAGGAAGCCCGGGATGACACTGAACTAGTCACGGGTACGTTTCTTCTCAACAATTCTTATGTCTCTTGCTTATTCGATTCATGTGCCGATAAATGCTTTGTATCCAAGACTTTGACTCATTCTTTTAGCACCCCACCTCTCCCATTAGATACCACTTACACCATTGAAGTGGCTAACGGGAAACTATTAAGTGCCGACACATATTACCGGGGGTGTACGATAAACATTTTGGGTAAGGAATTTGAAATTGATTTGATACCCATGGAACTAGGAAGCTTTGATGTAATAATCGGTATGAATTGGTTAGTCAAAACGAAATCTCACATTCTTTGTGATCTTAACGCAATCCGAATTCCTATCGAGAATGGTGAACCTTTGATCGTCTATGGCGATAAGAGTTGCACCGGACTCAACCTCGTTTCGTGTGTTAAAGTTAGAAAACTACTCCGTAAGGGTTGTTTTGCGATCCTTGCTCACGTTAAGAAAGTCGAGTCTGATGAGAAGCACATCGATGATGTGCCAATTGTTAGTGACTATTCCGATGTATTTCCCGACGAATTGCCGGGTCTTCCGCCTCATCGACCGGTTGAATTCCAAATCGATCTTATTCCGGGAGCCGCACCCGTAGCACGTGCACCATATAGACTCGCTCCATCTGAAATGCAAGAATTGCAAAGTCAAATCCAAGAACTACTTGACCGAGGTTTTATCCAACCTAGCCATTCACCTTGGGGCGCTCCGATTTTGTTTGTTAAAAAGAAAGACGGATCCCTACGAATGTGCATTGATTATCGTGAACTAAATAAATTGACGGTTAAGAACCGATATCCTCTTCCTCGCATCGATGACTTCTTTGATCAACTACAAGGGTCTTGTGTATATTCGAAAATCGATCTCCGCTCGGGTTATCATCAATTAAGGGTTAAGGGGGAAGATGTCTCCAAAACCGCTTTCCGGACTCGCTATGGTAGTTATGAATTCCTCGTCATGCCATTTGGTCTCACTAACGCACCGGCGGTGTTCATGGATCTTATGAACCGCGTGTGCAAACCGTATCTCGATAAATTCGTTATTGTGTTCATCGATGATATATTGATCTATTCTAAAAATGAAGAAGAGCACGAACAACATCTCCGACTTGTGCTTGAACTTTTAAGACAAGAACAACTCTATGCCAAATTCTCCAAGTGTGAATTTTGGTTAAAGGAAGTTCAATTTCTTGGTCATGTTGTAAGTGATCAAGGTATTAAAGTCGATCCCACGAAAATCGAAGCCATTAGTAAATGGGAGACTCCTACTACTCCTACTCACATTCGTCAATTCTTGGGTCTCGCCGGGTACTATCGTAGATTCATCGAAAATTTCTCTTTGGTTGCACGTCCTCTAACCGCATTGACTCACAAGGGAAAGAAATTCATTTGGGCGACCGAACATGAATCCGCATTCCAAATCTTGAAAACGAAGCTAACCACCGCTCCTATCTTGTCACTTCCCGAAGGCAATGATGACTTTGTTGTATATTGCGATGCCTCGAAACATGGTTTTGGGTGTGTATTGATGCAACGAACGAAAGTCATTGCTTATGCTTCTCGACAACTCAAAATTCATGAACGAAACTATACGACACATGATCTCGAACTCGGAGCCGTTGTCTTTGCACTTAAAATGTGGAGACACTATCTTTATGGAACCAAGAGTACTATCTTCACCGATCACAAAAGCCTTCAACACATTTTCGATCAAAAGCAACTAAACATGAGACAACGAAGGTGGATTGAAACCTTAAACGATTACGATTGCGAGCTTCGTTACCATCCCGGGAAGGCAAATGTAGTAGCCGATGCCTTAAGTCGAAAAGAAAGAGCGGTGCCTCTTCGTGTCCGAGCCTTAAACATCACCATCCACACAAACCTTAATAGCCAAATTCGGGTAGCCCAAGATGAGGCTCTCAAGGATGAAAACATCTCTCTCGAACACTTGAACGTCCTCACCTCTCGATTCGAAGTTAAAGAAACCGGACTCCGATATTTCGCCGGAAAAATTTGGGTGCCTAGTTATGGGGATCTACGAAGCCTTATTTTAGATGAAGCCCATAAGTCACGATACTCGATTCACCCCGGTGCCAATAAGATGTACCACGACCTTAAACAACTATATTGGTGGCCGAACATCAAAAGGTACGTAGCTACTTATGTTTCCAAGTGTTTGACATGTTCCAAAGTCAAAGCCGAACACCAAAGACCGTCCGGACTACTTCAACAACCCGAGATCCCGCAATGGAAGTGGGAAAGGATAACGATGGATTTTATCACCAAGCTACCAAAAACGACGGGCGGTTATGATACCATTTGGGTTATTGTTGACCGTCTCACCAAATCCGCACACTTCCTTGCCATGAAAGAAACGGACAAAATGGAGAAACTTGCACAACTTTACATTAAGGAGATCGTAGCCCGACACGGTGTACCATTATCGATTATCTCCGACCGAGATGGCCGTTTCGTTTCTAGATTTTGGCATACATTGCAAGAAGCGTTGGGAACGCGTTTAGACATGAGCACCGCATATCATCCTCAAACCGATGGACAAAGCGAACGTACAATTCAAACCTTAGAGGACATGTTACGAGCTTGCGTGGTTGATTTCGGAAAAGCTTGGGACAAGCACTTACCTCTCGCCGAGTTCTCTTACAACAATAGTTATCACGCGAGTATTAAAGCCGCACCTTTTGAAGCGCTATATGGCCGCAAGTGTCGTTCACCTCTTTGTTGGGCCGAGGTAGGCGACGTACAAATCACCGGACCCGAACTCATTCACGAAACCACCGAGAAAATCGTTCAAATCCGAGATAGGCTTAGGACGGCCCGAAGTCGTCAAAAGAGCTATACCGACAAACGACGCAACGACCTTGAATTTCAAGTCGGTGACCGAGTAATGTTAAAAGTCGCGCCTTGGAAAGGTGTAATCCGTTTTGGGAAACGCGGGAAGCTAAATCCGCGGTATATTGGTCCTTTCGAAATCCTGGAGCGTATTGGAACCGTTGCTTATCGTTTAGATCTTCCGCCTCAATTGAACTCTGTTCATCCTACCTTCCATGTATCTAACTTGAAAAAGTGTCTTGCCGAACCCGATATCGTCATCCCTCTCGAAGAACTTACTATTGATGACAAACTTCATTTTGTGGAGGAACCGGTTGAAATTGTGGACACCTCCGTCAAGACATTGAAACAAAGCCGAATCCCGATTGTCAAGGTTCGTTGGAATGCCAAAAGAGGACCCGAGTTTACTTGGGAAAGACAAGATCAAATGCAAAGGAAGTATCCTCATCTATTCGTGAATTCGGAAACGCAAGATCTCGAGGAAGAAACAACGACTACTACGCCTACCTAAATTTCGGGACGAAATTTCTTTTAAGGAGTAGGTAATGTAACATCCCGCCTTTTTCCATTTACTTTTCCGTTATACTAATATAAAGTCCGTTATATGTTTATAACATCTCCCGTTGATACGCGTTTTTAAATTATCTCGTTTAGGTAATTCCCGCACCCGAACGAAAGTTGAGGGACTAAACTTGACAAGGGATCAAACCCTTGACTAGGTCAAAGGGTCAAACCCCTTTCACCCATTCATTTCCACCTCCATCTCTCTCTTTCTCTCTAGCAAGAACATACACACCCAAAACCAAATTCATTCAATCATCATCTAAATTCGATCTAGGAGGCTTACAACAAAATAAATTACATATTCGTGATCCTCTCTTCATCCTCTTCGTTTTGGTACCAACTTCATCTCATTTGGGTAACTTTCTAAAATCACTAGATTTTGTGTTCTTGATGTTTTTAACTTATAAAAGTGTTAATTAGTGTCTATGGCTCAAGTCTAACATGAATATATGATTTGTATGCTCGATCTCGTTGTTTTAGTGTAACTAGCATGAACTTGAATTTTGGTGTGTTGTTCTTGAATTTTGGATGATCATATGTTGTTAGATGTTGAAAGTTGATGTATTAAAAGTGTTACTAGTATCATTAACTTCGTTTTGATGTATAGGTTGATTAAGGAAACTCCAAGAACATGATTAGTGATTTTGTGAACTTGGATTAGGGTTTGATAAGCTTTAGATGAACTTTTGATGCACCAAATGCTATGAAATATTGTAGATAAGAATTTTGTTGCAATGTGTGTATGATTACCTTCGAAACGGCATATCATACATGTAAATTGGTTGCCCGAATCATAAAATGCATTTGATGAACTTGAAACTTTGAAAATGGATTCGTAATGATCACTTGACGGAAAATCGGTTATTGAAATTGATGTTTTTGTTTGATGAAACGTGTTTAGTTGTTTTCCTTGTCAAATTACCTTTCCAACTATATATAGTATGCATTTTGAATGTTTTCGGTTCCTAAAATATGTTAATTTGAGTTTTGGTTCGTGACTTGGACCATTCTTTTCTGCAAACTGCATGATTCCCAGGTATTGCGCGCCGCGCATTTACCCGCGCGCCGCGCAGAATCAGAAATCTCAGATGCTTCCCTTCTTGGTTGAGTTCTGACCAGAAATTGCACTGGGTGCGCGCCGCGCAACCCATTGCGCGCCGCGCATATGCCCAGCTCATTTTTGTTTTTATTTTTCCTTTCACAAAATGTTTCCCGCTTAACCGTAACTCCGATTAACATGAAACTTGGCCATTCTGCTCATAAATGATTTCTCATCATGGGAAAATTGTCGGATACCCGACCCGACCCCGTTGACTTTGACTTTGACCAAGTTTGACTTTTAGTCAAACATAACCAAACGATTATACAATCGTTCTAACATACTTAACTACTTGTATCGTGCATGAAACTTGACAAATTGATTCACATGCTATATTAATCGAGTCGTAACGAGCCATAGGACTAATTGAACATCTTTGACCGTTTGCGTTTACCGTTATTGATACAACCTATATGTTTAGGTCAAGACTAGCTTTGTCTTTGCACACATTTACTTGTTGAAGTACTCTACTACTCGTGCATTCAAGGTGAGATCATAGTCCCACTTTTACTCTTTTTGAACTTACATTTGGGATGAGAAAACATAAACATTTCTTTTACTAAGTGAACACAAGTACAGGAAAACAAACATTCTACATACGAGTTTAGAACAAAATCCTCAATTCGATTATCATTAGTTACACTTGCCGGGTGTAAGCGAGAACTTATGTTGTATGGATCCATATGGGTTTGACAAACCCTCATTCAAACGGTTCGCTACCGTTTACGAATGAAATATATTTTCGAGAAACAGTGTATGTTCTAGCACTAAGTGATGGGGTTCAATGGAAGGAAATGTTAAGCATTGATAATTGGGTGCTCGTGAAACAAACTTTTGGAATGTATTACTATTATTTCATTGATGCAAATCTTGTGGTTCACTTGTACTTACTTACTTAAACCTATGATTTCACCAACGTTTTCGTTGACAGATTTCTATGTTTTTCTCAGGTCCTTGAACGATATATGATACATGCTTCCGCTCATTATTTGATACTTGCATTGGATGTCGAGTATATGTGCATTTCATGGAGCGTCTTTTGACTTTACTTTAAACCGTGTCGCCTAGATTTCATCCGTATTATAACGTTGTAACTTAACTATTGGTTGAACAATTCTTGTAAACTTTGGGAACAATCTTTATTTTGAAATGAAGGCGACATATTTTGGTCAAACTTTGTCTTAAAGACTTATGACCACGTAACGGGACCTAAGTAGACGGCACCGTCAAACATGATTTGGTCGGGTCGCTACAGCCTTCGTTGGTTTTCAAGGTGTGGTTGGTGTTTTATGAGAATGGTGATCCTATATCTAACTCCTCATTCTCTCTATGTAATATACAGAGATATAGAATATATATAAGATTTTAGATATAGATATCTAATAAAATAATAAATATAATAATAATATACTATATAATAATTCCTCACTCAATCAATGAATGCGAGAAACAGAAACGAATAGTAGAGCAGCCATATAATTTGGTTGTTTCTACCGACAGTTTTCACGGACTGTGTATCGTCCACTATTTGAAATCATTGGTGGATAAAAGTCTTCAAAAAATTCCCAAATTTTTTTATAGTACTTATATTTATTTATTTTGGTCATTATGGTATAAAATTCGATCCTAAATTGGTCAAATGAAAATTACATCAACTGTCCCTCTCATTTATGGGTGAAATATAAAAAATGTTAAAATTAAATAATTAGATCCTAAATATACTTTTAATAAGCCTAAAATTTATATTACTCATTTTCGGATCACCGTTATTTTAAAATAATATAAGTTCCTTTTTAAGTAGTTTACTATTAATCGAATGACAATTGAGCGTTGCCATCGTTTATTAAATAACTTTGAAATCAAAAAAAATATATTCTATATACTTTATATATATATATATATATATATATATATATATATATATATATATATATATATATATATATATATATACTCTTTAAATAATAATTATTATATACTATTATTATTTTTCAACATTAATTATAACAATTATATAATATTTCTTTTTATAATATATATATATATATATATATATATATATATATATATATATATATATGCATATCTATATATTATATATTAAATTAATAATATTAAATATACTGATATTATTTAATATATTTATTTCCAACAATTAAATTAAATCATATATTATTTCAAATAATATTTATATATATATATCTATTTACGAATTAGTTGTTCGTGAATCGTTCGGGAGTAATCAAAGGTCAATGATATTATGAATATAGTTTACAAATTTTCGAGACTCAACATTATAGACTTTGCTTATCGTGTCGGAAACATATAAAGATCAAGTTTAAATTTAGTCGGAAATTCTCGGGTCGTCACAGTACCTACCCGTTAAAGAAATTTCGTCCCAAAATTTGAGTGAGGTGGTCATGGCTAACAATAAAAATGTTTTCATGAAGAATATGAGTTGATAAATAGAGTTTTATCATCATTGAGTAATATGGATAAAACAATTCGATTATTCGAACAGTACGAGTGAAGCTATTCACAAAAGAGTGAAATGAATAAATAAAGTTTCGTCTTAACTTTTGACGTTGTCTTGGTTGAATTTCGGAATTCAAGGGATTTAAAGAAAATCTTCAAAATCTAAAAGATTTGATTCTTCGGCGAGTAAAGAAATTAAGATCTCTATAATTGAATACGGTGATCTGCCTCGATTACTCTGTCTGATATTTCCATTATAAATTAAGCTTTTCCGTTCCATTAGTTTTCACCACTCCTACACCTTCTTTCTCAGTTCATATACCTAAAAGATTATAGTAATGCTTAATCCGGTTCTAATCCTTGTTTCTATTCTGACTATCGTAATGATCGTTCTTCTTTTCCAACTTTCATTGAAAGAATCTGTTTACTTCTACTATTACCTTGGGGTGATACTATTCTTAATTATACCATGTGTTTATATTGTTATTCGTATTAATATCCACGGTTTGTAACTTCTGAGTTGTTGTTCGGTTTTATATCTTCCTTTATATTTCGATGTCTCTGCTTCTGTCCTTCTGTAATTATTGACATCCACAGTTAATACTCTCTCCAATTTACTGTGATTTATACTCTCATTTATTTCAGATCTTCATTCTTCTGTTTTTCTCTTCCTGACTTTAAATCAAGCGAATAATGGTCCAGAATTCGTAATTATGGAGTTTCGAAAGAACTTAATGTTCTAAACAAGAAAGAACGAAATCGCACGATTTAATTTGTCAAATTACCCGAATCGCCGAGAATAGAACTATCAAGAATATATTTTCTTGATATGTTTAGAAGTTAAGCAGAATGAAAGAGTTATGTAACATGGCACATGATGACGTTATGATCTGTGAATCATCACGTTCCATTAGAAACTCAGCATGACTTACTGTAATATAATCATGTTGATCAAGTGTCATTATATTATACTAACTTATGCTTCAATTTCCAACACTTCTCCAGAATTCATTAATAATTTATACTTAGATGTTACAAAATATTGAAAACTAACACAGTTTTCAATATAATGTAATACAGATAGCACGAAGAGGTATATAATTTTGGACGAGAATATTTATGAAAATATCTTCAGAAGTATCGAAGATATTTATGATGATATTTTAGAATTTCTAAGTTCGAAAGTTGATAAGAAAAAATTTTCCGCAAGATTTTAACATGACTTCGGAGCAGGATATTCTCTAAAGATTTCATCGGATCCAGAATTACCTGGATTCTTTGAATATAGGGTTTGGTCCTTGTATTTGGCCTTGGTCTCTTTCATGGTTTGCTCAATCTATTTTTCAGTACCAAATTTTCTATCGAGCGTTCCTAACACTCCCTTCTTTATCATCAAACTTTTGGCCGTTTAGACCATCTACAATTTTTCTGTTTCCTCTGCATTTAATGCTATGATATCTGAATAATCGGTTATCAATCCGAGGTGGTTTTGTGACAACCCGAAAATTTCCAACCAAATTTAAACTTTAATCTTTATATGTTTCCGACACGATAAGCAATATTTGTTAAGTTAAATTTCAAGAATTTTAAACTATGTTCATACATTCATTCAACCTCGACCAAGTTCCAACGATTCACGAACCATTAAACGAATATGATTATATATGTATATGTGTATATATATTATAACTTGAAACGTAAACAAAATATTAGATTAAATACTTTATATGATTGTATCTGTTTCAAAATATTTATCAATGGAATTAGAAGATAAGATCAAATGATTGAATTATTAGATATATTGAATTATGATTACAAGTCTCTGTTGAAAGGCCCACGTTGATTTGAGAAATCTTTCCATTTTAACAATATTCAGAAAATGGTAAAGTGATTTATAAATAAGAACAAATTGTCAATCATTGAGAACTAGACAAAGGATAGTGGAAGATTGAATCTCATAAAGACTCGATTGATCTATTTAGTTTCAAACGTACAAAAACGTTTTCAGTTTAAAAAGAACTTTATTATTAAAACGTATATAACTTTTATAAATATCTAGAACCACTTTTGACAACTCATTACTTAACTAGTATGATAAAGATAACGATATTTATATTTTATTTTATTAAATACATATAATGATTTAAATTAATATTATATATATTTATACGCGTATTATACGTACATAGTTTTATACTTTTACTATACTTAAAATTTACCTTTACTTTACTTTAACTTTAATAATTCATACTTTAATAATTCACTTTAATAATTCATACTTTAATAATTCACTTTAATAATTCATACTTTAATAATTCACTTTAATAATTCATACTTTAATAATTCACTTTAATAATTCAAAAATCTATTATAAATAGAATTCAATAGGTTTCATTATTTCATAGAAACTTGAAAATATTTTTCTCTAAACTCTCTCAATCGATTTACATATATATATTTACTCCGTATTATTTCAAGATATTATTAGTATACATAAAATATTACGACGGAGTGCTGTCCAAGTGGTTTCGAAATTGTTTTTCGAGTAGGATAGGATTAAGGAAATTATGGGTTATAGCTATGGAGGTGATTGATTATGATTCATGGGTATGCTCGTGAGGTCAAATAGTGTTTATCATTTCCGTTGCGTCTACGTACCTTTCCTGCAATATTGAATCTCAATATTGATACGTGAGTACTCATAATTTAACTTTTACATACTAATAGTGTATCCCTGACTAGTGCTCGAGTATTTAGGATTATGCATGCTTGTACTTTTGATATTGCCCTTAGACAGGTTAGGTTGAATCTTGAATTAGTTACACTTGCGGTTGAGATAAGGTATAAGATATGCATGTCCTTGGAAAGCTAGCGAAAAATTAAGAACTTTTCCTTTAGATATCGAATGGTTTCGATGAACGGATTAGAAGTTATAATCAATTGAATTTTAGATATTTTTATTAAAAATGATTATTATTATCGTCGTTTTTATCGTCGTTCTAGTTTTATCTGATTATTATGATTATTATTATCTTTATCAATAAAAGGGATTTATCATTAAAAATTGTTATTTTTTTTATTATTACTATAGTTATTATCATTAAAGTTATAATTAGTATTATTATTATTATCCAATTATTATTATTATTATTAGTATTATTATTATTATTTTCATTATTAATATATATATCATTATTTAAAAATGGTTATTGTTATTGTTATTATTATTATTATTACTATATTATCATTAAGATAATTATTAGTATTATCGTTAATAATGTTATAGTAACTATCATTATTAATATTAGTGTAATTAAAACAAATTTTTGTAATACCTAATTATTTTGATTACTATTATTATCATTATTATGAACACGATATAAAAGACGATTAAAAGCTATTAAATGAAACGATTAGGAAATAATGAGTAAGAGTATCATGATGAAATTAAAATATTATAAGATATTGATTTAGATAAAATTATCGTTCTTATTATTTTTATCATTACTATTATTATTAAAAGTATCGTTAGTATTAAAACTATCATTTTAACAAAAATTATCATTTTAATAGAAATGTCATTGTTACTATAAAATATCATTAATATTATTATTTTAAATAGAATTATTATTTTAAAGATAATATTAAAAATTATCGTAAATATTAAAGTTATCATAATTAGAATTATCGTTTTATCATAATGTCATCTTAGTAATTATAAATATTGATATTTTTATAATAATAATTATTATTACAAAATAATACAACTTTTAATTACTATCATTATAGATATTATTTTATCAAATAAATATGTGATACAAACATATTTTACTACGTGTAATAACTTACTTTAATAATACCTATCATATTATCTTTATGATATTAAATGAACCCTATAAATTTTATTACTTAATATATATAAAAGTAAATTTTATTATATAAATTTAATATAAAATTTTATTTATTAATAAATAAATTACATTATTTACTCTAATAAATCTTTTAAAAATATTTAAAAATATAAAACGACGATATTTAAACTATATATTAATCATGTATAGATTTTTGGAAATTATTTTGAGTCAAATTTACTTTTGTTGACTTTTGCATATTAGTCTCGAGCATTAGGTTTGTGGTACACTATGACTTGACCTAATTTGTTAGACAAATATTGACCAACACATAAATATATATAATTAATTTAGGTTCGTGAATCCGAGGCCAACCTTGCACTTGTTCAATGACGTTATATGTATTTTTACTACGAAATACAGTATGGTGAGTTTCATTTGCCTTTTTACCCTTTATATTTTTAGGACTGAGAATACATGCGTTTTTATAAATGTTTGACGAAATAGACACAAGTAATTGAAACTACATTCTATGGTTGAATTATTGAAATCGAATATGCCCCTTTTTATTAAAGTCTGGTAATCTAAGAATTAGGGAACAGACACCCTAATTGACGCGAATCCTAAAGATAGATCTATTGGGCCTAACAAACCCCATCCAAAGTACCGGATGTTTTAGTACTTCGAAATTTATATCATGTACGAAGGAGGATCCTGGAATGATAGGGGATATTCTTATATGTATCTAGTTAATGTCGGTTACCAGGTGTTCACCATATGAATAATTATTTTTGTCTCTATGCATGGGACGTATATTTATGAGAATTGGAAATGAAATTCATGTGGTCTATTAAAATGATGGAAATAAATGATTATGATAAACTAATGAACTTACCAACCTTTTGGTTGACACTTTAAAGCATGTTTATTCTCAGGTGTTGAAGAAATCTTCCGCTGTGCATTTGCTCATTTTAAAGATATTACTTGGAGTCTTTCATAGCATATTTCAAAGAACGTTGCATTCGAGTCATTGAGTTCATCAAAGATTATTATTAAATCAATTTATAGTTGGATAGTGGATATTATGAAATGGTATGCATGCCTGTCAATTTTCGATGTAAAGAAAGTTTGTCTTTTAAAAACGAATGCAATGTTTGTAAAATGTATCATATAGAGGTCAAATACCTCGCAATGTAATCAACTATTGTGAATCGTTTATAATGTATATGAACGGGTCCTTTCAGGTTTCAGGAGACTTTTGTTTTTAGATGATTAAACGCTGATGGTAATATGGTAGAATATAAAAGGTTCGCTAGTAACAATAAAAGAGCACGCATATATATCAAGTTGATGATAAGGTTGTTCCGAACGAAAAGTCGAAGTTGACTTGCTGAAGTTGTGACAAAATTGGCTACTTTGGAAAGGGATTGTAAGGTTATCTTCATTAATAATAACGCCAAAGGAGCTAGTACAGATATGTGTTAAACGTTTAATCAGGTTCAGAGTATTTTCAGGTGCATAACTATATGCATAAATCTTTTCTTCCGTAGATGAAGTGCGGTTGGTTCATACGCTCGATTGAGGTGTTTTCAAGAATCATGAAAGATTTGAACGCAGATTGTAATCATCAAGATACAAATGAGGTTTAAGATGAAATCAAGTGGCAAACTTGAAGAAATGTTTAGTTTCATATGTTATAATCAATATTTTAATTCATTTTAATTGTCCAATGTTGGTAATCCACAGTCAATAGTCCACAGTTAGTAGTTCTATAATTCATATATAGTTTAATATATAATATTTGAATTAATTAATACGTGTCGTGACCCGTTATATACATGTCTCAGACTCGATCACAACTCAAAGTATATATATTATTTGAGAATCAACCTCAACCCTGTACAGCTAACTCAAGCATTACTGCATATAGAGTGTCTATGGTTTGTAGAGACCCGTCCTAATCCATCCGGACGAAGTCCATATCGGTTATAAACGATTCACAGCAGTTGATTACATCACGAGGTACTTGACCTCTATATGATACATTTTACAAACATTGCATTCGTTTTTGAAAAGTCAATCTTTCATTACATCAAAAGTTGACAGCATGCATACCACTTCATAATATATCTAACTATAATTAACTTAACAATAATCTTAATGAACTCAATGACTCGAATGCAACGTCTTTTGAAATATGTCATGAACGACAACAAGTAATATCTTTAAAATGATCAATTGCACAGCGGAAGATTTCTTTCGTACATGAGAATAAACATGCTTTAAAATGTCAACCAAAAGGTTGGTGAGTTCATTAGTTTATCATAATCATTCATTTCCATCTTTTTAATAGACCACAAGATTTTCATTTCTCATAAATATATGTCCCATGCATAGAGACAAAAATAATCATTCATATGGTGAACACCTGGTAACCGACATTAACTAGATACATATAATAATATCCCCTATCATTCCGGGATCCTCCTTCGGACATGATATAAATTTCGAAGTACTAAAGCATCCGGAACTTTGGATGGGGTTTGTTAGGCCCAATAGATCTATCTTTAGGATTCGCGTTAATTAGGGTGTCTGTTCCCTAATTCTTAGATTACCATACTTAATAAAAAGGGGCATATTCGATTTCGATAATTCAACCATAGAATGTAGTTTCACGTACTTGTGTCTATTTTGTAAATCATTTATAAAAATTGCGCATGTATTCTCAGCCCAAAAATATAAAGGGTAAAAAGGCAAATGAAACTCACGCATATAAATATTGAAAAATAGTTATTAAAACATTGCATGTATTCCCAGCCCAAAAATATATATAAAAAGGGAATAATGAAACTCACCTAATGTATTTTGTAGTAAAAATACATATGACTATATTGAACAATGCAGGGTTGGCCTCGGATTCACGAACCTAAATTAAGTATATATATTTATATGTTGGTTAATATCTATCTAACAATTTAGATTAAACAGTAGTGTATCACAATCCTAATGCTCGAGACTAATATACAAAAGTCAACAAAAGTCAATCTGACTCAAAATGATTTCCAAATTTTATACATGATTATTATATAGTTTAAATATCGTCGTTTTATATTTTTAAATATTTTAAAAGATTTTATTGGAGTAAATAATATAATTCATTTATTATTAAAATTTATATAATAAAAAAATATACTTTTATATATCTTAAGTAATAAAATTTATAAAGTTCATTTAATATCATAAAAATAATATGATAGGTAGTATTAATGTAATTATATTACATGTAGTAAAATATGTTTGTATCACATATTTATTTGATAAAATAATATCTATAATAATAATAGTAAGTAAAAGTTGTATTATTTTGTAATAATAATTATTATTCTACTAATAATAATAACAATATTTTTATTTACGAAAAATGGTATTATGATGAAATGATAATTCTTATTAAAAATTAAATTTTATATTAACAATGATATTCCTATTAAGAATAATAATTTTTGTAAAAATGATAGTTTTTTTAATATTAATAATACTTTTAATAATAATAGTGAAAAAAATAATGAAAAACGATAATTTTATCTAAATCAATATCTTACGACATTTTAAATTTCATCATGATACCCATACTCATTATTTCCTAATCGATTCGTTTAATAGCTTTTAATCATCTTTTATATCACGTTCATATTAATGATAATAATAGTAATCATAATAATTAGGTGTTACTAATATTAGTTTTAATTATAATAATACTAATAATAATAAATATTATGATAATATTAATGATAATACTAATAACTATTTTGTTGATAATAATAATAATACTAAATATAACTTTAACGATAAAAACGATAGTAATAATAAAAATAACAATTTTTAATGATAATACCTTTTATTGATAATGATAATAATAATAATAATACTAATATTAATAATAATAATAATTAGAATATAACGACGATAATAACGACGATAATAATAATCATTTTTAATAATAATGCGAAAATTCAATTGACTAAAGCTTCTAATCCGTTCATCGAAACCATTCGATATCTAAATGAAAAGTTCTTAATTTTTCGCTAGCTTTCCGACGACATGCATATCTTATACCTTATCTTAACCGCATATGTAACTAGTTTAGGATTCAACATAACCTATCTAACGGCAATATCAAAAGTACAAGCATACATAATCCTATATACTCGAGCACTAGTCAGGGATACACTATTAATATATAAAAGTGAAGTTATGAGTGCTCACGTATCAATATTGAGATTCAATATTGCACGAAAAGTACGTAGACGCAACGGAGATGATAAACACTAGGTTGACGTTACGAGCATACCTCTGAACCATACCCATAACCTCCATAGCTATAACCCATAAATTTCTTAGCTCTCTCTCATTTAAAAACTCATTTTGAAAATCACCACAATCTAATCCCGTCGTAGTATTTTATGTATAATAATGATACTGATAATAAGATTAATAATAATATTAATAATCTTAATAATAATAATAACAATAACTTTTAATAATAACAATATATGTGGGGAGTAACATCTCAAACTCCTTCCCTCTCAACTACAAATTGTGAATATATATATATATGAATACCAGCAACATGCGTACAAATTGAAGAGCAAAATCTGTCCCGCTCATATAAATATATATAATAATTATAATATTATAATAATATAAACTTAAAAATGTGTGACAGAATTTCAATCATAAAAGTCGCCCACTATGCGTACATGTGACATCTATGTCATTTTCAAATTTTTTTTATTATAATAATCTATTAATTAAATATATTAGATAATAACAAAAAAAAAAAAAACGAAAGACTTGACAATGTAACTTCACGTGTGACTTTTAAGTTTTATTTCCGTGATTTTATGTTTTTTTTTTTAATCCTTGTTTTCATGAACTGGTATTTTATACTCCGTACCAATGGTAAAAAGTTATATAAAAATTTTATATTTTAGGATAAAGTTAAAATATTTATTTTAATCACGACTAAGGAAAATGTGTGATAAAAGTGTACTCATATCTAAAATGCTTTATACGTTTGTTTAAAGAAAATTTACCACCCAAAATGTGTTATATAAAGTTCATAGTTTATATGACTAAAAATATAATTATATCTTTAACAAAAATTGAGTTTTAAAATTAGTTACTTAACTCCAGTCTCATATATATATATATATATATATATATATATATATATATATATATATATATATATATATATATATATATATATATATATATATATATATATATATATATATATATATATATATGTATCTATAGTTCGAAATCTCATAATTTCTTAGTGTAAAAATATATGTAATACACTTGATTATATAACAAACTTAGTACTTGAAAGAAAGAAAGAAAAAAAATATAAATAAAATAAAAAAATATTAAAAAAAATAATAAATAAATATCAAGTAAGAAATTTTACTTCATATGTTGTGCATATGTTATGCGTATCTTACACAAAATACAAAAATTTTAGTTACATATATATAAATAAATAAATAAATATATATATATATATATATATATATATATATATATATATATATATATATATATATATATATATGTCCTACGTGTGATACAAGAAGAAGAAAATTTTTTTTATCAAACATGTCCTAGTCTATTTATTGTTTCTCGTGAGAATACAAACAAAAAAAATATGTATGTGACATTGAGGATTTTTGGAATTTAGTTTCATGTACACATGTTACATATTCAATGCATTCTTATGTATTTGTGGGGAAATGGATTAAAGTAGAAGTGATTAAACTATTAGATGATGGTAAACAATTACAAATTAAGAACTATAGCTAATAATTAAAGCATGATGATGTTGATAACCAATTTGATCTGCGCCACCTAAATATTCAATGTTAATTTAAAGTAGATTGTGGCTCATTGTTTGGCTTTATGCTATCGACACTTTTGTTCTCACTTATAGATCATTTTACCATTTATTCAGAATATTGTTAAAAAGAAAAGTATTCTCAAATCATAGTGGACCTCACAACAGAGACCCATAACAATATCACAATCTTTAAGGGATTTGATAATATCTTTTAATTCAATCGTTTAGTATTATCATATAATCCTGTAGTTAAATATATCAAATAGATATTTAAACCAATAAGTTTAATGTACAGTATTATACATTTAATACTTTGTTAATGGTTTCCAGTTATAATACATATATACATATCTATTTACATATTTACTTGCAAAACAATTTGTTCGTGAATCTTCAGGAATAATCAAGGTCAAATGCATTCATGTAACTGTTCCAAAGTTTTCGAGACTTAACATTACAGAATTTGCTTATCGTGTCGGAATTATATTAAGATCAAGTTTAAATTTGGTCGAAAATTCCCAGGTCGTCACAGTACCTTCCCGTTAAAGAAATTTCGTCCCTAAATTTGAGTGAGGTGGTCATGGCTAACAATAAAAAAAATTTTCTGACGAATATGAGTTGATAAATAGAGTTTTATCATTATTGAGTAATATGGATAAAATAATTTGATTATTCGAAGAGCACGAATGAAGCTATCACAAAAGAGTGAAATGAATAAATGAAGTTTCGTTTAACTTTTGACGTTGCCTTGGTTGAATTCCGGAATTCAAGGGATTAAAAAAAAAATCTTGGAAATCTATAAGATCTGATTCTTCGGTGAATAAAGAAATTAAGATCTCTCTAATTAAATACGGTGATCTGCTTCGATTACTCTGTCTGATATTTCCATTATAAATTAAACTCTTCCGTTCCATTATTCTCACCATTCCTATACTTTCCTTCTTGTCTCATACATCCAAAAGATTCTGAAAATGCTTAATCCAGTTCAAATCCTTATCCTCATCCTTACTATCGCAACAATCATTCTCCTTTTCCAACTTCCACGAGAGGAATCTGCTTTCTTCTACTTCGCCCTTGGGATTATAATGTTTTTAATTCTCCCGTGTCTTTATGTTGCGATAAACATTGACATACACAGTTTGTAATTTATGCGTTGTTATCGGGCTTTATATTCTCCCTTATATTTCGAAGTCCCTTCTTCTGTTTTCCATAATCATTGTCATCCCTAGTTAATGCTCTCTTTTATTTACTGCGATTTATACCCAATTTCTATTTCAGAGCTTTGTCCCTTCGTTTCTTCTTCTTGCGATTAAGCACCGCTTGTAATGGTTCAGAATTCGCAGATATAAACTTCGGAATGAACATTTTTAATGTTCTAAGAAGGAAATCGTAATGGCATGATTTGATTTGTCAAATTACCAGAATCACTGAGAATAGAACTATCAAGAATATATTTGCTTGATATGTTTGGAGGTGAAGTAGAATGAACGAGTCGTGTAACATGGCACATGATGACGTTATGATCTGTGAATCATCACGTTCCATTAGAAACTCAGCATGACTTACTGTAATATAATCACGTTGATCAAGTGTCATTATATTATACTAACTCATGCATCAATTTCCAACACTACTTCAAAACATTCATAATTCATACTCGGATGTTTACAGAATATAGAAACTAACAGTTTCTTATATGATGTAACACTGATAGCGCGAAGAGATAAATGATTTCAGATAAGATTAGTTATGAAAATATCTTCAGAAATATCGAGGATATTTATAATGAAAGATACGATAATATCTTAGAATTTTAGAATCATAGTGTGATGAAGAAATTCATTCACAATGATTTAGAGCAATTAAGAAGTAATGCATTCGCTAAAGATTTCATCAGAATCAGAATCATCGGGATTCTTTATGTACAAGTTTAGTCCTTGTGATTTGTTCAGAGTTTCCTTGATGGTCTGCTCAATCCGTTTTCCAGTTTCAATTTTACTGAGCTTTTCCAACATACTATTCTTTATCATTAAACTTCCAACGGTTAAGGTCGTGTACAGTTTTTGCTGCTGTATTCAGCTTTTTCATAATTTCAGAATAAGAGATCAAAATTCTAAGAGATAAATGTTATATGTATACATATAACTGTTGATGTAGAAATGCTGCAAGATTCAAAATACTGATCAATGCTTCCCGGTATTTGGTATGGCAACTATCGTTATAAGATGTCGATGAGTACATGATGGGGTTTTAATAAATAATTATAGAAATTTTTCGGAGAGATTTAAGCCAAGGAGCAACGAGGTTGCTGGTACATCTACTGGTAATATGGTGGGATATAAAAGGTTCTCCTGTAACAATAAAAAGAGCACACATATATATCAAGGTTATAATAAGGTTGTTTCGAACGAAAAGTAGAAGTTGACTTGCTGGAGCTGTGACAAAATTGGCTAATTTGAAAAGGAATCGCAAAGTTATTTTTGCTAATAAATGCCAAAGGATCTGACGCGGCTACATGTTAAACTTTTACTCAGTTGCCGAGAGTTTCTCAGGTGCATAACTATATGCATAAATCTTTCCTTCTGTAGATGAAGTGCAGTTGATTCATCCTATCGATTGAGGTGTTTTCAAGAATCATGAAAGGTTTGAACGCAGATTGTAATCGTCAAGATACAAATGAAGTTTAGAATGAAATCAAGTGGCAAACTTGAAGAATTGTTTAGTTTCATATATTATAATCAATATGTTAATTCATTTTAATTGTCCAATGTTGGTAGTCCTCAGTTGATAGTCCATAGTTAGCAATTCAATAATTCATATATAGTTAAATATATAATACTCGAATTAATTAATATGTATCGTGACCCGTGTTCATGTCTCAGACTCGATCTCAACTCAAAGTATATATATTATTATAGAATTAACCTCAACCCTGTATAGAGAACTCGATCATTACTGCATATAGTGTGTCTATGGTTATTCCAAATATTATATATATATGTGTCGATATGATATGTCAAAACCTTGTATACGTGTCTCGATATTTAAAGTGCGTAAAATAAATATAGAAATCGAATGACGATAAATAAAATTGCGATAATTAAGTTGCGATAAAACAAAATGTAATCAGTTAGCTAGGATTTTGTTAGCGTAGATTCTTAACAAAATTTCTCATAGTTAGTTTGTTTGTTTCTAACAATTTTTATTTTGTCCAATGTTTTCTTCATTATGCCACTTGTTGGATTCGGATAAATCAAAATCCAAATATGAAATTGGATGAAAATGGTTATTCTGTGGTGAATGGATTCATATATCGGTGGATGTAAGTAGGATAGTAAACGACTGTTGAATCACCTTTGAAGAATATACAGTGTAACTTATTAATGTGAAATTTAAATATTCCCCGGGTATTACTTACCCGTTAAAATATTTTCACCATTAACAGTTTGTACAAAAGAATTTTTAATTACAATCGTTATGAAAATATATTTACATATATATTTTCTTCAGATATAATCATGGAATTAATGAGTTAATATGATATTAAACTCATTTGATTTACCGTTAGAACAAGAATATATAATCTCTAAAATATTAGAGATTACTTAATTGCCATGTCGAACGAAGATAAATGATGTAGAAAAATTCGTAGAACAATGATTATACTTGAGGTACAGAATGAGATGTTGAGGCATGGATTGTTGAAACTTGGGTTGTTGGTGGTACTGGTGCCATTGGTGCTGAGGCTGGTGATGTTACTGGTGTGGGTGATACTGCTGGTGCTTGCAAATTGTATACCGTGCTCTCTAAAGTTAATACTCGAGCTCGGAGTTCTCTAACTTCTTCTACTAACCCTGGTTGATTATCAGTGTGAGGTACAGGTTGGATATCTTCTCTAGTTCCATTAATGGAAGCTTCAAGACGAAAAATTCTTGCAAATAGGGTATAAACGGTGTTACGAACGGGTTCGCCGGTGAGCGGATCAAGTACTCCAAGGTTAGGTGGTAGATTCGATTCATGATATGGAGTACCTTCTTCCCTTTTTCACAGGGTGAGTATGTCGCGAACCCACCCCCATTTTCTCCAGTAATCACGGTAGTTGATTGGTTGGTGTGTTCCTGTCACGCTGTCTTCAGAGTCAGAGGAACTTGGTCGATTCGTAGAGGCCATCTTACGCGATCTCAGGAAGATTTTTGGTATGAAGAGTTTAGTGACAGCAATTGATAGTTGGATGGTATTCTCAATGCATAATTTGCATATATATATATATATATATATATATATATATATATATATATATATATATATATATATATATATATATATATATATATATATAGTACCAGGATCCCTTAAATTAAGGAGAAATTTACGAGAGATATCAGGCAAGGTCTACAGTAACAGATACCCTAAGATATGAATTGTTAGATACGCTAATATATGAATTTTTGTCTATACACTATTCATGCAGTTAATGCAGTAAAAACGTGTCTAGACTAAGAATAATGAGTAGGTAATTTTCTAAGGATGATAAGCAGATGATTTCTGACAAAAATGATAAGCAAAACTTTTGACATGCAGACACGGTCGAAGTCCAGACTCACTAATGCATCCTACCGACTATCAGTTAGACACACTAATACAAGTCCTGGTTCGCTAAGACCACCTCTCTGATACCAACTGTAGAGACCAGTCCTAATCTATCCGGATGAAGTCCATATCGATTATAAACGATTCACAACAGTTGATTACATCACGAGGTACTTGACCTCTATATGATACATTTTACAAACATTGCATTCGTTTTTGAAAAGTCAATCTTTCATTACATCAAAAGTTGACGGCATGCATACCACTTCATAATATATCTAACTATAATTAACTTAACAATAATCTTAATGAACTCAACGACTCGAATGCAACGTCTTTTGAAATATGTCATGAACGACTCCAAGTAATATCTTTAAAATGATCAATTGCACAGCGGAAGATTTCTTTCGTACATGAGAATAAACATGCTTTAAAGTGTCAACCAAAAGGTTGGTGAGCTCATTAGTTTATCATAATCATTCATTTCCATCTTTTTAATAGACCACAAGATTTTCATTTCTCATAAATATATGTCCCATGCATAGAGACAAAAATAATCATTCATATGGTGAACACCTGGTAACCAACATTAACTAGATACATATAATAATATCCCCTATCATTCCGGGATCCTCCTTCGGATATGATATAAATTTCGAAGTACTAAAGCATCCGGTACTTTGGATGGGGTTTGTTAGGCCCAATAGATCTATCTTTAGGATTCGCGTCAATTAGGGTGTATGTTCCCTAATTCTTAGATTAGCAGACTTAATAAAAAGGGGCATATTCGATTTCGATAATTCAACCATAGAATGTAGTTTCACGTACTTGTGTCTATTTTGTAAATCATTTATAAAAATTGCGCATGAATTCTCAGCCCAAAAATATAAAGGATAAAAAGGCAAATGAAACTCACGCATATAAATATTGAAAAATAGTTATTAAAACATTGCATGTATTCTCAGCCCAAAAATATATATAAAAAGGGAATAATGAAACTCACCTAATGTATTTTGTAGTAAAAATACATATGACTATATTGAACAATGCAGGGTTGGCATCGGATTCACGAACCTAAATTAAGTATATATATTTATATGTTGGTTAATATCTATCTAACAATTTAGATTAAACAGTAGTGTATCACAATCCTAATGCTCGAGACTAATATACAAAAGTCAACAAAAGTCAATCTGACTCAAAATGATTTCCAAATTTTATACATGATTATTATATAGTTTAAATATCGTCATTTTATATTTTTAAATATTTTTAAAAGATTTTATTAGAGTAAATAATATAATTCATTTATTATTAAAATTTATATAATAAAAAATATACTTTTATATATCTTAAGTAATAAAATTTATAAAGTTCATTTAATATCATAAAAATAATATGATAGGTAGTATTAATGTAATTATATTACACGTAGTAAAATATGTTTGTATCACATATTTATTTGATAAAATAATATCTATAATAATAATAGTTAGTAAAAGTTGTATTATTTTGTAATAATAATAATTATTCTACTAATAATAATAACAATATTTTTATTTACGAAAAATGGTTTTATGATGAAATGATAATTCTTATTAAAAATGAAATTTTATATTAACAATGATATTCCTATTAAGAATAATAATTTTTGTAAAAATGATAGTTTTTTTTTTAATATTAATAATACTTTTAATACTAATAGTGATAAAAATAATGAAAAACGATAATTTTATCTAAATCAATATCTTACGACATTTTAAATTTCATCATGATACTCATACTTATTATTTCCTAATCGATTCGTTTAATAGCTTTTAATCGTCTTTTATATCACGTTCATATAAATGATAATATTAGTAATCATAATAATTAGGTGTTACTAATATTAGTTTTATTATAATAATACTAATAATAATAAATATTATGATAATATTAATGATAATACTAATAACTATTTTGTTGATAATAATAATAATACTAAATATAACTTTAACGATAATAACGATAGTAATAATAAAAATAACAATTTTTAATGATAATACCTTTTATTGATAATGATAATAATAATAATAATAATACTAATATTAATAATAATAATAATAATAATTAGAATATAACGACGATAATAACGACGATAATAATAATCATTTTTAATAATAATGCGAAAATTCAATTGACTATAACTTCTAATCCGTTCATCGAAACCATTCGATATCTAAATGAAAAGTTCTTAATTTTTCGCTAGCTTTCCAACGACATGCATATCTTATACCTTATCTCAACCGCATATGTAACTAGTTCAGGATTCAACATAACCTATCTAACGGCAATATCAAAAGTACAAGCATACATAATCCTATATACTCGAGCACTAGTCAGGGATACACTATTAATATATAAAAGTTAAGTTATGAGTGCTCACGTATCAATATTGAGATTCAATATTGCAGGAAAAGTACGTAGATGCAACGGAGATGATAAACACTAGGTTGACCTTACGAGCATACCTCTGAACCATACCCATAACCTCCATAGCTATAACCCATAATTTTCTTAGCTCTCTCTCATTTAAAAACTCATTTTGAAAATCACCACAATCTAATCCCGTCGTAGTATTTTATGTATAATAATGATACTGATAATAAGATTAATAATAATATTAATAATCTTAATAATAATAATAACAATAAATTTTAATAATAACAATATATGTGGGGAGTAACATCTCAAACTCCTTCCCTCTCAACTACAAATTGTGAATATATATATATATGAATACCAGCAACATGCGTACAAATTGAAGACCAAAATCTGTCCCGCTCATATAAATATATATATAATAATTATAATATTATAATAATATAAACTTAAAAACGTGTGACAGAATTTCAATCATAAAAGTCGCCCACTATGCGTACATGTGACATCTATGTCATTTTCAAATTTTTATTTTTTTTATTATAATAATCTGTTAATTAAATATATTAGATAATAACAAAAAAAAATAAAAAAAATGAAAGACTTAACAATGTAACTTCACGTGTGACTTTTAAGTTTTATTTCTGTGGTTTTATGTTTTTTTTTTAATCCTTGTTTTCATGAACTGGTATTTTATACTCCCTACCAATGGTAAAAAGTTATATAAAAATTTTATATTTTAGGATAAAGTTAAAATATTTATTTTAATCACGACTAAGGAAAATGTGTGATAAAAGTGTACTCATATCTAAAATACTTTATACGTTTGTTTAAAGAAAATTTACTACCCAAAATGTGTTATATAAAGTTCATAGTTTATATGACTAAAAATATAATTATATCTTTAACAAAAATTGAGTTTTAAAATTAGTTACTTAACTCCAGTCTCATATATATATATATATATATATATATATATATATATATATATATATATATATATATATATATATATATATATATATATATATATATATATATAACAAACTTAGTACTTGAAAAAAAAAGAAAGAAAATATAAATAAAATAAAAAAAATAATAATAAATAAATATCATGTAAGAAATTTTACTTCATATGTTGTACATATGTAATGCGTATCTTACACAAAATACAAAAATTTTGGTTACATATATATAAATATATATATATCCTACGTGTGATACAAGAAGAATAAATTATTTTTTATCAAACATGTCCTAGTCTATTTATTGTTTCTCGTGAGAATACAAAAAAAAATAAAAAAATATGTATGTGACATTGAGGATTTTTGGAATTCAGCTTCATGTACACATGTTACATATTCAATGCATTCTTATGTATTTGTGGGGAAATGGATTAAAGTAGAAGTGATTAAACTATTAGATAGTGATGTAAAGATTATTAGTATAAATATGTAATCGGGTTAGTCAAATGAGATGATGGTAAACAATTACAAATTAAGAACTATAGCTAATAATTAAAGCATGATGATGTTGATAACCAATTTGATATACGCCACCTAAATATTCAATGTTAATTTAAAGTAGATGGTGGCTCATTGTTTGGCTTTATGATATCGACACTTTTGTTCTCACTTATAGATCATTTTACCATTTATTCCGAATATTGTTAAAAAGAAAAGTATTTTCAAATCATAGTGGACCTCACAACAGAGACCCATAACAATATCACAATCTTTAAGGGATTTGATAATATCTTTTAATTCAATCGTTTAGTATTATCATATAATCCTGTAATTAAATATATCAAATAGATATTTAAACCAATAAGTTTAATGTACAGTATTATAAATTTAATACTTTGTTAATGGTTTCCAGTAATAATACATATATACATATCTATTTACAAAACAATTTGTTCGTGAATCTTCGGGAATAGTCAAGGTCAAATGCATTCATGTAACTGTTCCAAAGTTTTCGAGACTTAACATTACAGAATTTGCTTATCGTGTCGGAATTATATTAAGATCAAGTTTAAATTTGGTCAAAAATTCCCGGGTCGTCACGTGGTTATTCCAAATAATATATATAGATGCGTCGATATGATATGTCAAAACCTTGTATACGTGTCCCGATATTTAAAGTGCGTAAAATAAATAACAGAATTTAAATGACGATAAATAAAATTGCGATAATTAAATGTAATAAGGAATTAACAGTTAGCTAGGAACAGTTAGCTAGGATTTTGTTAGCGTGGTTTCTTAACAAAATTTCTCATAGTTAATTTGTTTGATTCTAACAAATTTTATTTTTGTCCAATATTTTTTCTTCATTTTGCCACTTGTTGGATTCTGATAGGTCAAAATCCAAATATGAAATTGAATGAAAATGGTTATTCTGCTGTGAACGAATACGTATATCGGTGGATGTAAGTAGGATAGTAAATGACTGTTAAATCAGATTGAAAGAATGTACATTATAACATGTTAATATGAAAGTTAAATATTTCCTCGGGTATTACCTACCCGTTAAAATATTTCCACCATTAACAGTTTGTACGAAAGAATTTTTAATTACAATCTTTATGAAAACTTATATACATATATATTTTCTTCAGAGATAATCATGGATTTAATGAGTTAATGTGATATTAAACTCATTTGATTTACCGTTAGAACAAGAATATATAATCTCTAAAACACTAGAGATTACATAATCATCATGTCAAATGAATATCAAGGATGTAGAACGAGACGTAGAACGAAGATTATACTCAGGGTACAGAATGAGATGTTGAGGCATGTGATGTTGATACTTGGGTTGTTGCTGGTATTGGTGTTGTAGGTGCTGATGTTGGTGGTACTGTTAATGCTGGTGATGCTGATGGCGCTTGTAAGTTGTGTATCGTGTTCTCTAAAGTTAACACTCGAGCTCAGAGTTCTTTAAATTCTTCTACTAACCCAGGTTGGTTATCAGTGTGAGGTAGAGGTCGGATATCTTCTCTAGTTCTGTTAATGGTAGTCGCAAGATGAAAAATTCTCGCAAAAAGGGTATAAACGGTGTTGCGAACAGGTTCGCCGGTGAGCGGGTCGAGTACTCTAATGTTAGGTGGTAGATTCGGTTCATGATATGTAGTACCTTCTTCCCTTCTCCATAGGGTAAGTATGTCACGAACCCACCCCCATTTTCTCCAGTAATCACGGTAGTTGATTAGTTGGTTGCTCCCGTCACGCTGTCTTCGGAGTCAGAGGAACTTGGTCGATTCGTAGAGGCCATCTTACGCGATTACAAAAAAGATTTTCGGTATGAAAAGATTAGTGATAGCAAGTGATAGTTGGATAGTATTCTCAATGCATAACATGCATAGATATATATACTACTAGATCCCTTAAATTACGGAGAAATTTTTGGAAGATGTCAGGCAAAGTCTATAGTAACAGATACGCTAAGATATGAATTTTGTCTATACACTATCAATGCACTAACTGCAGTAAGACGTGTCTAGACTAAGAATGATAAGTAGGTAATTTTCTAAGGATGATAAGCAGATGATTTTCGACTAGAAATGATAAGCAAAACTTTTGACATGCAGACACGGTCGAAGTCCAGACTCACTAATGCATCTAAATAACTATCAGTTAGACACACTAATGCAAGACCTGGTTCGCTAAGACCACCGCTCTGATACCACCTGTAGAGACCCGTCCTAATCCATCTGGACGAAGTCATCAACATTTGGTTACATCGCGAGGTACTTGACCTCTATATGATACATTTTACAAACATTGCATTCGTTTTTAAAAGACAAACTTTCTTTACATCGAAAGTTGACAGCATGCATACTATTTCATAATACAAACAACTATAATTGACTTAATAATAATCTTGATGAACTCAACGTCTTTCGAAATATGCCATGAATGACTCCAAGTAATATCTCTAAAATGAGAAAATACACAGCGGAAGATTTCTTTCATACCTGAGAATAAACATGCTTTCAAGTGTTAACCAAAAGGTTGGTGAGTTCATTAGTTTATCATAACAATCATTTTCATTAATTTTAATAGACCACAAGAATTTTATTTCCATTTCTCATAAATAAACGTCTCATGCATAGAGACAAAAATCATTCATATGGATTGAACACCTGGTAACCGACATTAACAGATGCATATAAGAATATCCCCTATCATTCCGGGAATTCCTTCGGACATGATAAAAACGAATTCGAAGTTCTAAAGCATCCGGTACTTTGGAAGGGGTTTGTTAGGCCCAATAGATCTATCTTTAGGATTTGCGTCAATTAGGCGTGCACTAATTCTCAAAATTAGTGATGTTCCCTAATTCTTAGGCTACCAAGCAAAAGGGGCATATTCGGCTTCGATCATTCAACCATATAATGTAGTTTCGATTACTTGTGTCTATTTCGTAAAACATATATAAAAATTTCGCATGTATTCTCAGTCCAAAAATATAAAGGGTAAAAAGGAAAATGAAACTCACAATACTGTATTTTGTAGTAAAAATACATATGACGGCACTGAACAAGTGCAGGGTTGGCCTCGGATTCACGAACCTATATCATTAATATATATTAACACATATATTTGTAATCGAACAAATTTATATATATTACATCTTAGTTTATATATTATATATTTAATTTTTGTATATATTTTAAATGATTAGTATTTATACATGTAGATATATTAACATGTATATATATAATTAGTATTTTATCAAAATCAGTAACTTGTTATATGTAATATTTATAAAAATAATGTTATTAATGATAAAAATTAATTAGATTTAATAATCATAATAATAATAACAATAATGATAATTTAATAATAATAATAATGATAATAATAATTATAATATTCATAAAATTACTAATAATACTAATACTAGCAAAAATAATAGTAAGGTCTATAAAAATAATAATAATTCTAATAAAAATAATAATGATAATAATATTTCTAATAATAATAATAATGATAGTTTTAATGAAAAAAATGATAATTTTAATAGTCATGATAATAATAACACTTATACTCATAATGATAATGATAATAATGTTAATAGTAATAATAATACTTATCTTTAATAATAATAATGATGTGATAATAATAATATCAATAATAATAATATTAACAATACTAATAAAAGTAATAATAATAATGATAACAATAATAATAATAATAATAAATATAAATTCTACCTCAAAACAAAAAGGATTAAAAAAATAATGCCCCAGCCCGGGCTCGAACTTGTGACCTCCCGCTTACCCACAACACCTCAGACCACTCCTCCCCTTCTGTTTTTCTAATCTATATTACACCTTAATTTATTTATCCCATCATCTCTCCCGTCCCAAATTAATCATGGCCAAACAACTTAAATCCCATTTTGTATATCCATGTAAATCATATACAGCCCATAACAGTACTGTTTGTTACCGGCCCAATAATCCGAATATAATACGGCCCAAATATCCTTCGGCACAACTTTAATTCGACCCATCATGGAGTTCTAGCCCAATACATATTTTCAAAACAGATAGCCTGCTTGATCTTTAATTTAAAGAGTTTGGTCCGATTGTTAACAGCAGGTTATATCCACGTAGCAGGAAAAAAATAGGTTTTTGGTTTATATAAAAAGGAACGGGGCAGAAATAATGGTAGCGATACAGTTGCAATTAATCATCAACACCCTCAACGTTGTTATTACAGAAAACAGTAGGCTGCGACACTTCATTACTGTGGTGTCGGTTATTTTATTTTGAAACAGAAAACAGAAATTGTAGCAACATCAGTAGCGATGGATGTGGTATGAAACAATTGGGTTTTCTTTGGCCCAACATTTCAATGTTTTTGAAGCCCAAATACAGCCCTCTAGAAAAAGAAATCAGATTGCAGAAAAAGAAAAGAACCCTTCACGTGTGTCTTTGTCCCACCCACAATCATTAAAAAAAATATTCAATGTCTTCTTGTTAATTCAAGTTGCGTGAGCCCACCCTTGATAACGACTAATATTTAAACGATTATTAATATCTTCCATAGTAATGTTAACGGTGTATAGTAATAAGCCAAAGGTTGATGATGGTGTGCGTGTAGGACTAGTTGCAACCAGAAACCGAATAGTAGAAAGTGTGGTGGCTCGTTTTGTGGTGCTTTACGATTAAGAAGAAGATGGTGGGTTTAGGTTCTTAATGATGAAGGTGGCGTTTGTCACGAAGGAAAAAGAAGAAAAAGAAAATGAATAAAGGCACTGAGTAGCAGCAGGTGTTGGGTGGTCTGTTGATGGTTGTAGTGGTGTTAAGGTGGTGGTTATATGATTGAAGTGGTGGTTCAAATGAAACGTTGAAATGGGTTTGATGGTGTATGGTTGTTCTCGATAGTGGTCTCAAGAAGAGTTTAATGATGGTTATTTTGGGGAGTATCAAGTAACAAAAAAAAATATAACAAACATGTAGGTAACAGAAGTAGAAACAGACGACAGAAAAATGGGAACAAGTAGGTTTAATATAGTATAAATTGTGGTGATTTAGATTGAGGTGGTGGCGGTATTGGTGTTTCAAATGGAAACATAAAAGGGAAAAAGGGTTGGTGATTGTTGATGGTATTGTTCAGAGATAAATAAAAATGGTGGTTGTGGTATTGAATTGAATAAAAAATATATATATAATATAAGAAGTGAGTTACGATGTGTCATACCCCATCCTAATCCATCTGGACGAAGTCACCAACATCTGGTCCCATTGCGATGATCGACTCCAAGTAATGTCTTTAAAATGAGCAAATGTACAGTGGAAGATTTCTTTCATACCTGAGAATAAACATGCTTTCAAGTGTCAACCAAAAGGTTGGTGAGTTCATAAGTTTATCGTAAACAATAAAATTCAACATTATGATAGACCACAAGATTCAAATACAGTACACCTATCTCGTGTACAAAACCATTTTCATAAATCTTAGTAACCGTACACATATCTCGTGTACAAAAATATCATACACATAACCTGTATATAAAATCAATCTCTCGATACATAACATTCACTTTTCATTCATGGCTTGGCTTGGTAACCGACCTTAACATATAATGAGCATCAATAATATCCCCAAAACAGAACATCTCATCTGTATAATATATAAACTTCGAAGTACTAAACACCACGTCCACTAGCCCTTCCGTCTAGTGAACATTCTGGGTGGAGGTGTTAAACCCGGTAGCTACCTTTAGAATTCGCGTGAATTAGGGCCATACCCGATTCTAATTCTTAGGTTACCAAGCAATAATAATCAGGAGAAAATATTCACAACAATTAGTGGCAATTATCACGTCCAACTAATTCAATAATAATCCACAGAACTTCTGTCTGCATAATAATTCATTCGAGGAATGTTTTGCTTGTATCTATCTCGTCAAACATTTAAAAAAGCAGTTCATGCATTCACAGTTCAAAAATATATTTCAAAAGCATTTAATAAAACAGTTATAAAAACAGCGCATGTATTCTCAGTCCCAAAAATGTAAAGAGTAAAAGGGAATCAAATGAACTCACAATACTGTATTTTGTAGTAAAAATACATATAACGACATTGAACAACTGAACAATGCAGGTTGACCTCGGATTCACGAACATATATCATTCGTATATATATTAAAACATATACTTGTAATCGAACAAATATACATATTATTATTAGTGATGTAATTTTCGTATTAGTAATTTATTTATTTCATTATTAATATATATTTCTTTTATATATGTAAAATGTAAATTTTTGTTATGTTATATGTATTAAATATTTTATATATATATATATATATATATATATATATATATATATATATATATATATATATATATATATATATATATATATATATGTTATTTGGTTATTAAAATAGTAATTATAATAATTCTAAAATAATAGTAGTAGTGATTGAAATAATAATAATAATAATAATAATAATAATAATAATAATAATAATAATAATAATAATAATAATAATAATACTAATAATAGTATTGATAATAATGATAATAATATTAATGATTCTATTAATAATAATATTAATAATAGTTTTAATTATAATTCTTATAATAATGATAATAACGGTAATAATACCTAATGATAATATTAATAATTATAAATTGATGTTAATACTAATATTTATGCAAATAATAATAAATTTTATTATTTTTTATAACAATAATAATAATTATACTAATATTAATAATTATAATTTTTATAATAACAATATCAATAACAACAACAATTATAATAATCATGGTGATAACAATAATAATATTAATAATAATAATAATAATAATAATAATAATAATAATAATAATAGTAATAATAATAATAATAAAAATAGAGTACAACCTTTGAAGAACAAGCTCCTAAAAATAAAACGCCACTGCCCGGGCTCGAACCCGCGACCTCTCGCTCAACGACAACACACTCAACCATTGATCCATTTGTTACTTCCTGAATTTATCTCGCACTTTTATTTATCTACTATATAACACACGGTTTATCATCTTTATAACATCACCATCTTTATGATCATTATCGTCATCTTAAACTATCAACTAACATCATCATTATTTCTTATTACGATTATCATTTATCATCGCCATCATTCCATTTTGTCATCCGCAATTATCATTGTATCAATAATAGTTAATACAATCATCACCTAATCATCTACGAATCATATCTTGATCATAATCATAATGATAACTTCCTAATTATCATCACAGCGAGATTTTGTATTCTCTTAACAAGATTTTTATGTTGAGACCCAAATACAACTAGCCCATATACAAGTCCTTGTAATACTTAAATAGCCCAACATCTCAATCTATTTGAAGTCCAATAAGAAAATGAAATCCAGCAGTCCAAGTTATAACCAGTGGCCCAATCATATTTAATTTAAATCCCAGCTGGAAAGAAAAAATAAATAAATAAAAGGAAGTCGATGTCATTACTAGTCCCACTGTCGGCCATTCATCTTCCATATTATCTTAAAAGGTGATTAAACAATGTATATTAATATACCATTTTGTCTCCCTCATATGTGTTCAATAGAAACGGGTTAAAAAAAAAGGAAAAAAAATGTGCTGCTTGTTCTCAATATCAGGAAACAGAAAGAAAAAAAAATATAAGAATAAAGGGAGATGGTGCTTATAGTTTGTTGAGGTGATGGTGGTTTCTTTGTGGTGATGTTACCATGGTGGTTGGTTGAAGAAATAAAAAGAAATGTAGCAGCATAAGCTGCGACAGATACAGTAGCAACAACAGATTGTTGGTGATGGTTGTCGTTGTTTGAAACAGAAGAAGAAAAAGATCGTTGCAGGTTGTTTGAGTTTATGGGATGGTTTTGTGATTTACGTTTAGATTTTAGAGAGAGAGGAAGAAAGAGAGAAAAATGATGGTGTATAGTGGCGGTAATGGTGGTTGTAGGACGGTGAAGAGGATTGGTGATGCTAAATGCACGAGGCTAAAAGAAGAGAGGGAAATAGAAGGTGGTTCTTGATCGAAGATGGTGGCAGTGGTGGTAATCTAAAATGGGTATCGATCATAAGGGCAACAAACATAAAGAAACAAAGGTGGTGTGTTTGTTTTTGTGATGGAGGCTTGAGGTGGTGGCTGTGTGGTGATAGAGAAGGTAACCTCTGGTGGTGGCTTGTTGAAGATTAAATTAGGAGATGGAAGTGGTTTCATGAGATGGTGAGTGTGGTTGTAGTTCTATCATATGTATCATGTATTGTGTGTGTGTGTGTATATATATATATATATATATATATATATATATATATATATATATATAAAATATAAGAGAATAGATGGTGTGGGTTGTTGATCGATGGAAATCTCAAAAAAAAAAAAAAAAAAAAAAAAAACAAGTATTATGATGGTAATTTAAGAGTTTCGGTGGTCTTTGTGAAAGAAGAAGAGAGGAAGAGAGACAGCGAGGGTTTCAGTTGTCATGATGGTAATTCACGATGGAGTATGGTGGTGATTGGTGACTGGTGATGCTTACAGTGGTGGTGGACGTGGAGGTTGTAGGAGGAAGAAATAAGAAGGTTGAGTGTGTGTATATATTGATTTTCATAAGTATCCATATCTATTCTCTATATAACTATATATATAATAACAATAAGATGTAGGTGCATGAATTGAAACAAAAGCAAAAAGTATGCAATAGTAAATCTCAATATTAAATCTCGTTAATCTTTCTTGACTACATCCTACCGACAGTTTATCATATCGTGTCCATTGCTAAACAGTTAACGTATAAAAGTGTTCCTAAATATCCCAAAATTTTAAATTAAGTCCATTTATTTATTTTAGTCATTACCTGTTTGAAACCTGATCAAAAAGATTCGATAATTATTTCTTTTATGTTCCAATTTATATGTACGGAGTACAAAAACTTAGATTGAAAAGGTAAAAAAAATATTTATCAAAACTACTATCTTTTTAATCAAATTTTGGAATAACTTTTATTTTAAAACTTCATATATATATAATATATATATATATATGTATATATATATATGTGTATATATATATATATATATATATATATATATATATATATATATATATATATATATATATATATTAGACCTATTTTAAAATAATTAAACGTCAACCGAAAGTTACAGACATTTACCATTTAAGCTCAAAATTAATTATATTTAATATACACTATGTATATATATAAAGAGTTTTAAATAACAAAATTTACTACGCACATAAATATATATTAAATAATTAAATTAAATATTACAATATACATATACAAGAAATATGCATATAAAATAATAGTTTTCATTACAATCTATTTTATTGTACATATTTATTTATAACAATAAATGTATATAATAGTTTATTAATGTTCATGTTATTATATATATTATACATATATTTATATATACACATATTTATATATATCCACATATTTACAAGAAATGGTTCGTGAATCATCGGGAGCAGTCGAAGGTCAATTGAATATATGAACATCGTTTCAAAATTTTCTAGACTCAACATTACATACTTTGCTTATCGTATCGAAATCATATAAAGATTAATTTTAAATTTAGTCGGAAATTTTCGGGTCGTCACAGTACCTACCCGTTAAAGAAATTTCATCCCGAAATTTGTGTGGGATCATCATGGCTGACAATAAGTATGTTTTCATGACGCATACGAGTTGAAAATAGAGTTTTATCATCATTGAGTAGTATAGATAAAACAATTTGATTTTGTGAAGGGTACGAGTGAAGCTATCACAAAATAGTGAAATGAGGAAATAAAGATTTGTCTTAACTATTGACGTAGTCACTGTTGAATTCCAGAATTCAAGGGATTTAGAGAAAATCTTCGAAATCTAAAAGATTTGATTATTCGGGGAGTAAGGAAATTAAGATCTCTATAATTAAATACGGTGATCTGCCTCGATTACTCTGTCTGATATTCCCATTATAAATTAAACTCTTCCGTTCCATTATTCTCACCATTCCTATACTTTCTTTCTTAGTTCATACATCCAAAAGATTGTGAAAATGCTTAATCCCGTTCTAATCCTTGATATTTTCCTAATTATCATTTCTGTCATCCTTCTTTTCAATCTTCCACCAGAAAAAATCTGTTTACTTCTACTATTACCTTGGGGTGATACTATTCTTAATTATACAGTGTCTTTATATTGCTATTCGTATTAATATCCACGGGTTGTAACCTCCGTGTTGTTATTGGGGTTTATATTTTCTCTTATATTTTGGAGCTCTTTTCCTTTTTATAATCTTCTCGATCTCTAGTAAAGCGAGTAACGGTCCAGAATTGGTAAGTATAGAACTTCGAATGAACTTAATGTTCTAAACAAGAAAGAATGTAATCGCACGATTTGATTTGTCAAATTACCAAAATCTAAAAGAAAAGATAGAACTATTAGGAAGATATGTTCTCGATATGTTTGGAGGTTAAGTAGAATGTAAGAGCCGTGTAACATGGCACATGATGACGTTATGGTCTGTGAATCATTACGTCCCATTAGAAACTCAGCATGACTTACTGTAATATAATCACGTTGATCAAGTGTCATTATATTATACTAACTCATGCTTCAGTTCCCAACACTACTTCAAAATCATTCATATTTTAAACTCGAAGGTTTTAGAATTTAGAAACTAAAATAGTTTCTTTTATGATGTAACACAGATAGCACGAAGAGATAACTAATTTTAGATAAGAAGAGTTATGAAAATATCCTCATAAATATCGAAGATATTTATGATGATATTTTCAGAATTTCTAAGATCGAAGGTTGATGAAGAAAGATTTTCCACAAGATTTAATATGAGTATAGAGCAAGGTTTTCTCTAAAGATTTCATTGGATACATAATTATCTGGATTCTTTGAATATAAGGTTTGGTCCTTGTATTTGTCCTTGGCCTCCTTCGTGGTTAGCTCAATCCGTTTTCCAGTTCCAACTTTACTGAGATTTTCCAACATACTATTATTTATTATTAAACTTCTGGCTGTTAAGATCGTTTACAGTTTTACTGCTTCATTCAGCTTTTTCAGCATTTCGAGTATTGGTTCGTAGACTGGGTGCTTTTCAAAATTTCAGAATGGAAGGTCATAATTCTAAGAGATAAAGGTTATATGTATACCTATAACTGTTGTTGTAGAATTGCTGCAAGATTCAAAATACTGATTGTTGATTCCCGGTAATTGGTATGGCAATACTCGTTACAAGATGCAGACGAATATATGATAAGGTTTTAATGAACAAATATAATGGTTCTTCGAAGAGACTTAAGCCAATGAGTAATGAAGTTGCTGGTAAGTTTACTGCTAATGTGGCAGAATATAAAAGGTTCCCCGACAACGATGACAAAAGGTAGACTTATATATCAAGGCTATAATAAGGCTAATCCGGATGAAATTCGAAGTTGACTTGCTGGAGCTGTGACAAAATTTTCTAATTTGGAAGGAGATTGCAAAGTTATTTTCGGTAATAACAACGTTAAAGGAATTAGCACAGCTACATGTTAAACGTTTAATTAGTTTTCGAGAGTTTTTCAGGTGCATAACTATATGCATCAATCTTTTCTTCCGTAGGTAAAGTGCGGTCGGTTCATCCTTTCGATTGAGGTATTTTCAAGAATCATGAAAGGTTTGAACGCAGATTGTAATCGTCAAGATACAAATGAGGTTTAAGATGAGATCAAGTGGCAGACTTGAAGAAATGTTTAGTTTCATATGTTATAATCAATATTTTAATTCATTTTAATTGTCCAATGTTATTAATCCACAGTCGATAGTCCATAGTAACAGCCCAATAATTCATATATAGTTTAAAATATAATATTCGAATTAATTAATACGTATATGACCCGTGTACATGTCTCAGACTCGATCACAACTCAAAGTATATATATTATTGTAGAATCAACCTCAACTCTGTATAGCGAACTCGAACATTACAGCATATAGAGTGTCTATGGTTATTCCAAATAATATATATAGATGCGTCGATATGATATGTCAAAAAATTGTATACGTGTCCTGACATTTAAAGTGCGTAAAATAAATAACAGAAACTAAATGATGATAAATAAAATTGCGAGAATTTAAATTGCGATAAATAAAGTGCGATAAATAAAATGTAATACGGAATTAACAGTTAGCTAGGAATAGTTAACTAGGAATAGTTAGCGTGGATTCTTAACAAAATTTCTCATAATTAATTAGTTTGTTTCTAAAAAAATTTATTTTGTCCAGTGTTTTCTTCATTATGCCACTTGTTGGATTCTGATAAGTCAAAATCCAATTATGAAATTGAATGAAAATGATTATTCTGTGGTGAAAGGATACGTATATCTATGGTGAACGGATACGTATATCTGTGGATGTAAGTGGAATAGTAAATGATCGTTGAATCAGATTCGGAGAATATACAGTGGAACTTATTAATGTGAAATCTAAATATTCCTCGGGTATTACCTACCCGTTAAAATATTTTCACCATTAACAGTTTGTACAAAAGTATTTTTAATTACAATCTTTATGAAAACATATATACATATATATTTTCTTCAGATGTAATCATGGATTTAATGAGTTAATATGATATTAATCTCGTTTGCTTTTCGGTTTAAGCTAGAATAAATAATCTCTAAGACTTTAGAGATTACATAATCGCCATGAAGAACGAAGATAATTGACGTAGAACGTCATGTAGAATGGTGATTATACTCGAGGTACAGAATAAGATGTTTGAGGCATGTGATGTTGAAACTTGAATTGTTGGTGGTACTGTTGCGGCCGGTGATGTTGCTGAAGCTGGTAAGTTTTGCACTACGTTTTCCAAATTGATTACTCGAGCGTGAAGTTCATTGACTTCTTCTATTATTCCAGAATGATTGTCGGTCGAAACGATTGAATGAATAAAGTTTAGAATATGAGATAGTATATAGTCGTGACGAGATAATCTGGAAATAAGAGAGAAAATGGTATTATGAACAGGTTCGCCGGTAAGTGCTTCAGATTCTTCGCTAAGTGGGGAATGTGGTGGATGGAAGGGATCGCCTTCTTCTTGTCTTCAGTGATTTAATAGACTACGAACCCAATAGATGAATTGATGATGGCTGATTGGTTGATTCATTCCGGTCACACTGCTTTCGGAGTTCGAGTGAAAATCCATATCGAAATAGTTATCGGAATCCGAGGAACTTGAACTGGTTGCAGAATTTATCTTGCACGGTTAGATAAAGGATTTTCGATATGAAATGATTTTCGAATATTGGATGATATTCTAACTACATAGAATATCTATATATGTAGTACTAAAGATTTTGTAGACTACGGAGGAATTTACGGTATATGTCAGGCAATTCTACAGTAACAGATACGCTAAGATATGAATTTTGTCTATGCACTATTCATGCAGTCAATGCAGTAAAACGTGTCTAGACTAAGAATAATGAGCAGGTAATTTCCTAAGGATGATAAGCAGGTAATTTTTGACACGAAATGATAAGCAAAACTTTTGACATGCAGACACGGTCGAAGTCCAGACCCACTAATGCATCTAAACAACTATCAGTTAGACACACTAATGCAAGACCTGGTTCGCTAAGACCACCGCTCTGATACCACATGTCATACCCCGTCCTAATCCATCTGGATGAAGTCACCAACATCTGGTCCCATTGCGATGATCGACTCCAAGTAATGTCCTTCAAATGAGCAAATGCACCGCGGAAGATTTCTTTCATACCTGAGAATAAACATGCTTTCAAGTGTCAACCAAAAGGTTGGTGAGTTCATAAGTTTATCGTAAACAATAAAATTCATCATTTGATAGATCACAAGATTCAAATACAGTACACCTATCTCGTGTACAAAACCATTTTCATAAATCTTAGTAACCATACACATATCTCGTGTACAAAAATATCATACACATAACCTGTATATAAAATCAATTTCTCGGTACATAACATTCACTTTTCATTCATTGCTTGGCTTGGTAACCGACCTTAACATATAATGCGCATCAATAATATCCCCAAAACAGAACATCTCGTCAGTATAATATATAAACTTCGAAGTACTAAACACCACGCCCACTAGCCCTTCCGTCTAGTGAACATTCTGGGTGGGGGTGTTAAACCCGGTAGCTACCTTTAGGATTCGCGTGAATTACGACCATACCCAATTCTAATTCTTAGGTTACCAAGCAATAATAATCAGGGGAAAATATTTACAACAATTAGTGGCAATTATCACGTCCAACTAATTCAATAATAATCCACAGAACTTCTATCTACATAATAATTCATTCGAGGAATGTTTTGCTTGTGTCTATCTCGTCAAACATTTATAAAAGCAGTTCATGCATTCGCAGTTCAAAAATATATTTCAAAAGCATTTAATAAAATAGTTATAAAAACAGCGTATGTATTCTCAGTCCCAAAAATGTAAAGAGTAAAAAGGAATCAAATGAACTCACAATACTGTATTTTGTAGTAAAAATACATATGACGATATTGAACAACTGAACAATGCAGGGTTGACCTCGGATTCACGAACCTATATCATTCGTATATATATTAAAACATATACTTGTAATCGAACAAATATACATATTATTATTAGTGATGTAATTTTCGTAATAGTAATTTATTTATTTCATTATTAATATATATTTATTTTATATATGTAAAATGTAAATTTTTTATATGTTATATGTATTAAATATTTTACATATATATATATATATATATATATATATATATATATATATATATATATATATATATATATATATATGTTATTTGGTTGTTAAAATAGTAATTATAATAATTCTAAAATAATAGTAGTAGTGATTGAAATAATAATAATAATAATAATAATAATAATAATAATAATAATAATAATAATAATAATAATAATAATAATAATAGTATTGATAATAATATTAATGATTCTATTAATAATAATATTAATAATAGTTTTAATTATAATTCTTTTAATAATGATAATAACGGTAATAATACCTAATGATAATATTAATAATTATAAAGTGATGTTAATACTAATATTTATGCAAATAATAATAAATTTTATTATTTTTAATAACAATAATAAAAATAATTATAATATTCATAATTATAATTTTTATAATAACAATATTAATAACAACAATAATTATAATAATCATGGTGATAACAATAATAATAATAATAATAATAATAATAATAATAATAATAATAATAATAATAATAATAATAATAATAATAATAATAATAATAATAATTGTAATAATAATAATAAAAATAGAGTACAACCTTTGAAGAACAAGCTCCTAAAAATAAAACGCCACTGCCCGGGCTCGAACCCGCGACCTCTCGCTCAACGACAACACACTCAACCATTGATCCATTTGTTACTTCCTGAATTTATCTCGAACTTTTATTTATCTACTATATAACACGCGGTTTTATCATCTTTATAACATCACCATCTTTATGATCATTATCGTCATCTTAAACTATCAACTAACATCATCATTATTTCTTATTACAATTATCATTTATCATCGCCATCATTCCATTTTGTCATCCACAATTATCATTGTATCAATCATCGTTAATACAATCATCACCTAATCATCTACGACTCATATCTTGATCATAATCATAATGATAACTTCCTAATTATCATCACAGCGAGATTTTGTATTCTCTTAACAAGATTTTTATGTTGAGACCCAAATACAACTAGCCCATATACAAGTCCTTGTAATACTTAAATGGATCAACATCTCAATCTATTTGAAGTCCAATAAGAAAATGAAATCCAGGAGTCCAAGTTATAATCAGTGGCCCAATCATATTTAGTTTAAATCCCGGCTGGAAAGAAAAAAAATAAATAAAAGGAAGTCGATGTCATTACTAGTCCCACTGTCGGCCATTCATCTTCCATATTATCTTAAAAAGTGATTAAACAATGTATATTAATATACCATTTTGTCTCCCTCATATGTGTTCAAAAGAAACAGGATAAAATAAAAAGGAAAAAAAAATGTGCTGCTTGTTCTCAATATCAGGAAACAGAAAGAAAAAACAAAATATAAGAATAAAGGGAGATGGTGCTTATAGTTTGTTGAGGTGATGGTGGTTTCTTCGTGGTGATGTTACCATGGTGGTTGGTTGAAGAAATAAAAATAAATGTAGCAGCATAAGCTGCGATAGATACAGTAGCAACAACAGATTGTTGGTGATGGTTGTCGTTGTTTGAAACAGAAGAAGAAAAAGATCGTTACAGGTTGTCTGAGTTTATGGGATGGTTTTGTGATATAAGTTTATATTTTAGAGAGAGAGGAAGAGAGAGAGAAAAATGATTGTGTATAGTGGCGGTAATGGTGGTTGTGGGACGGTGAAGAGGATTGGTGATGCTAAACGCACGAGGCTAAAAGAAGAGAGGGAAGCAGAAGGTGGTTCTTGATCGAAGATGGTGGCAGTGATGGTAATCTAAAATGGGTATCGATCATAAGGGCAACAAACACAAAGAAACAAAGGTGGTGAGTTTGTTTTTGTGATGGAGGCTTGAGGTGGTGGCTGTGTGGTGATAGAGAAGGTGACCTCTGGTGGTGGCATGTTGAAGATTAAATTGGGAGATGGAAGTGGTTACATGAGATGGTGAGTGTGGTTTTAGTTCTATCATATGTATCATGTATTGTACATATATATATATATATATATATATATATATATATATATATATATATATATATATATATATATATATATATATATATATATATATATATATAAGAGAATAGATGGTGTGGGTTGTTGATCGATGGAAACCTCAAAACAAAAAAACAAAAAAAAACAAGTATGATGATGGTGATTTAAGAGTTTCGGTGGTGTTTGTGAAAGAAGAAGAGAGGAAGAGAGACAGCTAGGGTTTCGGTTGTCATGATGGTAATTCACGATGGAGTATGGTGGTGATTGGTGACCGGTGATGCTTACAGTGGTGGTGGACGTGGAGGTTGTAGGAGGAAGAAATAAGAAGGTTGAGTGTGTGTATATATTGATTTTCATGAGTATCCATATCTATTCTCTATATAACTATATATATAATAACAATAAGATGCAGGTGCATGAATTGAAACAAAATCAAAAAGTATGCAATAGTAAATCTCACTATTAAATCTCGTGAATCTTTCTTGACTACATCCTACCGACAGTTTATCATATCGTGTCCATTGCTAAACAGTTAACGTATAAAAGTGTTCCTAAAAATCCCAAAATTTTAAATTAAGTCCATTTATTTATTTCAGTCATTACCTGTTTGAAACCTGATCAAAAAGATTCGATAATTATTTCTTTTCTGTTCCAATTTATATGTACGAAGTACAAAAACTTAGATTGAAAAGGTAAAAAAATTATTTATCAAAACTACTATCTTTTTAATCAAATTTTGGAATAACTTTTATTTTAAAACTTCATATATATATATATATATATATATATATATATATATATATATATATATATATATATATATATATATATATATATATATATATATTAGACCTATTTTAAAATAATTAAACGTCAACCGAAAGTTACATACATTTACCATTTAAGCTCAAAATTAATTATATTTAATATACACTATGTATATATATAAACAGTTTTAAATAACAAAATTTACTACGCACATAAATATATATTAAATAATTAAATTAAATATTACAATATACATATATAAGAAATATACATATAAAATAATAGTTTTTATTACAATGTATTTTATTGTACATATTTATTTATAACAATAAATGTATATAATAGCTTATTAATGTTCATGTTATTATATATATTATACATATATTTATATATACACATATTTATATATATCCACATATTTACAAGCAATGGTTCGTGAATCATCAGGAGCAGTCGAAGGTCAATTGAATATATGAACATCGTTTCAAAATTTTCTAGACTCAACATTACATACTTTTCTTATCGTATCGAACTCATATAAAGATTAAGTTTAAATTTAATCGGAAATTCCCGGGTCATCACACGATGGTTACCGTTTAAAGTGATAGAGATGGTGAGCTGTCTTGCTGATTACCGGAGATGATGAAGGTGGTGGTGCTTCTTCGAACAGAGAACACTAGTAGTATGTCATGGTTTGGTTGTGAGGTGATCGAAACAAAAGAATAGAAGTGACCGATTTGCAGTAGTATAAACGTAGACCATGGTTCGATGGTGGTCATGGTGTTTATTGGTGGCCTTCGTTGGTTATCAAGGTGTGGTTGGTGTTTTATGAGAATGGTGATCCTATATCTAACTCCTCATTCTCTCTATGTAATATACCGAGATATTGAATATATATAAGATTTTAGATATAGATATCTAATAAAATAATAAATATAATAATAATATATTATATAATAATTCCTCACTCAATCAATGAATGCGAGAAACAGAAACGAATAGTAGAGTAGCCATATAATTTGGTTGTTTCTACCGAGAGTTTTCACGGACTGTGTATCATCCACTATTTGAAATCAGTGGCGGATAAAAGTCTTCGAAAAATTCCCAAATTTTTTTATAGTACTTATATTTATTTATTTTGGTCATTATGGTATAAAATTCTATCCTAAATTGGTTAAATGAAAATTACATCAACTGTCCCTCTCATTTATGGGTGAAATATAAAAAATGTTAAAATTAAATAATTAGATCCTAAATATACTTTTAATAAGCCTAAAATTTATATTACTCATTTTCGGATCACCGTTATTTTAAAATAATATAAGTTCCTTTTTAACTCGTTTACTATCTATCGAATGACAATTGAGCGTTGCCGTCGTTTATTAAATAACTTTGAAATCAAAAAAAATATATATTCTATATACTTTATTTATATATATATACTCTTTAAATAATAATTATTATATACTATTATTATTTTTCAACATTGATTATAACAATTATATAATATTTCTTTTTACAATATAATATATATATATATATATATATATATATATATATATTTAATTATAAGCATATCTATATATTATATATTAAATTAATAATATTAAATATACTGATATTATTTTATATATTTATTTCCAATAATTAAATTAAATCATATATTATTTCAAATAATATTTATATATATCTATTTACGAATTAGTTGTTCGTGAATCGTTCGGGAGTAATCAAAGGTCAATGATATTATGAATATAGTTTACAAATTTTTGAGACTCAACATTATAGACTTTGCTCATCGTGTCGGAAACATATAAAGATCAAGTTTAAATTTAGTCGGAAATTCCCGGGTCGTCACAGTCAGCATTCAAGCACTTGATGAACGAGCAGTATCGTCCCAGAAACGAGGTCAATAAGCTCAAGGTAGAGCTTAGAGGATTACGAATGCAAGGTTTCGACATCACCACGTACGAAAGATGATTCACAGAGTTGTGCCTATTGTGTCCAAGAGCTTTCGAAGATGAAGAAGAGAAGATCGACGCATTTGTAAAAGGGTTACCAGAAAGAATTCAAGAAGATGTGAGTTCGCACGAACCCACCTCCATACAAAAGGCAAGTCGAATGGCTCACAAACTCATAAATCAGATTGAGGGAAGGATTAAAGAACAGGCGGCCGAAGAGACCAACACGAAACAAGTCAAGAGAAAGTGAGACGAAACCAGTGATAAGTTGCACCAATACAACAAGGACAATAATCACAATCGCAACAACTATCCCAACAACCGTAACATCAACCGCAACGGAAAAAATCGCAACCCCAACAACAACTATAACAACCGATTCAACAACAACAACAACCACAACAACAAACATCCCAACAATAATAACAAAAGGCAGAAGCCATGCCAGAGGTGTAAAGGATACCATCCGACTGGGTTCTTCCCGACAACGTGTACTAAGTGTAAAAGAAGTGGTCATGGCACGATGAAGTGTGAAGTCTAAGGACCGGTGATTAACAAAACTAATGTAACAAATAATGTCGGGACAAATAATGCCGCCTTTATTTGTTATGGATGTGGGAAACCGGGTAACGTCAAGAGTAAATGCCCAAACCAAGGGAATACAAATGGGCAAAGTCGTGGAAGAGTCTTAAACATCAATGCGGCAGAAGCGCAGGAAGACCCGGAGCTTGTTACGGGTACGTTTCTTATTAATGAAAAACTTGCTTATGTTTTATTTGATTCGGGTGCGGATAGAAGCTATATGAGTAAAGATTTTTGTGCTAAATTAAGTTGTCCATTGATGCCTTTGGATAATAAATTTTTACTCGAATTAGCAAAGGGTAAATTAATTACAGCAGATAATATATGTTGGAATCAAGAAATTAAGCTCGTTAGTGAAATGTTTAAGATTGATTTGATACCAGTAGAGTTAGGGAGTTTTGATGTGATAATTGGCATGGACTGGTTGAAAGAGGTGAAAGCAGAAATCATTTGTTACAAAAATGCGATTCGCATTATGCGAAAAAAGGAAAACCCTTAATGGTGTACGGAGAAAAGAACAACGCGAAGCTAAATCTTATTAGTAATTTGAAGGGACAAAAACTAATAAGAAAAGGTTTCTATGCTGTTCTAGCACATATCGAGAAAGTACAAACCGAAGAAAAGAACATCAATGATGTTCCCGTCGCAAAAGAATTTCCTGATGTATTTTCGAAAGAATTACCGGGACTACCTCCACACCGATCTTTTGAATTTCAAATAGATCTTGTACCGGGAGCTGCACCAATAGCTCGTGCTCCATACAGACTCGCACCCAGCGAAATGAAGGAACTTCAAAGCCAATTACAAGAACTTTTAGAGCGTGGTTTCATTCGACCAAGCACATCACCATGGGGAGCTCCTGTTTTGTTTGTCAAAAAGAAAGATGGTACATTCAGGTTGTGTATCGAATACCGAGAGTTGAACAAAGTTACCATCAAGAATCGTTACGCACTACCGAGAATCAATGACTTATTTGATCAACTACAAGGCTCGTCGGTTTATTCGAAGATCGATTTACGTTCCGGTATCATCAAATGCGGGTGAAGGAGGATGATATTCCGAAGACTGCTTTCAGGACGCGTTACGGTCATTACGAGTTTATGGTTATGCAGTTTACTTTGACTAACGCACCAGCTGTGTTCATAGACCTCATGAACCGAGTGTGTAGACCATACCTTGACAAGTTTGACATTGTTTTCATCGATGACATACTTATTTATTCAAAGAATGATCAAGAGCACGAAGAGCATTTGAGAAAAGTGCTAGAGTTGTTGAGGAAAGAAAAACTGTACGCTAAGTTTTCAAAGTGTGCATTTTGGTTGGAAGAAGTTCAATTCCTCGGTCACATAGTGAACAAAGAAGGTATTCAGGTGGATCCGGCAAAGATTGAAACCGTTGAAAAGTGGGAAACTCCGAAAACTTCAAAACATATACGCCAATTTTTAGGACTGGCTGGTTACTACAGAAGATTCATCCAAGATTTTTCCAAAATAGCAAAACCCTTGACTGCATTAACGCATAAAGGGAAGAAATTTGAATGGAAGGATGAACAAGAGAAAGCGTTTCAATTGCTAAAGTAAAAGCTAACGACGGCACCTATATTATCATTGCCTGAAGGGAATGATGAGTTTGTGATTTATTGTGACGCTTCAAAGCAAGGTCTCGGTTGTGTATTAATGCAACAAACGAAGGTAATTGATTATGCGTCCAGACAATTGAAGATTCATGAACAAAATTATACGACTCACGATTTGGAATTGGGCACTGTTGTTTTTGCATTAAAGACTTGGAGGCACTATTTATATGGGGTCAAAAGTATTATATATACCGACCACAAAAGTCTCCAACATATATTTAATCAAAAACAACTGAACATGAGGCAGCGTAAGTGGATTGAGTTGTTGAATGATTACGAATTTGAGATTCGTTACCACCCGGGGAAGGTGAATGTGGTAGCCGATGCTTTGAGTAGAAAGGACAGAGAACCTATGCGAGTAAAACCTATGAATATTATTATTCGTACTAACCTTAATACTCAAATAAAGGAGGCGCAACAGGGAGTTTTAAAAGAGGGAAATTTGAAGGATGAAATACACAAAGGTTCGGAGAAACATCTTAATATTAGGGAAGACGGAACTCGATATAGGGATGAAAGAATTTGGGTACCAAAGTTTGGGTATGTGAGAGAAATGGTACTTAAGGAAGCACATAAAACCAGATACTCAATACATCCTGGAGCGGGAAAGATGTACAAAGATCTCAAGAAACACTTTTGGTGGCTGGGTATGAAAGCCGATATCGCTAAATACGTAGGAGAATGTTTTACGTGTTCTAAGGTAAAAGATAAACATCAGAAACCATCGGGTCTACTTTAACAACCTGAAATCCCAGAATGAAAATGGGAAAACATTACTGTGGATTTCATTACTAAATTGCCAAGAACCGGAAGTGGATATGATACAATTTGGGTAATAGTTGGTTGTCTCACCAAGTCAGCACACTTTCTGCCAATAAGAGAAGATGATAAAATGGAGAAATTGGCGTGATTATACTTAAAGGAAGTTGTCTCCAGACATAGAATACCAATCTCTATTATCACTGATAGGGATGGAAGATTTGTTTCAAGGTTTTAGCAAACATTACGACAAGCATTGGGAACTCGTCTAGACATGAGTACTGCCTATCACCCACAAACTGATGGGCAGAGTGAAAGGACGATACAAATGCTTGAAGATATGCTACGAGCATATGTTATCAATTTTGGAAACAGTTGGGATCGACATCTGAAACGACCCGTCCTAATCCATCTGGACGAAGTCATCAACATTTGGTCCCATTGCGATGATCGACTCCAAGTAATGTCCTTAAAATGAGCAAATGCACAGCGGAAGACTTAATTCGTACCTGAGAATAAACATGCTTAAAAGTGTCAACCAAAAGGTTGGTGAGTTCATAGGTTTATCGTATCAATTATTTCAATATATTAATAGACCACAAGATTTCATAATCATAAACATAATACACTCGCAAGTGTATGTAAAGCATTCTAAGTAGTTGAGCACTTGGTAACCATACTTAACATTTAATCACGTCGCATATTCCCTTTATTATGAAATCTCACTACACCGTACCAAGTGTAGTCACCGAAACGAAGTACTGTGCAACCGTTGAATACTGGTCGTCTAGTCCGGTTGGGGTTGTCAGGCCCGATAGATCTATCAACAGGATTCGCGTTTACAATACCACATGTAAATAGTAGTTACCAAGCTACAGGGAAGTATGCCAGTGGTACAACTCAATGTAAAATATATTTTTAAGTACTTGTGTCTATTTCGTAAATATTTATAAAAGCAGCACATGTATTCTCAGCCCAAAAATATATATTGCAAAAGCAATTAAAAAGGGAGCAAATGAAACTCACCTGACAACTTCAGAAATAAATCACAGAGATGTGACCGAATATCGGAATGCAAGTAACCGTAGACCTCAACCTAGAGAACATATGTTGGTCAATAAGTGTCTAATAAGCTAGGTTAGTCCATAGGGTAAGTATAGTCCTATTGCTCAAGTCCGACTCATAAATTTAGCAAAAGTCAACAAAAGTCAACGCAAGTCAAAGTAAGTCAAATGTAAGTCAAACGCAAGTCAAACACAGTCAACATGGTTAACACAAGTCAAAATCTCATAATATTACTCAACTTGGTCAAATAGTCAAACATAGGTCAAACAACACGTTTTAGTTCATAAATGGTCAATTACACAATCATAGTTAATTGTCATGCATAACGTTCATGTACATGTAGCAAACTTCGCGTAATATCTCATAGCACAAAATTCATGGTAACATGGCAAACTCCAGATCACAAATAGACTCAAAATAGATTCCAAAAAGTCCGGCCAGGGTCTCATACTATGTCTACAAGTCGGGAATCAGAAGGGGTACATTTATCATTTACTAAATCAGTTTCTGACCGCGCACTGATATCGTAATGGCTATAACCGGAGCTAGGGACATGGAATTAATACAAGGTCAGTGGACATGGTTCAAGGACAAGTCAAAATATAACATATCCAAAAATAAGTAACTTTGGTTTAGCCAATTGGTAAAGTTTATTCAATAAAGTTGGATGTCCTGTTTCAGTTCATTTCAGAAATTACCAAAACTATGGCCCTATTGTGCACAATGCATAAGTTTTAAGAGGTTGCAATAAACTAAAAATATATCACATATCATGTAAAGATTCATATTCCAGAATCATTCATGTTAATTCACAAAATACAAACCACAGAGTACAAATCAGAGAACAAGTGGAAGATTCGATCCCAGTTTAGCTAGTCACTTTCGCATGCAATTAGCCGAAGATATAGATACAATTAGACCATGATATCTACATGAAAAGTGAATTACTTTATATGTATATTTCAGATATGAAAAGATCTCATCTCAGAAGTCAATACATTTTAGCATACAAGTCCGTTTTCATGCATGTGCTGGAAAAATCTAAATTTTCATTCGATTAGGCAAAACACGAGTTTTACTCAAGCAAATGACATGATATCCTAGTGTAACATGAGTGTTTTTGAATTTTCTATCCAATGGTAATCAACACATAAGCCAATTCTTGACCCATCAATACCAGTTTTCTGATCAAGCATAAAAACACAATGATAATTCAAACGGTCATAACATAAGCATACGGAAACGAAATCAAGCGAATCCAAAGCCTAAAATCAATAGTTTTTCATGAGGATTATGAATATCACATAATATAATGCAATTTAAAAATACAAATTTCTGTTACCATCAAATACAAATTCGTGATTTATCAAAAAGTCATCAAACGATCAAATTAACGAATACTATCATGCATACATACAAGGACTTGAGCACTAGACACTATATCTACCCTAAAATGTAAAAAAAACATGAAAACCCAAAAATTAGAGTTTTTGAAACTTACCCTAATCAAGAAATTGTTGGTATATATGTGTAGAGGTCTTCGAGAGGAGTCCGAATATGTAAACGATTTTATGATCAAGTGATTATTGAAGGTGTTCTTGAGTGATTCTTTCTATGGTGTTTATGTATTGTTTTTGATGCTAGATTATGATGGGTTTTTGCTGAGATGAGGAGGTTGAGAAGAGATTTCAAGTGTGTGTGTTTTATAGAGTAAGAAATGAGGATTAGAATTGAAATGGAAATGGTTAAGTGTGTATGTAGTTAGGCGTCATTTTTGATTCCTCATAAAGGGATTCCTAAGTTGAATTTTGAGCTAGAAGTTTAATACTAGAAGTTAAGAAATATTTAAACATGTTTCCCCATGATTAATAGGTTGAAAATGATGTTTTACTATTGGTATATACGAATACTAAATACATCTCGAAATTGTATATAGTACATATCTCATGAGTCATATATAATAACAAAGATGTCATTTTCCATGATAAAAGGTTGAAAATGATGTTTTCCTATTGGTATATTCCAATAGTAAATACATCTAGCAACTGTGTATAATACGGGTATAAATACCGTATGAATACGAGTAGAATTCTTGAGAAAATCGAATGCGAATACGAGTATAGCTATCTTTGTTGAGTATAAATATGTTAGTACAAGTATTTAAGTCTTTCAAAAGTGTGTATATTACATATTAATACAATACATATATATTCATTTTAACATAAGGGTTATTACGTCGTTAAGCGTTACATATATATAATGTTTCGAAACCCTTAAGTTAGTAGTCTCATTTTATATATATAACCCATTGTTAATATACTTAATGAGGTACTTAATTATCATATATTCAAGTTAGATATAATCCATATATATCCATATATATACATAAGTATATAATTAATACAAGTTATGACGTTCGTGAATCGTCGGACAAATGGATGGTCAACTGTTTGTATAAAACTCATTTTTAAAAGTTTTAAAACTTGTTAAAATTCATTGCTTATCATGACGAAATCATATAGAGAATTGGTTTAAAATAAGTTAAAATTTTTCGGGTCGTCACAGTACCTACCCGGTAAAGAAATTTTGTCCCAAAATTTGATCGAGGTCGTCGTGGCTAACAATAAGAATGTTTTCATGACGAATATGAGTTGATAAATAGAGTTTCATCATTGTTGAGTAATATGGATAAAACAATTCGATTACGCGAAGAGTATAAGTGAAGCTATCGCAAAGGATTGAAATATAGAAATAGAAATTCGTCTTATCTTTTGACGTAGGTTGATTTCCAGAATTCAGGGAATTTAAAGAAATCCTCTAATCAGAAAGGAAATGTAATAGCACGATCTGATTTGTTAAATTACCGGAAATCACGGAAAGATAGAAATATCACGAAAATATTTTTCTTAACACATTTAGAGGTTAAGTAGAATGAAAGAGTCGTGTAACATGGCACCTGATGAGGATATGATTTGTGAACCATCATCACGTTCCATTAGAAATTCAGCATGACTTACTGTAATATAATCACGTTGGCCGGGCGTCATTATATTATACTAACCCATGCTTCAATTTCCAACACTTCTCTAAAATTCATTCATAATTTATACTTAGATTTTACAGAAGTTTTCAATATAATGGAATACAGAAAACACGATGAGGTAGATAATTTCGGACAAGAATATTTATAAAAATATCCTCAGAAATATCGAAGATATTTATGATGATATTTTTTTGAATTTCTAAGTTCGAAGGTTGATGAAGAAGAGTTTTCCGCTAGATTTTAACATGACTTCGGAGAATGATATTCTCTAAAGATTTCATCGGATTCAGAATTACCTGGATTCTTTGAATATAGGGTTTGGTCCTTGTATTTGTCCTTGGTCTCCTTCAGGGTTAGCTCAATTCGTTTTTTTTTTCAGTACCAAATTTTCTATCGAGCGTTCCCAACATTCCATTCCTTATCATCAAACTCTTGGCCATTTAGGCCATCTACAATTTTACTGTTTCCTCTGCATTTAATGCAGCTATATCTGAATCATCGATTATCAATCCGAGGTGGTTTCAAGAGAATTGTGTTTTTAGATGATTAAACGCTGATGGTAATATGGTGGCATATAAAAGGTTCCCTGGTATCAATAAAAGAGCACGCATATATATCAAGGTTATAATATGATTGTTTCGAACGAAAAGTCGAAGTTGACTTGCTAGAGCTGTGACAAAATTGGCTATCTTAAAAAGGGATTGTAAAGTTATTTTGGGTAATAACAACACTAAAGGAGCTAGCACAAATACGTTTTAAACGTTTACTCAGGTTTCGAGTGTTTTCAGGTGGATAACTACATGCGTCAATCATTTCTTCCGTAGATGAAGTGCGGTTGGTTCATCCCCTCAATTGAGGTGTTTTCAAGAATCATGAAAAGTTTGAACGCAGATTGTATTCGTCAAGATACAAATGAGGTTTAAGATGAAATCAAGTGGCAAACTTGAAGAGATGTTTAGTTTCATATGTTATAATCAATATTTTAATTCATTTTAATTGTCCAATGTCATTAGTCCACAGTCGATAGTCCACATTTAACAGTCCAGTAATTCAAATATAGTTTAATATAATATATTCGAATTAATTAGTACGTGTCGTGACCCGTATACTTCTCAGACTCGATCACAACTCAAACTATATATATTATTGTAGAATCAACCTCAACCCTGTATAGCTAACTCCAGCATTACTGCGTATAGTGTGTCTATGGTTATTCCAAATAATACATATAGATGCGTCGATATGATATGTCAAAACCTTGTATACGTGTCCCGATATTTAAAGTGCGTAAAATAAATAACAGAAATTAAACGACGATAAATAAAATTGCGAGAATTAAAATTGCGATAAATAAATGTAATTGGAATTAACAATTAGCTAGGAACAGTTAGCTAGGATTTTGTTAGCGTGGATTCTTAATAGAATTTCTCATAGTTAATTTGTTTGTTTCTAACAAATTTTATTTTGTTCAATGTTTTCTTCATTATGCCACTTGTTGGATTCTGGTAAATCAAAATCCAAATATGAAATTGGATGAAAATGGTTATTCTGCGGTGAACGGATACGTATATCGGTGGTTGTAAGTAGGATAGTGAATGACTGTTGAATCAGCTTCGACGAATGTACAGTGTAACTTATTAAGGTGAAATCTAAATATTCCTCGGGTATTACCTACCCGTTAAAATATTTTCGCCATTAACAGTACAAAAGAATTTTTAATTACAATCTTTATAAAAACATATATACGTATATATTTTCTTCAGATGTAATCATGGATTTAATGAGTCAATATGATATTAATCTCATTTGCTTTTTGGTTAGAACTAGAGTACATAATCTCTAAAACATTAGAGATTACATAATCATCATGTCGAACGAAGATAAATGATGTAGAACGTCATGTAGAACGATGATTATACTCGAGGTACAGAATGAGATATAGAGGAATGTGATGTTGAAACTTTGGTTGTTAGTGGTACTGTTGGTGCTGGTGATGTTGCTGAAGCTGGTAAGGTTCGCACCATGTTTTCTAAATTGATTACTCGAGTACGAAGCTCGTTGACTTCTTCCATTATTCCGGGATGATCGTCGGTCGAAACTAGCGGATGAATAATGTTTAGAATTTTAGATAGAATATAATCGTGGTGAGATATTCGGGAAATGAGGGTGAAAATGGTGTTTCGGACTGGTTCGTCGGTAAGTGCTTCAGGTTCATCGCCAAGAGGTAAGTTCGGTTGGTGAAAAGGATCGCCTTCTTCGCGTCTCCATTGATTAAGTCAACTACGAACCCATCAGATGAATTGGGGATGGCTGATTGATTGATTCATTCTGGTGACACCGCTTTCGGAGCTTAGGTGAATATCCATGTCGGAATAGCTATCGAAATCTGAGGGACTCGAACTAGTTGAGCGATTCATCTCGTACGATCAGATGAAGGATTTTCAATAGGAAATAGATTATAGGATGTAGATTAGTACCCTGTAATACATCATTTACATATGCATATATAATACTAAAATCCCATAAGTTACGGAGGAATCTACGGAAACTGTCAGGCAAAGGTAACAATAACAGATACGCTAAGATACGAATTTGGTCTATACGCTATTCATTCAGTCAATGCAGTAAAATGTGTCTAGACTAAGAATGATAAGCAAATAATTTTCGACACTAAATGATAAGCAAAACTTTTGACATGCAGACACGGTCGAAGTCCAGACCCACTAATGCATCTAAACAACTATCAGTTAGACACACTAATGCAAGACCTGGTTCGCTAAGACCACCGCTCTGATACCAACTGAAACGACCCGTCCTAATCCATCTGGACGAAGTTATCAACATTTGGTCCCATTGCGATGATCGACTCCAAGTAATGTCCTTAAAATGAGCAAATGCACAGCGGAAGACTTAATTCGTACCTGAGAATAAACATGCTTAAAAGTGTCAACCAAAAGGTTGGTGAGTTCATAGGTTTATCGTATCAATTATTTCAATATATTAATAGACCACAAGATTTCATAATCATAAACATAATACACTCGCAAGTGTATGTAAAGCATTCTAAGTGGTTGAGCACTTGGTAACCATACTTAACATTTAATCACGTCGCATATTCCCTTTATTATGAAATCTCACTACACCGTACCAAGTGTAGTCACCGAAACGAAGTACTGTGCAACCGTTGAATACTGGTCATCCAGTCCGGTTGGGGTTGTCAGGCCCGATAGATCTATCAACAGGATTCGCGTTTACAATACCACATGTAAATAGTAGTTACCAAGCTACAGGGAAGTATGCCAGTGGTACAACTCAACGTAAAATATATTTTTAAGTACTTGTGTCTATTTCGTAAACATTTATAAAAGCAACGCATGTATTCTCAGCCCAAAAATATATATTGCAAAAGCAATAAAAAAGGGAGCAAATGAAACTCACCTGACAACTTCAGAAATAAATCACAGAGATGTGACCGAATATCGGAATGCAAGTAACCGTAGACCTCAACCTAGAGAACATATGTTGGTTAATAAGTGTCTAATAAGCTAGGTTAGTCCATAGGGTAAGTATAGTCCTATTGCTCAAGTCCGACTCATAAATTTAGCAAAAGTCAACATAAGTCAACGAAAGTCAAAGTAAGTCAAATGTAAGTCAAACGTAAGTCAAACACAGTCAACTGTTGGGATTTAACAAGTTACAAAAGGCTTAAAACATTTTAAGAATCATAATAAACGGAAGCGTGTAATTACCAATTAAACTTGTTAATCTTTAAACCAATTTTAAAGTTAAATCCCAATAGGATCAAGTTGTAAAATCATGCTTACAAATTAACAAGAAAGGAAGTGATTTATACCTCCTCAAAACCAAGTTTGAGGGCTGCTCAAAAGTGCAGAAAGTTGATGAAGATGAAGGCAAAATAGCCTCCAACTTGAAGCTTCAAGTGTGTTAAACTCCAAGCCTTTGATGCTCCAACACCACCCTTGATTGTGACTAGACTCTAGAACCTTAATCACCTTGTTAAAGTAGTTTGAAACCCACTTCTATCTGCTGGTAATTTCGGCTAGCAGCAACCATGAAAGATGATGATGAATATTAGCTTCTAATGGTGAAACCTCAAGGGATTATACCCCAAGCTTGACACCAACACCTAGTACTTTCGTTAGGATTTAATTAGACACTTGATTTGAGCTTACACAACAAGTTTGGAACCCACCTTTGAGTCCACAAAGGCCTACGGCCAAAACAGCAGCAGCAAAAAAAAACTGGTGCAGTTTTCTTGAAGTTATTCATGTATATGCATGTGTATACCTTTTATTTGAGTCAAGGAATAACTTGGTAAAAACCACAAGCATGCTCCTTGGAAATGTGTCTTTGAAAGTAACAATAAAATAAGTCATGGGTGAGTCTTGGGCTCTCCAAATCATCACCCTCATGGGTGTTTCAAAAAAAATGTTTTTCTTATCATATAACATTATTTGTTATAAACAATCCCATGTACTTGTTACTTGCATAATTTTATAAATCCTTTTATAAAATATAACAAATTTTAATTATTTAGACCCATAAATAATTATATATATAAATTATCCAAATAATTTATCTCAAGTAATAATATTTCAGAAAACCGATTTTCTGAAATCCAAGTGTCGCGTATTTATTTAACGAACCAATCGATAAGATAAACACATATAAGGTGTCGGTAAGCTTGTTATAGGGTATGACCCGACTTGGATCATAACATGTTAGCCACATTAATTTAATATGTCTCTCGGGCATACGAAATACCTTCAATCTCCCACTTGCACGAGAAACATAAGAAATTAATGCAAGTGATGGATACCACCTAACGACCGTCCATCACCCCCAACATGTTATGACTTTGTGCCATTCAATAACATCATCCCTTTCGAGTTCCCATCTCGAATATGAATAGGAGAATCTTTCATTATTTCCTTTCGTCCTAGATGTCTTGTTAAATCCAAGAGACACAGAGTGATCACTCTCTTCTAGATTTAACTTTATCAGGCCTTAGACATCTGACTCTCAACGAATAAGAGGGACAAATTCCATCTTGACTACATACGTACTAAATATGTACCTTTCATTGTACCTGAGCTCTTCCTTATGAACTACCATATTTCAGAATAGTGAAGGAAAGAATCAAGGCACAGTACTCGGTGAATATCCAAACCTAATATGTATCTCAGGTCAGAGGATACAATGATATTCGCCTTTACTCAAGATTACATGTGATCAATCACAAAGGCTCCATTCAGTAAGTCTTGAGAGCGGGTCTTCCGATATTTATATCCCACAAATATCTATGAACCTTGATAGCAACCTTGCCCCACATTCAACCTGAATGTATACCAATCCAAGTTCATAATAGTCTAAACCTCACACTCGTTCCCACAAATGTAATCGACTACAGAATTTAGAATAATTACTTATTCATGGATAAAATATGCAAAATAGGAACATGACTCAAGATTAATAAATTAATACCGTAATTATATTAATGAGTTCGAACAATTTCGTTCCGCTACAATACTTAAAACAGATCATGACCAATCACTAGAATATCGAAGCCCTAATGCACAAACATGTCCTGCATGTTTTACTCCATGTAAGAGCTTCGTGAGAGGATCCGCTATATTAAGATCTGTGTGAACTTTGCGAATACATATCTTTCCCTTTTCAACTTCATCCCTTATGTAGTTGAATCTCTGCTCAATGTGACGGGTCTTTTGGTGAGCACGAGGTTCCTTGATTTGAGCAATTGCACCCTCGTTGTCACAAAAGATCTCAAGAGGGTCCTGAATGGAAGGACTACTCCTAAGTCGTCGATGAATTTCTACATCCATGCAGCTTCCTGAGCTGCCAATGAGGCGGCAATGTATTCTGACTCTGTAGTGGATAATGCAACAACATCCTGTTTTGAACTCTTCCAAGAGACCGCACCTCCATTTAACGTGAAGACATAACCGGATTGTGATCGAGAATCATCTCGATCAGTTTGGAAACTCACGTCCACGTAACCCTTTACTGCAAGTTCCTCCTCAACAGACCTGTATATAAGAAACATATCCTTAGTCCTCCTAAGATATTTCAATATACTTTTAATAGCAATCCAATGATTGTTTCCTGGGTTATTCTAGTATCTACTTGTCAGGCTAAGAGCACATGACACATCCGGTCTAGTGCATATCATTGCATACATGATTGACCCAATGGCAGACGCATATGGGACTTTCTTCATTCTCTCCTGTTCATCTTTCGTGGTGGGACACTGAGATGAACTAAGGATCGTTCCTCTTTGAATAGGTACCAAACCTTTCTTAGAGTTCTCCATCTTGAACCTTTTCAAGATCTTTTCAATGTATGTACTTTGATTTAAACCTATCAATTTCTTGGATCTATCCCTGTAGATCCTAATCCCCAAAATGTATTGTGCTTCTTCAAGATCCTTAATGGAGAAGCAGCCTTTTAGCCAAGTTTTAACTCCTTGCATTGTCGGGATATCATTCCCAAATAATAATATATCATCCACATATAATACAAGGAACATGATAGTGCTCCCACTAGCTTTCTTGTATACACAAGCTTTATCACCATTTTTAATGAAGCCAAATTTCTTGGCTTCCTCATTAAAACGATGATTCCACATTCTAGATGCTTGTTTCAATCCGTAGATTGACTTCTTTAACTTACATACTTTGTTAGGATGTTTTGGATCGACAAAACCTTCAGGTTGAACCATATAGACATCTTCCTCAAGATATCCATTTAGGAAAGCGGTCTTGACATCCATTTGCCATATTTCATAATCATAATGAGCAGCAATGGCAAATAATATCCTAATAGACTTTAGCATTGCCACAGGCGAAAAAGTTTCATCATAGTCAACCCCTTGAGTTTGAGTGAAACCTTTTGCTACAAGTCTAGCTTTATATGTATTTAAGTTTCCATGCATATCGGTTTTCATCTTGAAAATCCATTTACAATCAACTAACTTGGAGTTAGCAGGTTGTTCAACTAGTTCCCAAACTTGGTTGTCATACATGGATTGCATCTCAGCGTTCATGGCTTCCTGCCATTTATCTTTATCAATCCTTGATAAAGCATCTTGGTAGTTTGTTGGTTCATCCAAATCAACCACATAGCAACCATCCATGAGAAACCCATATCTCTCATGAGGATTACTAATCCTACCAGATCTGCAAACGTCTTGTGTATTTTGATCATCCATTTGATCATTCTCAACATTTTCATATTGAGTGCTAGTGTTAACCAATTGTGTATCATCTACTTGATCTTGAACCTCTTCAAGATCTATCTTCCTTTCACTATTTCCTTCCGTTAGGAACTTAGTTTCAAGGAATTCAGCCTTTCGAGCAACAAATACATTTTGCTCGGTTGGATCGTAGAAATAGTATCCCATATCATCCTTGGGATATCCTATGAAGATACACTTCGTGGATCGAGTATTCAACTTATTGGGGACGTAACGCTTAGGATAAGCTTCACACCCTATACCTTTAAGTATGATAGAGATGGAGGTTTTCCAAACCACATCTCATGAGGTGTTCGTTCCACTTTCTTGGTTGGGGCCATATTTAAAATACGAGCCGCGAAGCATAGACAATAACCCCAAAATGATACAGGTAACGAGCTTCTAGCTATCATAGATCGAACCATATCCATAAGGGTTCAGTTCCTCCTTTCGGAAACTCCATTAAGTTGAGGTGTTCCAGGAGGAGTAAGTTGCGAGATAATCCCACAACTCCTAAGATGATCTTGGAAAGCATCGCTTAGGTATTCACCTCCTCTATCGGTACGAAGTACCTTGATTGTCTTATTGAGTTGATTTTGTACTTCATTTTGATATTCTTTGAATGCTTCGAAAGTTTCGTCCTTATGTCTTAACAAGTAGACATATCCGAAACGACTGAAGTCATCAATGAAAGTAACGAAGTATCTTTCACCATTCCGAGTTATTGGCTTAAAGGGTCCACATACATCCGAATGTATTAATCCCAATAAGTCCTTAGCCCTTTCGTAGGTCCCTTTGAAAGGTGCTTTAGTCATTTTGCCTTGTAAACAAGATTCACATACATTAAATGAGTCTAGTTCATTTGATTTCAAAAGGCCATTCTTTTGAAGTGTATGCATTCGATTCTTGTTTATGTGACCAAGTCGACAATGCCATAAGTAGGAATCACTCAAATCCCTTTTGAGTTTCTTAGTGCTAGTATGGTATATTGAGCTACTAGATGATGTGTCATCATGAACCAATTCATAAATTCCATTTGAAGGCGAAGCCTTAAAATAGAATACATTATCTAAATAAACGTGGATATCATCATTAACAAAATTAAGATAAAAACCACATTGTTTTAAACGGAAAACTGAAATAATGTTTCGACATAAATCCGGTGCATACAAAACATTGTTCAAAATAAGTTCCAAACCACTTGGAAGCTTTAATACAAAGTCTCCTTGAGCCTTCACTTGTACTTTGGCTCCATTACCCATAAAGAGACTTGATGTTCCCGTTTGCTTGCTACTTCTTTTGAACCCCTGCAAAGAATTGCAAATGTGAGTTCCACATCCAGTGTCTAATACCCATGTATTAGAAGAAGTAATACTAAGCTCTATATATACCATATATATATTACCTGAGGATTGCCCCGCATCCCTCTTTTCCTTCAACTCCTTAAGGTAGACCGGGCAGTTGCATTTCCAGTGACCCATTTCACCGCAACCGAAGCACGGGTCTTCCTTGGGGTTTGCTTGTCCGGCAACCTTTTGCTTCTAGTTCTTGTTTTTGGTTGGGGTAACCATCTTCCCCTTTCCCTTGCCTTGATGAGCGGGTCCTTTCCTCTTAGCCGCCTTAGGCTTAGAGGTGTTATTACCTTTGGACCCACCATCATTGATCATTAGCACGGGTGAAGCCCTCTTACCCATGCTAGTTTCCGCCGTCCTAAGCATGCCATGAAGCTCTCCAATGGTCTTATCCATCCCATTCAAATTGTAATTAATTACAAATTGGTCAAACCTCTTTGACAAGGAGTTTAGGATAAGATCCGTGGCTACCTCATTAGATATGTTGAGATTAAGATGGTTTGCGAGATCAATGAGGCTTTTCATCTTGAGGACATAAGATGAAACGGATTGGGTTTCATCCATACGACATGCATGCAGTGCTCGAACCGTTTCGAAGCGCTCGACACGAGCTTGTTGAAGGAACATCTCCTTCAATTGAGTGATCATGTCATATGCACTATGATGCTCGAAATCCTTTTGGAGTTCGGGTATCATAGTCCCAAGCATTAGGCAAGCGACTTGCACCGAATCGGCGCAATACTTATCCCAATAAGCTATGCCCTCTACATCTTCCTCGTTCGGTTGGTCGGGAATAGGGTCCTCCAACACATACGCTTTATCCTCAAGTTTGAGGACAATTCTAAGATTACGGAACCAATCCATAAAGTTCGTATGGTTGAGTTTGTCTTTCTCGAGGAGAGACCTTAATGATAGGTTGTTTAGGTTAAGTGGTGCATTTTGCATGTTGTTGTTGTTGGCGGCCATCTACAAAATTTAACAAAGTTCCTTTAAGTATCGATTTTAAATTTAATAAACAATACCCTTTTATATTTTAATTGTTTTATTAAATCTTAGAATCCAACGGTAAATCAAATTTCGGTTAGGTGACCTTTATCCCGTCATTTGATTTAGCTAGGTAGTCATTTATATGACAATTGCAATCCTTTTACAACTTCTAAGTTATGGGATCATGCAATCCTTTTGCATGGCATATTTATCCCATCAACGCCTATTTGTTCCTCATGCTTCGGTGACCTTAAGTTCATGACTCCCAAATCAAGTCGTTCTACTTGTGTAAACTTGTAAATTTAACATGCAAGTGGTTAGGTGACCTTTATCCCACAATCATGCAAATTTTACCTTAAGCATATTAGTTTGTTCATAACGGTTAGGTGACCTTTATCCCATTATGAGTTCCCTACTATGTTCAAGTGTCCCACAAAAGGATGGCGTTAAACTTGTTTTCCTTGTTCATTAAGGGATTTTAAGTTTTCATAAATTCTAGTTTAAGAAAACATATATGCCATACACCAACATGCATTTAGTGTATGGTTTATTTGAAATCCATTTTCAAGTCTATTAATTTTAGCCAATTACTTGATATAAACCATTTTATTTTTATGATCCTTATCATGTTCTTAATAACCGTTTATTAATGTCCTTTTAGCCGTTTTTAATTTAACCATTTAAATTGACGTTTTGCATGTCGTTAATAATTTAACCAATTAAATTGTAGTTATGCTTGTTGTTAACTTGTGTGATAACTTGTTGTAGTACCATACACAATCCACAATCATACAAGAAATAAAACAACCACGCATGCAAACAAATGTGTTCACAATCAAGCCGATTTGGTAGACATTTGTTTAGCCGAAAACAAATGTCACCGGTTAAGGGAAATAGCACTAAGTAGGAGATTTCAAAATCTCCCACTTAATCTTGCATCCAAATGCATCTTCCAAGTCTTCATCTTGTATCTTCATTTTTACAAAAAATATATCCTAATACATTTTTCTAGAAAATGAAAATACAACCTAATCTATTTTACATACCAAATATAAAATAAATTACATAACGAAATGAATAAATATTACAAACCAATTGAATGAATTAATATTACATACCAAATGAATATTACAAATCAATCAAACATTCAACCGTAACATGCATTCAACACAAGGTCAAGGCTATGATTGTGAACATGAACATGCAACCAAATAAGACCAAATGAAAAGGCCCAAAACCCACTTTTGGAACCCAAACAATTCGGCCTAACACATAGACCCACCCAAACCCGTTGATTTTTGCAATTTACATTCATGCATGTTCATAGATTGCAAATATAGTGGGTTTAAAACAACATTTCGAAGCATATTTCAACAACTTCGGCTCTTGATACCATTGTTGGGATTTAACAAGTTACAAAAGGCTTAAAACATTTTAAGAATCATAATAAACGGAAGCGTGTAATTACCAATTAAATTTGTTAATCTTTAAACCAATTTTAAAGTTAAATCCCAATAGGATCAAGTTGTGAAATCATGCTTACAAATTAACAAGAAAGGAAGTGATTTATACCTCCTTAAAACCAAGTTTGAGGGCTGCTCAAAAGTGCAGAAAGTTGATGAAGATGAAGGCAAAATAGCCTCCAACTTGAAGCTTCAAGTGTGTTAAACTCCAAGCCTTTGATGCTCCAACACCACCCTTGATTGTGACTAGACTCTAGAACCTTAATCACCTTGTTAAAGTAGTTTGAAACCCACTTCTATCTGCTGGAAATTTCGGCCAGCAGCAACAATGAAAGATGATGATGAATGCTAGCTTCTAATGGTGAAACCTCAAGGGATTATACCCCAAGCTTGACACCAACACCTAGTACTTTCGTTAGGATTTAATTAGACACTTGATTTGAGCTTACACAACAAGTTTGGAACCCACCTTTGAGTTCATAAAGGCCTACGGCCAAAACAGCAGCAGCAAAAAAAAAACTGGTGCAGTTTTCTTGAAGTTATTCATGTATATGCATGTGTATACCTTTTATTTGAGTCAAGGAATAACTTGGTAAAAACCACAAGCATGCTCCTTGGAAATGTGTCTTTGAAAGAAACAATAAAATAAGTCATGGGTGAGTCTTGGGCTCTCCAAACCGTCACCCTCATGGGTGTTTCAAAAAAAATGTTTTTCTTATCATATAACATTATTTGTTATAAACAATCCCATGTACTTGTTACTTGCATAATTTTATAAATCCTTTTATAAAATATAACACATTTTAATTATTTAAACCCATAAATAATTATATATATAAATTATCCAAATAATTTATATCAAGTAATAACATTTCAAAAAACCGATTTTCTGAAATCCAAGTATCGCGTATTTATTTAACGAACCAATCGATAAGATAAACACATATAAGGTGTCAGTAAGCTTGTTATAGGGTATGACCCGACTTGGATCATAACATGTTAGCCACATTAATTTAATATGTCTCTCGGGCATACGAAATACCTTCATCAACATGGTTAACACAAGTCAAAATCTCATAATATTACTCAACTTGGTCAAATAGTCAAACATAGGTCAAACAACACGTTTTAGTTCATAAATGGTCAATTACACAATCATAGTTTATTGTCATGCATAACGTTCATGTACATGTAGCAAACTCCGCATAATATCTCATAGCACAAAATTCATGGTAAAATGGCAAACTACAGATCACAAATAGACTCAAAATAGATTCCAAAAAGTCCGGCCAGGGTCTCATACTATGTCTACAAGTCGGGAATCAGAAGGGGTGCATTTATCATTTACTAAATCAGTTTCTGACCGCGCACTGATATCGTAATGGCTATAACCGGAGCTAGGGACATGGAATTAATACAAGGTCAGTGGACATGGTTCAAGGACAAGTCAAAATATAACATATCCAAAAATAAGTAACTTTGGTTTAACCAATTGGTACAGTTTATTCAATAAAGTTGGATGTCCTGTTTCAGTTCATTTCAGAAATTACCAAAACTATGGCCCTAGTGTGCACAATGCATAAGTTTTCAGAGGTTGCAATAAACTAAACATATATCACATATCATGTAAAGATTCATATTCCAGAAGCATTCATGTTAATTCACAAAACACAAACCACAGGGTACAAATCAGAGAACAAGTGAAAGATTCGATCCTAGTTTAGCTAGTCACTTTCGCATGCAATTAGCCGAAGATATAGATACAATTAGACCATGATATCTACACAAAAAGTGAATTAATTTCTATGTATATTTCAGATATGAAAAGATCTCATCTCAGAAGTCAATACATTTTAGCATACAAGTCCGTTTTCATGCATGTGCTGGAAAAATCTACATTTTCATTCGACTAGGCATAACACGAGTTTTACTCAAGCAAATGACATGATATCCTAGTGTAACCTGAGTGTTTTTGAATTTTATATCCAATGGTAATCAACACATAAGCCAATTCTTGACTCATCAATACCAGTTTTCTGATCAAGCATAAAAACACAATGATAATTCAAACGGTCATAACATAAGCATACGGAAACGAAATCAAGCGAATCCAAAGCCTAAAATCAATAGTTTTTCATGAGGATTATGAATATCACATAATATCATGAAATTTAAAAATTCAAATTTCTGTTACCTTCAAATACAAATTCGTGATTTATCAAAAAGTCATCAAACGATCAAATTAACGAATACTATCATGCATACATACAAGGACTTGAGCACTAGACACTATATCTACCCTAAAATGTAAAAAAAAAAACATGAAAACCCAAAAATTAGAGTTTTTGAAACTTACCCTAATCAAGAAATTGTTGGTATATATGTGTAGAGGTCTTCGAGAGGAGTCCGAATATGTAAACGATTTTATGATCAAGTGATTATTGAAGGTGTTCTTGAGTGATTCTTTCTATGGTATTTATGTATTGTTTTTGAAGCTAGATTATGATGGGTTTTTTGCTGAGATGAGGAGGTTGAGAAGAGATTTCAAGTGTGTGTGTTTTAAAGAGTAAGAAATGAGGATTAGAATTGAAATGGAAATGGTTAAGTGTGTATGTAGTTAGGCGTCATTTTTGATTCCTCATAAAGGGATTCCTAAGTTGAATTTTGAGCTAAAAGTTTAATACTAGAAGTTAAGAAATGTTTAAACACGTTTCCCCATGATTAATAGGTTGAAAATGATGTTTTACTATTGGTATATATGAATAGTAAATACATCTAGAAATTGTATATAGTACATATCTCATGAGTCATATATAATAACAAAGATGTTATTTTCCATGATAAAAGGTTGAAAATGATGTTTTCCTATTGGTATATTCCAATAGTAAATACATCTAGCAACTGTGTATAATACGGGTATAAATACCGTATGAATACGAGTAGAATTCTTGAGAAAATTGAATGCGAATACGAGTATAGCTATCTTTGTTGAGTATAAATATGTTAGTACAAGTATTTAAGTCTTTCAAAAGTGTGTATATTACATATTAATACAATACATATATATTCATTTTAACATAAGGGTTATTACGTCGTTAAGCGTTACATATATATAATGTTTCAAAACCCTTAAGTTAGTAGTCTCATTTTATATATATAACCCATTGTTAATATACTTAATGAGGTACTTAATTATCATATATTCAAGTTAGATATAATCTATATATATCCATATATATACATAAGTATATAATTAATACAAGTTACGACGTTCGTGAATCGTCGGACAAATGGATGGTCAACTGTTTGTATAAAACTCATTTTTAAAAGTTTTAAAACTTGTCAAAATTCATTGCTTATCATGACAAAATCATATAGAGAATTGGTTTAAAATAAGTTAAAATTTTTCGGGTCGTCACAACATCTACCGTTAGCAGAATTTTTCTACAACAACAGTTACCACTCGAGTATTGAGATGGCACCGTTTGAGGCACTTTATGGTAGAAAGTGCAGGTCTCCGATTTTTTGGATTAAAGTTGGGGATAGACAGATTACTGGTCCAGAAATTCTCCAAGAAACTACAGAGAAAATCATTCAAATTCAACAACGGTTGAAAACCGCCCAAAGTCGACAAAAGAGCTACGCGGACATTAAGAGAAAAGATATAGAATTTGAGATTGGAGAAATGGTCATGCTTAAGGTTTCACCTTGGAAGGGCGTTGTTTGATTTGGTAAACGGGGGAAACTAAACCTAAGGTACATTAGGCCATTCAAGATTATAGATCGTGTCGGACCAGTAGCTTACCGACTTGACTTACCTCAACAACTCGTCGGGGTACATAATACTTTTCATGTCTCGAATCTAAAGAAATATTTTGCCAAAGAAGATCTCACTATTCCGTTAGACGAAATTCAAATCAATGAAAAACTTCAATTCATCGAAGAACCTGTCGAAATAATGGATCGTGAGGTTAAAATACTTAAGCAAAATAAAATACCAATTGTTAAGGTTCGATTGAATGCTCGTAGAGGACCCGAGTTCACCTGGGAACATAAAGATCAGATGAAGAAAAAATACCCGCACCAATTTCTAGAAGATGCGTCAATACCTCCAACAGCTTGAAATTTCGGGACGAAATTTAATTAACGGGTAGGTACTGTAGTGACCCGAACTTTTACGTGATTATATATTATATGAGATTAATATTTACATGAATTAATGTTTCTAACATGTTAAGCAATAAAACTTGTTAAGACTTGATTAATTGAAATAGGTTTCATGTAGACAATTGACCACCCAAATTGACCGGCGATTCACGAACGTTAAAACTTGTAGAAACTATATGATATATATATATATATATATATATATATATATATATATATATATATATATATATATATATATATATATATATATATATATATATATATATATGGATATATATATATATATATATATATATATATATATATATATATATATATATAGTTAACATGATATTATGATAATTAAGTATCTCATTAGGTATATTAACAATGAGTTATATACATAATAATGAGACTACTAAGTTAAGAAACTCGAAACGATATATAACGATTATCATTATAACAATGTCTTACTAAATACATATGTATCATATTAAGATATTGTTACACTATATTTATCATGATAAAATGATAATTATATATATCATTAAGTATGTTAACAATGAACTACATATGTAAAACAAGACTACTAACTTAAGAATTTCGAAACGAGACATATATGTAACGATTATCGTTGTAATGACATTTTAATGTATATATATCATATTAAGATATATTTATACATTATAATATCATGATAATGTAATAATTTAACATTTCATTAGATATAATAAACAATGGGTTAAAAACATTAAATGAGATCGTTAACTTAAAGGTTTCAAAACAACACTTACATGTAGCGACTAACGATGACTTAACGACTCTGTTAAAATATATATACATGTAGTGTATTTAGATGTATTTATACACTTTTGAAAGACTTCAAGACATATATCAAAGTACTTCTACTTAACAAAAATGCTTACAATTGCATTCTTATTCATTTTCATCAACAATTCTACTCGTATACACCCGTATTCGACCTTGTACAATACACAGTTCCTAAATGTATATACTATTGGTATATACACATAATAATTCAGCTCTTAGCAGCCCTAGATAGTCAACAAACATGTGGAACCAACCATTTGGCAACTAGCATGAATGATTACACTAAAAATCAAACTAATGGAGCCTATATGACAAGCCCTCATTCACTTTTTTTCTTCACTCACCACACACTTGTATTTTTCAATTTTATTTCACTCATTTGATCTCTCTCTTGTTCTATGATTATGTTCTAAGTATTCTTCATCATCTTCATCAAAATCTAAATCAATCTAGCTCCTAAATCCATATATAAATCAACTTACAAAACAACTACTCAAGAACACTTCAATAACACTTTCAAGTTTGCAATTCTACTTCCAAGCTTTCTAATCCATTCCAAGTAATCATCCAAGATCAAGAAACCTTAGTTATTTACAGTAGGTTATCTATTATTCAAGGTAATACTCATATTCAAACTTTGATTCAATTTCTATAACTATAAACTATCTTAATTGAAGTAAAAATCTTACTTAAACTTGTTTTCGTGTCATGATTCTACTTCAAGAACTTTCAAGCCATCCAAGATCCTTTGAAGTTAGATCATTTCTTGTCACTTCTAGTAGGTTTACCTACTATAATCGAGGCAGTAATGATGTTCATAACATCATTCGATTCATATATATATATAACTATCTTATTCGAAGATTTAAACTTGTATTCACTAGAATATAGTTTAGTTAATTCTAAACTTGTTCGCAAACAAAGTTAATCCTTCTAACTTCACTTTTAAAATCAACTAAACACATGTTCTATATCTATATGATATGCTAACTTAATGATTTAAAACCTGGAAACACGAAGAACACCGTAAAACCGGACATACGCCGTCGTAGTGAAACCGGGGGCTATTTTGGGTTAAATAATTAAAAACTATGATAAACTTTGATTTAAAAGTTGTCCTTCTGGTAAAATGATTTTTCTTATGAACATGAAACTATATCCAAAAATCATGGTTAAACTCAAAGTGGAAGTATGTTTTTCAAAATGGTCATCAAGACGTCGTTCTTTCGACTAAAATGACTACCTCTTACAAAAACGACTTCTAACTTGTATTTCTGACTATAAACTTATACATTTTCTATTTAGTTTCATAAATTTTAGTTCATTATGAAACCATAGCAATTGGATTCACTCAAAACGGATTTAAAACAAAGAAGTTATGGGTAAAACAAAATTGGATATTTTTGCTTGTTGTTGCTACGTGAAATTTGTAACAAATCCATACTAACCATAACTTAACTAACTTATATTGTATTATACATGTCTTGATAGACCATAGACACGTATACAATTTTTTGACATATCATATCGATTTCATCTATATATATTATTTGGAACAACCATAGACACTCTATATGTGGTAATGATCGAGTTAGCTATACAGGGTTGAGGTTGATTCCAAAATAATATATATACTTTGAGTTATGATAGAGTATGAGACTTGTATACACTGGGTTGTGGATTGATTCGAGATAATATATATTGATTTATTTCTGTACTACTAACTGTGGACAATTATTTGTGGACTACAAACGTTGGACTATCAACTTAACAAACTTAAATCGTTAAAATGTAATAAAATATGGTATAATTATATTTCGATCATAATTTGATATATATATATATATATATATATATATATATATATATATATATATATATATATATATATATATATATATATATATATTGTTATAGGTTCGTGAATCAACCCGTGGCCAAGTCTAATTCTCGACGAATTGATAATCTGTGAAAGTTAGTTATAGTCCCATTTTTACTACCTAATATTTTGGGATGAGAATACATGCAGTTTTGTAAATGTTTTACAAAATAGACACAAGTACTTGAAATTACATTCTATATTGGATTATGAATACCGAATATCACCCTTTTAGCTTGGTAGCCTAAGAATTAGGGAACAGACACCCTAATTGACTCGAATCCTAAAGGTAGATCTACGGGTACTAACTCCCCCCATACTGGAAAATGGTATGCTTTAGTACTTCGAGTTATTACTACAAATGGATTTCTGTTTTGGGGATATTCTATATGTATTTTGTTAATGTCGGTTACCAGGTGTTCAACATATGAATGATTTTTATGCAGATTGCATGTTATTGAAAAATGGAAATGGAAATGGAAATCTTGTGGTCTATTATTACGATTTGATAAATATATAAGTTAAACATATAACTCACCAACATCTTTGTTGACGTTTTAAGAATGTTTATTTCCAGGTGATTATTAAGAGCTTCCGCTGTTGCATGCTAATTTAAGGACAAGAATTGGAGTCAGCATGCTTGTAATATATTGTTTAAAAATTGCATTCGGAGATTTAAATCGATGTGTAATATTATTGTAAATCAATATGTAATATTCGTGTATAAAATGTTATCTTTTAGATTATCATTACTTGATAATCTACGTTATGGTTTTTGAACCTTTATTGATAAAATAAAGGTTATGGTTTTTTTAAAAAAAATGAATGCAGTCTTTGAAAAAGTCTCATATAGAGGTCAAAACCTCGCAACGAAATCAATTAATATGAAAAGTTTATAATCGATATGAACGGGACATTTCAAAAATTGAAGTCATTAGTGTAACATCCCGCATTTTTTCGTTAACTCATTTTAACGCCCATCTTTTTTTTTATATATATAACCTTTTATCATCTATATTCGTACCTTTCGTTAATCAACATTCTTAACATTCCCGTTATTGGACTATAACATCTCTCGTTTACCCTAGCGTTTAAATATTTCGTTCGATTAATTCACGAACCCGCTTTTAAACTCGAGGGACCAAAGTTGCCTGGTGGGCAAACTAGTTTACTAGGTCAACTAGTTAACCCACCTTCACCACCACAATTTCATTCATCCTCTACAACTTGATACCAATTTCATCTCGTTTGGGTAAATTTTCTAAAACTCTAGATTTCATATTCTTAGTGTTCTTGACTTAAAAGTGTGATAATTAGTGTCTATGGCTCATTGTGATGTCGTGTATGTAAATTGTATGCTCGATCTTGTTATTTGGTGTAACTAGCATGAACACTTGAAATGGGTTAGTTTGATCTTTGATTTTAGTTAATTAAAGGTGGTTATATGTTAAAGTTCATGTGGTAATTGTGTTACTAGCTTCATATGCTTCGATTTGGTATGTTGGATGACATGAAAGCCTTACATTACATTATTAATGATTTTGTGATTCTTGACTAGGGTTTAATAGATTTTCAAATGAACTTTTGATGCTTTGAATGCCATGAGACGTTATTAGTAAGTGTTTACTTGCAATGTATGTTTAATTACTTTCGAAACGGCATATGCTACATGTACATTGGTTGCCCGAATCATAAAATGCGTTTTACGAACTTAAAACGTGAATGATGAACTTTTAACGATCATTCGACGAGGATTTAGTCATTTTAAATGATGTAATTGTTTGATGATATGTGTTTAGTTGTATTCCTCGTAAAAATACCTTTCCAACGATATAAGATACATGTTTTAAGTGTTTTCAGTTCACAATTTGTGTTTGTTTGAGTTTTGGTTCGAGACTTGTCAAATTTCAGCATCAGCACCCTGTAATACATTGGGACGCCGTCCCACCCCTTGGGACGCCGTCCAATCCTTCACATCTGGACGTCGTCCAGACCTTTTGGATGCCATCCAGATGAACTACCAGGTTCTGTTTTGGTTGGCCATTTACCATTTAATTCTAACTATGCTACGCACCTCTGATTCACATGTAACTTGTTCTAACATGCTTATATATGATTAAAAACCTCAGAAAAATAGTTCGGGACCCGACCCGAACATGTTGACTTTTTCGTTGACTTTGGCTCGACCAAAGTCGACTTTTGTTTAAACTTAACCAAATGCTTATGCAATCATCCTAACATACTTTTATATTTAAATCATGCATGAAACTTGGAAACGTGATTTGCATGCTATATGTAATTGAGTCGTAACGAGCCATAGGACTAATTGAACAACTTTAACCCATCGTGTTTACCGTTATTGATACAACCTACTTGTTTAGGTCAAGACTAGCAATTGTCCTTGAACACGTTTACTTGTGAAGTACCGCACTCAAGGTGAGATCATAGTCCCACTTTTACTCTTTTAAACTTACATCTGGGATGAGAAAACATAAACGTTTCGATTAACAAAGTGAACATAAGTACGAAAACAAACATTCTACGTACGAGTTAGAACAAAAATCCTCAATTCGATTATCATTAGTTACACTTGCCGGGTGTAAGTGAGAACTTATGTTGTATGGCCATATGGGTTTGACAAACCCTCATTCGGACGGTTCGCTACCGTTAGTCGGATGAAATATATTTTCGAGAAACAGTGAATGTTCTAACACTATTGTGATGGGGTTCGTGGAAAGTTAAGCCTTGATAATTGGGTGCTTGTGATAACAATTTTAGAATGGTTTACTATTAGCTTTTCAACGTTGTAAATCTTGTGGTTCAACTTACTTACCTACTTACTTACGTACTCACTTACTAAACCTATGATTTCACCAACGTTTTCGTTGACAGATTTTTCTATGTTTTTCTCAGGACTTTGAACGATATGTGTTACATGCTTCCGCTCACTATTTTTGATACTTGCTTGGATGTTGAGTATATGTGCATACATGGAGCGTCTTTTGAATTATGTTAAAATGTGTCGCATGGGTTTCAATTGTACTTAAAACGTTGTAACATTTTTAACCGTTGATCTACTCTGTAATCTTTGGAACATCTTTATAATTGACATGAATGCGACATATTTTGGTCAAACGTCGTTTTAAAGACTTATGACCACGTGATGAGACCTAAGTAGATGGCGCCGTCAATGACGATTTTGTCGGGTCACTACAGATGATATCAGAGCTGGTTTAACTTTAGCTGAAAAGGTAGTCTCGCGTCCGGCTGTCATGCCGGGCACCCCGAACGGACTATGCTTTTAGGCAGGTTAATCATAGAGGGGGTTCTTACAGTGTTACCTGTGATGAAGTATTGGCTCTTAACCCTTGCGATCCCTTTGCAGGAGGGTTGGCAGTTTGGTAGAAATGCGGGCCGTAAAATCAGTGTCTGAGGTACACTCAGTGGTCACCAAGTGGTTAGTTAGAAAGGCACTGGGTGGGTTTCTACCCCATCTATCGCTACAGATGGTATCAGAGCGTTGGTTGTAGAGATTTAGAGTTCATTGGTGTCAACTCCCGAGTCATAGGGTACATTAGTGAGTCTAGACTACAACCGGCATATAGACTTGAAGTAGGAAATACTTGACTACTTGTGCATTTATACTCGAATTCTTTTATTCGTATCTAACTCTTATTTCATCATAATATCACGTTGTTTAAATTGATTGACACGCCATCTTGACTTTATGAGGTAATGTCGAATGCACATATGAATTAGGGTAATATAATTGCCGGGATTATATTACGGTGACTCATATGGACATTCTGACATTATAATATAAAGATTTTAGGGCGAGTCAAGGGAAAATAACCTCTCTATCTTTATTCCATATCACGATTAGTATTATTGAGAATACTAATCAACGATACTCTTGCATTTTCAAGGAACAATGGCTCACCGAGGTCAACATAACACTTCTCCCAAAACTCCCGAACGAGCTCTTCAACAACTGATAGCCACCGCCGTGGATGCGGTCATGGCCGGTCACTCCTCTAACAACAATAACAACAACACTAACCATGGAGCCAATAATGCAAACGAGGGATACTCCTACAAGAACTTCATGGGGTGCAAACCTCCCACTTTCAATGGAACCGGGGGACCGGTTGTTCTCACCCGATGGTTTGAGCAAATGGAAACTATTTTTATCATAAGCAGATGCCGGGACCAAGACAAGGTCAAGTTTTCCACCCTCACTTTCACCGGTATTGCTCTCTCGTGGTGGAACACGTATGTATAATCTGTGGGTACCGATGAAGCCCACACACTCTCTTGGACCAAATTAATAGAAAGAATGATCACCGAATACTTTCCGCGCGACGAGACTCGAAGGCTCGAACAGGGCCTAAGAAATTTAAAAACGGTCCGGAATGACCTCGAAGCTTACAATCAACGGTTTACCGAACTAGCCTTATTGTGCCTAAACCTCATGGCTCTCGAGTCCTTAAGAGTTGAGCTTTACATGGATGGCCTCCCTACGAGCATTCAACACAGGGTAATGTCATCAAAACCCGCCAACCTACAAGAGGCTTTAACGATGGCCCGCCAATTTATGGAAATGGTGGATGTAATTGAAGTGCCGGCATCGAAGGCCGATGAGAAATCGGGTGGCAACAAAAGAAAGTGGGAAGCCCCCAATCAAGCAACAACAATTTCACTAAGAAGCCTTTCGCCTCCGGCGGAAAAAAGGGGTATGCCGGAAACCTACCTTATTGTGACAAGTGTCACAAACATCATTTGGGTGAATGTGGCAAACCATTTTGCATCAAGTGTCATAGAAGTGGTCATATGGCCAGCGATTGTAGAAGTGCTGCCCCCCGTCGCTCCAAAGGTGCCCGATGCACACCGAACGGGTGTTTATTTCGAATGTGGCCAACCGGGTCATTTTAAGTATGCTTGCCCAAAGAAGAAAGTCAACTCCAATGCACACGGCCGGGCTCTCAACATCAACACCAAGGATGCCCGAGATGACAATGAACTAGTCACGGGTACGTTTCTCCTCAACAACTCTTATGTTTCTTGTTTATTTGATTCGGGTGTCGATAAGAGTTTCGTATCCACGGCTTTGACTCGTGCCTTTTGCGCTTCACCACTCCCCCTAGATACTACTTATGCCATTCAAGTGACCAACGAAAAACTATTGTGTGCCGACCAATTTTATCGGAGAGTGTACGTCAAGCTTTTTAGATAAAGAATTTGAAATTGACTTGCTACCCATAGAACTAGGGAGCTCAAAACCTATTCGTTAAGAAGAAAATGTTTCCTTACATGTGCATTGATTAGCCTGAACTAAATAACTTCCGGATAAGAACCGATATCCTTTTCCTCATATCAAAGACCTCTTGAACAATTCCAGGGATCCCGTGTGTATACCAAAATCGACCCCCATATCCGATTATCATCAATTGAGGGTTAAGGGAGAAGATGTCTCCAAAACCTCCTTTCGAACTCGCTACGAATATTAATAGTTTCTTTTAGCGTCGTTCCGTCTAACTGAGGCTCTGTCCGTATTCATGGATCTTATGAAATGCTTATGTAAACTTATCTAGACAAATCCGTCACCATATCCATAGGTGATATGCTAACCTATTCAATTCAAGTAAAGGAGAAAACGAACAATATCTTCGTCTCACGTTCGAACTTTTGAGAAAAGAGCACCCCTATGCCGAATTTTCCAAGTGTAAATTTCGGTTAAACGAAGACCAATCCCTAAACCATGTTGTTAGTAGCCCACGTATTAGAGTGGATTCCTCCAAAAATCAAAGCCACACGTAATTGGGAAACCCTCACGATTCCGACTTGTATTCGTAAAACCTTGGATCTCGCCGATTAGTACCGAAGATTCATTTTCTACTTTTCCCGTTTGCTCGTCCTTTAATCTCGTTATCTTACTAAGGGAAGAATTAGACCTCTCCGTGTCCGAACCTTGAACGTGATTATCCACACCAACCTTACTAGTCAAATTCGTGTAGCACAAAATGGAACTTAATTATGGAAATATTTCTACGTGAACGCCTGAAATCTATACTCTCTCGACTCGAAATCAAGGAAATTGAAATTCGTAATTTTTCCCGATCAATCTTCACATCACCACGTACCACGATACATAACTCTGTTATTTCACTATTACCGTCTGATATTACTAGAACCTAAGATACCACACAATCTAAGGATACCTCTTTCTTCTTTGACTTATCGTCCTTATGTTTCCGAAATATTGCCAACTACTATACAACTACGTGTACTATCTCGTTCCCACCAAGTCCCGACATTTGGCCACAAGATGCGCGATATGGCTACATCAAGATGAAAACTCATCCTATTATAAACCCTCATTTCACTCCTATCTTTTTCGCTCGTACTTCCGTATAAGGAAACCTTTTATCTAAATTCTCAATGGAAAGAGAGACTTTTCACGTATTACTAGTATTCGCCACGAGGGTGAGTAGCCCTGACGAACGTTTTCAGTATCCGATAAGAAGCTTGTTCCAACAAATGTTTTCGAGCCCTAACTAACTTGTTCAACATACCTTAAGGAATTCTATCCCAACACGGTGTACTAATGTCAATTATCTTGGATCGAAATACTAATTTCACTTCTAGTTTTACAAGAGGCCTTGAGAATACGTTTAGACATGAGTACCGCGTATCATCCACAACCCGACAGACCAAGCAAACGTACGATTCAAATCTTGGAAAGACATGTTACAAACTTTTATTATTGCCTTTAGTTGTTTCCCTCTTACAATAGTAGTTACCACTCGTGTATTAACGCCACATTTTTTTTTAACCTTATATGGCCGCAAAGTTGCTCTCCTATTCGTTGGACCGAAGTAGGTGACAAGAAAATCACCGGATTCTAACTCGTTCGAGAAATAACCGTTAAGATTGTTCAAATCCAAGAAAGGCTCAAGACGACCCGAAATCGCCACCATACCAATGTAGGATGTCAACCTCTCGAATTCCAAGTGAGTGACCACGAAATATTGAGAAATCACACCTTGGAAAGGTGTAATCCATTCCGAGAACGTGGAAAGTCAACTCCGCAATATATTGATCCTTTTGAAATCTTGGGGTGTATTGGATCCGCTACATGCCATTTAGATCATCCGACCCAATCGAATTCCATTCATTCTTAATTTCATGTAATAAACTTAGAGACGTGTCCTACGGGACATGAACGTGATATTCTCCTAGATAAGCTTACTATTGATGACAAACTCCACTTCATAGGAGAACCGGTTGAAATTATGAATCGTGAAACCAAACTTCAGACAACGTAAAATTCAAATTTTCAAATTCGTTGGAATGCCAAAGAGAACCAAATGAAAAGAAAGTACCTTCGCTCTTTCATAGAGTTAATAACCAAAGGTCTCGAGGAAGAGACATCGACTACTACTTCTAACTAAATTTCGGGACAAAATTTCTTTTAAGGTGTGAGTAATGTAACATCCCGCATTTTTCCGTTAACTCATTTTAAGGCCCGTCTTTTTTTTATATATATATATAATCTTTTGTCATCTATATTCGTACCTTTCGTTAATCAACATTCTTAACATTCCCGTTATTGGATTATAACATCTCTCGTTTACCCTAGCGTTTAAATATTTCGTTCGGTTAATTCACGCACCCGCTTTTAAACTCGAGGGACCAAAGTTTCCTAGTGGGCAAACTAGTTGACTTGGTCAACTATTCAACCCACCTTCACCACCACACATTCATTCATCCTCTTCTCTCTTCTCTATTACTTCCATTTTCCTCTCAAACACCTAAATCCTTAATTCATCATCTAAATCCAAATCCAGAAGCTAACATCAAAACAAATTGCATATTTGGAATCCTCTCTTCATCCTCTACAGCTTGATACCAATTTCATCTTGTTTGGGTAACTTTTCTAAAACTCTAGATTTCATGTTCTTAGTGTTCTTGACTTAAAAGTGTGATAATTAGTGTCTATGGCTCATTGTGATGTCGTGTATGTAAATTGTATGATCGATCTTGTTATTTGGTGTAACTAGCATGAACACTTGAAATGGGTTAGTTTGATCTTTGATTTTAGTTGATTAAAGGTGGTTAGATGTTAAAGTTCATGTGTTAATTGTGTTACTAGCTTCATATGCTTCGATTTGGTATGTTGGATGACATGAAAGCCTTACATTAACATGATTAATGATTTTTTGATTCTTGACTAGGGTTTAATAGATTTTAAAATGAACTTTTGATGCTTTGAATGCCACGAAACGTTATTAGTAAGTGTTTACTTGCAATGTATGTTTAATTACTTTTGAAACGGCATATGCTACATGTAAATTGGTTGCCCAAATCATAAAATGAGGTTTACGAACTTGAAACGTCAATGATGAACTTTTAACGATCATTCGATGAGGATTTAGTCATTTTAAATGATGTAATTGTTTGATGCTACGTGTTTAGTTGTATTCCTCGTCAAAATAACTTTCCAACGTTATAAGATACATGTTTTAAGTGTTTTCAGTTCACAATTTGTGTTTGTTTGAGTTTTGGTTTGAGACTTGTCAAATTTCAGCATCAGCACCCTGTAATACATTGGGATGCTTGGGACACCGTCCAAGCCTTCACATCTGGATGTCGTCCTGACCTTTTGGACGCCGTCCAGATGAACTATCAGGTTTTGTTTTGGTTGGCCATTTACCATTTAATTCTAACTATGCTACGCACCTCCGATTCACATGTAACTTGTTCTAACATGCTTATATATGATTAAAAACCACAGAAAAATAGTTCGGGGCCTGACCCGAATGTGTTGACTTTTTAGTTGACTTTTTCATTGACTTTGACTCGACCAAAGTCGACTTTTGTTTAAACTTAACCAAATGCTTATGCAATCATCCTAACATACTTTTATATTTGAATCATGCATGAAACTTGGCAACGTGATTCGCATGCTATATGTAATCGAGTCGTAACGAGCCATAGGACTCATTGAACAACTTTGACCCATCGTGTTTATGGTTATTGATACAATCTACTTGTTTAGGTCAAGACTAGCAATTGTCCTTGCACACATTTACTTGTGAAGTACCTATTTGACCGTGCACTCAAGGTGAGATCATAGTCCCACTTTACTCTTTTAAACTTACATCTGGGATGAGAAAACATAAATGTTTCGATTAACAAAGTGAACATAAGTACGAAAACAAACATTCTATGTACGAGTTAGAACAAAAATCTTCAATTCGATTATCATTAGTTACACTTGCCGGGTGTAAGCGAGAACTTATGTTGTATGGCCATATGGGTTTGACAATCCCTCATTCGGACGGTTCGCTACCGTTAGTTGGATGAAATATATTTTTGAGAAACAGTGTATGTTCTAACACTATTGTGATGGGGTTCGTGGAAAGTTAAGCCTTGCTAATTGGGTGCTCGTGATAATAGTTTTAGAATGGTTTACTATTATCTTTTCAACGTTGTAAATCTTTTGGTTCAACTTACTTACTTACTTACTTACGTACTCACTTACTAAACCTATGATTTCACCAACGTTTTCGTTGACAGATTTTTCTATGTTTTTCTCAGGACTTTGAACGATATGTGTTAGATGCTTCCGCTCACTATTTTTGATACTTGCTTGGATGTCGAGTATATGTGCATACATGGAGCGTCTTTTGAATTATGTTAAACTGTGTCGCATGGGTTTCAATTGTACTTAAAATGTTGAAACATGTTTAACCGTTGAACTACTCTGTAATCTTTGGAACATCTTTATAATTGACATGAATGCGAAATATTTTGGTCAAATGTCGTTTTAAAGACTTATGACCACGTGATGGGACCTAAGTAGTCAGCGCCGTCAATGATGATTTTGTCGGGTCGCAAAAATTAGCAAGTGGGAAACCCCCACTACTCCTACTCATATTCTCCAATTTTTAGGCCTCGCCGGTTATTATCGTAGATTCATCGAAGGTTTCTCTTTGATTGCACGTCCTTTAACCGCGTTAACTCACAAAGGAAAGAAATTCGTTTGGGTGGCCGAACAAGAGAAGGCGTTCCAAACCTTAAAGAAAAAGTTAACCACCGCACCTATCTTATCTCTTCTCGAAGGCAATGATGACTTTATTGTATATTGCGATGCCTCGAAACATGGTTTTGGGTGTGTATTGATGAAACAAAAGAAAGTTATTGCTTATGCCTCTCGATAATTGTAAATTCACGAATGAAACTACACGACACACGATCTTGAACTTGGAGCCGTTGTCTTTGCACTCAAATTGTGGAGACACTATCTTTACGGGACCAAAAGTACCATTTTCACCGACCACAAAATCCTCTAACACATTTTCGATCAAAAACAACTGAATATGAGGCAACGATGGTGGATCGAAACATTGAACGACTACGATTGTGAACTTCGTTACCATCCCGGGAAGGCAAATGTAGTATCCGATGCCTTGAGCCGAAAGGAAAGAATGGTACCTCTTCGTGTCCGAGCCTTAAACATCACCATCCACACAAATCTCAATAGCCAAATCCGTGTAGCCCAAGATGAGGCTCTCAAAGATGAAAATATTTCTCACGAACGCTTGAACATTCTCGTCTCTTGATTCGAGGTTAAGGAAACCAGACTCCGATATTTTTCCGGAAGAATTTGGGTGCCTAGTTATGGGGATTTACGAAGTCTTATTCTAGACGAAGCCCATAAGTCAAGGTATTCGATTCATCCAGGGGCCGGTAAGATGTACCACGATCTCAAAGAACAATACTGGTGGCCAAACCTTAAAAAGGATGTTGCTACTTATGTTGGAAAGTGTTTAACTTGTTCCAAGGTCAAAGCCGAACATCAAAGGCCATCCGGGTTACTTCAACAACCCGAAATCCCGCAATGGAAGTGGGAAAGGATAACGATGGACTTTATCACAAAACTACAAAAAAATGGAAGGCGGTTATGATACCATCTGGGTTATTGTTGACCGTCTCACCAAATCGGCTCACTTCCTAGCCATGAAAGAAACTGATACAATGGAGAAACTTGCACAACTTTACATAAAGGAAATTGTATCCCGTCACGGTGTACCCTTATCAATTATTTCTGACAGAGATGTCCGTTTCATTTCTAGATTTTGACGTTCCTTACAAGAAGCCTTGGGAACACGTTTAGACATGAGTACCGCATATCACCCACAAACCGACGGACAAAGCGAACGCACAATTCAAACCTTGAAAGACATGTTACAAGCTTATGTTATTGATTTCGAAAAAGCTTGAGAAAAGCACTTGCCTCTAGCCGAATTCTCTTACAACAATAGGTACCATTTGAGTATTAATGATGCACCTTTCGAAGCTTTATATGGCCGTAAATGTCATTCTCCTATTTGTTGGACCGAAGTAGGTGATAAGCAAATCACCGGACCCGAAATCATCCATGAAACAACTGAGAAGATCGTTCAAATCCAAGAAAGGCTCAAGACGGCCTGTAATCGTCAAAAGAGCTATGCCGATATTAGACGTAAGGATCTTGAATTCCAAGTGGGTGACCACGTAATGTTAAAAGTTAAACCTTGGAAAGGTGTAATCCGTTTTGGAAAGCATAGAAAGCTAAATCCGCAATATATTGGTCCTTTTGAAATCTTAGAGCGTGTTGGACCCGTTGCTTATCGTTTAGATCTTCTGACTCAATTAAGTTCTATTCATCCCACTTTCCGCGTATCGAACCCGAAGAAGTTCCTTGCCGAACTAGAACTTGTCATACCTCTCGATGAGCTTACGATAGATGACAAACTCCACTTCGTAGAAGAACCCGTTGAGGTCATGGACCGCGAGGTTAAGACCTTGAAGCAAAGCAAGATTCCAATCGTCCGAGCCCGTTGGAATGTTAAACGAAGACCCAAGTTTACTTGGGAACGAGAGGATCAGATGATGCAGAAATATCCTCACCTCTTTCCGACACTGCCTTCTACCTCAGCTTAAAATTTCGGGACGAAATTTTCTTTAACAGGTCGGTAATGTAACGACCCGACTTTTTCCACTTATATTTATGCTTTATACTTTCACGATACTGCGTATATGTGTGTACTGAGCTAGATTATATTCTGGGATCATTATCCATGCTAATTACTTTCATTAATATCTTAAAACGTGTTATTAAGTGCTTAATCACTTAACTTGATCCTCAAATGCTTTTATGACCGTTAGTGTCGCTTGTCGTGTAGAACGAGATACGTACTTGGTACACGTTAAACTTTTGTCATGATTGGAGTGTTATGACTACTTAATCCTAACTGTTATTTCTTAATGACAATTACTTAGCTTAACGGTTGCTTAATTATGCTTAGTGTTTTACTAATGCACACTAGTTAGTCTTAATGGACTTAGTTTATCAAAGGCTCACCCTACTCAAGTTAATGGACTAGTTTAGTGGACTAACTAATGGGTTAGTTAGCTCATTTAACTAAAAACAAAACCCATTAAGTATAAAGACAAGAATTATGCATGCTTATGTACCATTACTTACACAATGCTACATGGGATCCCAACATGCGCACATCATCATGTACCACCACCCATACCAAGCAAAATGATCCCCCCATGCCTTCCCAAACCATCAGCCATATGATCCATCATCATCACCTTCATTTTTTTTAAACTTCACTTTCATTTCTCAAAACACACACACACACAAATGCTCTCTAGTTTTCTCTCTAGGTTTCTCACACTAAAAGCTAAAGAACTTGTAAGTTCTTGAATTTCCTTTTTCCTATTTTCTTTCTTATTCACGAAATCATCATCATCATCAAGAGATCAAGATTTTTAGCTTTTTGATCTTGTTATATCTTGAAGATTCAAACCTTGATTGAAAATCTTCAAGAACATGAAGGATTCAAGCTTTTTAGCTTTGAATCTACATTACCTTTGTTAGATCTAAGCTCATAGCTTAAGATCTCTTTATTTTTGTTAAAAGATCAAAACCTATGTTTATGATCTTCATGTAACTTGTAGATCTAACTTTTTTGCTTTAAAGATCTTCAAGAACATTAGAAATCCAAGCTTCCTAGCTTGAGGTTTCTACAAAAAGTTTGTTAAAGAATCAAGTTTATTAACTTATGATCTTCTTTAATTTGTTATACTTCACTTTTGTAACTTGTGATTTCATTAAACAAAGATACAAGCTTTCTAGCTTGAAGTCTCATAAGTATTGATTAAGAAATCCAAGCTTTCTAGCTTAGGGTTTCATTATTATTTTATTTGATCTAAGTTATGTAACTTATGGTCATCCAACTTGTTAAAACAAAAGCTCACTAGCTTATATTCATTCTATGTAGTAAGAGTCTAAGTTTTATAACTTAAGATTTTGTAAAAGTTGAAAGTCTAAGTTCTATAACTTAGGGTTTCACCTAGAACACAAGATCTGGACTTTCTAGTCTAAGGTCTTTAATATTTATCTAATATCTAAGTTCTATAACTTGAGGTCTTGCTTGTTTAGTTTGAATCAAAGTTTATAGCTTAATAGAACTTGTACTTGTGTCGAAACTAAGAACTTGGTGTAACTTTGGTTCATCATCTTGCTCAAACTCTTAAATGAGTTGTATTTCTTTCCTTAGTCTTGACATTGAGTGTTGATGGTTAAGACTTGCTCAAAGTGATGCTAAAACATCAACGAGTTGTACACTTTATGCTTATACGCATCAAGGATGAGAACCGTGATAAGCATCAAACACCAAGAAACCTACCGGAGCACTTGAATCTATTTTTTGAGGTCTAACCAGACTCTTAGAGCTTCTGGAAAGTTAATTTCCAGATATTTCAGTTTGTGTAGATGACTTTTCGTTTAAGACTCGCCTAAATCCGATAGAGGGTTTAGGATTTATAGTCTTCCGAAGTTCACTACGCCTTCTTAACGACGTGCTTAAATTTCTGACTTACTCGCGCTTGAACCGTTGCCACGGTCAAACGACATCGAGTTAGGATCTGAGCTTCGGACAGAGGTAAGAGGACTCACAAACGGAGCCTTGGCCAATGGCCGCAAATCATTTCAGTTTGTGTAGAGGTCGTCGCGGCTGTCCGAATTCAGCCCTTTGTTTTGATCTCTTTTCTTGTTGAAAACTTACTTTAGCTTTTATGTATGATGATAATGATGATACTTAAGACTTAACTTACTTACTTTTAAATTTTTTGGGATGATTTACTGACTTAGTGACCTTTGACTTAGGTTGAGGACCTTTTGGACCGACTTACTACTTGCTTACACTTTCCTATCGATTTTACCGCACTTTCACTGTGAGTTATAGCTCCCTTTTTACTTTAACTATTTTTGGGACTGAGAATACATGTGATTTTTATGTTTTACATACTAGACACGAGTACTTAAACTTTATATATGTGTGTGTGACATAACGGCACAAATTTTCCGCTTAGCTCGATAACGTTTAACTATTTGTTTATGAACCTGTAGAAGCGAATCTTAGATATGGATCCATAGGGTTTGACTTCCCCACTCAGGCTAGTCGCGCTAGCATTTAACGGGTGTTTAATACTTCGTCTTTTTTAACGCACTCGCCAAGTGTACTTTTAGGAGGTGATATATTATTCTTTGTTAAGTTAGTTACCAAGCGCCCCCAGTTAAGCATATACTTTTCATACCGATTTGAATACTAAATCTCGTGGTCTACATTACATTGTTGTTTACAATAAAACTATAGCTCACCAACATTCGTGTGGACTTTTTAAAGCATGTTATTTCTCAGGTGCTTAGACGAAATTGATTCCGATGTAATAGACTTGCTGTGTTAGACTTTCGCTGCATTGTTAGAGATGTCTCTTAAGCATGGACCTTTTATTTTGCATTCACTACTTATGCTTAATTTGAACCATGGTTTGTAATGACCTAAGTGTCACGTACTATTGTTAATGCTTTCTATTCGTAGAAGCACGTTACTTTTGTAAAACATTTGTCATTGGGAAAACATTATCTTTTTATGAATGCAAAAAACTTGTTTTAAAACAGCGTGTAGTGTTATACCGTGTAATGAATCTGTTGTTGATGATCCGTACCATGATGGTTTTGGACGGGTCATCACATTGGACTTGATTGTCGTCGGAAGTAACCTAAAGCAGTGCTCATACATTATATCGACGTTACTGCCTGTGTCGACGTTTAACTGTCGCACATTGTATCCACAATCGGTGATGCGACCTTTAATGATTATAGGAGCATGCGAAGGATTAATTGTTTGCATCGGAGGGAATATAATAGCTTCCGCTTTCCATTCTTCCAATTACTCGGCTTTGCGTCTCTGACCAGAGTGCCAAGCATGTACCATATTTATCGTTTAGTCAGAGTTTTTGTCACTGCCTTTCTTTTGGTTCAGCGCAAATTTTTCCGATTGATTGTTCTGCGACGTAGCTCCTTGCTTTTTCATTGGTTTTAGGTGATTAAGGTCACCCTTCCTTAGGCATTCTATCAGTTTTTCAATGAAAGATTTGCAACGATCGATTTCGTGCCCATAATCGTCATGAAATTCATAAACTTTTGACTTATCTCCCCTAGCATATTTTGACATTTTGGTAGGGGCCACGAATGTCAAACAAATCGGTTCGGTAGCTAGGATCTCCTTCGGTGTTTTAGTTAACTCACGCATGATCGCGAAGTTCTGGCTTGGGAAGTGACCTTTCCCCTGGTCAGAATTACTTTACTTCTGAAACTTATTATATTTTGATGATCCAGAACCCTGGTTATAGCTGTCACCCTTGCGATTTGATCCCCATGCTTGCCCGCGATAATAATCATCATCTTTATTACCCATGTTATCAGAATTTTTAACGCTATTCTGAGTTGTGTCTTCCCTCGCACGCATATGCTCTTGCGCTTCTTTGATGGCTTCTACTAGGGTATTAGGGACCTTCATGCGCAGGCATTGCCATAGGGCAAGATGTCTCTCTTTACACAACCCGTGTATAAAACACGATACCTTTTGACTTTCGGGGAGTCTCGCCATTTTTGCGACCTCCTTGGTATATCGATATATGAATTTCCCGAGGGATTCTCTTACCCCCTATCTGATGTCATGACACTCAACATGTGTCCTTTTACGGGCGCGCATGTTGTGAAAGTTTAACAAAAAGCGTGCTCGAAGATCATTATAGGAGGTAACAAGCGGTAGTGGCAAATTACTAAACCACTCCTTGCGACCCCTTGTAGCAAAGTTTGGAAATCAAGGCACTTGGTTTCGTCTTTCCAAGCCTGACCGTATACCATCCTATAACAACCCTCACTTTTCCATTCTGAATTTACTAATTTACCCTTAGGGTTTCAGTGTCTTGATCATTAGGGTTGTTATCCGGATAATAAATGTCCAGAGATAATAAATGCTCATAATAAATAAACCCTAACCCTAATTAATAATGTAAAACCCTAGATATTAATCAATATTGTAAACCGTAACACATTTAATAATTATAACTCTAACCCTAATACTATAAACCCAAATTCTAATATTAATTAGGTACATGAAGTATTAATATTACATATATATATATATATATATATATATATATATATATATATATATATATATATATATATATATATATATATATATATATATATATATATAGTAATATTAATTTTGTTAATAACTTATATAAATTTTGTTAATAACTAAAGTACTATATAACTAACTTAGTAACAAAAATAATTATATGATATGTAATGTGTCATAACTATAAATAATAAAAACTATAAGTTGATAATTTAAAAATAAAAGTTTAATATTGTTAAATACCAAAAATATAAATAAATATATATAAATTTGTAATTAAAAATTTAATAAAAATTAAAATGAAATCCTAAATATTCAAAATTGATCTTCATCATCTAGAATATATATATATATATATATATATATATATATATATATATATATATATATATATATATATATATATATATATATATATATATATATATATATATATATATATATATATTTTTGAAAAGTTTCGGCCAAGGGATAAACAAAAAAAAAATTATTTATACCCCATTTAATTTGCATCGGCCAATAAAAAAAAGGGAGAAAACACATTTAAATATTTTAGCTTATCATGAAGGGATAAAAATTCAAAAAATGGACCAAGTAAGTGTTCAACAACTTTCAAAATGTATCCATAAATTCTCGGCATTTGATTTGCATTTGAATTTTTTTTTTTTTTTACTTATTTTCTCAAATTTTATCCTATAAATACTACTACAATCCTAATTTTTTTATTATCACCCAACACAATCACTAAACAATTCTCTCAAGAAAAGAAAAAAATGCAGAAAAGTCCTGAGGTATTTCTCATCCATCAACTTTTTTTATTTATTATTTTCGGTTCATTTTTTTTATTTAGTTTATTATCCGATTGATATTTTGAATTGATAATAAAATTAAAACTCAATTTTAAGACCTATTTGATCCTACTGTAATTAATCCTAAGTACTATAGCATGTTATAGAATTATTTTTATGAAATTAATATTCGGATTTAATTTTAAATAAAATTAAAAATGAAATTATTATATATATGAGTGTATACTCGAGTTAAATAACAAATAAATATATATAATTGATAAAAATTATGTTTACAGGTTCTTAAATGTTAATATGATATAAAAGTAATCAAAAATAATTTTGTAGATTTTATAAGTATTTAAATTCGAATTATTATGTATTTAATGAATATATATATTGAATACTTTGTGAAAATGGAAATTAAATGTTATAAATACTTATAAAAGTTTATGACAATTTTTAAAAAGATTATATAAGATATAATAATTATTGGAAAAGAAAAATTAATTATTATAATATTTTATATATTTATTCTATATTTTAATAGTTACCGAATTAAACTAATGTATAAAAATGAATTTAAATTAAATAAAAATATTCATATCAGTAGTTTCTACTTAGAAATTATTTATAACAGTACTAGCACTTATAAAAATATTTGTAATAAGTTTTAGAATATTAGCTATATTTAATTACGAATTTAATATTAATTAAACACAAAAACTATGTGAAATTCGTAATAAATATTAAACAAAAATAAAAATAATTATAAATTTTTTTTCTGAGATTATTATAATTGAATAAAGCTGTGAAAATTATAAAAAAAATAAATAGGTCGATTAGTATTTAATATAAATTTGTTTGTGTTTATTTGTAAACTGAGAAGGATAATGAAAGAAATACAAAATAAATACCAAAGTGTATTAAATCTGATAATACGAAATTTTATATAATCATTAGGATGAATAGATACTGTACAAATTATAAAAATTAATTTTAAATTAATTTATCCTATTTATTTAATTATAGGTCAATTTGAATAGATAAATGATAAGAAAATATTAAATAAATAATATATTAATATAAAATTCGAATTTATAATTTTTATAACATATTTACAGAATATAGAACCTATAAAAAATATGAAATTTATTTAATTAGGTAAATTTAATAATTATTAACTAATTAACCTTGATTGAAGTAAATCGAATATGTATATATAAATAAAATGCGAAATAAATATAAAATGAGCTATATTTATATTCATAAAACTTTACACAGTTTAAAATAGTTAAATAAACTTATAAAAATTTTATTTACATTTATTTGGTATTTATTATAATTAAAAATGAATTTAAAGAAATAAATAATAAGTATAATGTTTATAATATAAGTTCATAATAATAATATACATTTTTAATAAATACTTACATTATAACTTATTAAAATACTTAGTTATTTTATAATAATTAAAAGTTAATAATAAATAATAGTACTAACCATAGTAATACATTATTAATAAATAATTATAATGTAACAATTAATACCTTTATTATAAGTATGATTTAAAAATAAATGATGAGACATTAATAAATAAATAAAATATAACTTATAATATAATAATAACATAGATTAAGACTTAAAGTGAAAGTTATAATCGAAAGATAACGTGCACTATATACGAACCTCACCGCTACTTACGGCCTAGGGTGGTCCATGTTGCCATTATGGGATACGCTTGTGGATCTCGAATGTCAGACTTAGATTCTGGTCAAGAATCCTGGGTGCCCGGTAACAACAGATCATCAGAGTAACTTACTTGATAGCAACTGTAGTGACCCGATCTTTTCCATGTTTATATATATTAATTGAGATTGATATTTACATGACTAAATGTTTCCAACGTGTTAAGCAATCAAATTTGTTAAGACTTGATTAAATGAAATAAGTTTCATATAGACAATTGATCACCCAACTTGACCGGCGATTCAGGAACGTTACAAAATTGTAAAAACTACATGTTGTGGTATATATAGACATATTGTGACGACTCGGAAATTTCCGATCAAATTTAAACTTAATCTTTATATGTTTCCGACATGATAAGCAGAGTCTGTAATATTGAAATCTTAAAAACTTTGAATTGTGTTTAATATATTCATTTGACCTTCGACTGTCCCCGACGATTCACGAACAATTGGATAAATAAAAATGTAAATAAATATATATATGTATATATATAAAGATAAAAATAAGTATATATAATAAATATTCAATAAAAGTTATTATGTTATATGTAATTTCAAGATAAGGTATAAATGATATACTAATAATATGACCATTATTTTCTGTATTATTATAACATTAATATTTGTATTATTGATAATAATAATATCTAGAATAAACTATATATGTATATAAAATTTGATTTATATTAGTGATAATATTATTAATACCATTATTATAATTAATAATATTACTATTATTATAGCAAATAAGATTATTATTATCAATGATATTATTATTACTAGTAATTAAAAGTATCATTATTGTTATTATATATTATTATATTATTATCATTAAACTTTTTATTAATAAAATTATTATTAGTATTACTAATAGCATTAAAACAATTATACTAGTTAATTATAAAAATTAGGAATTAGGTATTTAAATTTAAATATATAAATAAGATATATACATTCATATATATAAATATGTATATATATGTTACAGTTATATATATATATATATATATATATATATATATATATATATATATATATATATATATATATATATATATATATATATATATATATATATATATATATATATATATATATATATATATATATATATATATATATATATATAATTACATATACAATCAATTATATTTATAAACACCGATAAATACATATATGTATAGTTAAAGACGTGTGATAATTACAAGAATCCAAATTGGTTATAAGTCTTTGTTAAACTGTAGTTGATTGGTAAATTACTGTATCTAATTATCTAATTGTGGAATTAAAAACCAATACAATCCAAATCCTAGTTTAACTTCATGTATCAATTTCAATTCTCCTATTTCTGATTTAACAACATGTCTCTCATTGTTATACGTCGACTTGCTTGTCAATACAAAGCAATCATTATTAATTCTGGTTATGGCATCAAATAATTACAATAGGTAATCCTCTATTACTGCCATTCGAAAAAGAAATAAAGACAGAAATTCAAAGGAACCAAGTCAGGTTCCCTGCTCGTAAGGTGTTTAAACCATTGAGCCACCTCCGAAGCAACCATCGATCACCAAAAACAACCATAAACTGCTATATCATTTATGTTTCATGGCCAAAATCCAAACACCATTCGAACAACCGTGAACCACCACTGTTAACCATTCCATCTCTCTCTTCTCTCTCTCTTAAGCTCAATCATGAATCACCACCACCACTCGACATGCTGCTGCCGTTTGTTATTTTTCTGCTTTCGAAACCAACCTCACCTTGATATTTTCTCTATGCAATCGCCAACTTTGACAACCTTGCAACCACCCTCTTACTCCACCCCATCGTGAACAACCAAAGAAGATCACCAACATAGCTTCATCACCACCGAAGTGTTTCACCACCTTTAACCACCACGACTACCATCAACACCACGATTCTCTCTCTTATCTCTCTCTACTACACCATATATCTCTCTATATTTTCTATTTAATCATGTCAATCACCAACACCATAGATAAGCTTCTGCTACGTCAAGAATTCTGTTTCAATTAAGTAACCGAAACCCACTTCGTTCCTTCTATTTCTCTGTGAACCAACACAGTTTCTGACCGTCAAAATCACCCTGTCGCCACCATAATCATCAAAACCCGCCACCCAAATTACCATCGCAAACAATCACACCCCACTTTTCTTTATATCTGTTTTTCTTCCTAATACCACCAAGCACCGACACCTGCAGTTACAGAAGCTTTCGTACTGTAAAACGCCAATTTTATATGCTTTCCTGATCGAGGAGTTGCTGCTATGCAGCTGTATGCAGTACACTTATGTTTCTGTTTCTTTTTATAACTGATAACGATGTCTGCCACTTGATGGTTATACTTTACAGTGAATAATGATGATTAAGAATATTGTATGATGTCGTTATTTTTCTTGGTTAAAACCGAAGACCCCACCCCTTTATATTCTATCGCCCTACTTCAATTACAAAGCTGGACATCAATTGGATTGGGCCTGTGTAAACAGTTTGGACTGCTGCAGTCCACTAAACCGTATTACCAGTTTCGAGTAAGGGTCTGATTAAACTGCTATTGGGCCGTGAACTTATTGGGCCGATATACACTACTATATTGCTGTTGGGTTGCTAGTATGCCATCGATTCTATTGATTGTTCGAAGACCCAAATTATGTGTTTGTGAAACGAAATTGTGTATGAAGATTATGTATATAAATTCATAATGATGACGATGATGATAAAAGTGGGATGAATAAGATAAACTGTTTTCTTAACATGATAAATAATAAATCGTACTAGTTAAAACAAAAACAAAATAATGGTGTAGTGGTCTGGAGAATGTTTGTTGTACGAAAGGTCATGGGTTTGAGCTTAAGCTATGACATTTATTTCTTTGGCATGTTTTGAAGGTAGTCTCTTTTTATTATTATTATTATTATTATTATTAAACTAACATTAATTCTAAAACTATGATTATTATTATTATTATCATTAGTATTAAGTAGGATTATCAAGATTATTATTATTATTAGTATTATTATCATTATTAAAATCATTATTATTTTAACATTAAAATTATTATTTTTAACATTATTATTATTATTATTATCATCATTTGTATTACTAATACTACCATTAGTATTATTATTATTATTACAACAAATAATTTTTATATAAGAATATAATAGTTACATATAATATAACTATATTAATATCTTTACTAATTATTTATCTAAAGTATATGAACTAGATATATTTAATTAAATTATTAATGAAACCTATAAAACAATTATATTACTAATAACAACATCTAAATTTGTTTGATTACCATTACATGTGTTAATATACATAATTGATATAGGTTCGTGAATCCAAGGTCAACCCTACACTTGTTAAATGACGTCATATGTATTTTTACTACAAAATACAGTATGGTGAGTTTCATTTGCTCCCTTTTTAATTGCTTTTGCAATATATATTTTTGGGCTGAGAATACATGCGCTGCTTTTATAAATATTTACGAAATAGACACAAGTACTTAAAAATATATTCTACGTTGAGTTGTACCACTGGCATACTTCCCTGTAGCTTGGTAACTACTATTTACATGGGTATTGTAAACGCGAATCCTGTTGATAGATCTATCGGGCCTGACAACCCCAACCGGACTGGACGACCAGTATTCAACGGTTGCACAGTACTTCGTTTCATGACTACACTTGGTACGGTATAGTGAGATTTCATAATAAAGGGAATATGCGACGTTGATTAAATGTTAAGTATTGTTACCAAGTGCTCAACCACTTAGAATGCTTTACATACACTTGCGAGTGTATTATGTTTATGATTATGAAATCTTGTGGTCTATTAATATATTGAAATGATTGTTATGATAAACCTATGAACTCACCAACCTTTTGGTTGACACTTTTAAGCATGTTTATTCTCAGGTACGAATTAAGTCTTCTGTTGTGCATTTGCTCATTTTAAAGATATTATTTGGATTCGATCATCGCAATGGGACCAGATGTTGGTGAGTTCGTCCAGATGGATTAGGACGGGTCATCACAGGTGGTATCAGAGCTGGTTTAATGCCGTTTATTAGCGGGTTAATCATAGAGGGGGTTCTCACAGTTTTACCTGTGATGAAGCATTGGCTCTTACTCCTCGCGGTCCCTATTAGGGTTGGCTGTACGTTGCCGAGAGGCGGGCAATAAAATCAATGTCTGAGGTACGCTCAGTAGTCACCAGGCAGTTAGCTGGGAAGGCACTGAGTGGGATGCGTCCCCACTGTTATCACAGGTGGTATCAGAGCGGTGGTCTTAGCGAACCAAGTCTTTCATTAGTGTGTCTAACTGATAGTTGTTTAGATGCATTAGTGGGTCTGGACTTCGACCGTGTCTGCATGTCAAAAGTTTTGCTTATCATTTTTGTCGGAAATTATCTGCTTATCATCTTTAGGAAATTACCTGCTCATTATTCTTAGTCTAGACACCTCTTACTGCATGATTAGTGTATAGACAAAACTCATATCTTAGCGTATCTGCTAAATCATATCTTAGCGTATCTATTATGATAGACTTTGCCTGATATCTTCCGTAAATTTCTCCGTAATTTAGGGGAATCTGGTACTATATATATATATCTATGCATATGATACATTGAGAATACCATCCAACTAACAATTGCTGTCACTAAACTCTTCATACCAAAAATCTTTTCTGAGATCGCGTAAGATGGCCTCTACGAATCGATCAAGTTCCTCTAACTCCGAAGACAGCGTGACAGGAGCACACCAACCAATCAACTACCGTGATTACTGGAGAAAATGGGGGTGGGTTCGTGACATACTCACCCTATGGAGAAGGGAAGAAGGTACTCCATATCATGAACCGAATCTACCACCTAACCTTGGAGTACTTGACCCGCTAACCGGCGACCCCATTCGCAACACCGTTTATACCCTTTTTGCAAGAATTTTTCGTCTTGAGACTACCATTAACGGAACTAGAGAAGATATCCTACCTTTACCTCACACTGATAACCAACCAGGGTTAGTAGAAGAAGTTAGAGAACTCCGAGCTCGAGTATTAACTTTAGAGAGCACGGTACACAATTTGCAAGCACCAGCAGTATCACTAACACCAGGAACATCACCAGCTTCAGCACCAACGGTACCAATACCATCAATAACCCAAGTTTCAACAATCCATGCCTCACCATCTCATTCTGTACCTCGAGTATAATCATCGTTCTACGAATCGTTCTACGAATCGTTCTACATCAATTACCTTCGTTCGACATGATGATTATATAATCTTTAATGTTTTAGAGATTATATATTCTCGTTCTAACGGTAAATTAAATGAGATTAATATCATATCAACTCATTAAATCTATATTACATCTGAAGAAAATATATATGTAAGTATATTTTCATAAAGATTGTAATTAAAAATTCTTTCGTACAAACTGTTAATGGTGAAAATATTTTAACGGGTAGGTAATACCCGAGGAATCTTTAAATTTCACATTAATAAGTTACACTGTACATTCTTCGAAGTTGATTCAACAGTCATTTACTATCCTACTTACATCCACCGATATACAAATCCATTCACCACAGAATAACCATATTTCATCCAATTTCATATTTGGATTTTGATTTATCAGAATTCAACAAGTGGCATAATGAAGAAAACATTTGACAAAATAAAATTTGTTAGAAACAAACAAATTAACAATGAGGAATTTTGTTAAGAATCCACGCTAACTGTTCCTAGCTAATTGTTCCTAGCTAACTGATTACATTTTATTTATCGCAATTTATTTATCGCAATTTACATTCTCGCAATATTACTTATCGTCATTTAATTTCTGTTATTTACTTTACGCACTTTATTTATCGTTATTTAATTTCTGTTATTTATTTTTACGCACTTTAAATATCGGGACACGTATACAAGGTTTTGACATATCATAACGACGCATCTATATATATTATTTGGAATAACCATAGACACTCTATATGCAGTAATGCGGGAGTTAGCTATACAGGGTTGAGGTTGATTCTACAATAATATATATAGTTTGAGTTGTGATCGAGTCTGAGACGTATACGGGTCACGAAACGTATTAATTAATTCGAATATTATATATTAAACTATATATGAATTATTGAATTGCTAACTGTGGACTATCAACTGAGGACTACCAACATTGGACAATTAAAATGAATTAAAATATTGATTATAATATATGAAACTAAACAATTCTTCAAGTTTGCCACTTGATTTCATCTTAAACCTCATTCGTATCTTGACGATTACAATTTGCGTTCAAACCTTTCATGATTCTTGAAAACACCTCAATCGAGAGGGTGAACCAACCGCACTTCATCTATGGAATAAGAGATTGACGCATATAGTTATGCACCTGAAAACTCTCGGAAACTGAATAAACGTTTAACATATAGCTGTGTTAATTCCTTTAGTATTATTATTACCCAAAATAATTTTGCAATCCCTTTTCAAATTAGCCAATTTTGTCACAGCTCCAACAAGTCAACTTCGACTTTTTACTCAGATTAGCATATTATAACCCTGATATATAAGTTGTCTTTCGTCATCGATACCGGGAAACCGTTTATATCTCACCACATTATCAGTAAATTTACCAACAACTCCGTTAATCTTTGACTTTCCGAAAAATCACTATATTAAGTGAAACCCTATGATTCACTCATTTACATCTTATACCGAGAATTACTATACCAACTACCAGGAATTAGCAATCAGTATTTTGAAATCTCGCAGTATGTCTACATCAACAGTTATATGTAAACATATAACATTTATCTCTTAGAATTATGATCTTCAATTCTGAAATTCTGAAAAGCACCCAGTCTACAAATCAATACCACAAAATTCTGAAAAAGCTAAATACAGCAGCAAAAACTATACACGACCTTAACCGTTGAAAGTTTGATGATAAAGAATGGAGTATTGGAAACACTCAATAGGAAATTTAGTACCAAAAAGAGAATTATGCGAAACTATGAAGGAAGCTGTGGACAAATCACAAAGAATAAGTTTGACTTCAAAGAATCCAAATAATTCAATGCCTGCTGAAGTCTTTAGCGAATATCTTACTCCTTACTCTAAACCCTTGCGGACAATAGTCTCCATCATCCTCTGATCTTAGATATTCAAAGATATTATCGTATCTTTCATTATAAATATCCTCGATATTTCTGAATATATTTTCATAACTAATCTTATCTGAAATCATTTATCTCTTGAGCTATTAGTGTTACATCATATGGGAAATTATTAGTTTGTATATTCTACAAACCTTCGAATTTAAAATATGAATGATTTTGAAGTAGTGTTGGAAACTGATGCATGGGTTAGTATAATATAATGACACTTGGCCAATGTGATTATATTACAGTAAGTCATGCCGAGCTTCTAATGGAACGTGATGATTTACAGATCATACCCTCATCATGTGCCATGTTACATAACTCTTTCATTCTACTTAAGCTCTAAGCATATCAAGGAAATATTTCCTTTGATATTTCTGTTCTTTCGTAATTCTAACAAATTACTAATAAATCGTGCTATTATATTTTCTTTCTGATTAGAAGATTTTCTTAAATTTCTTGAATTTCGGAAATCAACCGTGACTACGTCAAAAGTCAAGACGAATCTTTATTTCTCATTTCAATCATTTGTGATAGCTTCACTTATACTCCTCGCATAATTGAATTGTTTTATCCATATCACTCAATGATGATAAAACTCTATTTATCAACTCATATTCATCAAGAAAACATTTTTATTGTTAGCCATGACGACCTCGATCAAATTTCGGGACGAAATTTCTTTAACGGGTAGGTACTGTGACGACTCGGAAATTTCCGATCAAATTTAAACTTAATCTTTATATGTTTCCGACATGATAAGCAGAGTCTGTAATATTGAAATCTTAAAAACTTTGAATTGTGTTTAATATATTCATTTGACCTTCGACTGTCCCCGACGATTCACGAACAATTGGGTAAATAAAAATGTAAATAAATATATATATGTATATATATAAAGATAAAAATAAGTATATATAATAAATATTCAATAAAAGTTATTATGTTATATGTAATTTCAAGATAAGGTATAAATGATATACTAATAATATGACCATTATTTTCTGTATTATTATAACATTAATATTTGTATTATTAATAATAATAATATCTAGAATAAACTATATATGTATATAAAATTTGATTTATATTAGTGATAATATTATTAATACTATTATTATAATTAATAATATTACTATTATTATAGCAAATAAGATTATTATTATCAATGATATTATTATTACTAGTAATTAAAAGTATCATTATTGTTATTATATATTATTATATTATTATCATTAAACTTTTTATTAATAAAATTATTATTAGTATTAGTAATAGCATTAAAATAATTATACTAGTTAATTATAAAAATTAGGAATTAGGTATTTAAATTCAAATATATAAATAAGATATATACATTCATATATATAAATATGTATATATATGTTACAGTTATATATATATATAATTACATATACAATCAATTATATTTATAAACACTGATAAATTCATATATGTATAGTTAAAGACGTGTGATAATTACAAGAATCCAAATTGGTTATAAGTCTTTGTTAAACTGTAGTTGATTGGTAAATTACTGTATCTAATTATCTAATTGTGGAATTAAAAATCAATACAATCCAAATCCTAGTTTAACTTCATGTATCAATTTCAATTCTTCTATTGATTTAACAACATGTCTCTCATTGTTATACGTCGACTTGCTTGTCAATACAAAGCAATCATTATTAATTCTGGTTATGGCATTAAATAATTACAATAGGTAATCCTCTGTTACTGCCATTCGAAAAAGAAATAAAGACAGAAATTCAAAGGAACCAAGTCAGGTTCCCTGCTCGTAAGGTGTTTAAACCATTGAGCCACCTCCGAAGCAACTATCGATCACCAAAAACAACCATAAACTGCTATATCATTTATGTTTCATGGCCAAAATCCAAACACCATTCGAACAACCGTGAACCACCACTGTTAACCATTCCATCTCTCTCTTCTCTCTCTCTTAAGCTCAATCATGAATCACCACCACCACTCGACATGCTGTTGCCGTTTGTTATTTTTTTGCTTTCGAAACCAACCTCACCTTAATCTTTTCTCTATGCAATCGCCAACTTTGACAACCTTGCAACCACCCTGTTACACCACCCCATCGTGAACAACCAAAGAAGATCACCAACATAGCTTCATCACCACCGAAGTGTTTCACCACCTTTAACCACCACGACTACCATCAACACCATGATTCTCTCTCTTATCTCTCTCTACTACACCATATATCTCTCTATATTTTCTGTTTAATCATGTCAATCACCAACACCATAGATAAGCTTCTGCTACGTCAAGAATTCTATTTCAATTAAGTAACCGAAACCCACTTCGTTCCTTCTATTTCTCTGTGAACCAACACAGTTTCTGACCGTCAAAATCACCCTGTCGCCACCATAATCATCTAAACCCGCCACCCAAATTACCATCGCAAACAATCACACCCCACTTTTCTTTATATCTGTTTTTCTTCCTAATACCACCAAGCACCGACACCTGCAGTTACAGAAGCTTTCGTACTGTAAAACGCCAATTTTATATGCTTTCCTGATCGAGGAGTTGCTGCTACGCAGCTGTATGCAGTACACTTATGTTTCTGTTTGTTTTTATAACTGATAACGATGTCTGCCACTTGATGGTTATACTTTACAGCGAATAATGATGATTAAGAATATTGTATGATGTCGTTATTGTTCTTGGTTAAAACCGAAGACCCCACCCCTTTATATTCTATCGCCCAACTTCAATTACAAAGGTGGACATCAATTGGAGTGGGCCTGTGTAAACAGTTTGGACTGCTGCAGTCCACTAAACTGTATTACCATTTTCAAGTAAGGGTCTGATTAAACTGCTATTGGGCCGTGAACTTATTGGGCCGATATACACTACTATATTGCTGTTGGGTTGCTAGTATGCCATCAATTCTATTGATTGTTCGAAGACCCAAATTATGTGTTTGTGAAACGAAATCGTGTATGAAGATTATGTATATAAATTCATAATGATGAAGATGATGATAAAAGTGGGATGAATAAGATAAACTGTTTTCTTAACATGATAAATAATAAATCGTACTAGTTAAAACAAAAACAAAATAATGGTGTAGTGGTCTGGAGAATGTTTGTTGTGCGAAAGGTCATGGGTTTGAGCTTAAGCTATGACATTTATTTCTTTGGCATGTTTTGAAGGTAGTCTCTTTTTATTATTATTATTATTATTATTATTATTATTATTATTATTATTATTATTATTATTATTATTATTATTATTATTATTATTATTATTATTATTATTATTATTATTATTAAACTAACATTAATTCTAAAACTATGATTATTATTATTATTATCATTAGTATTAAGTAGGATTATCAAGATTATTATTATTATTATTAGTATTATTATCATTATTAAAATCATTATTATTTTAACATTAAAATTATTATTTTTAACATTATTATTATTATTATTATTATTATTATTATTATTATTATTATTATTATTATTATCATCATTTGTATTACTAATACTACCATTAGTATTATTATTATTATTACAACAAATAATTTTTATATAAGAATATAATAGTTACATATAATATAACTATATTAATATCTTTACTAATTATTTATCTAAAGTATATGAACTAGATATATTTAATTAAATTATTAATGAAACCTATAAAACAATTATATTACTAATAATAACATCTAAATTTGTTTGATTACCATTACATGTGTTAATATACATAATTGATATAGGTTCGTGAATCCAAGGTCAACCCTACACTTGTTAAATGACGTCATATGTATTTTTACTACAAAATACAGTATGGTGAGTTTCATTTGCTCCCCTTTTAATTGCTTTTGCAATATATATTTTTGGGCTGAGAATACATGCACTGCTTTTATAAATATTTACGAAATAGACACAAGTACTTAAAAATATATTCTACGTTGAGTTGTACCACTGGCATACTTCCCTGTAGCTTGGTAACTACTATTTACATGGGTATTGTAAACGCGAATCCTGTTGATAGATCTATCGGGCCTGACAACCCCAACCGGACTGGACGACCAGTATTCAACGGTTGCACAGTACTTCATTTCGTGACTACACTTGGTACGGTGTAGTGAGATTTCATAATAAAGGGAATATGCGACGTTGATTAAATGTTAAGTATGGTTACCAAGTGCTCAACCACTTAGAATGCTTTACATACACTTGTGAGTGTATTATGTTTATGATTATGAAATCTTGTGGTCTATTAATATATTGAAATGATTGTTATGATAAACCTATGAACTCACCAACCTTTTGGTTGACACTTTTAAGAATGTTTATTCTCAGGTACGAATTAAGTCTTCTGCTGTACATTTGCTGATTTTAAAGATATTATTTGGAGTCGATCATCGCAATGGGACCAGATGTTGGTGACTTCGTCCAGATGGATTAGGACGGGTCGTCACACATATATATATGGTTGACATGAGATTATGATGAGTAAGTATCTCACTAAGTATATTAACAATGTGTGATATACATAAGAAATGAGATTACTAAGTTAAGAAACTCGAAATGATATATATGACGATTATCGTTATGATAACGTCTACTAAATATATATGTATCATATTAAGATATTGATACACAATATTTAACATGATAAAATGATATTTAAATATATCATTAAGTGTGTTAACAATGAACTACATATGTAAAAACCAGACTACTAACTCAAGAATTACGAAACTAGACTTATATGTAACGATTATCGTTGTAACGATATTTTAATGTATATATCATATTAAGAGATATTTATACATCATAATATCAAGATAATATAATAATTTAACATCTCATTTGATATAATAAACATTGGGTTAATAACATTAATTGAGATCGTTAACTTAAAGGTTTCAAAACAACACTTACATGTAACGACTAACGAAGACTTAACGACTCCATTAGAATGTATATACATGTTTTGTTTTGATATGTATTCTTACACTTTTGAAAGACTTCAAGACACATATCAAAGTACTTCTACTTAACAAAAATGCTTACAATTACATCCTCGTTCAGTTTCATCAACAATTCTACTCGTATGCACCCGTATTCGTACTCGTACAATACACAGCTTTTATATGTATGTACTATTGGTATATACACTACAATGATTAGCTCTTATCAGCCCATGTGAGTCACCTAACACATGTGGGAACCATCATTTGGCAACTAGCATGAAATATCTCATAAAATTACAAAAATATTAGTAATCATTCATGACTTATTTATATGAAAACAAAATTACATATCCTTTATATCTAATCCATATTTCAACGACCAAAAACACCTACAAACACTTTCATTCTTCAATTTTCTTCATCTAATTAATCTATCTCAAGTTCCATCTTCAAGTTCTAAGTGTTCTTCATAAATTCCATAAGTATAGTTTCATAAAAATCAAGAATACTTCCAAGTTTGCAAGTCTACTTCCAAGCTTTCTAATCCATTCCAAGTAATCATCTAAGATCAAGGAACCTTTGTTATTTATAGTAGGTTATCTTTATAATTAAAGGTAATATTCATATTCAAACTTTGATTCAATTTCTACAACTATAACAATCTTATTTCGAGTGAAAATCTTACTTGAACTGTTTTCGTGTCATGATTCTGCTTCAAGAACTTTCAAGCCATCCAAGGATCCTTTGAAGCTAGATCCATTTTTCTCATTTCCAGTAGTTTTATCCAGAAAACTTGATGTAGTAATGATGTTCATAACATCATTCGATTCATACATATAAAGCTATCTTATTCGAAGGTTTAAACTTGTAATCACTAGAACATAGTTTAGTTAATTCTAAACTTGTTCGCAAACAAAAGTTAATCCTTCTAACTTGACTTTTAAAATCAACTAAACACATGTTCTATATCTATATGATATGATAACTTAATGATTTAAAACCTGGAAACACGATGAACACCATAAAATCGGATATACGCCGTCGTAGTGAAATCGGGGGCTGTTTTGGTTTGAATAATTAAAAACTATGATAAACTTTGATTTAAAAGTTGTTCTTCTGGGAAAATTATTTTTCATATGAACATGAAACTATATCCAAAAATCTTGGTTAAACTCAAAGTGAAAGTATGTTTTTTTCAAAATGGTCATCAAGATGTCGTTCTTTCGACGGAAATGACTACCTCTTTAGTAATTGACATGTAACTTAAATTTCTGACTATAAACCTATACTTTATCTGTTTGGATTCTTAAATTAGAGTTCAATATTAAACCATAGCAATTTGATTCACTAAAAACGGATTTAAAATGAAGAAGTTATGGGTAAAACAAGATTGGATATTTTTGATCTTTTTAGCTACGGGAAATGTTTAACAAATCTATACAAATCATATCCTAGCTAACTTATATTGTATTATACATGTATTCTAATATATTATGTAATCTTGGGATACCACAGACACGTATGCAAATACAACAACAACAACAACAACAACAACAACAACAACAACAACAAAACCCAATACCACATAAGTGGTGTATGGAGGAGGTGAGATGTAGACAATCCTTCCCCTATTCGAGAATAAAGACAAGTCATTTCTCCACCCAGAGTGAAAACACCCTCAAAAGTAGAGAAAGTCATCCCTTTCTCTATTCGACGGATAGAGAGATTGACACGTATGCAAATGTTTTGACATATCATATCGACCCATGTATATATATTATTTGGAACAACCATAGACACTCTATATGCAGTAATGTTGGAGTTAGCTATACAAGGTTGAGGTTGATTCCAAAAATATATATACTTTGAGTTGTGATCTAGCCTGAGACGTATATACACTGGGTCGTGGATTAATTCAAGATAATATATATCGATTTATTTCTGTACATCTAACTGTGGACAACTAGTTGTAGGTTATTAACGAGGACAGCTGACTTAATACACTCAAATCTTTAAAACATAATAAAAATGGTTGTAATTATATTTTGATCATACTTTGATATATATGTACATATTTATAGGTTCGTGAATCGATCCGTGGCCAAGTCTTATTTTCGAGGAAGAAAATATCTGTGAAAGTGAGTTATAGTCCCACTTTTAAAATCTAATATTTTTGGGATGAGAATACATGCAGGTTTTATAAATGATTTACAAAATAGACATAAGTACGTGAAACTACATTCTATGGTTGAATTATCGAAATCGAATATGCCCCTTTTTATTAAGTCTGGTAATCTAAGAATTAGGGAACAGACACCCTAATTGACGCGAATCCTAAAGATAGATCTATTTGGGCCTAACAAATCCCATCCTAAGTACCGAATGCTTTAGTACTTCGAAATTTATATCATATCCGAAGGGTGTCCCGGAATGATGGGGATATTCTTATATATACATCTTGTTAATGTCGGTTACCAGGTGTTCACCATATGAATGATTTTTATCTCTATGTATGGGATGTGTATTGAAATATGAAATCTTGTGGTCTATTGTTACGATTTGATATATATAGGTTAAACCTATAACTCACTAACATTTTTGTTGACGTTTAAAGCATGTTTATTCTCAGGTGAATACTAAGAGCTTCTGCTGTTGCATACTAAAATAAGGACAAGATTTGGAGTCCATGTTTGTATGATATTGTGTAAAAACTGCATTCAAGAAACATACGTCGATGTAATATATTTCTATTGTAAACCATTATGTAATGGTCGTGTGTAAAAGTATATTTTAGTTTATCATTATTTGATAATCTACGTAATGTTTTTAAAACCTTTATTGATAAAATAAAGGTTATGGTTGTTTTAAAAATGAAGGCAGTCTTTGAAAAACGTCTCATATAGAGGTTAAAACCTCGCAACGAAATCAATTAATATGGAACGTTTATAATCAATATGAACGGGACATTTTAGCAACGAGGTTCGGGTAAAGGTGTACAATGTCTTAAGAAAGATTATAACCCGAACTTCCTAAATTTGGAAACTTACTATAAATGGTAACATTCCAAAAATAGTAACTTTTCAAAAATAGAACTCTTTTAGTAGACCATCACTACGAATATAGGTTGCTATACTTATAAGTATACTTATATCCATTCTTTCGTTCTATCTCTAGGTTGAGATTTCCGGCCTACTACTTCTGTTCATTCATTTCTTTCAAGGATACTCTACTTACTATTATGGTGATTTCATAGCCCCATTTTCTTTTACTGTTTTATAAATTGGGGTGAGACACATGCTATCTTTTAAATGTTTTACATGTTAGACACAAGTGCAAAACCTTAAAATGCCATGATATATGCTTAAGTCATATTAAATTCCCCTTAGAGTAATATCGTTAATTGCTATGTGATTTAGTGAGCTTACTTATTATGAATAGCGCTGTTGAGGGTAACGCCTCTGTCCATTAACCTATGGTTATGGAGACATAATAATGATTTGGGGCCAGAAAGAGCCTTGGGGTTACCATTTAGTCTCGATATTACAATTCAGCATATATTTTTAAAGATTGATATAATGAATGTCAGTTTATTTTATTGCAAATATTGTGGTCTTAACAATTCACAAATAATTATAAACCTATGATATCACTCAACCTTTGTGTTAACTTTTTAAAGCATGTTTTGTCTCAAGTAATTAAGATGCCGATAATGTGGATTGTACATGAAACGACCCTCCTAATCCATAAGGATGAATACAATAACATATGATTACATTGCGAGGTATTTGACCTCTAAATGATACATTTTACAAACATTGCATTCATTTTTAAAAGACAAACTTTCATTACATCGAAAGATAACAGGCATGCATACCATTTCATATTATCTCAACTATCAATGACTTAATAATAATCTTGTTGAACTCAATGAATCGAATGCAACGTCTTTTGAAATATGTCATGAATGACTCCAAGTAATATCTTTAAAATGAGCAAATGCACAGCGGAAGATTTTTTTAATACTTGAAAATAAACATGCTTTAAAGTGTCAACCAAAAGGTTGGTGAGTTCATTAGTTTATCATAATCAATCATTTTCAATAATATAATAGCCCCACAAGATACTCATATTTTGCAAACAATCTATGCAGGTCTACTCACTGCTGCAAAATCATTCATATGAAGAACACCGAAATCTCACCAACGGTAGCTAATGCATCGTGCAATGCTGTAGTGACCCGAACTTTTCCGAACCTTTCTATGATTATATGTTTAATGAAAACTATATTTACATGATTAAATGTTTCCAACATGTTAAGCAATCAAACTTGTTAAGACTTGGTTAATTGAAACGGAAATTTTGTAAAGGTCTGATTACCCAGTTTGACCAATGATTCACGAACGCTATAAGTTGTATATGACATAATGATACATAAATGAATAAATATATATGTTTAACATGATATAATGATCATCAAGTATCTCATTAAAAATAGTAACAATAAGTTATATACTTAAAAAGAAGACTATTGACGTATGAAACTCGAAACGATACATATAACGATTATCGTTATAACCACGTCTTACTAAATATATATGAAGCATATTAATACATTGTTATATTATATATAACATGATAATATGATAATTAAATATATCATTAAGAGTATTAATAATGAACTACATAAGTAAAAACAAGACTACTAACTTAAGGATCTCGAAACGAGACATATATGTAACGATTATCGTTGTAACGACATTTAAATGTATATATCATATTAAGATATATTAATATATCATAATATCATGATAATAGAATAATTTAAAATCTCATTTGATATTATAAACTTTGGGTTAACAACATTTAACAAGATCGTTAACCTAAAGGTCTTAAAACAACACTTACATGTAACGACTAACGATGACTTAACGACTCAGTTAAAATGTATATACAAGTAGTGTTTTAATATGTATTCTGAAATGTCCCGTTCTTATTGATTAAAAACGTTCCATATTAATTGATTTCGTTGCGAGGTTTTGACCTCTATATGAGACGTTTTTCAAAGACTGCATTCATTTTTAAAACAAACCATAACCTTTATTTCATAAATAAAGGTTTAAAAAGCTTTACATAGATTATCAAATAATGATAATCTAAAATATCCTGTTTACACACGACCATTACATAATGGTTTACAATACAAATATGTTACATCGAAATCAGTTTCTTGAATGCAGTTTTTACACAATATCATACAAACATGGACTCCAAATCTTGTCCTTATTTTAGTATGCAACAGCGGAAGCTCTTAGTATTCACCTGAGAATAAACATGCTTTAAAGGTCAACAAAAATGTTGGTGAGTTATAGGTTTAACCTATATATATCAAATCGTAACAATAGACCACGAGATTTCATATTTCAATACACATCCCATACATAGAGATAAAAATCATTCATATGGTGAACACCTGGTAATCGACATTAACAAGATGCATATATAAGAATATCCCCATCATTTCGGGACACCCTTCGGATATGATATAAATTTCAAAGTACTAAAGCATCCGGTACTTTGGATGGGGTTTGTTAGGCCCGATAGATCTATCTTTAGGATTCGCGTCAATTAGGGTGTCTGTTCCCTAATTCTTAGATTACCAGACTTAATAAAAAGGGGCATATTCGATTTCGATAATTCAACCATAGAATGTAGTTTCTCGTACTTGTGTCTATTTTGTAAATCATTTATAAAACCTGCATGTATTCTCATCCCAAAATTATTAGATTTTAAAAGTGGGACTATAACTCACTTTCACAGATTTTTACTTCGTCGGGAAGTAAGACTTGGCCACTGGTTGATTCACGAACCTATAACAATATATACATATATATCAAAGTATGTTCAAAATATATTTACAACACTTTTAATATATTTTGATGTTTTAAGTTTATTAAGTCAGCTGTCCTCGTTAGTAACCTACAACTAGTTGTCCACAGTTAGATGTACAGAAATAAATCGATATATATTACTTGAATCAATCCACGACCCAGTGTATACATATCTCAGTATTGATCACAACTCAAACTATATATATTTTGGAATCAACCTCAACCCTGTATAGCTAACTCCAACATTCACATATAGAGTGTCTATGGTTGTTCCGAAATATATATAGATGTGTCGACATGATAGGTCGAAACATTGTATACGTGTCTATGGTATCTCAAGATTACATAATATACAACACAAGTTGATTAAGTTATGGTTGGAATAGATTTGTTACCAATTTTCACGTAGCTAAAATGAGTAGTTTTTACCAATTTTGTTTTGCTCGCCATTTCTTCGTTTCTAATCCGTTTTGAGTGATTTAAGCGGCCACGGTTTCGTATAGAACTTGACTTTATGAAACTAAACAGAAAAGGTATAGGTTTATAGTCAGAAATACAAGTTACAAGTCGTTTTTGAAAGAGGTAGTCATTTCCGTTGAAAGAACGACATCTTGATGACTGTTTTGAAAAACATACTTTCACTATGAGTTTAACCATGATTTTTGGATATGGTTTCATGTTCATAAGAAAAATCATTTTCCCAGAAGTATATCTTTTAAATCAAAGTTTTTCATAGTTTTCAATTATCCAAAGCAAAACAGCCCCCGGTTGTAACAACGATGGCGTAAATCCGGTTTTATGGTGTTTATCGTGTTTCCGGGTTTTAAATCATTAAGTTAGAATATCATATAGATATAGATAATGTGTTTAGTTGATTTTAAAAGTCAAGTTAGAAGGATTAACTTTTATTTGCGAACAAGTTTAGAATTAACTAAACTATGTTCTAGTGATTACAAGTTTAAACCTTCGAATAAGATAGCTTTATATGTATGAATCGAATGATGTTATGAACATCATTACTACCTCAAGTTCCTTGGATAAACCTACTGGAAATGAGAAAAATGGATCTAGCTTCAAAGGATCCTTGGATGGCTTGAAAGTTCTTGAAGCAGAATCATGACACGAAAACAATTTCAAGTAAGATTTCCACTCGAAATAAGATTGTTATAGTTATAGAAATTGAATTAAAGTTTGAATATGATTATTACCTTGTATTAGAAAGATAATCTACTGTAAGTAACAAAGGTTTCTTGATCTTGAATGATTACTTGGAATGGATTTAGAAAACTTGGAAGTAAACTTGCAATCTTGGAAGTATTCTTGATTTTATGAAACTAGAACTTTTGGAATTTATGAAGAACACTTAGAACTTGAAGATAGAACTTGAGAGAGATCAATTAGATGAAGAAAATTGAAGAATGAAAGTGTTTGTAGGTGTTTTTGGTCGTTGGTGTATGGATTAGATATAAAGGATATGTAATTTTGTTTTTATGTAAATAAGTCATGAATGATTACTCATATTTTTGTAATTTTATGAGATATTTCATGCTAGTTGCCAAATGATGGTTCCCACATATGTTAGGTGACTCACATGGGCTGCTAAGAGCTGATCATTGGAGTGTATATACCAATAGTACATACATCTAAAAGCTGTGTATTGTACGAGTACGAATACGGGTGCATACGAGTAGAATTGTTGATGAAACTGAACGAGGATGTAATTGTAAACATTTTTGTTAAGTAGAAGTATTTTGATAAGTGTATTGAAGTCTTTCAAAAGTGTATGAATACATATTAAAATACTACATGTATATACATTTTAACTGAGTCGTTAAGTCATCGTTAGTCGTTACATGTAAGTGTTGTTTTGAAACCTTTAGGTTAACGATCTTGTTAAATGTTGTTAACCCAATGTTTATAATATCAAATGAGATTTTAAATTATTATATTATCATGATATTATGATGTATGAATATCTCTTAATATGATTTATATATATTAAATGTCGTTACAACGATAATCGTTACATATATGTCTCGTTTCAAAATCATTAAGTTAGTAGTCTTGTTTTTACATATGTAGTTCATTGTTAATATACTTAATGATATGTTTACTTATCATAATATCATGTTAACTATATATGTATCCATATATATGTCATCATATAGTTTTTACAAGTTTTAACGTTCGTGAATCACCGGTCAACTTGGGTGGTCAATTGTCTATATGAAACCTATTTCAATTAATCAAGTCTTAACAAGTTTGATTGCTTAACATGTTGGAAACACTTAATCATGTAAATAACAATTTCATTTAATATATATATAAACATGGAAAAGTTCGGGTCACTACAGTACCTACCCGTTAAATAAATTTCGTCCCGAAATTTTAAGCAGTTGGAGGTGTTGACGTATCTTCTGGAAATAAATGCGGGTATTTCTTCTTCATCTGATATTCTCGTTCTCAGGTGAACTCAGGTCCTCTACGAGCATTCCATCGAACCTTAACAATTGGTATCTTGTTTTGCTTAAGTCTTTTAACCTCACGATCCATTATTTCGACGGGTTCTTCGATGAATTGAAGTTTTTCGTTGATTTGGATTTCATCTAACGGAATAGTGAGATCTTCTTTAACAAAACATTTCTTCAAATTCGAGACGTGGAAAGTGTTATGTACAGCCGCGAGTTGTTGAGGTAACTCAAGTCGGTAAGCTACTGGTCCGACATGATCAATAATCTTGAATGGTCCAATATACCTTGGATTTAATTTCCCTCGTTTGCCAAATCGAACAACGCCTTTCCAAGGTGCAACTTTAAGCATGACCATCTCTCCAATTTCAAATTCTATATCTTTTCTTTTAATGTCGGCGTAGCTCTTTTGTCGACTTTGGGCGGTTTTCAACCGTTGTTGAATTTGGATGATCTTCTCGGTAGTTTCTTGTATTATCTCCGGACCCGTAATCTGTCTATCCCCCACTTCACTCCAACAAATCGGAGACCTGCACTTTCTACCATAAAGTGCTTCAAACGGCGCCATCTCAATGCTTCAATGTTAGCTGTTGTTGTAGGAAAATTCTGCTAACGGTAGATGTTGATCCCAACTGTTTCTGAAATCAATAACACATGCTCGTAGCATGTCTTCAAGTGTTTGTATCGTTCTTTCGCTCTGCCCATCAGTTTGTGGATGATAGGCAGTACTCATGTCTAGACGAGTTCCCAATGCTTGCTGTAATGTCTGCCAAAATCTTGAAATAAATTTGCCATCCCTATCAGAGATAACAGAGATTGGTATTCCATGTCTGGAGACGACTTCCTTCAAATACAGTAGTGCTAACTTCTCCATCTTGTCATCTTCTCTTATTGGCAGGAAGTGTGCTGACTTGGTGAGATGATCAACTATTACCCAAATAGTATCATAACCACTTGCAGTCCTTGGCAATTTAATAATGAAATCCATGGTAATGTTTTCCCATTTCCATTCCGGGATTTCAGGTTGTTGTAGTAGACCTGATGGTTTCTGATATTCAGCTTTGACCTTAGAACACGTCAAACATTCCCCTACGTATTTAGCAACATCGGCTTTCATACCTGGCCACTAAAAATGTTTCTTAAGATCCTTGTACATCTTCCCCATTCCAGGATGTATTGAGTATCTGGTTTTATGAGCTTCTCTAAGTACCATTTCTCTCATATCTCCAAATTTTGGTACCCAAATCCTTTCAGCCCTATACCGGGTTCCGTCTTCCCGAATATTAAGATGCTTCTCCGATCCTTTGGGTATTTCATCCTTTAAATTTCCCTCTTTTAAAACTCCTTGTTACGCCTCCTTTATTTGAGGAGTAAGGTTCATGTGAATCATTATGTTCATAGATTTTACTCGAATGGGTTCTCTGTCCTTTCTGCTCAAGGCGTCGGCTACCACATTTGCCTTCCCCGGGTGGTAACGAATCTCAAAGTCGTAATCATTCAACAGTTCAATCCACCTACGCTGCCTCATATTCAGTTGTTTCTGATTAAATATGTGTTGAAGACTTTTGTGGTCGGTATATATAATACTTTTGACCCCATATAAGTAGTGCCTCCAAGTCTTTAATGCAAAAACAACCGCGCCTAATTCCAAATCATGCGTCGTATAATTTTGTTCGTGAATCTTTAATTATCTAGACGCATAAGCAATCACCTTCGTTCATTGCATTAATACACAACCGAGACTTTGCTTTGATGCGTCACAATAAATCACAAAATCATCATTCCCTTCAGGCAATGACAATATAGGTGCCGTAGTTAGCTTTTTCTTCAATAACTGAAATGCTTTCTCTTGTTCATCCTTCCATTCAAATTTCTTCCCTTTATGCGTTAATGCAGTCAAGGGTTTTGCTATTCTGGAAAAGTCTTGGATGAACCTTCTGTAGTAACCAGCTAGTCCTAAAAACTGACGTATGTGTTTCAGAGTTTTCGGGGTTTCCCACTTTTCAACAGTTTCTATCTTTGCCGGATCCACCTTAATACCTTCCTTGTTCACTATGTGACCGAGGAATTGAACTTCTTCCAACCAAAATGCACACTTTGAAAACTTAGCGTACAGTTTTTCTTTCCTCAATACTTCTAGCACTTTTCTCAAATGTTCTTCGTGCTCTTGATCATTCTTTGAGTAAATAAGTATGTCATCAATAAAAACAATGACAAACTTGTCAAGGTATGGTCCATACACTCGGTTCATAAGCTCCATGAACGCAGCTGGTGCATTAGTTAAACCAAACGGCATGACCATAAACTCGTAATGACCGTAACGTGTTCTGAAAGCAGTCTTTGGAATATCATCTTCTTTCACCCGCATTTGATGATACCCGGAACGTAAGTCAATCTTTGAATAAACAGACGAGCCTTGTAGTTGATCAAATAAGTCATCGATTCTCGGTAGTGGGTAGCGGTTCTTGATGGTAAGTTTGTTCAACTCTCGATAGTCGATACACAACCTGAATGTACCATCTTTCTTCTTGACAAACAAAACAGGAACTCCCCACGGTGATGTGCTTGGTCGAATGAAACCACGCTCTAAAAGTTCTTGTAATTGGCTTTGCAGTTCTTTCATCTCGCTGGGTGCGACTCTGTAAGGAGCACGAACTATTGGTGCAGCTCCTGGTACAAGATCTATTTGAAATTCAACGGATCGATGTGGGGGTAATCCCGGTAATTCTTTCAGAAATACATCGGGAAATTCTTTTGCGATGGAAACATCATTGATGCTCTTTTCTTCAGTTTGTACTTTCTCGACGTGTGCTAGAATAGCATAGCAACCTTTTCTTATTAGTTTTTGTGCCTTCAAATTACTAATAAGATGTAGCTTCGTGTTGCCCTTTTCTCCGTACACCATTAAGGGTTTTCCTTTATCTCGTATAATGCGAATTGCATTTTTGTAACAAACGATCTCTTCTTTCACTTCTTTCAACCAGTCCATACCGAATATCACATCAAAACTCCCTAACTCTACTGGTATCAAGTAAATCTTAAATGTTTCGCTAACCAGTTTAATTTCTCGATTCCGACATATATTATCTGCTAAAATTAATTTACCATTTGCTAATTCAAGTAAAAATTTACTATCCAAAGGTGTCAATGGACAACTTAATTTAGCACAAAAATCTCTACTCATATAGCTTCTATCCACACCCGAATCAAATAAAACGTAAGCAGATTTATTGTCAATAAGAAACGTACCCGTAACAAGCTCCGGGTCTTCCTGTGCCTCTGCCGCATTAATATTGAAAACTCTTCCGCGGCCTTTTCCATTCGTGTTCTCTTGGTTCGGGCAATTTCTAATAATGTGGCCCGGTTTTCCACATTTATAACAAACTACATTGGCGTAACTTGCTTCGACACTACTTGCTCCGCCATTACTCGTTCCGACACCATTTGTTCCTTTCGTTCTGTTAACCCCTTGTCTGTAGACCTCACACTTCGCCGCGCTATGACCATTTCTTTTACACTTGTTGCAAAATTTGGTGCAGAACCCCAAGTGATACTTTTCACACATTTGGCATAGCTGCTTCTGATTGTTGTTGTTGTTGTTGCGGTTATTATTGTTGTTGGGATGATTGTTGTAGTTGCTGTTGTTGTTGTTGTTGTTGTTGTTGTTGTTGTTGTTGTTGTTGTTGTTGTTGTTGTTGTTGTTGTTATTGTTGTTGTTGTTGTTGGGCCGTTTATTGTAGTTGCGATTGTTAAGATAGTTGTTGCGATTATTGTTGTAATTGCTGTTGTTGTTGTATTGGTGATTCTTATCACCGTTTTCCTCCCACTTTCTTTTGACTTGCTTCACATTGGCCTCTTCAGCAGTCTGTTCTTTAATTCTTTCTTCAATCTGGTTCACTAGTTTGTGAGCCATTCTACATGCCTGTTGTATGGAGGCGGGCTCGTGTGAACTTATATCTTCTTGGATTCTTTCCGGTAATCCTTTCACAAACGCGTCGATCTTCTCTTCCTCATCTTCGAACGCTCCCGGACACAATAAGCACAATTCTGTGAATCGTCTTTTGTACGTGGTAATATCAAATCCTTGGGTTCGTAACCCTCTAAGTTCTGTCTTGAGCTTATTGACCTCGGTTCTGGGACGGTACTTCTCGTTCATCAAGTGCTTGAATGCTGACCACGGTAGTGCGTAAGCATCATCTTGTCCCACTTGCTCTAGATAGGTATTCCACCATGTTAACGTAGTACCTGTGAAGGTATGCGTAGCGTACTTCACTTTGTCCTCTTCAGTACCCTTACTTATGGCAAACACCGATTCGACCTTCTCGGTCCACCGTTTCAATCCGATCGGTCCTTCGATTCCATCAAATTCCAAAGGTTTGCAGGCAGTGAATTCTTTGTAGGTGCATCCTACACGATTTCATGTACTGCTAGATCCAAGGTTATTGTTGGTATGTAGCGCAGCCTGTACTGCGGCTATGTTTAAAGCAAGAAAGGCATGAAATTCCTCTTCGCTCATATTTAAGGTGTGTCGAGTAGTTGGTGCCATTTCCTTCAAAATAGTCAAATGAAACAAGTTAATCATACAGAATATTAAGAGTAGTCAATAGTATCTCGTAGCATAATATGAACTCATTTATAAAAGCTTTTTCTTCATATTAGCATTTTATAAGTTTAAATTCGGGTAGTACCTACCCATTAAGTTCATACTTAGTAGCTAATATACAATTCAACTACTACAATTCTATATGAAAAACTGATTATAATAATATTTCTCGTTCAAACTTTTATACAATATTTTACAAACTTACAATACCGCTTATTTTACATAAAGCATGAAATATAGCACACAATAACTTTGATACAAGATAGTTGTAAAGATAATTCTAGCTGGTACACAAGTCGTTCAGTAAAGGCAATAAAGACACGTAATTCATACGTCCAGAAACAAGTCATGCATTCTGGTTTTACTAAGACTACTTCCCATCCTTGGTCTTGTGGAACATAACCGTTATGGCCATTGATAAGACAGCGTGTTGTAACGTCGTCAAAGGGACTAGGGTTACGTAATGACCAACAGTCTCGTAATAACCTAAAAACCTCATTTCTTACCCCAATTACCGACTCCGTCACTTGTGGGAACGTTTTGTTTAATAGTTGTAGCCCGATGTTCTTGTTCTCACTTTGGTCAGAAGCGAACATTACTAACCCGTAAGCATAACATGCTTCTTTATGTTGCATATTAGCCGCTTTTTCTAAATCACGACGTCCTATATTCGGATATATTGAGTCAAAATAATTTCTTAACCCATTGCGTAAAATAACATTTGGGTTCCCCGCAATATATGCGTCAAAGTAAACACATCGTAACTTATGGATTTCCCAATGTGATATCCCCCATCTTTCGAACGAAAGCCTTTTATAAACCAAGGAATTCTTGAAATGTTCTTCGAATGTCTTACAAACTGATCTCGCCTTAAATAGTTGTGCCGAGGAATTCTGACCGACTCTAGACAAGATTTCATCAATCATGTTTCGGGGTAGGTCTCTTAAAATATTGGGTTGTCTATCCATTTTGTGTTTTTATACTGTAAAATTGACAAGAGTTAGATTCATAAAAAAAAATACTTATTAATACAAGCAATTTTTACATATATCATAAAGCATAAGAACACTATATTACATATATTACACTACACGAATACAACTATCTTATTCCGGCTCGCTCGTTTCTTCTTCTTGGGTTTTGGTTCGTTTTGCCAAGTTTCTAGGGATATATGATGTTCCCCTAATACGAGCCGTTTCCACATTGGTTTAGAAAAACCTGGTGGTTTAGAGGTTCCCGGGTCATTGTTACAACTTAAGGACTTCGGGGGTTGACGATACATATAAAGTTCATCGGGGTTGGAATTAGATTTCTCTATTTTTATGCCCTTTCTCTTATTGTTCTCTTTTGCCTTTTTAAATTCAGCTGGGGTAATTTCTATAACATCATCGGAATCCTTGTCGGGATCCGATTCATCGGAGAATTGGTAATCCTCCCAATACTTTGCTTCCTTGGCGGAAACACCATTGACCATAATTAACTTTGGTCAGTTGGTTGAGGATTTTCTTTTACTTAACCATTTTATTATTTCCCCCACTGGTTCTATTTCTTCTTCAGGTTCCGATTCTTCTTCCAGTTCCGATTCTTCTTCCGGTTCCGACTCTTCTTCCGGTTCATCTTCAGGAACTTGTGAATCAGTCCACGAATCATTCCAATTTACATTTGACTCTTCATTATTATTAGGTGAGTCAATGGGACTTGTTCTAGAGGTAGACATTTATCACATAATATCAAACACGTTAAGAGATTAATATATCACATAATGTTCACATGTTAAAAATATATAGTTTCCAACAAAATTTGTTAAGCAATCATTTTTCAAGTAAACACGGTCGAAGTCCAGACTCACTAATGCATCCTAACAAACTCGATAAGACACACTAAAGCAAAATTCTAGTTCTCTAAGACCAATGCTCTGATACCAACTGAAATGTCCCGTTCTTATTGATTAAAAACGTTCCATATTAATTGATTTCGTTGCGAGGTTTTGACCTCTATATGAGACGTTTTTCAAAGACTGCATTCATTTTTAAAACAAACCATAACCTTTATTTCATAAATAAAGGTTTAAAAAGCTTTACGTAGATTATCAAATAATGATAATCTAAAATATCCTGTTTACACACGACCATTACATAATGGTTTACAATACAAATATGTTACATCGAAATCAGTTTCTTGAATGCAGTTTTTACACAATATCATACAAACATGGACTCCAAATCTTGTCCTTATTTTAGTATGCAACATCGGAAGCTCTTAGTATTCACCTGAGAATAAACATGCTTTAAACGTCAACAAAAATGTTGGTGAGTTATAGGTTTAACCTATATATATCAAATCGTAACAATAGACCACAAGATTTCATATTTCAATACACATCCCATACATAGAGATAAAAATCATTCATATGGTGAACACCTGGTAACCGACATTAACAAGATGCATATATATAAGAATATCCCCATCATTCCGGGACACCCTTCGGATATGATATAAATTTCGAAGTACTAAAGCATCCGGTACTTTGGATGGGGTTTGTTAGGCCCGATAGATCTATCTTTAGGATTCGCGTCAATTAGGGTGTCTGTTCCCTAATTCTTAGATTACCAGACTTAATAAAAGGGGCATATTCGATTTCAATAATTCAACCATAGAATGTAGTTTCACGTACTTGTGTCTATTTTGTAAACCATTTATAAAACCTGCATGTATTCTCATCCCAAAAATATTAGATTTTAAAAGTGGGACTATAACTCACTTTCACATATTTTTACTTCGTCGGGAAGTAAGACTTGGCCACAGGTTGATTCACGAACCTATAACAATATATACATATATATCAAAGTATGTTCAAAATATATTTACAACACTTTCAATATATTTTGATGTTTTAAGTTTATTAAGTCAGCTGTCCTCGTTAGTAACCTACAACTATTTGTCCACAGTTAGATGTACAAAAATAAATCTATATATATTATCTTGAATCAATCCACGACCCAGTGTATACATATCTCGGTATTGATCACAACTCAAACTATATATATTTTGGAATCAACCTCAACCCTGTATAGCTAACTCCAACATTCACATATAGAGTGTCTATGGTTGTTTCGAAATATATATAGATGTGTCGACATGATAGGTCGAAACATTGTATACGTGTCTATGGTATCTCAAGATTACATAATATACAATACAAGTTGATTAAGTTATGGTTGGAATAGATTTGTTACCAATTTTCACGTAGCTAAAATGAGTAGTTTTTACCAATTTTGTTTTGCTCGCCATTTCTTCGTTTCTAATCCGTTTTGAGTGATTTAAGCGGCCACGGTTTCGTATTGAACTTGACTTTATGAAACTAAACAGAAAAGGTATAGGTTTATAGTCGGAAATACAAGTTACAAGTTATTTTTGAAAGAGGTAGTCATTTCCATCGAAAGAACGACATTATGAAGTAAACTTGCAATCTTGGAAGTATTTCCGACATTAAGAGGTAGTTCTTTCAACGGAAATGACTACCTCTTTCAAAAATGACTTGTAACTTGTATTTCTGACTATAAACCTATACCTTTTCTGTTTAGTTTCATAAAGTCAAGTTCAATACGAAACCGTGGCCGCTTAAATCACTCAAAACGGATTAGAAACGAAGAAATGGCGAGCGAAACAAAATTGGTAAAAACTACTCATTTTAGCTACGTGAAAATTGGTAACAAATCTATTTCAACCATAACTTAATCAACTTGTATTGTATATTTTGTAATCTTGAGATACCATAGACACGTATACAATATTTCGACCTATCATGTCGACACATCTATATATATTTCGGAACAACCATAGACACTCTATATGTGAATGTTGGAGTTAGCTATACAGGGTTGAGGTTGATTCCAAAATATATATAGTTTGAGTTGTGATCAATACTGAGATATGTATACACTAGGTCCTGGATTGATTCAAGATAATATATATCGATTTATTTCTATACATCTAACTGTGGACAACTAGTTGTAGGTTACTAACGAGGACAGATGACTTAATAAACTTAAAACATCAAAATGTATTAAAAGTGTTGTAAATATATTTTGAACATACTTTGATATATATGTACATATTTGTTATAGGTTCGTGAATCGACCAGTGGCCAAGTCTTACTTCCTGACGAAGTAAAAAATCTGTAAAAGTGAGTTATAGTCCCACTTTTAAAATCTAATATTTTTGGGTTGAGAATACATGCAGGTTTTATAAATGATTTACAAAATAGACACAAGTACGTGAAATTACATTCTATGGTTGAATTATCGAAATCGAATATGCCCCTTTTTATTAAGTCTGGTAATCTAAGAATTAGGGAACAGACACCCTAATTGACGCGAATCCTAAAGATAGATCTATTTGGCCTAACAAACCCCATCCAAAGTACCGGATTCTTTAGTACTTTGAAATTTATATCATATCCGAAGGGTGTCCCGAAATGATGGGGATATTCTTAAATATGCATCTTGTTAATGTCGGAAACCCGGTGTTCACCATATGAATGATTTTTATCTCTATGTATGGGATGTGTATTGAAATATGAAATCTTGTGGTCTATTATTATGATTTGATAATATATAGGTTAAACCTATAACTCACCAACATTTTTGTTGACGTTTTAAGCATGTTTATTCTCAGGTGATTATTAAGAGCTTCCGCTGTCGCATACTTAAATAAGGACGAGATTTGGAGTCTATGCTTGTATGATATTGTGTAAAAACTGCATTCAAGAAACTTATTTCGTTGTAACATATTTGTATTGTAAACCATTATGTAATGGTCTCGTGTAAACATGATATTTTAGATTATCATTATTTGATAATCTACGTAAAGCTTTTTAAACCTTTATTGATGAAATAAAGGTTATGGTTTGTTTTAAAATGAATGTAGTCTTTGAAAAACGTCTCATATAGAGGTCAAAACCTCCCAACGAAATCAATTAATATGGAACGTTTTTAATCAATAAGAACGGGACATTTCAAATACAAAAATTTCTCACCGAGGGTAACTAATGCTAAACAATCGGTAGCTAATGCATCGTGCAATGCAAAAATTTCTCACCGAGGGTAGCTAATACTAAACAATCTCATCAACGGTAGCTAATGCATTGTGCAATGCAAAAATTTCTCACCGAGGGTAACTAATGCTACATAATTTCATCAACGGTAGCTAAAGCATCGTGCAATGCAAAAATTTCTCACCGAGGGTAGCTAATGCTACATAATCTCATCAACGGTAGCTAATGCATCGTGCAATGGAAAAATTTCTCACCGAGGGTAGCTAAAACGGTAGCTAATGCATCGTGCAATGCAAAAATTTCTCACCGATAGTAGCTACTAAATCGAACCATTTCGGTAGCTAATGCATCGTGCAATGGAAAAATTTCTCACCGATGGTTGATAATACAATCTTTATAGTAATCGAACCTCTGAATCCAAATAATTCTATCATAGAATTTAGTTTTGAATACTTGTGTCTATTTCGTCAAACATTTATAAAAGCAGCGCATGTATTCTCAGTCCCAAAAATATATAATTGCAAAAGAATTTAAAAAGGGAGTAATGAAACTCACAGTACTGTATTTCGTAGTAATTATGCATATGATGGCATTGAACAATTGCAAGGTTGGCCTCGGATTCACGAATCTAAATTAAGTATATATATATTTGTATGTTGGTCAATATCTGTTTAACAATTTACGTCAAGTCGTAGTGTATCACAATCCTAATGCTCGAGACTAATATGCAAAAGTCAACAAAAGTCAACTTGACCAAAATGACTTCCAAAATCTATACATGATTATTATATAACTTAAATATAGTCGTTTTATATATTTAAATATTTTTAACAGATTTTATTAGAGTAAATAATATAATTCATTTATAATAAATAAAATTTTATATTAAAATTTATATAATAAAAATATACTTTTATACATCTTAAGTAATAAAATTTATAAAGTTCATTTAATATCATAAAAATATAATGATAGGTATTATTAATGTAATTATATTACTTGTAGTAAAATATCTTTGTATCACATATTTATTTGATAAAATAATATCGATAATAACAATATTAAGTAAAAGTGGTATTATTTTGTAATAATTAATTATTATTATACTAATAAAAATAAGAATATTTATATTTACTAAAAATGATATTATGATAAAATGATAATTTTTATTAATAATAATACTAAAATGATAATAATAATGATATTTTATATTAACAATGATATTTCTATTAAAAATAATAATTTTAGTAAAAATGATAGTTTTAATAATAATACTTTTAATAATAATAATAGTGATAAAAATAATTAAAATGATATTTTTATCTAAATCAATAACTTACAATATTTTTATTTCAACATGATACTTATACTCATTATTTCCTAATCGATTCGTTTAATAGCTTTTAGTACTCTTTTATATCGCATTCATAATAATGATAATTATAGCAATCATAATAATTAGATGATACTAGTATTAGTTTTAATGATAATGATACTAATAAGTATTATAATAACATTAATGATAATACTAATAATTATAATAATAATGATAATATTAATAATAATAATAATAATAATAATAATGATAATAATAATAATAATAATAATAATAATAATAATAATAATAATAATAATAATAATAATAATAATAATGATAATAATAATAATAATAATTACTAGATAATAATGATAACGACGATAATAACGACGATAGTAATAATAATCATTTTACCAATAATACTAAAATTCAGTTGACTATAACTTCTAATCTGTTCATCGAACCATTCGATATCTAAATAAAAAGTTATTGATTTTTCGTCAGCTGTCCAATGACATGCATATCATATACCTTATCCTAGTATCATATGTATTAAATTCAGGATTCATCATAAACTATCTAATGACAATAACAAATGTACAAGCATGCATAATCCTATATACTCGAGCACTAGTCAGGGATACACTATTAATATATAAAAGTTAAGTTATGAGTGCTCACGTATCAATATTGAGATTCAATATTGCAGGAAAGTACGTAGACGTAACGGAGATGATAAACACTAGATTAACCTCACGAGCATACCCCTGAACAATACCCATAACCTCCATAGCTATAACCCAAACTTTCCATAACTCTATCCCTCTCGATAAACCATATTGATTAACCCAAAGTGGTGGTTCAATGGTTGGGTGCTTGGGAATCTCCAAAGGAGACCCAGGTTCAATCCCCACCAACCTCACTTTGGGGCCATGCCTTTAAAAATAAAAAATAAAAAAAATAATAAACCATATTGAAAACATGCGAGCAGAACCTCGTCGTAGTATTTTATGTATAAATAATAATATTAATAATAATAATAATAATAAGATTAAAAATAATATTTATAATAATTATAATATATATATATATATATATGTATATATATATATGTATATATATATATATATGTATGTATATATATATATATATATATATATATATATATTTACGAGTGTAATATGTATGTGTGTGTAAAAATTGAACGCGTTCGACTGAATTTATAGATCCTGACCTGCCTGCCCTTGCTGAAATGCCCCGTTCATATCGATTATAAATGATTCATAATAGTTGATTACATCGCGAGGTACTTGACCTCTATATGATACAATTTTACAAACATTGCATTCGTTTTTAAAAGACAAACTTTCATTTCATCAAAAGTTGACGGCATGCATACCATTTCATAATATATCCAACTATGATTGACTTAATAATAATCTTAATGAACTCAACGACTCAAATGCAACGTCTTTTGAAATATGTCATGATCGACTCCAAGTAATATCTCTAAAATGAGGAAATGCACAGTGGAAGATTTCTTTCATACCTGAGAATAAACATGCTTTCAAGTGTCAACCAAAAGGTTGGTGAGTTCATTAGTTTATCATAATCAATCATTTTCATCATTTTAATAGATCACAAGATTTTCATTTCCATTTCTCATAAATATACGTCCCATGCATAGAGACAAAAATAATCATTCATATGGTGAACACCTGGTAACCGACATTAACAAGATGCATATAAGAATATCCCCTATCATTTCGGGAAATCCTTCAGACATGATAAAAATGAATTCGAAGTACTAAAGCATCCGGTACTTTGGATGGGGTTCGTTAGGCCCAATAGATCTATCTTTAGGATTCGCGTCAATTAGTAGATCGTTTACTAATTCTTAGGCTACCAAGCAAAAGGGGCATATTCGGCTTCGATCATTCACCCATATAATGTAGTTTCAATTACTTGTGTCTATTTCGTAAAACGTTTATAAAAGCAGCGCATGTATTCTCAGTCCCAAAAATATATATTGCAAAAGCATTTAAAAAGGGAGTAATGAAACTCACAATACGATATTTTGTAGTAAAAATATGCATATGACGGAACTGAACAATGCAGGGTTGGCCTCTGATTCACGAATCTATATCAATTGTATATTTATTAAAACATATAAATGTATTCGAACAAATTTACATATTATTATTAGTGATATATTTGTTATTTTAATAAATTATGTGTTTCATTAATGGCTTGATTAAATGTATTTATTTTATATACAGTAAATAAATAAATAAATAAAATTAATATAGTTATGTTATATGTAATAATTATATTTTACATATATAATATTTATTGTAATAGTAATAATAATACTAATGGTAATATTAGTAATACAAATAATGATAATAGTAATAATAATGTTAAAAATAATAAATTAAATGTTAAATGTACTAATGATGATAATAATAATAATGATAATAATAGTAATCACAATAATATTTATAATACTTAGTAATAATAATACTAATAATACTAATAATAAAAATGATAAAAATAATAATGATACTTATTTTATTAATTCGTAAAATGATAATATTAATAATAATAATAATAATAATAATAATTATTATATTAATACTAATAATGATACGATAATAATGATAGTAATGGTAATAGAAATTCTACCTCAAAGAAGTAGCCTTAACAAAATATCCAAGTCCGGGTTTGAACCCGCGACGTCCCGCTAACCCGATAACAATCCAAACCATTGAACTATTTTTGTTTTTACTTTTTCTTCTACAACTTTCATCGTCATCTAACTTCATTTCCATCTATCATCATGCTCATCTTCGCATCATTTATTCGTAATTAATCTTATCACCTCAAATAATCACGAACCATCATCTAACTTAAATTATCATCTTCATTACCCTATACCATCATCATCATTAACCTACGCTTATGTAACACCATCATCATTTTTAAGACCATTATCATTTCATATATCATTATTCGAATACCCCACGTCATCATCATCATTCTAAACATCATCACCGATTACTATCATCATCATCATCAATATCAAATATCATTGCTAGTATTTATGATGATGATCAACACCTTTTATACGCGTATATCATAAACCTAATAAAAATCATACCAAGTTATCAACCTCATTTTTATTTAGTAATTTTATTCACTTGTCGTCAAAATATATGAAACACGATATAGCAGGAAGTCACCAAGCAATCCGTTAGCTTAAATGTATATTTGGGCCGCTTAACTCTAATTTAAGTGTGTTATAGGTTTTGACCCATGTGGCTTCAACAAAATAATAATCGTAATCATCTTCCACCATGTATCATCCTATCGTGGTTACCATAAGCTATTATAATCGATTATAAACAGAAAACACGAGCTAGTGACTAAATCATCATTACTAACATCCTTTATCACTATCCCATATTAATTGTTATCATTTTCAGTCCAACAGAGTACATATCGGCCCAACAGGAGATATATTAGCCCACCAGATGAATGAACTCATGGCCCATAATTCCCTTACAAGTCCAAGCCATGAGATAAAATAAGCCCGGTCACATAATAAAAAGAATACAGTTGTTAACACATCATTGTCACGTACGGTTCAATCATTATCAATCCCACGTGTTCTTTTTTTTTGTTCCTTTTTGTCATAAAGTCGACAGGTAAGCCTAGCTTTACAGCTATTGGAGATGTCGGCTAACCCAACTCTAATTATCATCATAGTTCACGTCCCTATCTATACCATCAAATAATATCTTCGTCTCAGCAGCAAAATCAAAACGAGTAACAGAATGATGATAATGATCGATAGTAGTTTCAAGTGGTTGTTCGGTTTTGAAATAGAAGAAACAGAATCAGGTAGTAGCAACCATGCATTTAATGGTGTTGGGTTTCGATTGGAATTTCTAAATAGCATAGCAGCAACAATTGGTACGAGGTCAAACAGAAAATAAAAAAAATATAGATTTATAGATGAACGTTTGTCTTCAATTTAATATACGGAAACAAGTATTAATTTTTAAGAATCAAAGGTGATTGGGTTGGGTGATAATCAAATGGGTTCATGATGGTTTTGAGGTAATCGAACAATATCAAAAGAAACGGAAACTTACATAATTTGCAGCAATCATGATGGATTTTGATGATTCGTATAATAAGAGAGGAGATAGTAGTCGCAGCAATAAAGCTTAATTGTTTAAGGTAATCGATCAAGGTTAACGAGAAGGAATTGTAAAGAGAGAGAGATGTTATCAAATGTGGCTGTTATGGTAGTCTTTTCCAGCTGCAACAACTGTGGTAACAACGACTTTAAAGAAAACAGAAAATGATCATAGCAGTAGGTTTGTGTAAGAAGTAAATAGTTGAGTTCGTTTATGGTTATAAGAAAATATGGTGATGATGTTATGGATTGAAACAGAAGGTAAGTGAGGCAGTGGTTGCTTCTTGGTGATCATAAGGTGTTGTAACGAATCAAGAGAAGAGAAGAGGTGGAGATGACAACAAGGAGATGGTGGTTGCAGGATGTGGTATTGTGAAGATTTGGGTGATGAACGAAGATGGGTTGCGGTGGTGATCCAAGAAGAAGATGGTGTCGAGTGTGGTGTTTGATCGAGAAAGAAAGAGATGAGCAAGAATGGTGATATTATGATATGTGTATATGTATAGAGTTATATTAGATAGTAGATAATAAAGAAAGAGATATTGTGTTTTATAAAATGAAAGCAATAATACATATAGACATAGATGGTTGTTTTAAAGTCAACAAAAACAAAAATAAATAGATGATGAATGTTAAAGGTGATGGGGATAGTTATCAAGGGGGAATGGATATGGTAACCAGTTATTCATATGCATATATGCATATCCATGTATATACGGTGAATATATATATATATATATATATATATATATATATATATATATATATATATATATATATATATATATATATATATATATATATAATAGATTGTCTAGTTAATAGGTAAAGGGAAATGAAAAGAACAGTTAATCGAATAACATAATTAAATGGTGATTTGATCTTTGACTTCAAATAGGATATATGCACTAGTAGTAGTTATCTCATAAGTGGGTTGGTTTTGTGAGGGTGTCATCACATATAGATATAATATATAGAGTAGTAGATAATAATTGAATAATAATGACTTATAAAGTTGAAAGAAGAAAAACGTGGGATGAAACTAACATTTAAGCAGCCTATAATTTGGATTATTCTACCGACAGTTTTATCAAAGAGTGATATTGTTTATTAGATAAATTCAAAATCATATGTATATACATTCAATATACTTTATACATGTATATATAGATTTATTTTAACAATAATATCATATATTATTTTATTTACATAATTAATTAACTCATATAATATTTTAAATTATATTTCAAATTAATATTTATATATATATATATATATATATTCATTTATTTAAATATATGTATCTATTTACAAATAGTTGTTCGTGAATCATCGGTAATAGTCGAAGGTCAATTGTATACATGAAAATAGTTCAAAGATTTTTGAGATTCAACTTTACAGACTTAGCTTATTGTGTTAAAAGTATTAAATCGTATCGAGCGTTTGATTTAAAATTAGTCGAAATTTTCCCGGTCGTCACAGTACCTACCCGTTAAAGAAATATCGTCCCGAAATTTGAGTGAGGTCGTCATAGTTAACAATAAAGAATGTTTTCGTGACGAATATGAGTTTTAACATAGAGTTTTATCATTATTTAGTAATATAGATAAAACAATTCGATTATGTGAAGCGTACAAGTGAAGCTGTCACAAAAGAGTGAAATGAGAAATAAAGATTCGTTTTAATTCCTGACGTAGACACGGTTGATTTCTGGAATTCAAGGGATTTAAAAATAATCTTCGAATCTATATAAGATTTGATTCTTCGGTAATTAAGGAAGTTACAATCTTCTTTAATTAAATGTGGTAATCTTCCTCGATTATTTCGTCTGATATTTCACTATAAATCCACACTCTTCGTTTCTTTATATTTTGGAGATCCATTCTCTTGTTTTCTCTTCCCGACTTTAAGTCAAGCGAAAAATGGTCCAGAATTCATAGATATGAAATTTCGAAATGAACATGACTAATGTTCTAAGAGAGAAATTTTAATAGCACGATTTTGACTGGTTAATTTACCAGAATTCAAGAGAACAGATGGAACTATCAGGAAGATATGTTCTCGATATGTTTGGAGATTAGATAGAATGTAAGAGTCGTGTAACATGGTACATGATGACGTTATGATCTGTGAATCATCATGTTTCATTAGAAACTCAGCATGACTTACTGTAATATAATCACGTTGATCAAGTGTCATTATATTATACTAACTCATGCATGAATTTCCAACACTACTTCAAAATCATTCATAATTCAAACTCGAATTTTAGAATTTAGAAACTAAATTAGTTTCTTTTATGATGTAACATAGATAACACGAAGAGATAACTAATTTCGGATGAGAAGAGTTACGAAAATATCCTCAGAAATATCGAAGATATTTATGATGATATTTTCAGAATTTCTAAGATCGAAGGTTGATGAAGAAAGATTTTCCACAAGATTTAATATGAATATAGAGCAAGGTTTTCTCTAAAGATTTCATTGGATACAGAATTCTCTGGATTCTTTGAATATAGGGTTTGGTCCTTGTATTTGTCATTGGCCTCCTTCGTGGTTAGCTCAATCTATTTTCCAGTTCCAACCTTTCTGAGCTTTTCTAACATACTATTCTTTATTATCAAACTTCTGGCTGTTAAGATCGTTTACTGTTTTTACTGCTTCATTCAGCTTTTTCAACATTCTGAGTATTGATTCGTAGACTGGGTGCTTTTCAAAATTTTAGAATGGAAGGTCATAGTTCTAAGAGATAAAGGTTATATGTATACCTATAACTGTTGTTGTAGAATTGTTGCGAGATTCAAAATACTGATTGCTGATTCCCGATAATTGGTATGGAAATAGTCGTTACAAGATGCAGACGAATATATGATAAGGTTTTAATGAACAAATATAATGGTTCTTCAAAGAGACTTAAGCCAATGAGTAATGAAGTTGCTGGTAAGTTTACTGCTAATGTGGCGGAATATAAAAGGTTCCCCGACAACGATGACGAAAGGCAGACTTATATATCAAGGCTATAATAAGGCTAATCTGAATGAAAGTCGAAGTTGACTTGCTGGAGCAGTGACAAAATTTGCTAATTTGGAAAGAGATTGCAAAGTTATTTTCGGTAATAACAACGTTAAAGGAAGTAACACAGCTACGTGTTAAACGTTTACTCAGTTTCCTAGAGTTTTTCAGGTGCATAACTATATGCATCAATCTTTTCTTAAGTAGGTGAAGTGTGGTTGGTTCATCCTCTCGATTGAGGTGTTTTCAATATTTATGATAGGTTTGAATGCAGATTGTAATTGTCAAGATTCAAATGAGGTTTAAGATGAAATCAAGTGGCAAACTTGAAGAATTGTTTAGTTTCATATGTTATAATTAATATTTTAATTCATTTTAATTATTCAATGTCATTAGTCCATAGTTAGCAGTCCACAGTTACTAACTCAATAATTCATATATAGTTTATAATATTCGAATTAATTAATACGTATCGTGACCCGTGTATATGTCTCAGACTCGATCACAACTCAAAGTATATATATTATTATATAATCAACCTCAACCCTGTATAGAGAACTCGATCATTACTGCATATAGAGTGTCTATGGTTATTCCAAATAATATATATAGATGACGTCGATATGATATGTCAAAACATTGTATACGTGTCCCGATATTTAAAGTGCATAAAAATAAATAACAAAATTTAAATGATGATAATAAAATTGCGAGAAATAAAATTGCGATAAATAAATTGCGATAAATAAATGTAAATAGGAATTAACAGTTAGCTAGGAACAGTTAGCTAGGATTTTGTTAGCGTGGATTCTTAATAGCATTTTTTCATAGTTAATTTGTTTGTTTCTAAAAAATTTTATTTTGTCAAATGTTTTCTTCATTATGCCACTTGTTGGATTCTGATAGGTCAAAATCTAAATATGAAATTGAATGAAAATGGTTATTCTGCTGTGAACGGATACGTATATCGGTGGTTGTAAGTAGGATAGTAAATGACTGTTGAATCAGCTTCGAAGAGTGTACAGTGTAACTTATTAATGTGAAATCTAAATATTCCTCGGGTATTACCTACCCGTTAAAATATTTTCACCATTAACAGTTTGTACGAAAGAATTTTTAATTAAAATATTTATGAAAATATATATACATATATATTTTCTTCAGATGTAATCATGGATTTAATGAGTCAATATGATATTAGACTCATTTGATTTACTGTTAGAATAAGGATATATAATCTCTAAAACATTAGAGATTACATAAATGCCATGTCGAATGAATATAATTGATGTAGAACGATACGTAGTATGATGATTATAATCGAGGTATAGAATGAGATGTTGAGGCATGGTTATTGATGGTACGGGTGCTGTTACTGATGGTACTGTTGGTGCCGGTGAGGTTGCTGAAGCTGGTATGTTTTACACCATATTTTCCAAGGCTACAACTCGGGAGCGAAATTCGTTGACTTCTTATATTATTCCGGGATGATTGTCAGTCGGAACGAGAGGCTGAATAAGGTTCAGAATTTGAGATAGTATATAATCATGACGACATATTTGGGAAATGAGGGTGAAAATGGTATTTTGGACTGGTTCACCGGTAAGTGCTTCAAGTTCTTCGCCAAGAGATGAATTTGGTTGATGAAAAGGGTCACCTTCTTTTTGTCTCCAATGATTAAGTAGGCTATGAACCCATCAGATGAATTGGTTGATTCATTCTGGTGACACTGCTTTCAGAGCTTAGGTGAAACTCCATATCAGAATAGCTGTCAGAATCCGAGGAATTCGAACTGGTTGAGGGATTCAACTCGTACGATCAGATGAAGGATTTTCGATAAGAAATAGATTATAGGATGTATATTAGTACCCTGCAATACATAATTTACATATGCATATATAATACTAAAATCCTATAAGTTACGGAGGAATCTACGGAAGCTGTCAGGCAAAGGTAACAATAACAGATACGCTAAGATATGAATTTATCTATACACTGTCTATGCAATAGAGGCAGTAAGACGTGTCTAGACTTTAAGGATGATAAGCAAATAATTTTTGACACTAAATGATAAGCAAAACGTTTGACATGCAGACACGGTCGAAGTCCAGACCCACTAATGCATCTAAACAACTATCAGTTAGACGCACTAATGCAAGACCTGGTTCGCTAAGACCACTACTCTGATACCAACTGAAATGCCCCGTTCATATGGATTATAAACGATTCATAATATTTGATTACATCGCGAGGTACTTGACCTCTATATGATACAATTTTACAAACATTGCATTCGTTTTTAAAAGACAAACTTTCATTTCATCGAAAGTTGACGGCATGCATACCATTTCATAATATATTCAACTATAATTGACTTAATAATAATCTTGATGAACTCAACGCCTCGAATGCAACGTCTTTTGAAATATGTCATGATCGACTCCAAGTAATATCTCTAAAATGAGGAAATGCACAGCGAAAGATTTCTTTCATACCTGAGAATAAACATGCTTTCAAGTGTCAACCAAAAGGTTGGTGAGTTCATTAGTTTATCATAATCAATCATTTTCATCATTTTAATAGACCACAAGATTTTCATTTTCATTTCTCATAAATATACGTCCCATGCATAGAGACAAAAATAATCATTCATATGGTGAACACCTGGTAACCGACATTAACAAGATGCATATAAGAATATCCCCTATCATTTCGAGAAATCCTTCAGACATGATAAAAATGAATTCGAAGTACTAAAGCATCCGGTACTTTGGATGGGGTTCGTTAGGCCCAATAGATCTATCTTTAGGTTTCGCGTTAATTAGTAGACCGGTTTACTAATTCTTAGACTATCGAGCAAAAGGGGCATATTCAGCTTCGATCATTCACCCATATAAGTTACTTGTGTCTATTTCATAAAACATTTATAAAATCAGCGCATGTATTCTCAGTCCCAAAAATATATATTGCAAAAACATTTAAAAGGGGAGTAATGAAACTCACAATACGATATTTTGTAGTAAAAATATGCATACGACGGAACTGAACAATGCAGGGTTCGCCTCAGATTCATGATCCTATATCAATTGTATATTTATTAAAACATATAAATGTATTCGAACAAATTTACATATTATTATTAGTGATATATTTGTTATTTTAATAAATTATGTGTTTCATTAATGACTTGATTAAATGTATTTATTTTATATACATTAAATAAATAAATAAATAAAATTAATATAGTTATGTTATATGTAATAATTATATTTTACATATATAATATTTGTTGTAATAGTAATAATAATACTAATGGTAATATTAGTAATACAAATAATGATAATAGTAACAATAATGTTAAAAATAATAAATTAAATGTTAAAAGTAATAATGATGATAATAATAATAATGATAATAATAGTAATCACAATAATATTTATAATACTTAGTAATAATAATACTAATAATACTAATAATACTAATAATAAAAATGATAAAAATAATAATGATACTTATTTTATTAATTCATAAAATGATAATATTAATAATAATAATAATAATAATAATAATAATAATAATAATAATAATAATAATAATAATAATAATAATAATAATAATATTAATACTAATAATGATACGATAATAATGATAGTAATGGTAATAGAAATGCTACCTCAAAAAAGTAGCCTTAACAAAATGCCCAAGTCCGGGTTTGAACCCGCGACATCCCGCTAACCCGATAACAATCCAAACCATTGAACTATTTTTGTGTTTACTTTTTCTTCTACAACTTTCATCGTCATATAACTTCATTTCCATCTATCATCATACTCATCTTCGCATCATTTATTCGTAATTAATCTTATCACCTCAAATAATCACGAACCATCATCTAACTTAAACTATCATCTTCATTACCCTATCCATTATACCATCATCATCATTAACCTATGCTTATGTAACACCATCATCATTTTTAAGACCATTATCATTTCGTATATCATTATTCGAATACCCTTCGTCGTCATCGTCATTTTAAACATCATCACCGAATACTATCATCATCATCAATATCAAACATCATTGCTAGTATTTATGATGATGATCATCACCTTTTATACGCGTATATCATAAACCTAATAATCATACCAAGTTATCATCCTCATTGTTATTTAGTAATTTTCCTCACTTGTCCTCAAAATATATGAAACACGATATAGCAGGAAGTCACCAAGCAATCCGTTAGCCTAAATGTATATTTGGGCAGCTTAACTCTAATTTAAGTGTGTTATAGGTTTCGACCCAGGTGGCATCAACAAAATAATAATCGTAATCATCTTCCACCATGTATCATCCTATCGTGGTTACCATAAGCTATTATAATAGATTATAAATAGAAAATATGAGCTAGTGACTAAATCATCATTACTAACATCCTTTATCACTATCCCATATTTGTTGTTATCATTTTCAGTCCAATCGAGTACATATCGGACCAACAGGAGATATATTAGCCCACCAGAAAAATTAACTCATGGCCCATAATTCCCTTACAAGTCCAAGGCATGAGATAAAATAAGCCCGGTCACATAATGAAAAGAATACAGTTGTTAACACATCATTGTCACCTACGGTTCAATCATTATCAATCCCACGTGTTCTTTTTTTTATGTTCCTTTTTGTCATAAAAGTCGACATGTAAGTCTAGCTTTACAGCTATTGGAGCTGTCATCTAACCCAACTCTAATTATCATCATAGTTCATGTCCCTATCTACACCATCAATTAATATCTTCGTCTCAGCAGCAAAATCAAAACGAGTAACAGAATGACGATAATGATCGATATTAGTTTCAAGTGGTTGTTCGGTTTTGAAATAGAAGAAACAGAATCAGGTAGTAGCAACCATGCATTTAATGGTGTTGGGTTTCGATTGGAAGTTCCGAATAGCATAGCAGCAACATTTGGTATGAGGTCAAATAGAAAATAAAAAAAATATAGATTTATAGATGAACGTTTGTCTTCAATTTAATACACGGAAACAAGTATTAATTTTTAAGAATCAAAGGTGATTGGGTTGAGTGATAATCAAATGGGTTCATGATGGTTTTGAGGTGATCGAACAATATCAAAAGAAACGGAAACTTACGTAATTTGCAGCAATCATGATGGATTTTGATGATTCGTACAATAAGAGAGGAGATAGTAGTCGCAGCAATAAAGCTTAATTATTGAAGGTAATCGATCAAGGTTAACGAGAAGGAATTGTAGAGAGAGAGAGAGAGAGGTTATCAAATGTGGCGGTTATGGTGGTCTTTTCCAGCTGCAACAACTGTGGTAACTGCGACTTTAAAGAAAACAGAAAATGATCATAGCAGTAGGTTTGTGTAAGAAGTAAATAGTTGAGTTCGTTTATGGTGATAAAAAAATATGGTGATGATGTTATGGATTGAAACAGAAGGTAAGTGAGGCAGTGGTGGCTTCTTGGTGATCATAAGGAGTTGTAACGAATCAAGAGAAGAGAAGAGGTGGAGATGACAACAAGAAGATGGAGGTTGCAGGTCGTGGTATTGTGAAGATTTGGGTGATGAACGAAGATGGGTTGCGGTGGTGATCCAAAAAGAAGATGGTGTCGAGTGTGGTATTTGATCGAGAAAGAAAGAGATGAGAAAGAATGGTGATACTATGATATGTGTATATGTATAGAGTTATATTAGATAGTAGATAGAAAAGAAAGAGATATTGTGGTTTATAAAATGAAAGCAATAATACATATAGATATAGATGGTTGTTTTAAAGTCAACAAAAACAAAAATAAACAGATGATGGATGTTAAAGTTGATGGGGATAGTTATCAAGGGGGGATGGATATGGTAACCAGTTGTTCATATGCATATATGCATATCCATGTATATACGGTGAAATATCTATATATATATATATATATATATATATATATATATATATATATATATATATATATATATATATATATATATATATATATATATATATATATATTTATATAATAGATTGTCTAGTTAATAGGTAAAGGGAAATGAATAGAACAGTTAATCGAATAATATAATTAAATGGTGATTTAATCTTTGACTTCAAATAGGAAATATGTACTAGTAGCAGTTACCTCACAAGTGGGTTGGTTTTGTGAGGGTGTCATCACATATAGATATAATATATAGAGTAGTAGATAATAATTGAATAATAATGACTTATAAAGTTGAAAGATGAAAAACGTGGGATGAAACTAACATTTAAGCAGCCTATAATTTGGATTATTCTACCGACTGTTTTATCACGGAGTGATATTGTTTATTAGATAAATTCAAAATCATATGTATATACATTCAATATACTTTATACATGTATATATAGATTTATTTTAACAATAATATCATATATTATTTTATTTACATAATTAATTAACTCATATAATATTTTAAATTATATTTCAAATTAATATATATATATATATATATATATATATATATATATATATATATATATATATATATATATATATATATATATATATATATATATATATATATATATATATATATATATTCATTTATTTAAATATATGTATCTATTTACAAATAGTTGTTCGTGAATCGTCGATAATAGTTGAAGGTCAATTGCATACATGAAAACAGTTCAAAGATTTTTGAGATTCAACTTTACAGACTTAGCTTATTGTGTCAAGAGTATTAAATCGTATCGAGAGTTTGATTTAAAATTAGTCAAAATTTTCTGGGTCGTCACAATTTCCATGCGATCGCATGGGATTAAAGGGGCTGAGCCATGCGTTCGCATGGTGCCTGTCCCCAGCTCAAATACATATACCTCATGGGCTGTCGACAGTTTTTATTATTTTTTAATATATAATATATGTAATCTTTATAATTATTTAAATATTATATTATATTTACGTGCATAGTTAACTTGTAACATTAACTCCGATGACTTATACGTTTACACTCGACTTATGTTCCTGTTTCCGATTTCTCGAACGCATTTTCGTACGCTTAGAAAATTAGCATTTTACGTTTCGCGACGAGTACCTTTATAAATAATAAGACTCAAATCAATGTAAAACTAACCCACTCAAAGTGTAATCTAATCGTTCGAGTGTTGTGGTCATTTACTTCTATAAATCAATGTCTCGTTGTTTACCAAAATATTTTATTTTGAGTCAAAACGTTTTATGTCTACGTATATATATATATATATATATTTTTTCAAAAGTAATTATATTTCAAGACTCATTTAGAATCGTTTAAATGATAGAAAATATTATGTCATATTACGTTCACGTTTTTGAAACACTATATATATATATATATATATATATATATATATATATATATATATATAATATAAAGCTTTACTTAAATTCTTCTAATTCTATATAATCAATTTACCTTTATAAATAATGGATTACAATAACTCAGTTTTTTAAATCGTTTTCATACGTTTAAAAAATAGATCAGTCGAATATCATAGAATCTAGTTCTCCACTAACTTTGGTCTAACCTTCGTCAATTGACACATATGTTCTTACTTGTAAATCACTTTACCATTTATTCCGAATACCGTTGAAAAGGAAAGGTTTTCTAAATCAAAGTGGACCTCTCAACAGAGACTCAAAATCATACAATGTATCTGATAAATCAATCATTTGATATCATCTTCTAATTCCATCGATAAACATATTGAAACAAATACGTTCATGTAAAGTATTATACGTTTAATACTTTGTTAATATTCTTAAGTTATAATATATACATATCTATATAATTATATCCATTTATATAATGGTTCGTGAATCGTCGGAATTTGGTCGAGGTTAAATGAACGTATGAACATAGTTAAAAATTCTTGAGATTTAACTTAACAAACTTTGCTTATCATTTCGGAATAATATAAAGATAAAGTTTAAATTTGTTCAAAAATTTTCGGGTTGTCACAGTTAGCTTTACAAGGAGTCTGCATATTATCATGATTAAACATTTACTTTAGTTTCATTTAATACACTGTTATTTCAATGTAAAGACATTATTTACTTCCGCTACCAATAAAGAAGTTTATTTTATAAAACGTCTCATATAGAGTCGTTCTCGTTTATGTACAATACTTGTTTTTATATAATTGGTCACAAATACCCCCGGCCCTATTTGGGGGTGTGACAGACGTGGTATCAGAGCAGGTTGAGTATAGAGAACCAGGATTGCATTTTATGTGTGCCTTATACAAATAGGTACCTTAGCAATGTAGGACTATACCTCTCCTTGACATTAGTGCTTTTAATTGTCACATTTAGGTGTTATCTGCTTATACTTACACCCTCTATTTCTTTCTTAGAATGTTGAGCCAGTCAGGAAACTCAGTTGGCTCTCCTAAGTACTCTCCAACTACTCCACCACACTGTAATGACTCTGCGGACTCTGCTGATTCACCGAAGTATAAGCCAATGAGTACTCCTGAGCGGGAAGCTTACAAAAGCCTCCCAAACTACGACAGTGACTTCTCAGACAATGAGCCTGAAGAAGAGCCCACTCCTAAGAAAGCATCTCTAAAAATAAAGCAAACAAAAACTGCTACTAAAGCCGGTCCATCAAAAAGGGCTAGCTCACCATTCTGTAATAACATGGAGCATGTGCTGAACAAATGTGATCTCATGAACCTTCAGAGCAGTAATGAAAAGTGCAAGAAAGCTTTACGTCGCCATGTTGCACGGATTGAAGTGCGTTTAAACAGTTTGGAGAAAGAGAACAAGGTCTTGAAAGAAATCATAATAGACTCCTTCACCACTTAAACTGAGAAACTAGAGAAGATTGTTCAAAACAACATGAAGGGATTGAGGGAAGAGATCTTGAATGTAAAGGCTGACGAGGAACGTGGTACACGATGGGGTAAATAGTCCATGGCTTACTTAGAAAAAGATATGGAGGCTAAAATGAAAGTGGAGAGAACCCGTGTCGATAGTCAGTTTTCTATGATGGACTACCATCACAACGTTCTCGGAGAAAGGGTTGATAACTTCTATAACAACCTTGAGTACCTTAATGATAAGCAGAAGGAAAAGAATGAAAAAGTGGAGAACTTCATGAAAGACACTCAAAACACTCTCAAGGACAAAAAGAAGAAGGGTCCCGATCCTCAGTAGGAGTCATGTTTTACTAGGATTTCTACCCATGTTTTCCCATTCCTTAGTGGTTAATTTTAAATTCATAGTTGATTGTAACGGCTTTGCCCGCGTATTTCCTTTTCCTGTTCAGTGTAATAAAGAGGATTTTCCTCTAGAACTTATTAATAAAAGTTGTTATGTGTTTTAATGACTTACCTTAAATTTATTACTACAAGTGTTATATGAACTTAATGATCACTTGTCTTAAAATGTTTAGACATTACCACTCTATTCATCTAACTCGATTTATCTATGTCTCTTGAAGGAAATGGTTCACCCACGAGGTCCAGCTACTCCAAATTATACCTTAACTGCAGAACAATTTCAGCAGCTACTCGCTGCAGCTCAAGGCGGTGGTGCTACTCAAGCTCTGACCCACAATGTTACTTGCTCCTACAAAAATTTTAAGGATTGCAAGCCCATAACTTACAACAGAACTGAAGATATAATCTTTTATATTATTAATTTATATATTTCATTATTACAATAAAAGATTATAACTTTAATCCGTGTTTCGCATCAGCAACTGCTTAGAAGTTGATCGTGTTAAGTATGCAACCCACACCCTTTTTGGGAGTGCTCTGACCTGGTGGAATGCTCATTGCCAAACTTTGGGGATTGATGTTGCTAACGCTACCCCATGGGCTACCGTAAAAACAATGATGATCGATAAGTACTGTCCTAGGAAACAGGACCAGAAAATGGAGGCCGAATTCTATGGACACGTGGTAAAGAATGACGACATAGAGACGTACAATCATTGTTTTCTGCAACTAGCATCCTTGTATCCATCTATGGTCACCCCCTTGTACAAGATGATAGAAAAGTATGTTGAGGGTCTACCTTCTGATATCCAGGGGAATGTTATATCTGCTGGTAATTAAACTATTGAAGGTGATATGTTGTTAGCCAAAAATTTAGCTATGGCTGCTCGAAGAAAGAAGGCAGTTAGTAAACCATCTGAGGTAAAGACAGGGATAACAAAAGAAAGTTTAAAAATCAGAGTCATAGTCCCAACCAAAATTCAGGTAAGAAGCCAGCTGATGGGAAACCTAAATGTAACTAATATGAGAAAAATCACTATGGGAAATGTATGGTACCGTGCACCAACTGCAAGAAAACAGGTCATCTTGCCAAAAACTGTAGACTTCCTGCTGCTACAGCTTCTACAGTAAAGGCCTATGTCCCTACCTGCTATGGTTGTGGGGAAAAAGGTCATATCAAGCCTAACTGTCTAAAGAAGAAAACTGATGCTGGTAATGCTAAAGGCAGGGCTTTTATCATGACTACTGAAGAAGCCCGTGATGATGATGAAATGATAACGGGTACGTTCCTTGTTAACAACTTCTATGCTACTGTTTTATTCAATTCTGGTGCTGATAGAAGTTATGTGTCTACTGAATTTTGTGCCTTATTCACTGAAAAACCACAAGCCTTAGAAATTAAGCGTCTTGTAGAAGTAGCAAATGGTAAACGTATGAAAGTAGACAACATTTATAAAAATTGTGATCTGATTCTAGCCGACAAACACTTTAAGATAGACTTATTGCTAGTCGAGCTAGGAAGCTTTGATGTAGTTTTAGGGATGGATTGGTTATCCCCAATAAAGGCGGGAATTATGTGCTTCGATAAAACCATTAACATTCCCCTTGAGAATGGTGAAACCTTAATAATTCAAGGGGAAAAGAGTGGTTCCAAACTTAACCTCATTTCATGTATCAAAACCCGCAAGTACCTAATGAAAGGATACCAAGCCATTCTAGCTCATGTAAAGGAAATCAAACCAGATGAGAAACGAGTTGAAGATGTACCGATAGTTAGAGACTTTCCTGAAGTTTTTCTTGAGGAACGCCCTGGTCTTCCACCCCAAAGACAAGTTGAGTTTCAAATTGACTTAACTCCCGGTGCTGCACCTATTGCAAAGGCACCATACCGATTAGCTCCATCAGAGATGAAGGAATTATCCAACCACCTTCAGGAACTTTTAGACAAAGGTTTCATTCGTCCTAGTTCATCTTCGTGGGGAGAACCCATTCTCTTTGTTAAAAAGAAGGATAACACGTTGAGATATGTGTATCGATTATCATGAACTCAATAAGCTGACCATTAAGAACCGTTATCCACTTCCGCGTATTGATGACCTGTTTGACCAACTACAAGGGTCAAATGTCTATTCGAAGATTGATCTTAGGTCGGGTTACCATCAACTAAGGGTCAAGGAAGCTGATGTTTCTAAGACTGCTTTCCGAACTCGTTATGAACACTATGAGTTTCATGTAATGCCTTTTGCAATGCTCCTGCTGTATTCATGGATCTTATGAACCATGTATGCAAACCTTATCTTGACAAATTCGTGATCGTTTTCATCAAGGATATCTTAATCTATTTCAAGAGCCAGAAAGAGCATGAGCAACATCTGCGATTGATTCTAGAGCTCTTAAAGAAGGAACAACCGTATACCAAGTTTTCCAAGTGTGAATTTTGGCTGCGAACCGTACAATTCCTCCGGCATGTAGTTGATAGTAATGGAATACATGTCGATCCTGCAAAAATCACCGCTATCCAGAACTGGGAAGTACCTAGAAGTGCGAAGCATATTCGCCAATTTTTGGGACTTGCTGTGTAATAACCCGCCTTTTTCCGTTAAATTATTTTAACGCCCGTCTTTTTTTTTTGATAATATCTTTCGTTATCTAAATTCGTATCTTCCGTTAATTAGAATTTTAATATTTCCCGCGATTTAATTATAACATCTCTCGTTACCCTAGTGTATTTAAAATATTTCGTTCGGTTAATTCACGCACCCGCTTTTAAACTCAAGGGACTAAAGTTGCCAAGTGGGCAAACTAGTGACAAGGTCAACTAGTTAACCCACTCCTCCCCACCATTCATTTCATCACCCACCACCATCTTCATATATCCATTTTTCTCTCGAACTCACAAAACAAAGATTCATCATCTAAATTCGATCTAGCAAGCCTACAACAAAACAAATTGCATATTTGGAATTCTTGCATCTTCCTTTAGAACTTGATACAAATTTCATCTCTTTTGGTTAACTTTCTAAAAACTCTAGATTTTATGTTCTTAGTGTTTTTGACTTAAAAGTGTGTTAATTAGTGTCTATGGCTCAAGTCTAACATGGATATGTGATATGTTTGCTCGATCTTGGTATTTTGGTGTAACTAGCATGAACTTGAAAATGGGTGTGTTTAATCTTGAGTTTTGATTGATTAAATGTTGTTCTTATGTTAAAGTTCATGTATTAAATGTGTTACTAGCATCATTAGCTACATTTTGGTATGTAGGTTGATTTGGAAAAACTTCATTAACATGATTAATGATTTTGTGATTTTTGGTTAGGGTTTGATAGACGTAAATACGAACTTTTGATACATTGAATGCTATGAAACATTGTTAGTATGTATTTAGTTGCAATGTAGATTTAATTACCTTCAAAACGGCATATCGTATGTGTAAATTGGATGCACGAATCATCTTATGCGTTTATTAGCTTGAAATGTTAAATAATTATCATTTGGCGAGGATTTAGTTATTGTAAATGATGAATTTGATTGATGATATGTGTTTAGTTGTATTCCTCGTTAAATTACCTTTCCAACGATATAAGATACGTGTTTTGAATGTTTGCGGTTCATTATTTGCGAATTGGTGAATTCTGGTTTGAGACTTGAACACTTGAAACATCCCAGGAATCAGCCCAAGTACTTTGCCGCGGCGCGGCCAACCTTGGTGCGGCGCGGCGTTTGCCTGGAAAGTGGGCTGTTCAATTTCGCGTTTTCACGTTTAATTCTAACTATGCTATGCACCTCTGATTAACATGTAACTTGTTCTAACATGCTCATATATGATTATATAACTCAGAAATAATGTCCGAGACCCGACCCGAACGTGTTGACTTTTTCGTTGACTTTGACTTGACCAAAGTTGACTTTTATTTAAACTTAACCAATACTTGGTTTAATCGTTATAACTTTTCTTTTATACTTATACCTTGCATGAAACTTGACAACGTGATTCACATACTATATAATCGAGTCATAACAAGCCATAGGACTAATTGAACACATTTCGACCGACCTTGTGTCTTACCCGGTATTGATACAACTTACTTGTTTAGGTCAAGACTAAACAACTTTCATGCACACGTTTACTTTGTGAAATACCTTTATACTCGTGCACTCAAGGTGAGATCATAGTCCCATCTTTTCAACAACATTTACTCTTTTAAATCATGGGATGAGAAACATATACGATTTATACTTTTATACTTTGAACACAAGTACGGAAACAAACATTCCACGTGCGAGTTAGAACAAAAAGCCTCAATTAAATTATCATTAGTTACACTTGTAGGGTGTAAGCGTGAACTTATGTTGTGTGGATCCATACGGGCTTGACGAGCCCTCATTCGGACGGTCCGCTACCGTTGGCGAATGAAATATATTTTTGGGTATAGTGTAGGTTCTAACACTATGATAACGGGGTTCGTATACAGTTAAGTCTTGATAATTGGGTGCTCCATAAATGCACAACATCTTTGGAATGCAAACAATTTGGATAATCAACTTCATACAAAATCTTGTGGTTCAAAAACATACGTTTACAAATACACCTATGATTTCACCAACGTTTTTCGTTGACAGTTTTCTATATGTTTTCTCAGGTTCATACTTGGCTACTTGATACATGCTTCCGCACATTTTAATTACTTGCTTGGGGTCAAGCATACATGCATACACTAGTGATAGCACCTTTGGATTCAAACTTAAGGTTTACATGCATACGCTATTGATAGCATTCGTGATTTTCAACTTATATTATGTCGCAAGTTATTTCAATTATAATTATTAACTTTTGTAAACTTATACTTGTTGTCGAACCGTTTGGTTTACTTGAAATTTGCAAGTCATACACGTTTCAAATGAATGCGACATAATTTTGGTCAAACGCGTCTCATTTAGGGACTATGACCACGTAACGGGACCTAAGTTGACGGCGCCATCAATGGTGATTTTGTCGGGTCGTCACATGTGGTATCAGAGCGTTGGTTGTAGGGATCTAGGATGTGCATTAGTGTGTCTGACAGAGTCGTTAGGACGCATTAGTGAATCTAGACTACAACCGGATAGTTAGCCATTGCATTCTGACATACATTTGCTATAGATAGCACTTACGGTAACGACCCGACAAAATCGTCATTGACGGCATCGTTAATTTAGGTCCCGTTACGTGGTCATAGTCCCTATATGAGACGCGTTTGACCAAAAATTATGTAGCATTCATTTGAAACGTACAAGACTTACGAAGTTTAGTTTACCAAACGGATCGACAACAAGTTTAAGTTTACAAAAGTTATAAAGTATAAATGAAATAACTTGCGACATAATAAGGTGAAAATCACAGTTGCTATAAATAATGTAAGTATGTATGCTTGACTACAAGCAAGTAATCAGAGTGTATGCATGTATGCTTGACCCCAAGCAAGTATGAGTGTACGCGGAAGCATGTATCAAATAGCCATTCATGAACCTGAGAAACATATAGAAAACTGTCAACGAAAAACGTTGGTGAAATCATAGGTGTATTTGTAAACGCAAGTTTTTGAACAACAAGATTTTGTATTTCCATAAAATTGATCATCCAAAAAGTTTGCATTCCAAAATAAGTTCGCGAGCACCCAATTATCAAGGCTTAACTTTCCTTCCATAGAACCTCATCACATACATTGTTTCTCGAAAATATATTCCATCCAAAATAACGGTAGCGAACCGTCCGAATGAGGGTTTGTCAAACCCGTATGGCCATACAACATAAGTTCTCGCTTACACCCTGCAAGTGTAACTAATGATAATCGAATCAAGGATTTTTGTTCAAACTCGCTGTGGAATGTTTGTTTCATCGAACTTGTGTTCAAAACATAAAAGTAAGTAGTACAATATGTAACAAAGTATATGTTTCTCAGCCCACGATTTAAAAGAATAAAAGTTTGTTGAAAAGGTGGGACTATGATCTCACCATAGTAGCACGCCAAAGTATTTGAAATTAAACGTTGTGCAATGAAAGTTGCTTAGTCTTGATCTAAACAAGTAAGTTGTATCAATTAACCGGTTACGACACAAGGTCGGGCGAAATGTGTTCAATTAGTCTTATGGCTCGTTACGACTCGAATATATAGCATGTGAATCACGTTGTCAAGTTTCATGCAAAATATAAGTATAAAAGCACGTTAGAATGATTGCATAAGTGTTTGGTTAAGTTTGACTAAAAGTCAAACTTGGTCAAAGTCAAAGTCAACGAAAAAGTCAACACGTTCGGGTCGGGACTCGAACTATTTTTCTGAGGATTTTAATCATATATAAGCATGTTAGCCAAGTTTCATATTGATCGGGGGTGCGTAGCATAGTTAGAATTAAACGAAAAATGACAATTTTGGATAGCCCATAATGTTACTGCCGCAATGTCCTGGGTTACAGCCATAATGGCATGGGTTACGGCCGCAATGTCCTGGGTTACGGCCGTAACTTTGGTCCTCCAGGTGCTGAAATGCTGAATTTTCTAAGTGTCGAGCCAAACATCTTTCATTCATAACTAATGAACCGTAAATATTCAAAACACGTATCTTATATCGTTGGAAAGGTAATTTAACAAGGAATACAACTAAACACATTTCATTAAACAAAAACATCATTTAAAATAACCAAAATCTTGTCTAAAGATCATTATTTAATGTTTCAAGCTCAAAAATGTAAATGGCGATTCGGGAATCCAATTTACACATACGATACGCCATTTTGAAGGTAATTAAACATACAATACAACTAAACACTTACAAATAACATCTCATAGCATTCAATTCATCAAAAGTTCATTTTAAGTCTATCAAACCCTAATCGAAAATCACAAAATCAACAATCATGTTAATGAAGTTTTTCTAAATCAACCTACATACCAAAACGAAGCTAATGATGCTAGTAACACATTTAATACATGAACTTTAACATTTAAACAACATTTAATCATCCAAAATCAAAGATTAAACTAACTCATTTCAAGTGTTCATGTTAGTTACTCCAAAACATCAAATCGAGCAAACAAATCACATATTCATATTAGACTTGAGCCATAGACACTAATTAACACCATTTCAAGTCAAAAACACTAAGAACATGAAATCTAGAGTTTCAGAAATGTTACCTAAACGAGATGAAATTGGTATCAAGTTGTAGAGGATGAAGAGAGGATTCCAAAAGTACAATTTGTTTTGAAGTTAGATTGCTAGATTCGATTTAGATGATGGATTTGTGTAAATGGAGAAAATGGTGTAAAAATGGAAGAAAGAAATGAGAGAAAAAGAGAAAAGAAAATAAAATGAAAATGAATAGTGGGAGGATGGTGATTGACTAGTCCACCACTAGTTACAACTTTGCCCACTTGACCACATTAGTCCCTCGAGATTGAAAGCGAGTGCGGGAATTATCCAAACGAATTATTTAAATACGCTAGAGTAACGAGAGATGTTATAATTCAATAACGGAAATATTAAGAACGTTAGTTAACGAAAGATACGAATTTAGATAACGAAAGATATTATCTAAAAAAAAGACGGGCGTTAAAATAATTTAACGGAAAAATGCGGGATGTTACATTACCCACACCTTAAAAGAAATTTCGTCCCGAAATTTAGTTGGAAGTAGTAGTCGTCGTTTCTTTCTCGAGATCTTGTGTTGCCAATTCTACGAATAAGTGAAGGTACTTCCTTGGGCATTTCAACGAACTTTGACAGTCGGAATTTTACGTTGTTTTAAAGTTTGGCTTCACGATCCACAATTTCAACCGGTTCTCCTATGAAGTGGTGTGTATCGTCGATAGTTGTGATGACCCGGGAATTTCCGACCAAATTTAAATTTGAATCTTATTTGATTTCGACACGATAAGCAGAGTCTGTTATCCTGAGTCTCAAGAATTTTGAACTATTTCATATATTCAATTGACCTTCGACCATTCCCGACGATTCACGAACTTTTAGCTGTAAACAGAAATGTATATATAAATAAATATATATGTAAATAATTATATGTAATTACAAGTTAAATTATAATATTATTTTCATTATTAATATTGATATTATCATTATTAATAATAATATATATTATATATCAAAATTATGAATATTATTAATTTAATATAATAGATATAAAATTTGATATATTTAAATTGTTATGTAATATTATTGTTATTATTATTAATATATGTATGATTATAAAAACTATCATTTATTAGTAATATTGCTACTACTAGTATTATTAATGTTATTATAAATATGATTATATTTATTACTATAATTATTATTATTATTATTATTATATTATATTGATATCATTATTATTACTATTAATAGTGATAACCAAATTAGTTACAGCATTATAATTAAGTAAATAATTATGAACTAGTAATACTAAATTTAAGATAAATTGTACAGACAGAGTTAAAAGGCAGTCCACCATTATTTTGTCTTTTAATTCCTTTTTCTTTAACTTTTGATTTCCTTGTCAATTTAATGTCCGAAAATTGTTATATGTCCACATCCTAATTCAAAACACAACAAACCATTCAATGACTCGGTCAAATTCAAATATCACCTAATACAAATATCAATCACAGAGGTAATACCATTTCATTATTATTCTTACAATCATTCCAAAATACAAACTTCCAAATAATCTCAACTCACTTTGATCATCACTAAGCCAATAACCACAAGCAACACCATCAAGACCCATTTACAACAAATATTCGATTTCCTTTTGCTTCTAATTAAGAACCCCAACAATTCGAATAACACCGGATTACACTACACTCTAAACTGCTAGACGAAGACCACCCTTAACAAATTATCAAACCAAATCACCCAAGTCATCACCAACTAATCAACCTTAATTTGTTCCGAACCATATGACCTCCACCATCATCTTCAATTACCAGAACCACACCATGATTGTACTCATCGAGAATCAAACATTCATACCACCATCCTTTCACAGCCAAACAATCACCGCTGCATTTACAAAAAATTTCTACCCTTTCTGATCACCAAAAACAGACAAAGCAGACTGCTACTTTGCAACTGCAATATCGAATTGTTACTACTATATATATATATTTATGTAGTTATAATAGTCAAGAACTCACCCAAAACAAACAACTTTTGATCACGATTACAGCTCACTGCTACTGCTACTGTTACGTTGTCTTTCTGTCATAAAACAATGATTTGCATAAGCCTCGATCATCAAGCCCACTTGTTATATAACCATTGAAGTGTTGTTTGTTGTTATTTTTCGGTCAACATGAGCAAGACCATTAACACACCACCATTCACCAGTTGCAAGAAACCTACTTGATTCCTTCTATTATGTCGATGCAAACAACCTTCATCACCATCCTTCTCATCCTAATCACACTGAATGCTGCTACACTTGTTTATTCCATCTTTCTGTCCGAGGTAAAACCCAACACCATTACAATTCCATCAAACCTGTTACAATGAATTCAATGATTTACTGCTTTATTTTTTATTTTTGTTTCAGTTGTAACCCACAAAGGAACATCATCGACACCCCTCAAAACCCCACACACAAATCGATTTTGGATGATGACATCACAAAACTGAAACCCTTTCATCTGTTACAGATCGATAAATATATATATATATATATATATATATATATATATATATATATATATATATATATATATATATATATATATATATAAATATATTTATAAATAAAATAAAAGAAAATATATATCAAACCTGCAACTTCTTCGAATACACTATCGCTGTTTTTCTGTCTTTGATTCATATCGAACCCACTCAAGAAAAAAACCCCAAAGCTACTAATTTTACTCCTACTAGTCGACTGAGATGTGATAACCATGATGATTGATAATGACAATAGTGATTACGATGATTAGAAAGAAAATAGGAGAAGATGGTGAACAAAACAGATTAACGATGATGATAAACGATTAAATGATTGATGATGATATTTTTTTTTCTTTTTTTTTCTATTTTTATCCTGCGTTATTGCCTGATGAACTCGATCTGTTTTGGGAGCCACCACACACGCATACTTTGCCTTTTTATTAGGTATTACTCCGTATTATTTTAATTATTATTATTATTATTATTATTATTATTATTATTATTATTATTATTATTATCTTGATTTTTACTAATTTAGTTTACCTTATTATAATAAAAATAAATATTATGAGTATTATTATATTTATTATGAACATAAATATTGGTATTAAAGTTATTATTATTATTATCATTATTACTTTTATATTGACAATATTATCATAACAAATAAATATTTTCCATATAAGAGTATATTTTTTACAACTACCCTAATATTTCATATAATTATATATATTAAGATTATTTATATAAATATTTACATATTACAAATTATTTATTTTTAGTATAATATTAAACTATATAAATATTAATTATTTTAAATATATACAAGTTAAATATATAAGATATATAATTTAAGATATAATATATCAATTTATTTGATTACGAATATATGTATTAATATACATATGAATGATATAGGTTCGTGAATTCGACGCCAACCCTGCGTCGTTCAATATAGTCATATGTATTTTTACTACAAAATACATTAGGTGAGTTTCATTAATCCCTTTTTAAATGCTTTCGCAATATATATTTTTGGGACTGAGAATGCATGCGCTGCTTTTATAAATGTTTTACGAAATGGAAACAAGTGATCGAAACTACATTCTATGGTTGGATTATCTAATCGAATATGCCCTTTTTATATAGTCTGGTAATCTAAGAATTAGGGAACAGAAACCCTAATTGACGCGAACTCTAAAGATAGATCTATCGGGCCCAACAAGCCCCATCCAAAGTACTGGATGCTTTAGTACTTCGAAATTTATATCATGTCCGAAGGAGGATCCCGGAATGATGGGGATATTCTTATATGCATATTGTGAATGTCGGTTACCAGGTGTTCAATCCATATGAATGATATTTTTGTCTCTATGCATGGGACGTATGTTTATGAGAAATGAAAATATGAAATCTTGTGGTCTATTAAACTTATGAAATGATTATTTATGCTAAACTAATGAACTCACCAACCTTTTGGTTGAAACTTGAAAGCATGTTTATTCTCAGGTATAAAAGAAATCTTCCGCTGTGCATTTGCTCATTTTAAAGATATTACTTGGAGTCATTTATGACATATTTCAAAAGACGTTGCATTTGAGTCATTGAGTACATCAAGATTATGATTAAGTCAATTATAGTTAGATATATTATGAAATGGTATGCATGCCGTCAACTTTCGATGTAATGAAAGATTGTCTTTTCAAAAACGAATGCAATGTTTGTAAAATGTATCATATAGAGGTCAAGTACCTCGCGATGAAATTAACTATTGTGAATTGTTTATAATCGATACGGTCTTCGTCCGGATGGATTAGGACAGGTCCTTTCAGTTGGTATCAGAGCGGTGGTCTTAGTGAACCAGGTCTTGCATTAGTGTGCTTAACTGATAGTCATTAGGATGCTTTAGTAAGTCTGGACTTCGACCGTGTCTGCATGTTAAAAGTTTTGCTTATCATTTTTGTCGGAAATCATCTGTTTATCATCCTTAGGAAATTACCTGCTTATCATTCTTAGTCTAGACACATATTACTGCAATGATTGCATGAATATTATATAGACAAAATTCGTATCTTAGTGTATCTGCTAATTCATATCTTAGCATATCTGTTACTGTAACTTTGCCTGACAACTCCCGTAGATTCCTCCGTAATTTATGGGATTTTAGTACTATATATGCATGTGTAAATTATGTATTGCAGGGTACTAATCTACGTCCTATAATCTATTTCTTATCGAAAATCCTTCATCTGATCATACGAGATGAATCCTGCAACCAGTTCGAGTCTCTCAGATTCTGGTAGCTATTCCGATAGTTATTCCGACAGCTATTCCGACATAGATGTTCACCTAAGTTCTGAAAAGAGCGTCATCGGCATGAATCAACTAATCATCCATTATCAATTCATCTGATGGGTTCGTAGTCAACTTAATTAATGGAAATGCGCAGAAGGCAATCCCTTCCACCAACCGAATTCACCTCACAATGAACCTGAAGCGTTTACCGAACCTGTTCGAGACACCATATTCAGTCTCATTTCCAGGGTAACTCGACAAGATTATATTCTATCCACAATTCTGAACCTTATTCATCTGCTCGTTCCGATCGACAATCATCCTGGAGTAATAAGTCAACGAACTTCACGCTCGAATAGTCAATTCGGAGGATATGGTGCAAAATGTACCAGCTTCAGCAACATCACCGGCACAACAGTACAATCAATAACAGCACCAGTACCATCATCAATCCATACTTCAATATCATCATCTGTACTTTGAGTATGATCTTCGTTCGACATGTCGAATATGTAATCTCTAAAGTTTTAAAGATTATTTATTCTAGTTCCAACCGAAAAGCAAATGAGTTTAATATTATATTAACTCATTAAATCCATGAATACATCTGAAGAAAATATATATGTATATATGTTTTCATAAAGATTGTAATTAAAAATTCTCTTGTACAAACTGTTAATGGTGAAAATATTTTAACGGGTAGGTAATACCCGAGGACTATTTAAATTTCACATTAATAAGTTACATTGTACGTTCTTCGAATCTATCTCAACAGTCATATACTATCGTAATTACATTCACCGATATACGAATCCGCTCACCACAGAATAACCATTTTCGTCCAAATTCAATTTCATATTTGGATTTTGATTTATCAGAATCCAACAAGTGGCATAACGAAGAAAATAATTGACACAATAAAATTTGTTAGAAACAAACAAATTAACTATGAGGAATTTTGTTAAGAATCCACGCTAACTGTTCCTAGCTAATTGTTCCTAGCTAACTGATTATATTTTATTTATCCCAATTTAAATATCGCAATTTATTTATCGCAATTTACATTCTCGCAATTTTATTTATCGTCATTTAATTTCTGTTATTTACTTTACGCACTTTATTTATCGTCATTTAATTTCTGTTATTTATTTTACGCACTTTAAATATCGGGACATGTATACAAGGTTTTGACATATCATATCGACGCATCTATATATATTATTTGGAATCACCATAGACACTCTATATGCAATAATGATTGAGTTCTCTATACAGGGTTGAGGTTGATTCTCAAATAATATATATACTTTGAGTTGTGATCGAGTCTGAGACATGTACACAGGTCACGATATTTATTAATCAATTCGAATATTATATATTAAACTATATATGAATTACTGGACTGTTACTGTGGAATATCAACTGTAGACTACAAACACTGGACAATTAAAATGAATTAAAATATTGATTATAACATATGAAACTAAACAATTCTTCAAGTTTGCCACTTGATTCATTTTAATCCCCATTCATATCATCACAATTACAATATGCGTTCAAACCTTTCATGATTCTTGAAAACACCTCAATCGAGAGGATGAACCAACCGCACTTCATCTACGTAAGAAGAGATTGATGCATATAGTTATACACTTGAAAATTCTCGGAACCTGAGTAAACGTTTAACACGTATCTGCGATAGCTCCTTTGGCGTTGTTATTACCAAAAATAATTTTACAACCCCTCTCCAAATTAGCCAATTTCGTCACAGCTCCAGCAAATCAACTTCGACTCTTCGTTTGAAACAACCTTATTATAACTTTGACATATATGCGTGCTCTTTTATTTTTACCGGGGAACCATTCACATTCCACCATGTTACCATCAGCGTTAATCATCTAAAAACACAATTCTCTTGAAACCACTTCGGAATGATAACCGATGATTCAGATATCGTAGCATTAAATGCAGAGGAAACATAAAAATTGTAGATGGTCTAAACGGTCAAAAGTTTGATGATAAAGAAGAGAGTGTTGGGAACGCTCGATGGAAAATTTGGTACTGGAAAACAGATTGAGCAAACCATGAAGGAGACCAAGGCCAAAAACCAGGACCATACCCTATATTCAAAGAATCCAGATAATTCTGGATCCGTTGAAATCTTTAGAGAATATATTGCTCCGAAGTCATGCGGAAAATCTTTCTCCATCAACCATCGAACTTAGAAATTCCAAAATATCATCACCAATATCTTCGATATTTCTGGGGATATTTTCATAGATATTCTCGTCCGAAATTATATACCTCTTCGTGCTTTCCGTGTATCATTATATTGGAAACATTCAATAGAAAATTTAGTAACGAAAAGCAGATTATGCAAAACTATGAAGAAAGCCGTGGACAAATCACAAAGAATAAGTTTGACTTCAAAGAATCCAAATGATTTAATGGCTGCTAAAGTCTTTAGTGAATATCTTGCTCCTTACTCTAAACCCTTGCAGATAATAGTTTCTATCATCCTCTGATCCTAGACATTCAAAGATATTATCGTATCTTTCATTATAAATATCCTCGATATTTCAGAATATATTTTTATAACTAATACTATCTGAAATCATCTATCTCTCCGTGCTATCAGTGTTACATCATATAGAAACTGTTAGTTTCTATATTCTGTAAACTTTCGAGCTTAAAATATGAAAGTTATTGAAGTAATGTTGGGAACTGATGCATGAGTTAGTATAATATAATGATACTTGATCAACGTGATTATATTATAGTAAGTCATGCTGAGTTTCTAAAGGAATGTGATGATCCACAGATCATAACGTCATCATGTGCCATGTTACATAACTCTTTCATTCTATTTAACCTTTGAGCATATCAAGAAAATATATTCTTGATAGTTCTATTCTCAGTGATTTTGATAAATTTGAAAATCAAATCGTGATATCACGTTCCTTTCTGCTCAGAACATTATAATCATTCGAAACTTTATATCTACAAATTCTGGACCATTATTCGCTTGACTTGGAGTCGGGAAGAGAAAACAAGAGCATGGAGCTCCGAAAAATAAAGGAAAATATTAAGCCGAACAAACACAGGAATTACAAACCGTGTATATCAATGTTTATCGCAACATAAAGACACGGGGGAATTAAAAACATTATAACCCCAAGGGCGAAGTAGAAGAAAACAAATTCCTCCGGTGGTAATTGGAAAAGGAGAATGATTGTTGCGATAGTCAGAATGAGAACAAGGATTAGAACTGGATTAAGCATTTTCAAAATCTTTTAGAAGTATGAACTAAGAAAGAAAGTATAGGAATGGTGAGAATAATGGCACAGAAAAGTTTAATTCATAATGGAAATATCAGACAGAGTAATTGAGACAGATTACCGTATTTAACTATAGAGATCTTAATTTCCTTATTCGTCGAAGAATCAAATCTTTTAGATTTCGAAGATTTTCTTTATATCCCTTGAATTCCGGAATTCAACCAAGACAACGTCAAAAGTTAAAACGAAACTTCATTTATTCATTTCACTCTTTTGTGATAGCTTCATTCGTGCTCTTCGAATAATCGAATTATTTTATCTGTATTATTCAATAATGATAAAACTCTAATTATTAGCTCATATTCGTCAGGAAAACATATTTATTGTTAGCCATGACGACCTCACTCAAATTTCGGGACGAAATTTCTTTAACGGGTAGGTACTGTGATGACCCGGGAATTTCTGACCAAATTTAAACTTGAATCTTATTTGATTTCGACACGATAAGCAGAGTCTGTTATCCTTAGTCTCAAGAATTTTGAACTATTTCATATATTCAATTGACCTTCGACCATTCCCGACGATTCACGAACTTTTAGCTGTAAACAGAAATGTATATATAAATAAATATATATGTAAATAATTATATGTAATTACAAGTTAAATTATAATATTATTTTCATTATTAATATTGATATTATCATTATTAATAATAATATATATTATATATCAAAATTATGAATATTATTAATTTAATATAATAGATATAAAATTTGATATATTTAAATTGTTATGTAATATTATTGTTATTATTATTAATATATGTATGATTATAAATACTATCATTTATTAGTAATATTGCTACTACTAGTATTATTACTGTTATTATAAATATGATTATATTTATTACTATAATTATTATTATTATTATTATTATTATTATATTATATTGATATCATTATTATTACTATTAATAGTGATAACCAAATTAGTTACAGCATTATAATTAAGTAAATAATTATGAACTAGTAATACTAAATTTAAGATATATTGTACAGACAGAGTTAAAAGGCAGTCCACCATTATTTTGTCTTTTAATTCCTTTTTCTTTAACTTTTGATTTCCTTGTCAATTTAATGTTCGAAAATTGTTATATGTCTACATCCTAATTCAAAACACAACAAACCATTCAATGACTCGGTCAAATTCAAATATCACCTAATACAAATATCAATCACAGAGGTAATACCATTTCATTATTATTCTTACAATCATTCCAAAATACAAACTTCCAAATAATCTTAACTCACTTTGATCATCACTAAGCCAATAACCACAAGCAACACCATCAAGACCCATTTACAACAAATATTCGATTTCCTTTTGCTTCTAATTAAGAACCCCAACAATTCAAATAACACCCGATTACACTACACTCTAAACTGTTAGACGAAGACCACCCTTAACAAATTATCAAACCAAATCACCCAAGTCATCACCAACTAATCAACCTTAATTTGTTTCGAACCATATGACCTCCACCATCATCTTCAATTACCAGAACCTCACCATGATTGTACTCATCGAGAATCAAACATTCATACCACCATCCTTTCACCGCCAAACAATCACCGCTGCATTTACAAAAAATTTCTACCCTTTCTGATCACCAAAAACAGACAAAGCAGACTGCTACTTTGCAACTGCAATATCGAATTGTTACTACTATATATATATATTTATGTAGTTATAATAGTCAAGAACTCACCCAAAACAAACAACTTTTGATCACGATTACAGCACACTGCTACTGCTACTGTTACGTTGTCTTTCTGTCATAAAACAATGATTTGCATAAGCCTCGATCATCAAGCCCACTTGTTACATAACCATTGAAGTGTTGTTTGTTGTTATTTTTCGGTCAACATGAGCAAGACCATTAACACACCACCGTTCACCAGTTGCAAGAAACCTACTTGATTCCTTCTATTATGTCGATGCAAACAACCTTCATCACCATCCTTCTCAACCTAATCACACTGAATGCTGCTACACTTGTTTATTCCATCTTTCTGTCGAGGTAAAACCCAAAACCATTACAATTCCATCAAACCTGTTACAATGAATTCAATGATTTACTGTTTTATTTTTTATTTTTGTTTCAGTTGTAACCCACAAAGGAACATCATCGACACCCCTCAAAACCCCACACACAAATCGATTTTGGATGATGACATCACAAAACTGAAACCCTTTCATGTGTTACAGATCGATAAATATATATATATATATATATATATATATATATATATATATATATATATATATATATATATATATATATATATATATATATATAAATATATTTATAAATAAAATAAAAGAAAATATATATCAAACCTGCAACTTCTTCGAATACACTATCGCTTTTTTTCTGTCTTTGATTCATATCGAACCCACTCAAGAAAAAACCCCAAAGCTACTAATTTTACTCCTACTAGTCGACTGAGATGTGATAACCATGATGATTGATGATGACAATAGTGATTACGATGATTAGAAAGAAAATAGGAGAAGATGGTGAACAAAACAGATTAACGATGATGATAAACGATTAAATGATTGATGATGATATTTTTTTTCTTTTTTTTCTATTTTTATCCTGCGTTATTGCCTGATGAACTCGATCTGTTTTGGGAGCCACCACACACGCATACTTTGCCTTTTTATTAGGTATTACTCCGTATTATTTTAATTATTATTATTATTATTATTATTATTATTATTATTATTATTATTATTATTATTATTATTATTATTATTATTATTATCTTGATTTTTACTAATTTAGTTTACCTTATTATAATAAAAATAAATATTATGAGTATTATTATATTTATTATGAACATAAGTATTGGTATTAAAGTTATTATTATTATTATCATTATTACTTTTATATTGACAATATTATCATAACAAATAAATATTTTCCATATAAGAGTATATTTTTTACAACTACCCTAATATTTCATATAATTATATATATTAAGATTATTTATATAAATATTTACATATTACAAATTATTTATTTTTAGTATAATATTAAACTATATAAATATTAATTATTTTAAATATATACAAGTTAAATATATAAGATATATAATTTAAGATATAATATATCAATTTATTTGATTACGAATATATGTATTAATATACATATGAATGATATAGGTTCGTGAATTCGAGGCCAACCCTGCGTCGTTCAATATAGTCATATGTATTTGAAGGTATTTCATATGCCCGAGAGACATAAGTGATTAATGTGGCCAATAGGTTATGATCCAAGTCGGGTCATACCCAATAACAAGCCGACAACACCTAAATAGTATTTGTTTTAATGAATGGATTTTAAAATAAATACTAGACACTTTGACTTTAGAAATTGGTTTTCTAAAGATAATATGCTTGAATAATTATTTGGATAATTATAAATGCAAGTGTGATAATTTTATAAAATGGTTATAAAATTAAGTATATGTGCAAGTAACAAATGGATAACTTATAAATGGCTTATAAGTTTTATAATTTACAAGTAAATATATTTATATTTACTTATCTTTATAATGGGTTTAATAAAGAAAATTAAGTGTAAGTATCAAATGGGATTTTCCTCCACAAATTAATCTTATTAATTTGAATTATATAAAAAAAATGTAATATTTTCTACCCATTAAATGGGGGTGGCGGTTTGTAGGCTCCAAGAAAGAGCCACCCCATGCTTGTCTTGGTCATTGAAATATCCCCATTTGATACCACACCTTTGAGACTTTCACACACATCAAACTTGCAATTTTGAACAACCAAAAATCCTCTCCTCACCATCTTCTTGGCCGAAATTTTGAAGAGGAAAAAAGGGTTCTTCAAGTTTGATTTCAAGCTTATTTTGGTGTTAAAATCCTAACTACATACAAGGGTGTTGTTGTTCTAAGGCTTGTGGGTATTATCTCTTGAGGTTTCAAGTTAGAAACTTGCTTTTCACCATCATCATCTTCTTCCTTGTTCTTCACCTCCTTTTGGAGTAGGTATTACCTTTCACTAGCTTCTATTTACATTTAAGTGTATTTTCAAGACTAGATCTTTAATGGAATTCTTGTTTTAAAAGGTTAAAACTTTGCATGCATAAACTTGTTAAAATGCTTCCGCTTTATACACATATATATATACATATATAAATGGGTTTTGTGACTTGTTCATGTGGAGGAATCCATCAATGGTATCTAGAGCCAAAGTCTTGTTAATATGCTTCTTGTTTTTGGCTAGTAAACTCACTTTCTTTACAATCTACCAACATGCATGAAAGTAGAATGTAAAAAAAATTTTGAGTTTTGGTGGGGATGATGGCTTGGCCGAATTATTTGGGGTTCCAAAAGTGGGTTTGGACTTCAAATTTGGCCAAGATTATTGTTATGTTGTTGTTCACAATCGAGCCTAGACCATGTGGTTGTATGTTTGGTTGATTTGGTTGAAATATTCATTCATATGATTTGTAATAATTTTGTAATTTTGGTTTGTAATAAGTTGTATGTAATCTTGTAATTTTTCCATGTAATTTGTTCTATTTTGGTTTGTAAAATAGAATAGGTTGTTATTTCATTTTCTAGAAAAATTGTATTAGGATATGATTTTGTAAAATGAAAGTGAAGATTCATGAAGAAGATTACAAGATGGAGCTTATGAAGTTACAAGATTTAGTGGGAGATTTTGGTTAAAAATCTCTTACTTTGGTTAACCCCTTAGGTGACATTTGTTTATTGGCTAAACAAATGTCTACCAAAATGGCTCTTGATTGTGAACACTTTGTTATGCATGTTTGTGAATGTTTGTATGTTTGGTTGCTACAAGATCATCACTAGATAACACTTGCATAATACATTATAAAATGGTTATAATAAAACATAACAAAATGACACTAATAATTGGTTATTAGACTTAGATAAAATGGTTTATTTAAAAGCAATGGAATGGTTAAAACTAGTAATTGGTTACTAAAAGGTACATGAAAATGGGTTTTTCATAAACATACTACACACCAAATGCATGTTGGTATATAGCTCTTTGTTTTCTAAACTAGAATGTAGAAAACCTAAAATCCCTTTAATAAAACAAGGTAAACAAGTTTAACGCCATCCTTTTGTGGAAACACTTAGACATATTAGGAATCTCTTGATGGGATAAAGGTCACCTAACCGTCATGAGTGAACTAATATGAATAAGGTACACTTCACATACATGTGGGATAAAGGTCACCTAACCACTTGTATGTTAAGTCTACATGTCTACACAAGTAGGGCAACTTGATTTGGGAATCATGAACTTAGGGTCACCGAAGCATGAGGAACAAATAGGCGTTGATGGGATTAATATGCCATGCAAAAGGATTGCATGATCCCATAAATTAGAAGTTGCAAAAGGATTGCAATTGTCATTATGACTACCTAGCAAAATCAAATAACGGGATAAAGGTCACCTAACCGAAATTTGATTTACCGTTGGATTCTAATATTTAATAAAACAAATTAAAAGGGTATTGTTTATTAAATTTGAAATCAATACTTAAATGAACTTTGTTGAATTTTGTAGATGGCCGCTAATAACAACAACAACATGAACAACGCACCACTTAACTTTAACAACCTATCGTTACGGTCTCTCCTCGAGAAAGACAAACTCAACCATACAAATTTTATGGATTGGTTCCGCAATCTTCGGATTGTCCTCAAACAAGAGGATAAAATGTATGTGCTTGAGGACCCCATTCCCGATCAACCGGATGAGAATGATGTGGAGGCAATGGCCGCTTACGATAAGTATTGCCACGACTCCCTTCAAGTCTCATGCTTAATGCTTGGGACTATGATACCCGAACTCCAAAAGGATTTCGAGCATCATAGCGCATACGACATGATAACACAATTGAAGGAGATGTTTCTCCAACAAGCACGTGTTGAGCGTTTCGAAACGGTTCGGGCGCTTCATGCTTGTCGTATGGACGATACCCAATCGGTTTCATCTTATGTACTTAAGATGAAAAGCCTTATCGATCGTGCTAACCGTCTTAACCTTAACATATCTAATGAGTTAGCCACCGATCTTATCCTTAACTCCCTATCAAAGAGGTTTGATCAATTTGTAATTAATTACAACATGAATGGGATGGATAAGAGTATAGGTGAGCTTCATGGTATGCTTAGGACGGCGGAAACTAGCATGGGTAAAAGGACTTTACCCGTGTTAGCAATCGATCAAGGTGGGTCTAAAGGTAACACCTCTAAGCCAAAGGTGGCTAAGAGAAAAGGACCCGCCCATCAAGGCAAAGGGAAGGGGAAGATGGTTACCCCAACCATCAACAAGGCAAAGAAGCAAAAGGTAGCCGAGAAGGCAAACCCCAAGGAAGACCCATGTTTCGGTTGCGGTGAGATGGGTCATTGGAAACGAAACTGTCCGGTCTATCTTAAAGAGTTGAAGGACAAGAGGGATGCAGGGCAAACCTCAGGTAATATATACATGGTATATGTAGAGCTTAGTATTACTTCTTCTAATACATGGGTATTAGACACGGGATGTGGAACTCATATTTGCAATACTTTGCAGGGGTTCAAAAGAAGTGATCATAAAACGGGAACATCAAGTCTCTATATGGGCAATGGTGCAAAGGTGCATGTTAAAGCTCAAGGAGAATTTGTTTTGAAGCTTCCAAGTGGATTGGAGCTTATTTTAGAAAATGTTTTGTATGCACCGGATTTATGTCGAAACATTATTTCTATTTCTCGCTTAAGACAATGTGATTTCAATGTTAATTTTATTGATGATGATATCCATTTTTCTAAAGATAATGTATTCTATTTCAAGGCTTCGCCTTCAAATGGAATTTATGAATTGGTTCATGATGACGCATCATCGAGCTCTATATACCATACTAGCACCAAGAAACTCAAAAGGGATTTGAGTGATTCCTATTTATGGCATTGTCGCCTTGGTCATATAAACAAGAACCGAATGCATACACTTCAAAAGAATGGACTTTTGAAATCAAATGAAATGGATTCGTTTGATGTATGTGAATCTTGTTTACAAGGCAAGATGACTAAAGCACCTTTCAAAGGGACTTATGAAAGGGCTAAAGATTTATTGGGATTAATACATTCGGATGTATGTGGACCCTTTAAACCCATGACTAGGAATGGTGAAAGATACTTTGTTACTTTCATTGATGACTTTAGTCGTTTCGGACATGTCTACTTACTAAGACACAAGGACGAAACGTTTGAAGCATTCAAAGAATATCAAAACGAAGTACAAAATCAACTCAATAGGACAATCAAGGTACTTCGTACCGATAGAGGAGGTGAATACCTAAGCGATGCCTTCCAAGATCATCTTAGGAGTTGTGGGATCATCTCACAACTTACTCCACCCGGAACACCCCAACTTAATGGAGTTTCCGAAAGGAGGAACCGAACCCTAATGGATATGGTTCGATCTATGATGGCTAGAAGCTCGTTGCCTCTATCATTTTGGGGTTATTGTCTAAGCTCCGCGGCTCGTATTTTAAATATGGCCCCAACCAAGAAAGTGGAACGAACTCCTCATGAGATGTGGTTTGGAAAACCTCCTTCTCTTTCATACTTGAAAGTATGGGGATGTGAAGCTTATCCTAAGCGTTATGTAGCAAATAAGCTACATGCTCGATCCACAAAGTGTATCTTCATAGGATATCCCAAAGATGACATGGGATATTACTTCTATGATCCATCCGAGCAAACGGTATTTGTTGCTCGGAAAGCGGAATTCCTTGAAAACAAGTTCCTTATGGAAGGTGATGGTGAAAGGAAAATAGATCTTGTAGAGGTACAAGATCAAGCCGATGATACACAATTGGTTGACACTAGCACTCAACATGAGGATGTTGAATATGATCAAGAGGATGATCAAGGTACACAAGACGTTCGAAGATCTAGTAGGATAAGTAATCCTCCTGAGAGATATGGTTTTCTCGTGGATGGTTGCTATACGGTTGATTTGGATGAACCGGTAAACTACGAAGATGCTTTATCAAGGATTGATAAAGATAAATGGCAGGAAGCCATGAACGCCGAGATGCAATCCATGTATGACAACCAAGTTTGGGAACTTGTTGAGCAACCTCCTAGCTCTAAGCTAGTTGATTGCAAGTGGATTTTCAAGATGAAAACCGACATACATGGAAACTTGGATACATACAAAGCTAGACTTGTAGCAAAGGGTTTCACTCAAACTCAAGGGGTTGACTATGATGAAACTTTCTCGCCTGTGGCAATGCTAAAGTCTATTAGGATATTATTTGCCATCGCTGCTCATTATGATTACGAAATTTGGCAAATGGATGTCAAAACCGCTTTCCTAAATGGATATCTTGAGGAAGATGTCTATATGGTACAGCCCGAAGGTTTTGTCGATCCGAAAAATCCTAAAAAGGTATGCAAGTTAAAGAAATCAATCTACGGATTGAAACAAGCATCTAGAATGTGGAATCATCGTTTTAATGAAGAGGCAAAGAAATTTGACTTCATTAAAAATGGTGATGAAGCTTGTGTATACAAGAAGGCTAGTGGGAGCTCTATAATGTTCCTTGTGCTATATGTGGATGATATATTATTATTTGGGAATGATATAACCAAAATGCAAGAGGTCAAAACTTGGTTAAAAGGTTGCTTCTCCATTAAGGATCTTGGAGAAGCACAATACATATTGGGGATTGGAATCTATAGAAATAGATCCAAGAGATTGATAGGTTTAAGTCAAAGTACATACATTGATAAAGTCTTGAAAAGGTTCAAGATGGAAAACTCTAAGAAAGGTTTGGTACCTATTCAAAAGGGAACTGTTCTCAGTTCATCTCAGTGTCCTACCACGAAAGATGAACAAGAGAAAATGAAGAAAGTCCCATACGCATCTGCTATTGGGTCTATCATGTATGCAATGATATGTACTAGACCGGATGTGTCATGCGCTCTTAGCTTGACAAGTAGATACCAGAATAACCCAGGAAATAGTCATTGGACTGCGGTTAAATGTATATTGAAATACCTTAGAAGGACTAAGGATATGTTTCTAATATTTGGGTCTGGTGAGGAGGAACTCGTTGTAAAAGGTTACGTGGACGCGAGTTTCCAAACTGATCGAGATGACTCCCGGTCACAATCCGGTTATGTATTCATGTTAAATGGTGGTGCGGTCTCTTGGAAGAGTGCGAAACAGGAAGTTGTTGCGTTATCCACTACAGAGTCGGAGTACATTGCCGCCTCATTGGCAGCTCAGGAGGCTGCATGGATGAAGAAATTCATCGACGACTTAGGAGTGGTCCCTTCCATTCAGGACCCTCTTGAGATCTTTTGTGACAACGAGGGTGCGATTGCTCAAATCAAGGAACCTCGTGCTCATCAAAAGACTCGTCACATTGAGCGGAGATTCAACTACATTAGGGATGAGGTTGAAAAAGGAAAGATATGTATTCACAAAGTTCACACAGATCAAAATGTTGCGGATCCACTCACGAAGCTCTTACATGGGCCAAAACATGAGGGACATGTTTGTGCATTAGGGCTTCGATATTCTAGTGATTGGAATTGATCTACTTTATGTATTGTAACGGAACGAATTAATTCAAACTCATTAATATAATTATGGTATTAATTCAATTATGAGTCATGTTCAAATTTAGCATATTTTATCCATGAATAAATTATTATTCTAAATTCCGTAGTTGATCACATTTGTGGGAACAAGTGTGAGGTCTAGACTATTATGAACTTGGATTGGTTAACATTCAAATGATGAATGTGGGGCAAGGTTGCAACCAAGGTTCATAGATATTTGTGGGATACAAATATTGGAAGACCCGCTCTCAAGATTACTATATGGAACCTTTGTGGTTGATCACATGTAATCTTGAGTAAAGGAGAATATCATTATATCCTCTGACCTGAGACACATATTGGGTTCAGATATTCACCGAATATTGTACCTTGATTCTTTCCTTCGCTATTCTGAAACATGGTAGTACTTAAGGGAGGCTTCAGGCATGGTATGAAGTGTAATGTCTAGGACGTATGTAGTCAAGATGGAATTTGTCCCTCTTATTCGTTGAGAGTAAGATGTCTAAGGCCTGACAAAGTTAAATCTATAAGAGAGTGATCATTCTATGTCTCTTGGATTTAACGTGACATCTAGGACAAAAGGATATATTGAAAGATTCACCTAATCATATTCGAGATGGGAATTCGAAAGGGATGATGTTATTGAATGGCACTAAGTCATAACATGTTGGGGGTGATGGACGGTCGTTAGGTGGTATCTGTCACTTGCATAAATTTCTTATGTTTCTCGTGCAAGTGGGAGATTGAAGGTATTTCATATGCCCGAGAGACATAAGTGATTAATGTGGCCAATAGGTTATGATCCAAGTCGGGTCATACCCAATAACAAGCCGACAACACCTAAATAGTATTTGTTTTAATGAATGGATTTTAAAATAAATACTAGACACTTTGACTTTAGAAATTGGTTTTCTAAAGATAATATGCTTGAATAATTATTTGGATAATTATAAATGCAAGTGTGATAATTTTATAAAATGGTTATAAAATTAAGTATATGTGCAAGTAACAAATGGATAACTTATAAATGGCTTATAAGTTTTATAATTTACAAGTAAATATATTTATATTTACTTATCTTTATAATGGGTTTAATAAAGAAAATTAAGTGTAAGTATCAAATGGGATTTTCCTCCACAAATTAATCTTATTAATTTGAATTATATAAAAAAAATGTAATATTTTCTACCCATTAAATGGGGGTGGCGGTTTGTAGGCTCCAAGAAAGAGCCACCCCATGCTTGTCTTGGTCATTGAAATATCCCCATTTGATACCACACCTTTGAGACTTTCACACACATCAAACTTGCAATTTTGAACAACCAAAAATCCTCTCCTCACCATCTTCTTGGCCGAAATTTTGAAGAGGAAAAAAGGGTTCTTCAAGTTTGATTTCAAGCTTATTTTGGTGTTAAAATCCTAACTACATACAAGGGTGTTGTTGTTCTAAGGCTTGTGGGTATTATCTCTTGAGGTTTCAAGTTAGAAACTTGCTTTTCACCATCATCATCTTCTTCCTTGTTCTTCACCTCCTTTTGGAGTAGGTATTACCTTTCACTAGCTTCTATTTACATTTAAGTGTATTTTCAAGACTAGATCTTTAATGGAATTCTTGTTTTAAAAGGTTAAAACTTTGCATGCATAAACTTGTTAAAATGCTTCCGCTTTATACACATATATATATACATATATAAATGGGTTTTGTGACTTGTTCATGTGGAGGAATCCATCAGTATTTTTACTACAAAATACATTAGGTGAGTTTCATTAATCCCTTTTTAAATGCTTTCGCAATATATATTTTTGGGACTGAGAATGCATGCGCTGCTTTTATAAATGTTTTACGAAATGGACACAAGTGATCGAAACTACATTCTATGGTTGGATTATCTAATCGAATATGCCCTTTTTATATAGTCTGGTAATCTAAGAATTAGGGAACAGAAACCCTAATTGACACGAACTCTAAAGATAGATCTATCAGGCCCAACAAGCCCCATCCAAAGTACTGGATGCTTTAGTACTTCGAAATTTATATCATGTCCGAAGGAGGATCCCGGAATGATGGGGATATTCTTATATGCATATTGTGAATGTCGGTTACCAGGTGTTCAATCCATATGAATGATATTTTTGTCTCTATGCATGGGACGTATGTTTATGAGAAATGAAAATATGAAATCTTGTGGTCTATTAAACCTTTGAAATGATTATTTATGCTAAACTAATGAACTCACCAACCTTTTGGTTGACACTTGAAAGCATGTTTATTCTCAGGTACGAAAGAAATCTTCCGCTGTACATTTGCTCATTTTAAAGATATTACTTGGAGTCATTTATGACATATTTCAAAAGACGTTGCATTCGAGTCATTGAGTACATCAAGATTATGATTAAGTCAATTATAGTTAGATATATTATGAAAAAGTATGCATGCCGTCAACTTTTGATGTAATGAAAGATTGTCTTTTCAAAAACGAATGCAATGTTTGTAAAATGTATCATATAGAGGTCAAGTACCTCGCGATGAAATCAACTATTGTGAATTGTTTATAATCGATACGGACTTCATCCGGATGGATTAGGACGGGTCCTTTCAATAGTAAGCTCATCAAAGAGGATAAAAAGTTCTTGTTTCGCAAGACACTTCTTTAAGTTTGGTACATGGAATGTAGGATGGATGGAATTCGATTGAGTTGGGAGTTCGAAACGGTAAGCAACGGGCACAATACGCCCCAAGATTTCAAAAGGATCAGAATATTGTAGATTTAGCTTTCTACATTTCCCGAAATGGATTACACCTTTTTAAGGTGCGACTTTTAACATTACGCGGCCACCCACTTGGAATTCGAGAGGTTTACGTCTAACATCGGCATAGTGGCGATTATGACCGTCTTGAGTCTTTCTTGGATTTGAATAATTTCTCGGTTGTTTCATGAATGAGTTCGGGTCCGGTGGCTTGCTTGTCACCTACTTTGGTTCAACAATTTAGAAAATGACAATTGTGGCTATATGAGTTTTCGAAAGGTGTGGTGTTAAGACTTGAATGATAACTATTGTAGTAAGAGAATTCGGCTAAGGATAAAATACAAGTTCGCATTTTGTCCTCCAAGGTTTGAATCGTACGTTTGCTTGGTCTGTCGGTTTATGGATAATACGCGGTACTCATGTCTAAACGTGTTCCCCGAGGCTTTTTGTAAGGCACCCCAAAATCTAGAAGTGAATAGAGTATATTAATCCGAAACGAGGTACATTTCTTTAAGATATCTTCGAACAAGTTTGTTAGGACTTGAAAACGTTTGTTAGAACAAGTTTCTTATCGGTTTCCGAAAAATGTTCGTTATGACTATTCATCCTCGAGGCGAATGCTAGTATAATGTGAAGAGTCTCTCTCTCCATTGAGAATTTAGATAAAAGATTTCCTTATACAGAAGTACGAGTGTAATGCGAGAGAAATTTCCACCTCGATGTGAGCATAACAAGTATATTGTTGTTCGTCGATAAAACTGTGCGAAAACGAGATAGTATACACGTGTAACATATGTTTGAAGTTGAAAGAATTTGTCATTCATTCGGAAGAATAAATATGGTTCGACAATAATCGAAGATGTGTCCCTGGTATGGTTGTAATCAATATTCGAGTTTTCGGATACCCAACAAGAATAACCACGTTATGGTGGTGATTAGGTTGATCGAGTCCAATCACCATCACGTGTCATTAGAATTTTGGTATGACTTACCATAGTATAACCACGTTGATCGAGTGTCGTTATATTATGCTAACTCATACCTCCATTCTCACATCACTCCAAAAATCAAGTTCGTGTAAGCGTGAAGATTTAAAATGAACAAAATGTAATGACATCTCTAACGTGACTCGTATTAACCGAAGGAATTAGTGCAACTCTGAAGATGCGTTTCCCGAGGGAAGTATATAAATGGTTGTTCACGTCAATGCGGTTCAAGTCAAACAATGATGTTCTTAGGTATGAAAGGGCAACGAATTATGATAACGAGTAGTACACAACCGTAGTGATAAGTAGTGATGACGATACTCACCGAGAGTAGTGGTGGTAGTAACAAAAAAAGTGGTAGATAGTGTAGAATACCGGTGTAACATCGGTAGTGGCTAGTGATTGCCATGGTGGTGGAAACTTTACGGCACTTGTAGATAGTAAGATAGGACGGTGATGAATAACAATCTGGGTGACAGAGTTCCCGAACTAGAGTGACTAATGAAGTCGTCGTCATCCTTAATTGTATGAATCTTGAATTTACGCGTGTTACCAGAAAGTGGCAGAATACGGATTCGTATGATGAAAGCTTAGCACCATTAAGAAGTTTGCCTAAGAATGATTCAAGTATAATGCACAAGTAGTCAAGTAAGTGCTATCTATAGCAAATGTATGTCAGAATGCAATGGCTAACTATCCGGTTGTAGTCTAGATTCACTAATGTGTCCTAACGACTCTGTCAGACACACTAATTCATATCCTAGTTCCCTACAACTAACGCTCTGATAGCATCTGTAATGACAGATGGGGACCACGTCCCACCCAGTGCCTTTCCAGCTAACTGCTTGGTGACCACTGAGCGTACCTCAGACACTGATTTTACGGCCAGAATTTCTGCCAAACTAACAACCCTCCTACAAAGGGACCACAAGGGGTAAGAGCCAATGCTTCGTTACAGGTTACACTATGAGAACCCCCTCTACAATTAACCCGCCAAAAAGCATAGTCCGTTCAGGGTGCCCGGCGTGACAGCCGGACGCGTGACTACCTTTACGGCTAAGGTTAAACCAGCTCTGATACAATCTGTAACGACCTGACAAAATCGTCATTGACGGCGTCGTTAACTTAGGTCTCGTTACGTGGTCATAGTCCCTATATGAGACGCGTTTGACCAAAAATTATGTCGAATTCATTTGAAACGTACAAGACTTAAAAAGTTTAGTTTACCAAACGGATTGACAACAAGTTTAAGTTTACAAAAGTTATAAAGTATAAATTAAATAACTTGCTACATAATAAGTTGAAAATCACAGTTGCTATAAATAGCGTAAGTATGTATGCTTGACTCCAAGCAAGTAATCAGAGTGTATGCATGTATGCTTGACCCCAAGCAAGTATGAGTGTACGCGGAAGCATGTATCAAATAGCCATTCATGAACCTAAGAAACATCTAGAAAACTGTCAACGAAAAATGTTGGTGAAATCATAGGTGTATTTGTAAACGCATGTTTTTTAACCACAAGATTTTGTATTTCCATAAAATTGATAATCCAAATAGTTTGCATTCCAAAATAAGTTCGCGAGCACCCAATTATCAAGGCTTAACTTTCCTTCCATAGAACCCCATCACAATAGTGTTACAACATACACCGTTTCTCGAAAATACATTCCATCCGAAATAACGGTAGCGAACCGTCCGAATGAGGGTTTGTCAAACCCGTATGGCCATACAACATAAGTTCTCGCTTACACCCTGCAATTGTAACAAATGATAATCGAATTGAGGAATTTTGTTCAAACTCGCCGTGGAATGTTTGTTTCATCGAACTTGTGTTCAAAACATAAAAGTAAGTAGTACAAGATGTAACAAAGTATATGTTTCTCAGCCCACGATTTAAAAGAATAAAAATTTGTTGAAAAGGTGGGACTATGATCTCACCGTAGTTGCATGCCAAAGTATTTGAAATTAAACGTTGTGCAATAAAAGTTGCTTAGTCTTGACCTAAACAAGTAAGTTGTATCAATTAATTGGTTACGACACAAGGTCGGGCGAAATGTGTTCAATTAGTCCTATGGCTCGTTACGACTCGAATATATAGCATGTGAATCACGTTGTCAAGTTTCATGATAGATATAAGTATAAAAGCACTTTAGAATGATTGCATAAGTGTTTAGTTAAGTTTGACTAAAAGTAAAACTTGGTCAAAGTCAAATTCAACGAAAAAGTCAACACGTTCGGGTCGGGTCTCGAACTATTTTTCTGAGGTTTTTAATCATATATAAGCATGTTGGCCAAGTTTCATGTTGACCGGGGGTGCGTAGCATAGTTAGAATTAAACGAAAAATGACAATTTTGGACAGCCCATAATGTTACGCCCGCATTGTCCTGGGTTACGGCCACAATGGCATAGGTTACGGCCGCAATGTCCTGGGTTACAGCCGTAACTTTGGTCCTCCAGGTGCTGAAATGCTGAATTTTCTAAGTGTCGAGCCAAACTTCTTTCATTCATAACTAATGAACTGTAAACATTCTAAACACGTATCTTATATCGTTGGAAAGGTAATTTAACAAGGAATACAACTAAACACATTTCATTAAACAAAAACATCATTTACAATAACCGAAATCTTGCCGAAAGATCATTATTTAACGTTTCAAGCTCAAAAATGTAAATGGCGATTCGGGAATCCAATTTACATATACGATACGCCGTTTAGAAGGTAATTAAACATACAATGCTACTAAACACTTACAAATAACATCTCATAGCATTCAATTCATCAAAAGTTCATTTTAAGTCTATCAAACCCTAACCAAAAATCACAAAATCAACAATCATGTTAATGAAGTTTTTATAAATCAACCTACATACCAAAACGAAGCTAATGATGCTAGTAACACATTTAATACATGAACTTTAACATTTAAACAACATTTAATCATCCAAAATCAAAGATTAAACTAACCCATTTCAAGTGTTCATGCTAGTTACTCCAAAACAACAAATCGAGCAAACAAATCACATATTCATGTTAGACTGGAGCCATAGACACTAATTAACACCATTTCAAGTCAAAAACACTAAGAACATGAAATTTAGAGTCTTAGAAATGTTACCCAAACGAGATAAAATTAGTATCAAGTTGTAGAGGATGAAGAGAGGATTCCAAAAGTACAATTTGTTTTGAAGTTAGCTTGCTAGATTCGATTTAGATGATGGATTTGTGTAAATGGAGAAAATGGTGTAAAAATGGAAGAAAGAAATGAGAGAAAAAGAGAAAAGAAAATAAAATGAAAATGAATGGTGGGAGGATGGTGGTTGACTAGTCAACCACTAGTTACAACTTTGCCCACTTGACCACATTAGTCCCTCGAGTTTGAAAGCGGGTGCGGGAATTAACCAAACGAATTATTTAAATACGCTAGACTAACGAGAGATGTTATAATTCAATAACGGGAATATTAATAACGTTAGTTAATGAAAGATACGAATTTAGATAACGAAAGATATTATCTAAAAAAAAAGACGGGCGTTAAAATAATATAACGGAAAAATGCGGGATGTTACACTTACTTGACTACTTTTGCATTAATACTTGAAACTTTCTACTGTGAACTTCTTAATTGTACCTCACTCTCATGTGAATCCATATTCTGCCATTTTCTGGTAACACACGTATACTTAAGATTCATACGCTTAAGGATGATGCGACTTCATTCGTTAAACTAGTTTGGAAATTCTGCCTTCCCATGTTATTCGCCGCCGTCCCGGCTTACTACCTACCAGTGTGGTGAAACTTTCACAACTATTGCGGTCACTACTCACTACTCACTACTGATATTACACTAGTGCTCCTCACTATATATAGCTATTTGTTACTACTACAACTACTATTGATGAGTATCGTCATCACTACCTATCACTACTTTTGTGTACTACTCGTTACCATGATATATTACTCTCTTTATACCTAAGGACACCACTAATCGACTTTGAATGTTTTGACGTGAACAATCAGTTATACATTTTCCACGGGAAACACATTTTCAGAGATTACACTAACTCTTTCGAATAATTACGAATCTTGTTAAAGGTGTCGTTACACCTTGTTCATTTGCAATCTTCATGATTACACAAACTTAACCATATGGAGAGGTGTTGGAATGGAGGTATGAACTAGCAAAATATAACGGCACTTGATCGACGTGGTTATATTACGGTAAGTCATACCAAAGTCCCAATGGCTCAAAATGATGGTGGGTAAAGAATTCAAAATCTATTTAATACCTCTAGACCTAGAAAACTTCGATGTAATTATTGGTATGGATTGGTTAGCCAAGACAAAATCCAACATTTCTTGTGATCTCAAAACCATTCGTATCCCTATCAAGGACGGTTAACCCTTGATCATTTGTAGCAAAAAGAGTTGCACCGGGCTCAACCTCATTTTTTGCCTCAACATTGAAGAATACCTTCGTATGGGTTGTTTTACGATACTAGCCCACGTTAAGAAATTCAAGACCGATGAGAAGCATATCGATGATGTGCCAATTGTTAGTGACTTTTCCAATGTAATTCCCGAAGAATTTCCGGGTCTTTTACCTCATCGACCGGTTGAATTCCAAATCGATCTTATCCCGGGAGCCTCACCCGTAGCACGTGCACCATATAGACTCGCTCCATCCGAAATGCAAGAATTACAAAGTCAACTCCAAGAACTACTTGACCATGGTTTTATCCGACCTAGCCATCCACCATAGGGAGCTCCAATCCTATTCGTTTAGAAGAAAAATAGATCCCTACGAATGTGCATTGATTATCGTGAACTAAATAACTTACCGGTTAAGAACCGACATCTTCTTCCCCGTATTGATAATCTCTTGATCAATTACAAGGATCTCTGTGTATTCCAAAATCCACCTCCATTCCGGTTATCATCAATTGATTGTTAAGGGAGAAGACGTCCCCAAAACCGTTTTCCGAACTCGCTACGGTAGTTATGAATTTCTTGTAGTGCCGTTCAGTTTAACTAATGTTCTGGCCGTATTCATAGATCTTATGGATCGCGTATGCAAGCCTTATGTAGACAAATTCATTATCGTATTCATAGATAATATCTTAATCTATTCAAAAAGCGAAAAAGAACACGAACGACATCTTCGTCTTATGCTCGAACTCTTGAGAAAAGAACAACTCTATGCCAAGTTTTCCAAGTGTGAATTTTTGGTTAAACGAAGTCCAATATCTAGGCCATGTTGTTATTGGTAAAAGTATTAAGTCGATCTAGTAAAAATCGAAGCCATACGTAATTGGGAAACCCTCACGACTCCGACTCATATTCATAAATTTTTGGAACTCACTGGTTATTACCGAAGATTCATTTCTGACTTTTCTCATATTGCTCGTCATTTAACCTCGTTAACTCACCAAGGAAAATAATTCATTTGGTCCGCCGAACAAGAGTCGGCATTTCAAATCTTAAGAAAAGGTTGACCACCGCTCCTGTCTTATCTCTTCCCGAAGGCAATGATGATTTTATTGTATATTTTGTGATGCCTCCAAGCAAGGTTTTGGGTGTGTGTTTTGCAACGAAAGAAAGTTATTGCTTACGTTTCCCGACAATTGAAAATTTATAAAAACAAACCATACGACACACGATCTCGAACTTGGAGCCGTTGTCTTCGTACTTAAATTGTGAAGACACTATCCTTTTGGAACCAAAAGTACCATTCTCACCGACCACAAAAGCCTCCAACACATTTCCGATCAAAAATAACTCAACATGAGACAACGAAGATAGATTGAAACTTTAAATGATTATGATTGTGAACTTCATTACCATCCGGGCAAGGCAAATGTTATTGCCGATGCCTTGAGCCGAAAGGAAAGAATTAAACCTCTCTGTGTCCGAACTTTAAACATGATTATCCACACCAACCTTACTAGTCAAATTCGTGTAGCGCAAAATGGAGCTCAAATATGAAAATATTTCTAAGTGAACTCCTGAAAGGCCCCCTCTCTCGACTCGAAATCAAAGAAACTGAAATTCATTGTTTTTCCGGAAGAATTTGAGTACCTAATTATGGGCTCGATCAACCTTCTCATCACCACGTACCATGTTACATAACTCTGTTATTTCACTGTTGCCGTCGGATATTGCCGGGACCCAAGATAACACACAACCCATGGATACCTCTTCCTTCATTGACTTACCATCCTTATGCTTCTGATAAATGGCCAGCTACTACTCAACTCCAAAACATATATAACTACGTGTATTATCTTGTTTCCATCAAGTCTCAACATTTGACCACAAGATACGTAATGTGACTATGTCAAAAATGAAAACTCCTCCTATCATTACGCTTATACTTCCGTATAAGGAAATCTTTTATCTAAATTCTCAATGGAGAGAGAGACTCTTCATGTTATACTAGTATTCGCCACGAGGGTGAATAGTTCTAACGAACGTTTTCAGAAACCGATAAGAAACTTGTTCTAACAAACGTTTTCAAGTTCTAACAAACTTGTTCAAATATATCTTAAAGAAATATACCTCGTTTCAGATCGAGATGCTCATTTCACTTCTAGACTTACAAAAATCCTTTGAAACACGTTTAGACATGAGTACCGTGTATCATCTACAAACCGACGGACCAAGCAAACGTACGATTCAAACCTTGGAAAAACATATCACGAACTTGTATTATTGCCTTTAATTGATTTCTCTTACAACGATAGTTATCATTCGAGTATTAATGCCACACCTCTTCGAAATCTTATATGGCCGCAAATGTCGTCCTCCTATTCGTTGGGCTGAAGTAGGTGACAAGCAAACCACCAGACTCGAACTGATTCATGAAATAACTGTTAAGATCGTTCAAATCCAAGAAAGGCTCAAGACTGCCCGTAATTGCCACAATACCGATGTTAGACGTAAACCTCTCGAATTCCAAGTGGGTGGCCACGTAACGTTAAAAGTCGCACCTTGAAAAGGTGTAATCCATTTCAGAAAACGTAGAAAGCTAAATCCGCGATATTTTGATCCTTTTGAAATCTTGGAGCTTATTGAACCCGTTGCTTACCGTTTCGAACTCCCAACCCAATCGAATTCCGTTCATCCTACATTCCACGTATTAAACTTAAAGAAGTGTCTTGCCGAACAAGAACTTCTTATTCCTTTTGACGAGCTTACTATCGATGACAAACTCCACTTCATGGGCAAACCGGTTGAAATTATGGATCGTGAAACCAAACCTTAAGATAAAGTAAATCCCAATTGTCAAAGTTCGTTAGAATGTCAAAAGAGGAATCGAGTTTACATGAGCATGGCAAGATCAAATGAAAAGGAGGTACCCTCACTTATTCATAGGATTGGCAACGCAAGGTCTCTAGGAAGAATCAATAACTACTACTTCCAACTAAATTTCGGGATGAAATTTCTTTTAAGGTGTAGGTAATGTAATAACCCGCCTTATATATATATATATATATATATATATATATATATATATATATATATATATATATATATATATATATATATATATATATATATATATATACATACATACATATATATATATATAATTTAAACGCCCGTCTTTTTTTAGATAATATCTTTCGTTATCTAAATTCGTATCTTTCGTTAATTAGCATTTTAATATTTCCCGTTATTTAATTATAACATCTCTCGTTACCCTAACATATTTAAAATATTTCGTTTGGTTAATTCACGCACCCGCTTTTAAACTTCAGGGACTAAAGTTGCCAAGTGGGCAAACTAGTGACTAGGTCAACTAGTCAACCTACTCCTCCCCACCATTCATTTCATCACCCACCACCATCTTCATACTTCCATTTTTCTCTCAAACTCACAAAATAAAGATTCATCATCTAAATTCGATCTAGCAAGCCTACAACAAAACAAATTGCATATTTGGAATCCTTGCATCTTCCTCTACAACTTGATACAAATTTTATCTCTTTTGGGTAACTTTCTAAAAACTCTAGATTTCATGTTCTTAGTATTTTTGACTTAAAAGTGTGTTAATTAGTGCCTATGGCTCAAATCTAACATGGATATATGATTTGTTTGCTCGATTTTGGTATTTTGGTGTAACTACTATGAACTTGAAAATGAGTGTGTTTAATCTTGAGTTTTGGTTGATTAAATATTGTTGTGATGTTAAAGTTCGTGTATTAAATGTGTTACTAGCATCATTAGCTACATTTTGGTATGTAGGTTGATTTGGAAAAACTTCATTAACATGATTAATGATTTTGTGATTTTTGGTTAGGGTTTGATAGACGTAAATACGAACTTTTGATGCATTAAATGCTATGAAACGTTGTTAGTATGTATTTAGTTGCAATGTATGTTTAATTACCTTCAAAACAGCATATCGTGTAGTGACCCGAACTTTTCCATATTTATATATATTAATTGAGATTGATATTTACATGATTAAATGTTTCCAACATGTTAAGCAATCAAACTTGTTAAGACTTGATTAATTGAAATATGTTTCATATAGACAATTGACCACCCAAGTTGACCGGTGATTCACGAACGTTAAAACTTGTAAAAACTATATGATGACATATATATGGATATATATATATAGTTAACATGATACTATGATAAGTAAACATATCATTAAGTATATTAACAATGAACTACATATGTAAAAACAAGACTACTAACTTAATGATTTTTAAACGAGACATATATGTAACGATTATCGTTGTAAAGACATTTAGTGTATATATATCATATTAAGAGATATTCATACATGATAATATCATGATAATATAATAATTTAAAATCTCATTTGATATTATAAACATTGGGTTAACAACATTTAACAAGATCGTTAACCTAATGGTTTCAAAACAACACTTACATGTAACGACTAACGATGACTTAACGACTCAGTTAAAATGTATATACATGTAGTGTTTTAATATGTATTTATACACTTTTGAAAGACTTCAATACACTTATCAAAATACTTCTACTTAACAAAAATGCTTACAATTACATCCTCGTTCAGTTTCATCAACAATTCTACTCGTATGCACCCGTATTACTAATCGTACAATACACCGCTTTTAGATGTATGTACTATTGGTATATACACTCCAATGATCAGCTCTTAGCAGCCCATGTGAGTCACCTAACACATGTGGGAACCATCATTTGGCAACTAGCATGAAATATCTCATAAAATTACAAAAATATGAGTAATCATTCATGACTTATTTACATGAAAACAAAATTACATATCCTTTATATCTAATCCATACACCAACGACCAAAAACACCTACAAACACTTTCATTCTTCAATTTTCTTCATCTAATTGATCTCTCTCAAGTTCTATCTTCAAGTTCTAAGTGTTCTTCATATATTCTACAAGTTCTAGTTACATAAAATCAAGAATACTTTCAAGTTTGCTAGAACACTTCCAATCTTGTAAGGTGATCATCCAACCTCAAGAAATCTTTGTTTCTTACAGTAGGTTATCATTCTAATACAAGGTAATAATCATATTCAAACTTTGGTTCAATTTCTATAACTATAACAATCTTATTTCAAGTGATGATCTTACTTGAACTTGTTTTCGTGTCATGATTCTGCTTCAAGAACTTCGAGCCATCCAAGGATCCGTTGAAGCTAGATCCATTTTTCTCTTTTCCAGTAGGTTTATCCAAGGAACTTAAGGTAGTAATGATGTTCATAACATCATTCGATTCATACATATAAAGCTATCTTATTCGAATGTTTAAACTTGTAATCACTAGAACATAGTTTAGTTAATTCTAAACTTGTTCGCAAACAAAAGTTAATCCTTCTACCTTGACTTTTAAAATCAACTAAACACATGGTCTATATCTATATGACATGCTAACTTAATGATTTAAAACTCGGAGACACGAAAAACACCGTAAAACCGGATTTACGCCGTCGTAGTAACACCGCGGGCTGTTTTGGGTTAGTTAATTAAAAACTATGATAAACTTTGATTTAAAAGTTGTTATTCTGAGAAAATGATTTTTATTATGAACATGAAACTATATCCAAAAATTATGGTTAAACTCAAAGTGGAAGTATGTTTTCTAAAATGGTCATCTAGACGTCGTTCTTTCGACTGAAATGACTACCTTTACAAAAATGACTTGTAACTTATTTTTTCGACTATAAACCTATACTTTTTCTGTTTACATTCATAAAATAGAGTTCAATATGAAACCATAGCAATTTGATTCACTCAAAACGGATTTAAAATGAAGAAGTTATGGGTAAAACAAGATTGGATAATTTTTCTCATTTTAGCTACGTGAAAATTTGTAACAAATCTATTCCAACCATAACTTAATCAACTTGTATTGTATATTATGTAATTTTGAGATACCATAGACACGTATACAATGTTTCGACCTATCATGTCGACACATCTATATATATTTCGGAACAACCATAGACACTCTATATGTGAATGTTGGAGTTAGCTATACAGGGTTGAGGTTGATTCCAAAATATATATAGTTTGAGTTGTGATCAATACTGAGATACGTATACACTGGGTCATGGATTGATTCAAGATAATATTTATCGATTTATTTCTGTACATCTAACTGTGGACAACTAGTTGTAGGTTACTAACGAGGACAGCTGACTTAATAAACTTAAAACATCAAAATATATTAAAAGTGTTGTAAATATATTTTGAACATACTTTGATATATATGTATATATTGTTATAGGTTCGTGAATCAACCAGTGGCCAAGTCTTACTTCCCGACGAAGTAAAAATCTGTGAAAGTGAGTTATAGTCCCACTTTTAAAATCATATTTTTGGGATGAGAATACATGCAGGTTTTATAAATGATTTACAAAATAGACACAAGTACGTGAAACTACATTCTATGGTTGAATTATTGAAATCGAATATGCCCCTTTTTATTAAGTCTGGTAATCTAAGAATTAGGGAACAGACACCCTAATTGACGCGAATCCTAAAGATAGATCTATTGGGCCTAACAAACCCCATCCAAAGTACCGGATGCTTTAGTACTTCGAAATTTATATCATATCCGAAGGGTGTCCCGGAATGATGGGGATATTCTTATATATGCATCTTGTTAATGTCGGTTACCAGGTGTTCACCATATGAATGATTTTTATCTCTATGTATGGGATGTGTATTGAAATATGAAATCTTGTGGTCTATTATTATGATTTGATATATATAGGTTAAACCTATAACTCACCAACATTTTTGTTGACGTTTTAAGCATGTTTATTCTCAGGTGATTATTAAGAGCTTCCGCTGTCGCATACTTAAATAAGGACGAGATTTGGAGTCCATGTTTGTATGATATTGTGTAAAAACTGCATTCAAGAAACTTATTTTGTTGTAACATATTTGTATTGTAAACCATTATGTAATGGTCGTGGGTAAACAGGATATTTTAGATTATCATTATTTGATAATCTACGTAAAGCTTTTTAAATCTTTATTGATGAAATAAAGGTTATGGTTTGTTTTAAAATGAATGCAGTCTTTGAAAAACGTCTCATATAGAGGTCAAAACCTCGCAACGAAATCAATTAATATGGAACGTTTTTAATCAATAAGAACGGGACATTTCATATCGTATGTGTAAATTGGATGCCCGAATCATCTTATGCGTTTATAACTTGAAATGTTAAATAATTATCATTCGGAGAGGATTTAGTTATTGTAAATGATGAATTTGATTGATGATATGTGTTTAGTTGTACTCCTCATTAAATTACCTTTCCAACGATAAAAGATACGTGTTTTGAATGTTTGCGGTTCATTATTTGCGAATTGGTGAATTCTGGTTCGAGACTTGAACACTTGAAACAGCCCAGGAATCAGCCCAAGTGCTTTGCCGCGGCGCGGCCAACTTGGCGCTGTGCGGCGTTTGCCTGGAAAGTGGGCTGTTCAATTTCGCATTTTCACGTTAATTCTAACTATGCTACGCACCTCCGGTTAACATGTAACTTGTTCTAACTTGCTCATATATGATTATATAACTCAGAAAAATTTTCCGAGACCCGACCCGAACGTGTTGACTTTTTCGTTGACTTTGACTTGACCAAAGTTGACTTTTATTCAAACTTAACCAATACTTTGTTTAATCATTATAACCTTTCGTTTATACTTATACCTTACATGAAACTTGATAACGTGATTCACATGCTATATAATCGAGTCGTAACGAGCCATAGGACTAATTGAACACATTTTGACCGACCTTGTGTCTTACCCGGTATTGATACAACTTACTTTTTTAGGTCAAGACTAAACAACTTTCATGCACACGTTTACTTTGTGAAGTACCTTTATACTCGTGCACTCAAGGTGAGATCATAGTCCCATCTTTTCAACAACTTTTACTCTTTTAAATCATGGGATGAGAAAATATACGGTTTATACTTTTATACTATGAACACAAGTACGGAAACAAACATTCCACGTGCGAGTTAGAACAAAAAGCCTCAATTCAATTATCATTAGTTACACTTGTAGGGTGTCAGCGTGAACTTATGTTGTGTGGATCCATACGGGCTTGACGAGCCCTCATTCGGACGGTCCGCTACCGTTGGCGGATGAAATATCTTTTCGGGTATAGTGTAGGTTCTAACACTATGATAACGGGGTTCGTATACAGTTAAGTCTTGATAATCGGGTGCTCCACAAACGTACAACATCTTTGGAATGCAAACGATTTGGATAATCAACTTCATACAAAATCTTGTGGTTCAAAAACATACGTTTACAAATACACCTATGATTTCACCAACGTTTTTCGTTGACAGTTTTCTATATATTTTCTCAGGTTCATACTTGGCTACTTGAAACATGCTTCCGCACACTTTGATTACTTGCTTGGGGTCAAGCATACATGCATACGCTAGTGATAGCACCTTTGGATTCAAATTTAATGTTTACATGCATACGATATTGATAGCATTCGTGATTTTCAACTTATATTATATCGCAAGTTATTTCAATTATACTTATTAACTTTTGTAAACTTATACTTGTTGTCGAACCTTTTGGTTTACTTGAAACTTTGCAAGTCATACATATTTCAAATGAATGCGACATAATTTTGGTCAAACGCGTCTCATTTAGGGACTATGACCACGTAACGGGACCTAAGTTGACGGCGCCATCAAGGCGATTTTGTCGGGTCGTCACATGCTGGTTATTACCGTAGGTTTATCAAAGACATTTCTCTTATAGCCAAACCTCTCACCAACCTAACTCATAAGGGGAAGAAATTCGAGTGATCCAAAGAACAGGAATCTGCTTTCAAAATTCTAAAGGATAAATTGAACACATCCCTGATTCTATCATTACCTAAGGGCACTAATGATTTTGTAGTCTATTGTGATGCCTCAAATCAAGGTTTCGGATATGTTCTGATGCAACGTAAAAAGGTTATCGCTGATGCATCTAGACAGTTGAACAAACATGAGAAGAACTATATCACACATGACTTGGAGTTAGGAGCTGTGGTCTTTGCATTGAAGATGTGGAGACATTACCTCTATGGAGTTAGAATCACGGTGTTTACCGATCATAAAAGTCTTCAACATATTTTTGACCAGAAGCAGCTAAACATGAGGCAAAGGCGTTGGATCGAGTTGTTGAATGACTACGACTGTGAGCTTAAATATCATCTTGGAAAGGCAAATGTAGTAGCCGATGCCCTTAGTAGAAAGGATCATGCCAAACCAATCTGAGTCCGAGCTTTAAATGTGCGTATGCGTACTAATCTTACATGTCAAATCCATGAGGCACAACTTGAGGCATTGAAGGAAGAGAATGTCCAACTCGAGGGGCTTAAAGGTCTCGAAAAGAAATTTGAAACCAAGGGAAACGGAACACGTTATTTCAATGGCCGATTCTGGGTCCCAGTTTTTGGAAACATACGAGAACTAGTCTTGGATGAAGCACATAAGACTAGATATTCTATTCACCCAGGCTCTAGTAAAATGTATCATGATGTGAAAGAGTTTTATTAGTGGCGTAACCTGAAATCAGACATTGCTACGTATGTTAGTAAGTGTCTGACTTGTTTGAAAGTCAAAGCCGAGCATCAGAAGCCGTCTGGTCTGTTACAGCAGTCGGATATTCCGCAGTGGAAGTGAGAATGTGTCACTATGGACTTCATTACCAAGTTACCCAAGACTTCTAGAGGAAATGATACTATTTGGGTGATAGTGGATCGTCTTACTAAATCTGCACATTTCTTACCGATGAAGGAAACTGACAAGATGGAGAGATTGTCACAACTATCCATTAAAGAGGTCGTCTCCCGTCATGGAGTACCTATCTCTATTATTTTTGACCGCGACAGTCGATTCATTTCTAGATTCTGGAAATCTCTACAATCTGCTCTTGGAACTCAACTTGACATGAGTACTTCTTATCATCCGTAAACCGACGATCAAAGTGAACGAACCATCCAAACATTGGAAGATATGCTACGTGCTTATGTAATCGATTTTGGCAAAGGATGGGATAGACATTTACCTTTGGCTGAATTTTCTTACAACAACAGCTATCACTCAAGTATTAAGGCTGCACTATTTGAGGCTTTATAAGGGCAAAAATATAGATCTCCACTGTGCTGGGATGAACTTTTGGACAGACAGTTAACTGGTCCTAAAATCATACATGAAACTACAGAAAAGATCGTTCAGATTAAGAAAAGATTAGAAACTGCCCGTAGCCGATAGAAAAGCTATGATGATATTCTTCGAAAAGATTTAGAATTCCAGGTTGGTGATAAGGTCATATTAAAAGTATCTCCTTGGAAGGGCGTTGTCCGTTTTGGCAAGAGAAATAAACTTAGCCCACGATTTGTTGGACCTTTCAAGATTACTGAAAGAATTGGTCATGTGGCGTATCGATTAGAATTACAGTCTGAACTTAATAATGTACATGATGTATTTCATGTCTCGAATCTTAAAAAGTGTCTTACTGATGACACACTTGTTATTCCATTGGGGGATATCCGCATTGATGATAAAATGCATTTCGTTGAAGAACCGATAGAGGTTTTGGATCATGAGGTTAAAGGCTTGAAACAGAGTACTATTCCTACTTTTAAGATCCGTTGGAATTCACGAAGAGGCCCCGAGTATACCTGGGAACGTGAAGACCAGATGAAGCGAAAATATCCTCATCTTTTTCCAATCGCTGATGCATCAGAGGAGTCTTCCTAAAACTTCGGGATGAAGTTTAAATTAACGGGGAGGTACTATAACAACCCTCACTTTTCCATTCTGAATTTACTAATTTCCCCTTAGGGTTTCAGTGTCTTGATCATTAGGGATGTTATCCGGATAATAAATGTCCAGAGATAATAAATTCTCATAATAAATAAACCCAAACCCTAATTAATAATGTAAAACCCTAGATATGAATCAATATTGTAAACCCTAACACATTTAATAATTATAACTCTAACCCTAATACTATAAACCCTAATTCTAATATTAATTAGGTACATGAAGTATTAATATTACATACATACATATACATACATATATATATATATATATATATATATATATATATATATATATATATATATATATATATATATATATATATATATATATATATATAACTTATATTAATTTTGTTAATAACTAAAGTACTATATAACTAACTTAGTAACAAAAATAATTATATGATATGTAATGTGTCTCAACTATAAATAATAAAAACTATAAGTTGATAATTTAAAAATAAAAGTTTAATATTGTTAATTACCAAAATTATAAATAAATATATATAAATTCGTAATTAAAAATTTAATAAAAATAAAAATGAAATCCTAAATATTCTAAATTTATCTTCATCATCTAAAAAAATAAAAAAATAAATATATATATTTGAAAAGTTTCAGCCAAGGGATAAATAAAAATAAAAAAAATTATTTATACTCCATTTAATTTGCATCGGCCGATAAAAAAAAAGGGAAAAAACACATTTAAATATTTTAGCTTATCATGAAGGGATTAAAATTCAAAAAATGGACCAAGTAAGTGTTCAACAACTTTCAAAATTGATCCACAAATTCTCGGCATTTGATTTGCATTTGATTTTTTTAATTTAATTTATTTTCTCAAATTTTATCCTATAAATACTACTACACTCCTAATTTTTTTTATTATCACCCAACACACTCACTAAACAATTCTATCAAGAAAAAAAAAAGCAGAAAAGTCCCGAGGTATTTCTCATCCATCGACTTTTTATTTATTTATTATTTTCGGTTCATTTTTTTTATTTAGTTTATTAGCCGATTGATATTTTGAATTGATTATAAAATTAAAAATCAATTTTAAGACCCATTTGATCCTACTGTAATTAATCCTAAGTACTATAGCATGTTATATATATTTATTCTATATTTTTATAATTACCGAATTAAACTAATGTATATAAATGAATTTAAATTAGATAAAAATATTCATATCAGTAGTTTTTACTTAGATATTATTTATAATAGTAGTAGCAATTATAAAAATATTTATAATAAGTTTTGGAATATTAGTTATATATAATTACTAATTTAATATTAATTAAACACAAAAATTATGTGAAATTCACAATAAATATTAAACAGAAATAAAATAATTATAAATTTTTTTTTTAGATTATTATAATTGTATAAATCTGCCAAAATTATAAAAAAAATAAATAGGTCAATTAGTATTTAATATAAATTTGTTTGTGTTTATTTGTAAACCGAGAAGGATAATGAAAGAAATACAAAATAAATCCCAAAGTGTATTAAATCTGATAATACGAAATTTTAATATAATCATTAGGATGTATAGATACTGTAAAAATTATAAAAATTAATTTTAAATTAATTTATCCTATTTATTTAATTATAGGTCAATTTGAATAGATAAATGATAAGAAAATATTAAATAAATAATATATTAATATAAAATTCGAATTTATAATTTTTATAACATATTTACAGAATATAGAACTTATAAAAAATATGAAATTATTTAATTAGGTCAATTTAATAATTATTAACTAATTAACCTTGATTAAAGTAAATCAAATATGTATATATAAAGAAAATGCAAAATAAATATAAAATGAGCTATATTTATATTCATAAAACTTTACACAGTTTAGAATACTTAAATAAAATTATAAAAATTTTAATTACATTTATTTGGTATTTATTATAATTAAAAATTAATTTAAAGAAATAAATAATAAGTATAATGTTTATAATATAAGTTCATATTAATAATAATTTATTATTAATAAATACTTACATTATACCTTATTAAAATACTTTAGTTATTTTATAATAATGAAAAGTTAATAATAAATAATAGTACTAACCATAGTAATACATTATTAATAAATAAATATAATGTAACAATTAATAATTTTATTATAAGTATGATTTAAAAATAAATGATGAGACATTAATAAATAAATATAATATAACTTATATTATAATAATAATATAGATTAAGACTTAAAGTGAAAGTTATAATCGAAAGATAACGTGCACTATATACAAACATCACGGCTACTTACTGTAGTGACCCGAACTTTTCCATATTTATATATATTAATTGAGATTGATATTGATATTTACATGATTAAATATTTCCAACATGTTAAGCAATCAAACTTGTTAAGACTTGATTAATTGAAATATGTTTCATATAGACAATTGACCACTCAAGTTGACCGGTGATTCACGAACGTTAAAACTTGTAAAAACTATATGATGACATATATATGGATATATATATATATATAGTTAACATGATACTATGATAAGTAAACATATCATTAAGTATATTAACAATGAACTACATATGTAAAAACAAGACTACTAACTTAATGATTTTTAAACGAGACATATATGTAACGATTATCGTTGTAAAGACATTTAATGTATATATATCATATTAAGAGATATTCATACATGATAATATCATGATAATATAATAATTTAAAATCTCATTTGATATTATAAACATTGGGTTAACAACATTTAACAAGATCGTTAACCTAAAGGTTTCAAAACAACACTTACATGTAACGACTAACGATGACTTAACGACTCAGTTAAAATGTATATACATGTAGTGTTTTAATATGTATTTATACACTTTTGAAAGACTTCAATACACTTATCAAAATACTTCTACTTAACAAAAATGCTTACAATTACATCCTCGTTCAGTTTCATCAACAATTCTACTCGTATGCACCCGTATTCGTACTCGTACAATACATAGCTTTTAGATGTATGTACTATTGGTATATATACTCCAATGATTAGCTCTTAGCAGCCCATATGAGTCACCTAACATATATGGGAACCATCATTTGGCAACTAGCATGAAATATCTCATAAAATTACAAAAATATGAGTAATCATTCACGACTTATTTACATGAAAATAAAATTACATATCCTTTATATCTAATCCATACACCAACGACCAAAAACACATACAAACACTTTCATTCTTCAATTTTCTTCATCTAATTGATCTCTCTCAAGTTCTATCTTCAAGTTCTAAGTGTTCTTCATATATTCTACCAGTTCTAGTTACATAAAATCAAGAATACTTTCAAGTTTGCTAGCTCACTTCCAATTTGTAAGGTGATCATCCAACCTCAAGAAATCTTTGTTTCTTACAGTAGTTTATCATTCTAATACAAGGTAATAATCATATTCAAACTTTGGTTCAATTTCTATAACTATAACAATCTTATTTCAAGTGATGATCTTACTTGAACTTGTTTTCGTGTCATGATTCTGCTTCAAGAACTTCGAGCCATCCAAGGATCCGTTGAAGCTAGATCCATTTTTTTATTTTCCAGTAGGTTTATCCAAGGAACTTAAGGTAGTAATGATGTTCATAACATCATTCGATTCATACATATAAAGCTATCTTATTCGAAGGTTTAAACTTGTAATCACTAGAACATAGTTTAGTTAATTCTAAACTTGTTCGCAAACAAAAGTTAATCCTTCTAACTTGACTTTTAAAATCAACTAAAAACATGTTCTATATCTATATGATATGCTAACTTAATGATTTAAAACCTGGAAACACGAAAAACACCGTAAAACCGGATTTACGCCGTCGTAGTAACACCGCGGGCTGTTTTGGGTTAGTTAATTAAAAACTATGATAAACTTTGATTTAAAAGTTGTTATTCTGAGAAAATGATTTTTATTATGAACATGAAACTATATCCAAAAATTATGGTTAAACTCAAAGTGGAAGTATGTTTTCTAAAATGGTCATCTAGACGTCGTTCTTTTGACTGAAATGACTACCTTTACAAAAACGACTTGTAACTTATTTTTCTGACTATAAACCTATACTTTTTCTGTTTAGATTCATAAAATAGAGTTCAATATGAAACCATAGCAATTTGATTCACTCAAAACAGATTTAAAATGAAGAAGTTATGGGTAAAACAAGATTGGATAATTTTTCTCATTTTAGCTCCGTGAAAATTGGTAACAAATCTATTCCAACCATAACTTAATCAACTTGTATTGTATATTATGTAATCTTGAGATACCATAGACACGTATACAATGTTTTGACCTATCATGTCGACACATCTATATATATTTCGGAACAACCATAGACACTCTATATGTGAATGTTGGAGTTAGCTATACAGGGTTGAGGTTGATTCCAAAATATATATAGTTTGAGTTGTGATCAATGTGAATGAAAGTGATTTAAAATCTAATATTTTTGGGATGAGAATACATGCAGGTTTTATAAATGATTTACAAAATAGACACAAGTACATGAAACTACATTCTATGGTTGAATTATTGAAATCGAATATGCCCCTTTTTATTAAGTCTGGTAATCTAAGAATTAGGGAACAGACACCCTAATTGACGTGAATCCTAAAGATAGATCTATTGGGCTTAACAAACCCCATCCAAAGTACCGGATGCTTTAGTACTTCGAAATTTATATCATATCCGAAGGGTGTCCCGGAATGATGGGGATATTCTTATATATGCATCTTGTTAATGTCGGTTACCAGGTGTTCACCATATGAATGATTTTTATCTCTATGTATGGGATGTGTATTGAAATATGAAATCTTGTGGTCTATTATTATGATTTGATATATATATAGGTTAAACCTATAACTCACCAACATTTTTGTTGACGTTTTAAGCATCTTTATTCTCAGGTGATTATTAAGAGCTTCCGCTATCGCATACTTAAATAAGGACGAGATTTGGAGTCCATGCTTGTATGATATTGTGTAAAAACTGCATTCAAGAAACTTATTTTGTTGTAACATATTTGTATTGTAAACCATTATGTAATGGTCGTGTGTAAACAGGATATTTTAGATTATCATTATTTGATAATCTACGTAAAGCTTTTTAAACCTTTATTGATGAAATAAAGGTTATGGTTTGTTTTAAAATGAATGCAGTGTTTGAAAAACATCTCATATAGAGGTCAAAACCTCGCAACGAAATCAATTAATATGGAACGTTTTTAATCAATAAGAACGGGACATTTCAGTTGGTATCCGAGCGTTGGTCTTAGAGAACCAGAATTTTGCATTAGTGTGTCTTATCGAGTTTGTTAGGATGCATTAGTGAGTCTGGACTTCGACCGTGTTTACTTGAAAAATGATTTCTTAACAAATTTTTTTTGGAAACTATATATTTTTAACATGTGAATATTATGTGATATATTAATCTCTTAACGCGTTTGATATTATGTGATAGATGTCTACCTCTAGAACAAGTCCCATTGACTCACCTAATAATAATGAAGAGTCAAATGTAAATTGGAATGATTCGTGGACTGATTCACAAGTTCCCGAAGAGGAACCAGAAGAAGAGTCGGAACCGGAAGAAGAATCGGAACCGGAAGAAGAATCGGAACCGGAAGAAGAAATAGAACCGGTGGGGGAAATAATAAAACGATTAAGTAAAAGAAAATCCTCAACCAACCGACCAAGGTTAATTATGGTCAATGGTGTTTCCGCCAAGGAAGCAAAATATTGGGAGGATTACCAATTCTCCGATGAATCGGATTCCGACGAGAATTCCGATGATGTTATAGAAATTACCCCAACTGAATTAAAAAAGGCAAAAGAAAATAATAAGGGAAAGGGCATAAAAATAGAGAAATCTAATTCCAATCCCGATGAACTTTATATGTATCGTCAACCCCCGAAGTCCTTAAGTTGTAACAATGACCCGGGAACCTCTAAACCACCAGGTTTTTCTAAACCAATGTGGAAAACGACGGCTCGTATTAGGGGAACATCATATATCCCTA